>NC_083856.1:4435000-5060000 GCF_029169275.1 Apis cerana
GAACAGCTGTAGCGATAACGAAACAGTAGTTAAAACGAAACATCAATCGGAAATGAAGCGAGACGTTTCTGCATACAGAGTATGCAGATTGGCCAAAAATTCCTCTTACAGCAAATATACGAATTACTCCTTTTATAATTTATATTTTTCAACGATATTTGATAAATATTTCTTTGGAGAACGTGTATTGTAACTTTCATAAAAATTGGAAATCTACATTTAAGAAATATAGATTAACAAATAACGAATGAATGGAAAAAATCGAATTGATTATTAAAAAATTATCAACCAATATAATTTTGCAATTTCAAATAGATCGATTAATCTGGTATTTTTTAAAAAAGGACAACTCTGTTATTAATAATATTAGCTCGATTTCCCGAAACATTTCCTTGATCGTGAGAATCAAATATTACCGGTTTCCGCAGCAATATGTTCTCAAATATTGGGGGAAAAGAATCACTGCGGATGTTCGATCGTTGCGCAGCAACGTGACGACAGGAAGAAGGTTCTCCTTTTCTCCACCTCACCGGGGAAGATAGTTGCATTATTTATCGCAGATTGGAACCGGAAACTGGGTCAAGATAATTATGTCCCTCGGAAAATTTTCTTTTTCAGACCTCTTAATTACTTTCATCCGGGGCGACCTCGCATAATTTATGCAGACGTACGTCCGCGAATGTTTCCTTCAAACGCTTCTGATTCGAAATCTCGGATCTCTCCCATTTCACCTTTTGCCTCTTCAAACTTGATCAACCATCCTCGATTATTCTAATTAACTTACTTTCTAATCTTCTTATTCGAGTCACGCCTCTTTCTATCATCTTTAAGAGTAAAATTTTATTTTATTCGCTCATTGGAAATGCGGAAAATTGATCTTTTCTGCTGAAATTCACAGCTACATTTATTTTGCACCTCGAACATCGAGACCATATTACAAATACCATTTTCCAGTTTTTTTAATTATTTCGTTTAATTATTATTGTATGGTTATTGTTATTGTAAATATCGCTGTTTGAACTTTCAGAAAGGAAATAGAATGTTGAGATACTAGAAGCTTTGTTATTCATTTTTAATTATAAATCGAGTTCACGATTAATTTATTATTATTTGTTTCGCTGCTAAACAAATTTATTCAAGCCAAGTTTTTTCCTATTTGAAAATACATGGAAAATATTATTTGGAAAAATCGCTGCGTTCCTCGAGAATATCCATATTATCCAGCCAGGTAGTAGCAATTTATTTTCAAGAGGAATTTCATCGTTTATTAGTATGCGTTGTACGCTAGCACCGCGAACAGGAATCCCTACAAATTCGCATTCATTAAAATTACATTAAATCAACGATTCACGCGGTTGCAGGATTACGCCGTTACTAAACGCACGAAAGCCTCTGCTAAGCTTGTAACCCCGTTTCTATACGGGCTTTCAGTTGTATTAGCTATGTTGAATACTTCTACTGTTCGTTTCTCGGTGTAATTCGGTTCGATCGTAGCCGCAAATTTAGCAAGAGCATCGCAAGATAAAGTACGTGATTCGAGAAGTGATTGGTTAATGCTCTCGCGTAAATCGAACGTGCATCTATAATTGTCGAATTTCTTATTTTAAAGTAAAATAATTCGAATTAATCTTTCAAATATAATAAAACGCGACAAAATGATAATACTTTTGGATCGATACTTATCTAGAATTTGCAGAAGAGGAATTTTTGTTTTTAGATTTACGAGATTCGGTAAATATTTCAATTTATTCTGCATATATTTTAACTTACAATTTTCAAACGATTATTCTTTTGCGCAAAATTTACATCCTAATTTAATTATTAAACACGACAATTATTTCTTTGCAAATACAATAAATACCTTCATCGAAAAAATTTCTTAAAAGAAAAGTTTACCTATTGTGAATTATGAATTGCATTATTGAAATATTCATTATACTCGTATATATTAAAAATTCATTATCCTTTGATCCATCTTATCATTTTAATCTGTTCTAATTATACCAAGAGAAGTTTCATTTCCAATAAATTTCATTAATATACATATTTTATCTCTTAATAAATTCTCTTGTGAAAAATGAATTAACATTAAGAAAAAACAATACGAGAATAAGAAGCTTTTATCTCAAACGAAACTATTCGAAGTTCACCGGAAGAGATATTTCGTAACCGGATGGAAGGATGCAAGAAGAGGTAGACGTGGAGCTTTAACGGCAACCCATTTATCGGAAATCTTTGATACAATACGGAAGAGCTTTGGTAGATCAATCAAAAGCTCAGTACAAAAGACGGATGCTTCCGTTTTCATGGATGGCTAAGCTGCACGAACACCGCTTAAATAAAGAAAACCGAATTAAGTATTTTTCCGCTTCATTCGTCATTAATAACGCTTTTGATTAATCCGATTTTTCTAACGATTTTCCCTTCATCGTAATTAATTAACATTTAATTAAAATTTTCATAGGTGGAAAATTCGTGTTTTTTTTTTATTCTGTTTCAAAGTTCTGATAAACGCAGTTTTTAATATTTTACTAATATTTTGATTAGTGGAATTTCGAAAGAAGCCGAAATATGTATTGTACTATCTTACATGTTTATCTCTTTTATTTTAATTACCAATTTTGCTACAAAATATAAATCCATAAATCTCTCATTCTTCATCAACTATTATCATTAATTTTCAATTTCTTGATCTTTATAATCATCGCAAATATCTCGAGATCTTTCAATTCCTTGTTAAATAAATACATCATATCTTTCGCAGGACCATGACAACCAAGCTTTGAAATTATATCAACAATAAAAATTATTGAACAGTAAACCCAGTTTCTTACTCCACCCCGTGACCATCGTTCTCGAAGACACGCACAGAGGGGGCAGAGGAGTCGGAAAATATTATTCAAAGTAAGATTTACATTTTTACGACCACCATTCTCCAACCGAAGCCACCGAGAATAGGAATTAGATTCATTTACATATATACGCGTTAGCCGGTGCCTCCTCGCGTAAAGGAGATTAATGCTTTGATTAGTTCGTTTTCCACGACTTATCGCTCGCCACAACTCCCACCCTCCCCCTGCGTTTTCAACCCTTACACAATTTCGTGTATTCTTTTCTCCATACCAGGATACATTCTCTCACAATGCAGGGTTACTTTTTCACTTCGCCTCGGCTCGATCCATGTGGCAATTCGCTAAGCCGTGATCTATTAGGCCTGCACACTCCGCTTCGCCCTTTGTTCATTTGATTTCCACCCTTATTTTATCCTCTTAGTCCTTTCGTGCGGATAATCGATGAAGTTTAAAAGTTATAAAAGTGGTTAAATTTTTTACTCCCTTTCTCTTTTCGCACGATACGTATTTAGTGCAGATTTGGGAAATGTAAATTTTTTTGGGTTTTTTGAAAAATCTTTATTTTTCTAATGTTTATTGTTACATAAAAGGTATATAAAGTTTTTCTCAACATTAGAAATTCTTTTAATTATAAATTTCAATGTGGGAAATCAATCATTTGAGAAATGAACTTTTATTTGATCTAATGTTCGAATAACTTAAATGTAGAAGGAAAATTATTTTTTAAGGGATTATTTTTCCATCGTAAATTTTTACAAAATTGAACAAAGATAGACAAGAATCGAAGAAAACAAAGGATCAAGTGAATAAACGAAGAGGAAAAGGAAAAACGCGAGGAAATAGCAAATATCGAGAATAAATAAAATGGGGATGAAACGATGGAGGCCAATTCGCGAAAAAATTAAATATTAACGCGAGAAGAAGAGGAAGCATTAAAAGTAAAGGAAGAAATGTGTACAATGATGAGAAAGATGGACACGTAATGAATAATCAATGAAAAGAAAACAACTAAGAGGGGGTGAATACCATCAACCCAACGATCTCTACTTTTTTTTTTACCCCTTCGAGCGCTTATTATTCTGTTTAGCTATTGTACAAGTCATCGTTATGCTCTACGTTAAATGCATTATGTTAAGATCAATTAATGATAGTTCTTTATTACATCTATCATTCGTAAGAGGCAAGTGTAGTACGCATTGAATATTTTATAGATGATAATACGATATTATGTTTTCGATTTAAAAATTAATTACGTTCCTGTTAATTATAATTAATATTCATTTTTGCCGTTAAATGCTATTAAATATTCATTTTTTTTAAATAATCATCACGTACGTATATGAAATTTTAATTTATTAAATTACAAACTGAAGGAATTATAATTATTCGAATTTTTAGCAATATTGTGATATTATTTTTCTGCGTGAAAATATAAAATATGTTTACCTATAAAATTTCCCGTGTTATTATTGTTTTCATTTTAAAATTTCATACTTTATAAATGCAAGGAAGAGAAACATAATACGATATAATAGTAAATAATTAATATAGGTTAAACGCGTATTATTTTTACGAAAATTTCACAATTTTTATATAAGGGAACACTTTAGAAAAACAAAAAAAAAAAATACTTGGTAAAGTCTATATAACCGATACATATGTAAATTTCAAATCGAAACCACAAACTTCCTCCTATATTTTCTCTTCAAACGATGCTCCATATCCGCTTCGTATCTCTTTACAGAGACCAAAAAATTGCTCTCTCGCAAAGGTAATACGAAACAAACTCAAAAGGCACAAACGTGAACGACGATCGAGTATACAGAAACCGGAAACAAATATGCGGCAATCGATACTTAGAGGATGGGAAACAAATGTAAAAATAATCTCTAGACGTTTAACGTTCGTTTAACATTGAAACAAAATTGTTAGGTTTTCATGAAAGAGAAATTATGTATATTGTCATATATAATCTATATATCATTATAAATCGAAAAAATAATCGAGATTCATCGAGATTTGCAATATGAGAGAGGAATATAGAGATGAAAAAAAGTTTTGAAAGGGAATCATCTTCATGTTTTTTAAACAAGACAGTACATTCGTTTTTGATTACATTTATATTCTGCTGTTATATTTGTTCGAAAAATTATTTTTCTCTCTTTTGCACGAAGAATATTTTTATAGTAAGAAGTTAAGGTATTGTTTAAATTTTCTTGCAAACTTAAATTTCTCAAAACTTTTTATAATTTTGTCAAACTTTGACAAATAAGTATTTTTATATTCGCAATCAAAGATACGTAGAACTACAAAGATACGTAAAAATTTTTCTCTATCATATTGAAAACGTCTCAATATTTTCCTTTCGTTCTCTCAAACACCCTTTAAACCATCTTTCACGGTATATTTATTCATCCGTGAGTCGTCTAAGACGTGTTAAAAGAAAAAAAAACGAGGGACAAGAAGAAAACGCTGGAAAATGCGGCCAGCCAAAGAGGATCAGCGAAAGAAATATCACGACGATTTTACTTTGCCACGTTCGAGTAAAAGAAACGTTCCCAATTGAGACACTGGTTGGCGATACTGGTGGAGTAACAACAAAGTCGAAAGGCACACGCCTAAAAATGGAAGTTTGGAGCCAGGTTGGGGGAAAAAAGCGGGGAAGATATCACGTAAGAACAAAGAGGAGAAACATAATGGAGAAAATCTATAGAAAGAGAGGGAGAGAGGAGTTACAACAAGGCCATACGAGCGTAAACCGTCACCGACGGAACAATAAAAAGGGCGAAGAACGGACAATAATCCGGCGATGGCGAGGATAGAAGTAAAAAGGAAAGTGTCCGAGTAAACTCGGAAGTGTTCGTCGGGTAAAACTGTTGGATACGGCGGAGTTAATCAGGGTGGGAGTGGTGTGGGTGGTTGTTGGGGGGCGAGAGGAAAAAAGCAATGGACGTCGGACGCATATCAGCCTTCGCTGAGGGAGGAGACTGTGTAATTACGAAAAAAATAAAAAGAGAAAAAGGCATAGAAAGGAGAATGTTTCGGGTCACACACGCAGATACAGATAGAAAGGGTCAACAGTAAACAGGAGAAAGAATAATGGGAAAGAGGATGTATATCAGAGAATCGAGAAGAATGAAATTTAAATAAGGAAGAGGGAGATTCAAAGATAATATGGAGAGAATGAAAGCTTAAAAGATCAAAAATTAAGAGACTAAAAATAGTGAGAGAATGAAAGAAAAATAGTTAAAGGGAATGAGATAAAAGAGAAAGACAGTGAGAGGGGAAGAAGTCAAAGATTGTAAAAGAAAAAAATAACTAAATATTGTGAAAAAGAGAGTCAAGAATGATGAGACAGAAAAATCAAAAGAAATAAGAGCAAGACGATAATAGAGAAAAAGATAACAGGCCAATAATATCATGTTACTACGTGGTTAAACAGGAAGAATTTGTTCTGACATTGGGTGGACAACGTTCGAATGAAAGAATCACGAGGTGGAAAACAACTTGCAATGGAAAAAAAACGAAAAAAGAAAAAGGAAGAGGAACAATGTTCCAACAATGACCCAAGCAAGATGTCGTATAAGAAGAAAAACAGATTTGCTTTATGGTGGAAATTGGTATCTGAGAGGACTTGGATCGAAGGAAAGTAGTGCAATGATAGATAACGATGAAAGATTGAGGACAAATAATGATAAGCACGAAGAGACGTTATAGTACGGAAAGTGACGTCTCCAAGGAACGCCTTGGTCACATTAAATATCAATCCCAATACGTGACACTAGGAAAAGCTTGTCTTCTTCTTTCTTTCTTTCGAGTTTTTATGCTTTCTCGAGGATCGTCCTTCTTCTCATGTAAGCTGGTTCAAAAATAGGTGGTCGAATTTTTGGTATTCCGCTTGTCTTTGGCATGAGAAGGTGTCGCCACGAAGAGGAATGCAGAAACGTTTCTTTTTAGAGGTTATAAATATTTCATTTCCTGCATAATGTTTTTTAAAAATCGTCGTATCATGGAGATAAATTTCGATCATTGGACGCCATTTCTCTTAGAGTTTCTTTCATATCTTAATATTATTCTTTGGCAATATCGTTCCAATTTTCCTAAGAATAAATTCCGATATGTAAATATTCCAAAAAAATTAATAATTTATGACTTCAGTTACTTCGTGCAAAACATCCTCCTTTTTTCGCTGCACTCGCAACCTTTAATCTCATTTTTTATTTCCAACCAAAACTAACGTAATAATAAAATATTTAAAAGACGCGATGCAAAGAAAATTTTACTTCCCCCCTTCTTCTGTTCGAGAGAGAGGAAAACAAAAACAAGAAAGGATGCTCTTCTCTCGTAAAAGGAAATAAGTAAATACAGGTTGGAACGTCGTAAACGCTTGACGGCAGGTATGAAAAGGGTGTGGATTTCTACGAGAATACAGAGAATAAAAATAAGCGCGACAGCGGCGGGGGTGGAAACGGTGAAGAGGGTAGTTAGGCGTGTATAGCTCGGCGTCTCAACGACGCCTTCGTCGCGTTAAGCGTTATTCGCAACGCCTACACGCCGGAAGGCCGTTCGATGCTCCTCGTGTTTACGCTGAAACGTTCTTCCGCCAGTGTGGAAGGAAAAAGGAGAGGGGAGAAAGAAAAAAAGAAGGAAGAAGCCTTTCACGAGCGGCGGGGTTGTAAAATATACGGTGGAGAGTGTGGGAGGATAAGAGGGTGGAACAAAACAAAACGACACGTTGGTGCGAAGAAGGAGAGGCGCTCGTTGGGGGAAAGTAATTTGGAGAAATGAAAAATAATATGGATATCGAGTGAGCTAGACGCGAGAGAGATACGAGAGGGAAAAAAATGTAATGAGGAACAGTGAGAAGATTGGAAGGGGTAGATAGCGAGGAACGAGAAAAATTTGATTCTTGGAATATCGAGGAAACAGGGGATGGAAGTAAAACGAGCGCGTAATTTCGAGAATAAATTTGATATGAGGAAAGGAACGGGTGATTTTTTTCTTTGAATTTTAAATTTTGGTTAAGTTTTAGTGTACAAATCCGAATTTTGCTCCAGGAAATTAATAATTTTTATAAATTTATTTATGAATGTGATGAAATTCTTGTTATATACGTTTTAATTATTATCATTTATTAATATATTTATGCTTTTTTAAAATGTATGGGAATAGTATTCTATATGAAATTTATAGTTGCAAATTTTATTCATTTATAAATTCATTTATTAAATTAACAAATCAACAAATTATGTAATATTATTCATTAATATTTTGCGATATTTAAATATTATTTATTCAAATGTTAACAGCTAATTGAAGCAGAAATATTAAAGCAAATATCAATATTTGGATTATTTAAATATTAAGTAAGAAAAAACCACATATGTTAATATTTATTTTATTTACTACAAATTCATGCATGTAGATACACAATTTCCACAAACAGTTGTTAACAGTTTGAGCATAATATTTATCAAAAAAACATTTACACAATTAAATCTTCGAAAACATATCATATTTTCCCCTATCAATTTACGATGGAAAAAGAAATTAATTTTATTACGTAATTACTTCATTCATTTATCTCTATCCAGAATACAAGATAACTAAGTATTCAGAGACTCGTAAAGGACAGTATATAATGTTAAGACACTATATCTCATGGTAACATCCCCTTTGACATGGTTCTTACATAACTTGCTGAACTTGCTTCTACACATGCTTTTCCCTTAACGATCCAACTACCCTAATCATACCACAGCATCAACCCTGTGTCAAACTCTAGATCAGCTAATAAAATAACAATAACACCAGCTACTGCAGGAACAAGTACTGTTTATCTTCGTCAATAGACAAGAAGGAGTCACTGATACAGTTGAACGTGTAATCAATACAAAAGATAAAAAAAAGCGCAAATTTACGAGCTGAATCCGACACTCTGTATACGCCATTGGACGTTAAATGGTAAAGTGGATGGGGTAGTGGAATCATGAGTTCGGGGACGAAAAAAGTTTTCGAAGTCGATTTTCCAAACGGGAGGAGACACGTGGCGCAAAAACTAAGATTGATCGAAGAAATAAAAGGGTGTGCGCGACTCTAGAAGGCAGATCTAGGGGGTAGTTAGACGAGGTAAAGGGTGGAGCTGGCAATTTATACGAATAACGAAACATCAGACTGTTCCGAAAATGTGAATATTCACGATTGATTGTGCAAAGAAAAGAAGTGAACAAATCGACGTGTGAATAAATTTTCCACAAGTAAGTACACACTTGTGGAATATAATCAACGATTTCGAATTCGAATAGACCCTATTATATAAAATTGAAAAAACTTTAAATCGTTGTAATTTAAAAGATAGTGATTTTCGATCAACGAGTCGAACGTCGTTAAAAGTGGGGAATTTTCCCTTTGAAACGCATTTTTATTTATGCCGATACGACTTCCGGTTCTCGAGATATCGCCACGTAAAGAAAGGGATAATTTCTGATCGTTTATTATCTCTATCCTTGTCTCGTGCTCGGACCTCTCGCTTCCACCTCGTGTCATTGACCTATCCCAAACTGTAGACAAATAACAGATTCCTGGTAGTTCGTATTTCTAAGAAATAATACATAATGTTGGTCGCTAAGTTGCGAATCCGTTCATCTCTCCAGCATTGTTTCAAGCGTTGATAATTTGAGTCTTTGTATCTCGGGAATCGATTGAGATATCGGGATAAAACAAAAAGTGATTTCAATAGCATGGTTTTCTCTATCTCCCCAATAAGTTTTGGTAAAATAATTTTTTTCCTTTGTGTTTTATTCATAAAGTGATTAGACATATACGTAATAAAGTGTAGCTTAGAGTGTTTAAATTATAATTAAATTGAAACTATGGTAGAATGATATAAGTTATTAATTTTCATCATGTTTCTGGAACGAGTATGAGATTTCCATTCAATATCGCCTGAAATTGAAACGGAAATACAGTTGTATCTTTAGATAGGTATAAACTAACCGGTCTGTGACCGGTTAATGCCTTCATTGCAAAGTTTCATGTAAAGCTAATTGCAATGGTTTATATTTGAATCTAGTCAGAGGCCAAGACTTTTCTCCCTGAATTATTCTAGCAGATTAAATTTGCTTTTGCCTCGTGATTCCGACGAAATAGAAGATCATAATTAGGCGTTTCTTTTTTTCATTTACTATATTTTTTTTGGGAAGAGATAGTTTCAGTTTAGATCAGTCGTGATTCTGAATAATTAAATTGGAATAGAGAAGTTTTTGGATAAATTAAAAAATTGTAGCCTTATTTGAAATAGAATATTATAAGGATATTCTTCACTTTATTATTATTATTTATTAAATTATAAAGAATTGGTATCTCGGCTTATAAAATAACTCGTTTAAGTTAATTTAATCTCAAATTCGAGTTATTTGCCACTCCTCTCGCTCGTGAATAATTACCTTGGAAGAAGGTTCAAGGAAAGGGGGCGCACAAGTTCTAAATCTTAATAGCATCAACGAAGTCACGTCCGTGTCGTAAATTTAATCCACGTGATAGTGGTAACATGTTCTGCGTTTGATATTTGAAATTTTTACAACATGGAAAACAGAAACTTCTTTTTACCACAGATACTACTACTATCATCTTTCTACCAAAATATCGTGTCCTTTATCACGATAGAATTGTAATTTTATATAAGCACTCGACTCATCAAAGAACCTCGATATCTTTCCATTTTCCGCCACGATGCACCGATTCCTGCAATATAGCTTCAATTATAGCGATAATTCGAAATTTTCCGTGTCGTCGAAAAGGAATGGCCCGTGTTCTTCTCATGTCAGAGGCCACGTTCGATTACGAGAACGGCCCGTGTGGGGGAACATCAGATACAAGCGAATTACCAATTCTTAACGCGACTCGACCACAGATGCCGACGCGTCCCTCGTGCGTATAACTGTCGTTGGCCACGACCTTTCTTCTCCTCCGTGTTGTTTCTCGTTTTTCCCTCTGATTCGATAACAGTGAAATTGAATCAGGGGCCAAGCGATAGAAGGGCCTATCGAATCCCTTTTATTTTCAGTTTACCCGATGCTTGTGCACAGCCCGATGGTCAGCCGATGGTAATCGACTCGAAAACTAACTGACCCTCCACGGATCCCCTCGAGCCTCGTTTAAAAAGTGCGAGCTCTATGACACGCGAGGTTTTATAAAACACGAGGAGAAACGAAGAGTGTACGCGCTTTTAACGTTCTCGTTACAATAGGCTTTCGTTAATTGGCCATATCTGGGTTATTTATTTACGGACAGATACATATATTTCTCCAAAATTCTACTATATAGTAAAAAAAAAAGGAAATAAATAAATCATTTGTTTAGATTCGACGTTATCCGATAAAACGGGTTTTATTAGAATTGAACGTATTATATTTTTCAGATATTTTGGTCTTCCTAAATCTTTCTTACGTTATATGTTATATATCTGTGCATTAAAATCAAGATATATTATTCTAACACCCATTTCATAGCCAAACAAATTCATCAAACCAATCCAAGTCCCTAGATCCGACGCAAGCCATTGCGCGCGATCGAGAAAGAAACTATACATCCGTAACCATACGACTCACTCGCCATCCATTATCTTCCCATTATATCCCATTTCTCGCCTCTCCATACACAGCAGAGTCAACAAGTCACAAATCCATCTATGGAGAGGACGTCCATCTCGGTTAGGTTGAACGTGATTAGTGTCTTCGTTTGTTCATCAAGCGCGCGCATTTCGAAGGTTGGCCGATCGCTGATCGGTCGAACAATGACGGCGTGATTAGGCGGGTCAGAGATGGCCAGGATCGTCGCGCGGCAACGATTCTTTTCTAATAATTGGGGGATGAATGACGGCCGTATGATATCCCCGCAGAAGCCTTCGAATCCGTTCAGACATATCTCATTCGAGGGAATTATGCAGTCTATTGTTGGTGGCAGCCAACCAACCGTCTCCCGCCGTCCAATCAAGCATGAATCATCCGGTTTCAGTTTCCTCCTGCATCTATTACCCAACGCTTGTCAGCCGACTAATTTGCCGGTTACCTCGCTCGCACTTACGATCGATCTGCACACATATTCCTATCATCGAGTGATAACATCAACGTCTTCGGATCAGAGAGAGATTACCTTTGCTTTCGTTTCTTATTCTTATGATTTGTGTATCGATTCTCGACAGAGTAAAGAACAGATGTGAAATACTTTTGAATTGTCTTGACAAGGATTGGGATTAAAATTTCATTTCACATTCACGCCTCGATTCGAGTAGATGCTAATCAAACAAGTAGCATAAATCGTTTACATGGAAAAATTAATTTATATACAGGGCACTTTTGAAAGATCAAAAGTTATTATATATACGGAAACATCGATCAGGAAGATCTACGCGGATTAGCCGATTTCGCGAAAATCGAATTTTGCACTTTTCGATTCGAATCCTTTCGTATCCTTCGATAATTCGATAAATTGTTCTATGTCCTCGAAACGGCGGCCGATGGTGAAATCGTGCATGCCGGACGAAAATCCGCGATTGAATAGGCCATAATTACGGGGACGGGGACGAATTAACCGGCGAATTAGCCCGGTGACAATCGTCGGATAATAGATAGGTCAGGTCGAATGATTCGCGGCTAATTGGACGGCATGAAATTTCGCGGCTGAGGGGGGGGCAAGGGGTGCGCGTGGGCGGATCTTCTTTTCGCGGTGGAAAATTGGTGATGGTGCGCGGCGTAACGGGTGCCACGCTCGGAAATTAACCTGGTCGATCGCGCGTAACGGGTTAATTTTATTAGACGGAGGAAAAAATTGAAAGGCCACCCCTTGTACAGGGACGGAGGGGAGGCAAATTGAAACGCGAGATATCGAGGGAGGGAGACGGACACGCTTTTTGGCCCGAGTAATTTCCTCTCTCTCCCATCCCCAACACTTAACGCCACGTATTTTTCATTAGGATAATGGGACCGGTGAATCGAGCGTGTTTATCGTTGCCTTTTAATTAGTTTCCGAATTAACGGAACGCGCTACCTTTTCGGTAAATAGGGAAGGGGGATACTTATCGCGCTTTCGATTCGTTTTTATTTTCTCTGGAATTCGAACGATGTAAAGCTGAGTTGAAATATTGTTAGCGATTGAATAGGATTTTTATATATATATATTATTTTTAACATTTCTTCCGTTTTCAAAGTGAATCGCGTTGCGTTAAAAAAATGTTGCGATAATTTAAATCTCGCAATTATTAAAATCATCATCGCAATTCTCGTCTCGATTCTCGGCCAACTATTCATAAACCGCGCGACCAGGGTTTCTTTCTTCCGTTGATCCTCAACTAGCGCGATTCCATCGAGAATCCTCTCTAAGAAGCGATGAAACTCGGAGGAGAAGAAAGAGGGACACGTCGTTCCACACCGGAAACTTGAGATTTGCATCGGGAGAATCCGATTCGATCGGTTATCTGACCTTTACCCCGACGAAAGAAAACGAGATAGAAAGAGAAGGGAAAAAGGAGAATAAAGAAAACATTCGTATCATTGAGCGAATAATAACCCTTAATCGCCAATCTTTACCGCGAGATTGCATTCCACGATAGCCACGAGCAAATCCATTTGAAAGGGAGGGAACAAGAGTGGCGAACGAGACGGATTTCGAATCAGGCAAATTTTCCCAAAGCTATTCGTGGATTGCGGCCATCGAGGGCAACTGAATGGCGTCGAAGAGCTTCCTTAAGAAGTCCCGTTCAATCAACTTTTCTTCGGTTATACTCCCGAGTGTTCGAGCGAGAAACTCGCCGCCTTCGTGGCCGAGCCATAATCCATCCCCTTTTGGGGAGGGGGGACTGTAAAGCGAGTTGATGTACTCGTAATCCTTCCTTGCTTCTTCTTTTCTTCCTAGAGCAGGGATTCCAACCTTTTCTTCCCGTTTCTGCTACTGTTTGCACGTTGCTTTCATTGATGTCTGTAAACGTCTGTCTTGGCAGTTTTTAAGGAAGGAGAATGAGAAAGGGAACGGATCGAGGTAATGAAAAGTTAAATATGCAAGAGCGTAAGTAATTACGAGACTGAGTGATCTAAGTGATCGTTCGTTGTTTTTTTTATCGAAATTTAAACGAAAGGAATTATATTGATGTTTTACTTTTCAGTTGTACCAGATATTGAAAGATCGTGAGAATTGATCGAATGTAATACGTGAATTTAAATTAACGATTATAAATTCATTCTACTTTTACGATTAATCTCAAACCTGTTCATCTAATCGAATCTGGATGTTCAATAAGGAAGAAGGAAAAGAGGGAAAATTTTTAAAATCGTTTAAATCGAAATTCTTTCAAAGATCTCCGATTCCGGTTTTTAGTTCTCTCATTGTGCCAGCCTCCATCAAAATTCTCCGAACTTTCCGTTGGGAACGCGGTTAGGAAACGGGTTCTGATTCGTCTAATGAAAGTTCTAGGAGCCGTTTCCTCCGCGACAACGTCCAACTTCCGCTCCCGTCTCCTCTTTTATTTCTCTCTGGCCCACTGGAATTTTTTCCGTCAAGGACTCTCGCGTCTTCTTTGACATCGTAATTGCGTTCAACGTGCCACGATCCATCCCCCTCCTTGTAACACGGGAATGAGAAATTACGGGGAAACTTCGGTTTAATCCTCTGATCTCGGGCTCCCTGATATTTTGCATTCGAACGTGCAATTACGGCGGAACCGGTAGTCAGATGTCTGCAACGTGTTATGAGCGCGCCATTTTGGACTTGATTTCAGTTTTTTTTTTCCATAGGATACATACATTTAGTTATTATCATCGCAACTTTCTCTTTTCTTGTTGGTATAGCAGATAGTGTAATTTTGATTCGATGTATTTAGTTCCTTTTTCTTCCTGTTTGTCGAGATTGTATTTCGTGACATCATCTGTCATTCTTTATATATGTTTAATATTTATTCTTTTGATATTTTTAAATATCATTAATTGATGTGAAAAGATTAGTTTTGGGTCATTTTACGTCTCATTTTTGTAATTTCTATTTATCTCTTTCGATTTTATAGGTTTTTGTCATGCAATTATTTAAGTATCCATAATCAACATCTCTTCAATCGAATTTTTTATTACTTTGAAATTTCAAAAAGTATTTTAATCTTTGAAATTTTAAATCGTTGCAAATCATACACCAAATACAGAATATTCATCCGTTTCGTTCACAATTATGTATTCACATTACATTATCTTTTATCCAAAATTATCTTGATCATTCTTTAACATCGAACTTTCCAAAATATCGAATTACATTCATAAACGATCTTTTCAAAGTATTTTCAATTTATTTACTCAAAAGAGTTCTGTCAAAAAAGAATCATGAATATTCATGATCGATCATCAGGATTGATTTTAAGAGGGATTTTAAGAGCAATTTCGATAATAGTGAGATATGACGGCTTATGAGGGCGTGTTGAATAGGTAAACGATAAAACATGCATTGATGATCTTGCATTGATCGACTGGATAGAGAATCGATCGATTCAAAGGAACACACGCGGAATATCTGTGGTTAACCATGATTCGATGGCGGCCGCGTGAACGCTGTTTCGGCCGCGATTTAAGGAGGATTTGCATAATGAGGTATTCGTGTCGCGCGTCCCGTGTCACGTACCCATGATGATGAAACAGGATCAGCTTTCTCTGAGATTTTTCACCGCTACCTGTCGATTGATTTTGTTCGTTTTGAATAATTGGATTTTCCTCGATATCCATTAAATCATCGCATATGAAATTCTTTGGAATCTGATGGTTATTCAGATAATGTTTATTGTACAAAATAACTCATAACGATTTATATTTTCTTTTTTCTTTTTTTTAAATGTAATTTTAAAACTTAAGTTTTTATATTTTATGATAAATGTTATTTATTTTCGATACATTGCATAATATATATTTTCTTTTTAATTTTGATTCATTAAATTCATCGAAAATTCATTGGATATATTGAAAATTTATTAAACGTTAATGAATTGTCACACGTTCCGTTCGAATAGAAAATTTATCATTATTCAAAATTCGTGCAATTATTAAAAGCGTGCAATTTTCAATCTCTAAACGTTCGACGATTTATAAAACATTATGTCATCCAGGTATTTAAATAATAATTCGACTGGAAAAAGAGAAAAATAAATTGAATTTTAATTTTAATTCGTCATTCGTGCAAATCGAGCTATGCTAATCGATGATAAAGCGATAAACTAGCACTGCCTCTTGATCGATACTGACTTTTATGATAGATGTTCAATTAATAATTTTTTGATTTTATAAAATATTAATTAAAACGAAAGGATGTATTTTCTTCATTACAGTGGATTTATTTTAATTTATAAAACTGAAAGCGAAACATCAAACAGAATTAAAAACGATCGATATTATTCGTTTTTGTTGATTCCACTGATTTCTTTACTAATTTATCGATTTATTAATAAAAAAAGAAACGAATTAAATTTGTATTTTTTATGGAAAACTTAATTCTTCGATTTAAAAATAAACTTTGATACGGTATAAAATTCATAATACGCGTGAATTCATAATTACTTTTAAGGCTTTTAAATTTTTAATGTAATTATATGTAATATTATGTTCCTAATTTTGAATATGGGAAATAATGAATGAGGTAATTGTAAAAGCTTATAATGCGATCGAATGCTAAAATTGGGTTAAAAGGAGTGTTAAATATCTACGTGATATAACATAATTTCGCCATATAAAATTTGAATTTCATTTAAAATAAATAAACTTGAAATAGTAATGATATAAATAATATAAAAATATTCATCTATATAACAGAATAATTTTATTACTCAACATTTTGTAAAGTTAATGAATATTTCGTTTTAATTAATAATTCGTTTAGATATAATGATCTATAATTTTGGAAGAAAATTACTTTTTATATAGTAACATGGTTCGTAAATGAATTAGTATCGATCGTGAGAAGATTAATTTTCTTTAAATCTAAAAATAATATCCATCTTATATATTTTTTCATTTATTTTATTATATTTATCAATCGAATATATGTTAACAAAAATTTGCAATAAATAAAAATAATTAATAATAATAATAAAATAATAATTAATAATAACAATAAAAAAGTGACTGTGGTGATTCGATAAAAATTTGTCGTTCGAATGTTTAATCCGTAACTGTGTCGATTGATAAACCATAATATACGAGGTTTGAATATAAACATTGAGTCAGGAATAGAAATCGGGGAAAGTATAAACAAATATCGACCGACAGAGGAACGACATAAATTGAAAACAAAACTCGTCAGTCTGTTAACAGATTTCGACGCGTAAAGTCGATTTTCGATCGCTCGTTTTTCGTTTATTTCATTCTTTAATTCATGAGAAATTTTATTTAACTTTATCGAGGCAATTAAAAAACGGAATTAAACCGATAACAATTTTTAATATATCTGTATAAAAAATTTCTCGATGCTTGTAGTCGATGAATAATTAGTCTAATATTAACCTAATATTTTTTTCTCATTTTTATTGTATCGTTTTTTTTGAAATTGATTATTTAAAAATTAATTGTTTTATTATTTATTTGATTAATATTGGTTTTAAGATTTATGAAATAATCCTGTAATATCGAGGATCTTCATATCAGAAAACAGGAAGCAATAATAAAAAAGGAATCGAGGAAATTCCATGGTGTAAGATGTGACGACCCCGGATCAGGGGTCGCCATCCACGGATTCGAATCGTTTACACCAAGTGGTGAGTTTCTTACCTATTCTGTAATATTTTATACCGTATTTTTTTATATCAACACTCAAAATTTTCAGTTCCTTTTAATAAAAATCCGAGTGAAGAACATATGTATAACGAAGAACATAAATAGAACAACAAATATACCAAATAACAATTATAGGAAGATAAAAAAATATTTTATCAATTAAACGAGTAAATAGCGATTCAAACAACGAAATTAATCGAAATCTAAATCTCAGTATCAAACTTTCCAAGAGAGAAACTTCAAGAATCACGGAAAACCACGTATCGAAAGATCATGGTAACGATCCAATTCCGCCTAATCAAAAGGATCATCGACGTTATGCAAAACCTAATCTGACCCAGTAGTAGATTCTCCAAAATACCAAGTTCTTCGTACTTTGCTAAACTTCAACATCGCGTTCGATTCCATTCGAAATCTCGCTCCTCGTCGCAGAAACTTGCCGGCGGCTGTTCGTTAAACGCAATATTAGCAGAGATCGAGTCTCGATCCAGCTCGTGCACGCTCGTATGCTCGCGAGGAGGAAGTCTCGCGCGGAATAAGCCATTTTGCCGACGTTGACGTGGCTCGTGCGCGGTTTAATAAAGATGAGCTTATGAAAATTTATGGCGCGCCCTTCTATTGGCTCGGCAATTTGAACGTGATGATTTGTTTTATTCATGAGCGATCGTTTCAGATTGTCCTAGCTTCTTCGTGCGCCGTCTCTTGGTTAAATAAGAAACGGGAGGACGAATTCGGAACGAGGACGAGGAATCAGCATGAGGAATAAAATTATCACATGGTTGGTCGTGTGATGTGGATTCAAAGGGTGTAAGGAGTCGTAAGTGATGTTTGTTTCGATCGTGGTTTCATTGGTTGATTCAGAGATAATGATCTTTTCTTTCAAAAATTTCAGATTAAGATATTATCATCAGTATATAGAAAATCTTTTCGTGTAAGATTTGTAGAAGTGAAATTAGTATTGATATTTTTTAATAGTGATTGGTGTTAATTTTAAATTTTTGGACAGTGTATATCTTTTGTGAAAAATTAGACAGGAGTTTATTTTTGAATACTTATGAAGTTTTTATTTAGCTTTTACAATGAGACCAAATGTATAAAATTGTCTCGTTCGAATAATTATGAATGAAACTATATAGTACTCAGAAATTAAAGAGGAATTAATTGAATATTAAAAATGTAACAAATATTGAAATATGGAATAATATTTCGAATGAAATTTATTTATTTTCATTATTATTAAGATTATAAGTAGTAAATGATTCTAAATTTATTCGAGCGTGTCCTGGAAAATCACTCGTAATATTTTCACGAGCTTGATTTTAATTTAACTAATTATGTTACTCGAATATTACTTGAAACATATTATTTACATTATTGAATATCAGATCGTGTACTTCTCAAATTTCTCATTATTTTATTACGAAAAATAATTACAATACACAGAATAACAGTCAAGTAAACTTATAAAATTTTCCCAAATATCGTTATTTATATAAATGAAATATCAAATTAAGATCAGGAAGTAAAGTATTTAATTCATTATTCAACGAAAAATATTTATATAAAATTAATCATACTTCGGTCGGTATTTTATTTTATATACGAGCAATTGACTATTTCGAATTTTTACAAATCTAAAATAATAATAAAATCAATTATTCATTAAGAGAAGTAAAATGATACAAATTGTTTTCATTAAATTACACTTTTCAAAATAATATTTTATCTACCTGATAAAATAAATTATTTAAACAATTATATCATGATAATAGGTAATATCATTTGATCAATTCAATGTATCGATCAATTATATCGATATTTTTCTGATTCAGAATACGTACGTTTCACGTCTAAAAATAAAAATTGAAAATTTTTCCGATACTTCTCTCATAAAATAACACCTCTCCCTCTTTAAACTCGAAGAGGAAAAATGATTGGAAGATTACGAGCCCGAAGAATTTAAAGAGTGTCGATTCGATCCGCTTGAAAATTCGATGCGTTGAAGAGCATGATCCGAAATTAAACTAATTCTAAAATTCTTCGATGTCGTCGGATTTCCATCCGCCTCTTGAAATATTAAACCGTTCCGTGTTTCTAACGGCGCCCCATCAATCCCCGAATCACCATCGTTTTCCCCGGGAATCGTATTAAATCGACGCCAGACAACGTTTCGGCAAAAATTAATAAGCACTTTCTGACGAATTTATGGCCTCGATTAATCCGGACGTCGATTGCCATCCTGCTATATTCTTTTTTTCTCCCCTCCTCCTTGATTCTCTCGTTTCAACGCGAATTGTTTTTTGCTTTAAAATCGATGGTTGTTCGAAATATCGGACTTATTAGACTTTTAATAAATCAAACGTTGTAGGAGTTGTTTTTCCTGTGATGTAAGTGAATTGGCCATATATTGATTTTTACTTAAATCGAGAGAATTTCGGATATTTTCGGGAAGGCATCATTGAGATGGAAAAATTTTTTTTTTTCGCAAAGAATATAAAAAAATAACGTGTAAAATCCTTTTTTAATTATAATATAACGCGTTTTAAAGATTTGAAATGGACATTTTAGAGATTATTAATATAATTGTGGATTTCCTGGTTTTCGAAATTCGTTCTCGATTATGAGTTACACAAGCAAATAATTTACATCATTAATTTATAAAATTCTTACGATCGCCACAAGAATTGGGGAGAAAGGGATTACAAATTATCCAGCCAGTTCCCTCACGCGGCCTACTTCTCGAAAATTTATAGATTAAATCCTTTGGATCGTGAATTTCGCAGCCACGAAAATCGAACACGTAATTTATGCGGCAATGGACCGGCGACGATCACTTTCCAGGCCTGGAACTTTAATGGAACCTCCCCGCGACTTCGGCTCCTCCGCTAACCAATGATGATACTACCATCCGGAATGAATTTCGTAATTTCATAATTCTAATTTGTTTCTAAGATTCTCACGTATACAACTTATTTTATAGAAAGAAAAGGATCTTCTGAAACTTTTAAACTTGTCTATAACAACTTGTATGGACGAGAGTGTAAGCGTGCTACTTTAAGAGAGGGGAAAAAAAAAAAGGATAACAAGAAGATAGAAGAAAAACTTATAAATTCGCAGACCGAGGACAGTAACTCGAGAGGGTGGAGGGCTGTGGAAAGCTGCAAGTATCCGAGAGGGCACATCCATCCGTGGTAATTAGTCTCGTTGCGTCTATGGCACGCTTCGCCCGGCACGGCCACCCTACTTACAGCTTCTCTGGCCGTGTGTCCGATTTAATAAAGCTACGATTTTACCGAGGGTTTGGGTGTAGACAATGGCGGAACGAGGGGCGACAAAAGGCCAAGTCCCGATGAAACTTTCCCTGTTCCCTGTGGAGGGGATGTAACTGCCTCGAAAGTCTGAGAAGTCTACGGGGATGCGTGATAATTTGCACCCTCGAAGAGGCTCGAGACTCCGAAGTGATCGACGAGAAAGAATAGTGGAGGAAAATTGTGGATTGTGGTTCAGATTTTACGGTTCAGTGACTCGGGATTCTGGATGCTGGATCCAGATTTGAAATTCGGATGGGATTATTGAGATGGATTGGGAAAGTTTCGCGAAGGAATTGTAGGTGGGTATCGGTTAATAATTAATGTTGCGAAGGATTGGGGAAATTTTGGATTGTATTTGTGGATATATTCGTTTTAAAATTTAGAGATCGAAAGTGTTTGAAATCATCGCGGTAGAATGTTTATCGTGCCGATTAATATTGCATCGCGTGTAACATCATCAAATATAAAATGGAATTATTATTCTGTTTATCTAGTTCAAGTTCTCACGCTTGAAAACACGTCCACCAGTACAATATAATTCCTAAACAAACAGTTTCCCAAACAATACGTTTTCAATCTTTATTATCGTAAACTCGCGTACTATTCCTATCTGCGGCAGTTAAGTCTCTGACCAATTTTTTTCAAAAAAAAAAAAAAAAAAAAAAAAAGTTTTTCGTATACACATATGCGTGTATATAGCAATATCCTGCGTTCTCCGGAATTTTCATTTCCCAATTTATGAGGAAAATCGTGAGATCGAGCTAAAAAGTCACATTCCATGATGGATATCGATACATTCAATCATTATATTATTGTTATTCTACTTTTTTCAAAATTATTGTATAAGATTAGTGTTCGATGTCGCGATACGTCGTCAGAATTTTGTTAAAATTTTTATTCAAGAAGCAATACGCGAATATAAGTATACGAAAAAAATCTAAAACGAAGGGATCCTAATTTGCGATTAGATTTGCAATTAGATCTAAACGAATTTTCGTTTTTCTTTTTTTTTATCGTGTCCCTTTGAAAACGCGGAACGACGAAAGTGTTTCTTTTCTTCCGTTTCGTTCGATCTCTCATTGAAATTCCGGTGCGGAAGGATCGTACGCGAATCGAAAAATCATTTGGAACGTTCGACGACGTAGGATATCGTTTTCTAGGACGTTTTACAATAGCTATGTATAGAACTCTACTGTATTTCTATATTTCCGAACACGGACGGAATTCTCTTAAAAACTGTTTCGTGCATGGTGAAAATATTTCGCGCAATGGATGTAGAAATGGGTGCGAATCATGTGTTGCAAAGGGCGGGATTCGATGACTCGAGATGATATGGAAGCGAGGAGAATAAAAAAGAAAGAGTGTATTTCCGAGATAAAATTGAATTCCATGGATAAATTTGATATTCATGATCTCTTAAGCTTCGACCTTTATTTTACTATTGTTATAAATCAGTTAAAATTCGAAACAACGAGTTGATTTTTGAAAGAAGAAATATTATAGGTAAATTTACAATATCTATAGTTCTATTATAGTTTACATTTTTCTATCTGTATTATTATAGATCAATTAGATATTTTAAAAATAAGTAGAATTGGATTTTAAGGAAAGCTTATATAGTAAAAATTGATTTAGAACATCAATGCATGAATTCAAAAAAATTTCTAATATATGTTAAAAATAAATAATTTATTAATAAGAAATCAAAGATACCTCAAATAAATGATACGTAAGTATTATCGATTCAATTTTATTGAATTTTATTGAAATATATAAATCATGTAAAATAAAACGATTAAAATTTTAAAATATTTCCAGGTTCGGATCTCATTTCTGGGATAGACTCGTTTAAGTCAGAAATAGAGGGTTCGAGGTACGATTTATATTTTCTAATCTGCCACGCCGGAACCTTACAACTATCTCGTTCATGTGAATTACAACGCACGATAGTATTTCACGCGGTGGCTCGCGTGACCGGAATTGGGGATTACGCGGGATTAAATGGTGTTCCAGGCACTCGATGATTGTTTGCATTGCGTCCCTCGCGAGATCCCAGCTTCCGGAATTGTTTATTTCTTCCTGTAATCGATTTCATCCATTCAGGTACCCATCCCCCATCGATTTTGGATTTTTCAAATCCTGTATGTAGGGTATGTAAATCCGGTATGTTTCGATAGGCTTAGTTGGATTTATCGTATACTGATAATTTGTTATCCCAGTATTTCAAAGAGAATAATAAGGAAAGAGATTCGAACGAATGTGATTATGAAAATTTTGAAAATTAATGCATTGGCGAGAAATCGAAAGTAACGAATTGAAATAATTTTTTTATTTCAAAATTAAATTATTTCGGTTGCTTACAAATGATTCTTTAATCGCATCTGTGATATATATTGCTTTACAAAATTTCAATTTTAAAGAATGTTTATGTTTCAGAGAAAATTTAATATCGTCTTAAAGTTTCAATACCTTTTAACAATTTGAATGCAATTTCCTTTAAGATCAAATGTATCCTGTAATATAATTTCATATAATTTTTAATCATATTTCCAAAGTATAGATATATTTTCAAAGGATATGTAAGTAAATCACAATTGTGTGTGAGAGGATGTTTTAAGTTCGTTTCAAAGAGACAGTGATTGCTAATGATCATGATCTTCTTTTTCTTTTCAGATTTTCCTTTTAATGATGAGTGCAATAAACTATAACAACGTAAGGCGAATTACTGTTAGACGCGTTGGAAATTTAATGTAATAGTACTTTGAGATTGGAGGAAATTGCTTTTATAAATGATATTTACATGAGAAAGGATACGACTTTCTTAAAGAACGGGTATAGAATTGTAATATATGACTGAAATTCGAAGAAATTAATTGTTATATTATGCAGATAGGAAATAGAGATTAAAGATTATTAAATTATAGTGTGACATGTAAATGACTTTGATCAAGCGGATTTTTCTGGTTTAACGTGAGATTAATCGTTGCACGTGTCGTAAGTTGTATAATTTTTAAACAATTTTTCGAGGAAATTTATGCACGATAATAAATATATTAGATTTTATTCGATGCAAAATATTCCTTCAATTTCCATTTTAAAAAAAAAATTTATAGTACTTTGTACGATGGTTGCATGCTACCGAATGTTTAATCGTTATTAACTATCGATAAAAAATTTCTTATCCTTGCAGGGTAATAATTACCCAAGCTTAATTCAAATCTAATGTTAACCAACAAAGTAGCAATCGTGCGTAGTGCAACTATTACTATTACCTCGCAAACTCGAAGTTATGATATAAACCAATAATTACTATAAAATCCAATCTAGCATGCATGCAATGCATCGTTCATTATTCTAATATATATTCTAACGGTGAGCAATATCTAACGTAGGTGCAAAATTTCACCGTGCTAAGTTTCAAAGCGTTGGATGATTTATGGTTACGAGAATTTTACTAAAATGCACTTGTAGAACGTTACTTGTCTCGTTAATAATTTTTTTGACACGGCATAAACGACCCTTATCTTAACTTCACAATATAACGAGATCCATCTTCGAAGAGTATCTGATCCTATAATTTAAAAATGCTATGAAAAGGAATTAGAATTATCAAAGTTAATTTTAACCATAAACCATTTTCATTAGCACCGTAAGTAAAGTTCTTGGAAAAATTTCCAAGCGAAGGTTTCATCCATTGAATTCCAAAATTCAAAAGAAAAGAAATTCTCATATATATCACATCGATAAAACGAACACGTATTTCTTTTCAGAACCGTGCCATAACCTACGATTCAAAATTCCCGCCATACATTCGACTTAATCGCGTCCAACAAACGAATTAATCCCTTCCGCTACTCTTTACGACTCGATGCTTCTAAATTACAAGAATCTCAGGATTAAACGGTGCAACTTACACGGCACGGTTAATTAAACGACGCGTTTTATCGTCCGAATAGAATCGTCTCCCTGCCGCGTCTCGGACCAATCCTCCCATTCTTATGCAAAACTCGCGCGATCGAGCCGATCGATCGATACGATCGTTAACGAAATATCGGTACGAAACCTCAAAAAAAAAAAGGCTTGGTCTGTAATTCATAAAGGAGCCGAAACTTGGCCCGGTTAATTCAGAAATTACCCTGCCTCGTGTAATTACAAACTGAGTGTCCAGTGTATCCGGCTTTATTATCCTAATTTACGCGCGACTGGCGGATCCTTATTGCGCAATTAGGCAACGTGATACCAGGATGAATTTACGAGGGAAGTGGAGGGAAAGAGATGATTGAATGGCGGTAATTGATATAGAGTGATGAAGGGTGGAGAATTTCGTTGGAATTTTTATTATTTTTCCTTCTCTGTGATTTCTTCCCTCGTGATCTTATTTTTATTACTTTTCTGTACTTTTGCGAGGAATAAGATCCTTTTCAGTAATGAATATACGTTTGACGTTTCACTTTTTTTAAGAATTAAATATTGTAAATTTCTAGGTTTAAAAATTACCACGTAATCTTCGTGGTAAGTATACGAGGTATGCAAAATATTTTACATTGAAACTTTTACTTATCGTAGTTTATTTGCATGCAGTCATTAGTTCGTGTTTAGAATTTTTTATAGCCTTTATACATAATTTTCAACGATTTCAGGTTCTTGGAAATGATCAAAACATCGTTTACCAGAACGATTTAATGACTTGCCGGAGGGTTAATGATATAACCATAATAAGGAACGATAATAAGCGTCGAATCCAAGCAGGAAGTTGCTCGGTGTATTAACTACTAAGGATAAGCTTTAACTCCTCGTGTATTCTCGCCCACTTCTCTCGGAGTTATTCGATAATTTTTAAAACATTATCCCACGATTTCTCGAGTAAACCGATAAAATTCGCCTTCGAAATATCCACGTATTGAATCAATCTCTCCTCCATCGCGACAGGCCTCGAACCGGCTTTCCCTCGAATCCAACTGGCCGGTGCAAAGGGAACAAGAGAAAATTTGCAAGTATCGGTGCTCACCATCGAATATCCAGCGGCCTATCTCAAGGAGAATCGCTCATAAATATTTATCCGGGCGGTATTATCGCGAATACAGGCCTGGCCTCTCCTCCAGGCCTGTCCAAGCGTTCAAATCTCCGGAAGTCGGGCATCGATCCGGCCTTGATGCACTCGCGGATCGGTTGATCCGGTCGGCTTAGCAGTGTGCTTGTTCAGTTTTCACGAGACTCAAAGCGAGAGGAATCGGGACTTCGCGTTAATCCTCTCCCTCTCCCAGTCAACTCTGTATAATCTTAACTAACGAGAAAGCGCCGGGGTTGGAGTAACACGCCGGCGAACCTGTGAAGCCCTGCTCTGTCAAGGGATCGCCACGTTTCCACGACTCCTTTTTACGAAGCCACGCGGAAGGATTAACGTCAGGGTGATTTTCAACGTGGTTGTTGCTCTAATGCCGGGACGAGACAGACGTGCGTTCGTCCTGCTTTTTTCTTGGTACATTTTTATGATTGAGGAATCGAGGAAGATTGATTTTTAATTATTAATTAATGATTATATAATTATAAAGATATTATTAAGTTTCTGTGTGAATAGCGATTAATAATAATTTGGTAAAGTAGTAATATATTTCAAGTAATCTAGTAATGATTTAGTAATTCCTGTCGTTTCATTTTCAGATTCATTTTATTTGGAAGGGGAATAGAAAATTTGGAAAGAATAATTAACTTAGAATAAACAACTATCATTTATCTGAATTGAAATCATATTTCTTTTCATAAATCCACGTAATATCTTCCAGAAGTAAGTAAAGTAAAAATAAAAGGAAATAATCTAAGAAACAAATTGATACAAGAATATGTAAATTCTTGGTGAGGAAATTAATTCATCTCTATCTTTCCATTCGATTCCAAATCTCTCCTCGAATGCATAGTTCGAAGTTCGATAATTCGAGTCACGAACCGCCTCGAATCCACCATCCCTAAAAATCCCTTCGAGAAACCTCGATCTCCGCCCAGGAACCGCAATTTCTCAATCTCGATTGTCCAAAAATCCCCGCTTGAAAGTAGCTACAAATTTTCATCGTGTACAGAAAAATTCCCCTCCTCCCAACCGGGCCATTCACTGTACATTTCCCCCTCCAATATGCTTGGAGGCAACATTTGTCACTGGATGTAGAGTGCGACGCGCATTAAAGCTCGAAAATTTTCCAAAAACGCACTCACCGAAATGATCCATGAACGCGTTTATTTTCGTGGGCGGAACGAGCCTCGCGACCATATAAAAATATCCACCTTCCCTTCCGGTATCATGAGACGGCCATAAGAAGAAGCCCGACAAGTTGTCACGAATTGCAGGCAATTTCGTTTCCACCCCTCCATGCGAAGAAAGAAAACTTGGAACGAAGGAGAAGGGAAACAATCGTGAAAGAGGGATGAATGTGTATGTATGTGAATCGGAGTGGTGGAGAGATGGGACGAGGGGTAAAATTGTTTGTAAGTTAGGTTCCAGGATAGGTGGCACGCCTACGAATTAGTTAGTGTACGGGAAACGTGGAATGGTGAGATTAGGCGAGCTCGTAAGTTGCAGGTAATTTTCTTCTTAAAAATTAGGGCACTGGTGGCTCTACGTGCTTCGAAATAAGTTGGAAGAAATATGGAGGGAGTGGTGAAGTGGGAAATGAAAATTAGAAGAATGAGTGAGGGGATTGAGTGAAATGTAAGATGTAGAGAATGGTAGAAATTGATGTGAATGGAAACAAGTGAATAATCTTTGAACAAAATAGAAATGTAGAGAGGTATTAAATTAATCTTAAACTGGTTGGACACAACTTTCGAATCCCATTTCTTTCACTCAAGTTTATCAAATCAATCGATTCGTCTAATTCATCATTTTATTCACATCAAACTTCGATCATATCGATTACAATTATCAATTAATCTTCGTAAAATTCTCGTTTCGTTTAAAATAAAATAAAGAATGTTAATGCGTGCAGCTGCTTAGACGTCACATTAATTTCATATTATCGCTCGCTGGAATATTTGTCTCACCTCGACACGGCTTATACTTTTCGCCATTCGAACAGGTATGCAGGTATGTTTTTTCCGGCATAATTACTCGAAGGAACGATCTCACGTCTCGTTAGAAACGTTCCAACGCAAGACTGTTTCACGTCCACGCGGTAAAAAATTAAAACTTTGATCGCCAATTTCGAACGGTTTCGTTCGGTATGTCCATTTTTTGTTGGTCGACTAATCAGCCGATCTGACGCTGAGAAATTATAGCATGCGGCTACTGGCGCCAGATTCCGGTTATTTCCAGGTGCAAATAATTTTCTAAAGGTTTTCTATGCAGTAATGTGTAACGATGGAAAGGAGAGATAGATGAATTTTGAAAGGGGGACGGGCGTGGATCAGTCATGGTTGAGTGATCGTGAATAGTGTTAGATGGAGTGAAGGAAAATTGACGAAGGAAATTGTGCATTATTATATCGTATCGATTATTAATTATTTAAGGAAGAAATCAATATTTTACGTGTTCCTAAATATGCAGATGATTTTAATGAAAATATGAAGTAGTTGAATGAAGATTAATACATATGAAGAATATTATAAAAAAATTAATAGTTCTAGTCAATTGAATTATTAGATTTAAATCGTAATTAAAATAAAGACAGCTTTCGAAATTTCCATGAAATTTCTACTAGAAGAATTTAAAAATTTTATGAGCAAAATATACTGCTAGGAATAGAAGAAAAATAGAATATTTGTAAAAATCGATGGATAAATTAAACTAAAAAATATAAGTGAGAGAATGGTCGTAAATAAAGATCTTACGAACAAGAAAAATTTCAAAGTGGTCAAAATAGAATGTTTTCGAGTGAAACGAATGGTTGATTCAAACTTAAACGAGGAGTGTGCGATTAAATCAGTCTGAAACGGAGCCAACGACAAGAATTATCCTAAGTAATACAGTTGGAAGTAGATTGGAAGGAAATAGAGACAGATAGTGGGATGTAATAAAAGCTCTTGGTATACTTGAGAAAAAGTCGTAAATTAATCGACCGGAAGTAAAGAGTTTTTAAATTGGACGAATTTAACTTAGAACTTTAAGTAGAACAACCCTAAACGAGGCGGATAAATAACGACACAATGATAAAAATAATTGAAATGTGATGCTACTTGTCTCTGATCAAAATAAAATTTTCAATTTCTCCAATTTTCCAATATTTTAAAAATATTTTTGAATTAATAGTTTTCTCTTCGACCAATAAAATTTATAAACTGATTGTTCAATTAAAATTTTTTTAATCGCATAGTAATATCTTCCCCGTAATAATTCATTCATTGTCATTAATAATGTATAACGATAATTGACAGTAATTTTTTAACAAGTTATTTTACGGTTAATTTATCTTTCAACGTATTGTGATCGATAGATAGATTGGATATCGTTTCTTTAACAACGGTTTGTAACAACATCAGCGAAGGGCAGATAAAATATTCAGTGGCAATTATAAAAACAAAGTGAAAATTGCTTGAATCATTTATCAATTGCTTGAACAGCCTTCTGCAATATCTATCGTATAAAAACACGAGGCTGTTCATCGTCGAATAATACACGATAATAATTAATGCAATTTCTTTCGAGTAAATAGATTCGGAAGAACAGTTTAATAAAAAATGATTCTGATAACAATTAATGCCGAGTTGAACTTATTCGTTATTCAAAATAATGCAAATTAATAATTTAGGAAAATAATATATTTATTATTTGTCCTAGTATAACATATATTAAAATTCAATTTTTAAAAGATAATATTCAGTTTCTCTTTCTTATAAAATTATAATTAAAATTGGATATAATAATTTAAAAAGAAAAAAAAAAATCTTCGAGCTAATTATATTCTAAATCATTTCGAATAATTATTTCTCACTGAAAATCGTGCATGAAATGAAAGGAACAAGATCGACTGGTAACATCCAAACCCAAATGGCGACAGACGTCAAATGCATGCAGCTATAGAAATGAGAGTGCCGCGTTCAAATCGAGGTTTATTGATGATCCACGTAATGTGAAAACGAGGAGGCACATACCGATCCTGGCCAATTAAAAACGACACGTTGATCGATTTGCGCGAATATTTGCGCATCGTTTTCCATCGAGCTTAGTTGTGCAACCACCGCTTTTATCACTAGCTCGAATTCCACGATTTTACGCTGTTTCTCGTGCCGAGTGATTTTCCAATCGATGGACGAGCATATTTAAAATTGTAATTTTAGTTCTTTTTAGCGATGTCTCATCGTGTTTCATCGCGATTCATTTTGCGATGCGATTGAAACGCGTAATTACGAATCATATATCAATTGTCAATTAATCAATTTTCATACGCGATATCGACGTGGATTTTATAATGGAAGTTATAAAATTTACAAATGACGATTTTCCAAATTTTATCTCGTGTATTATAAAGTTTAAAAAAAATTGAGATAAAATAAAAAATGACTTCGATTTTTTTCTCGATGAAAATTTGAATACACTGGTCTATTGAATCGTTGATCCATCAGCCTTGAGAATTATCACGAATCATAATCGTTGAAACGAAGTTCGTAATGTACTCGAACAGGGAGGGGGCGACACATTCGTGCTCGCCATTTTCGATTTTGGAAAATCCGTTTGGTCACCGGTAGTCGTGACCCGCGAAACTCTTCGACAACTATTTGGAACGAATTCCGAAACTGTCCGATTAACCGGAAGGACGTGCCGGAAGTACATTTCTAGGGAACTGATGCAGTGATCGTAACCGTGTCGGTATTCGTTCTGCGGTTTCGCGCGGAGAACTATTCAGAACTGGCGGCCACCGTGGCCGAAACTGTCAATTTCCTTGGGACACTCACTCTACCGTCAAAAATACATCCAACCTCTTCTTTCTGTTCCGTCTTCAAGTTTCCAAGTAATGGGGATCGAGACGTTGGAAAAAGAGAAACTATTTTCATTTCGGCTGACATGGAATAAGTAATGATTGAAGATAAGATTATTTTCGATCACTGGTATAATTGAATTCTGAGAATTGAAATTACGCTTGATAAATACAAATAGGATTGGTTATTATTTTGATGGTATACTGGATCGCACATTGGCTGGATATTTCGTTGAATTATGCTGTAGAGAAAAATTGTTTTCTTTCATTGACGAATGAAATGATGAGTATGGACATTTGTCATGATTCCGTCTACGATGAAAATAAATTTTTATTTCACAATTCTAAATACGAGGATTCATTAATTCTTAACTCTTTTGTTTCAGAATGAAAAATTGTTTCCTCCCTATGGATAAAGAGCAATCCGATTATTGTAAACCAACTTTCCAATGCTCAATTAATTTATACGATACTTAATCAGAAAACCATTGCTTAATTTCGAATTAATTTTAAACAATTTTTGAGCGAAAGAATAAAATATCCTATGATCGAGACAACAAAGAAAATGATCATGAAATTATGGAAATTAGGAAGGAAGCGAAGAATAAACAAACCAAAGGAACTATATTTAATTAAATATTCAGGAAAGGAAGGAAACTCAAGAAAAATGAAAATGGCAGATCTGTCTGAGAAAACTTCTGTTAGTCTTTTGAAATCATTCTTCAAGTTTCATAACGAAAAAATCTTCCTGATAAAAATTTATTCGATGACCCCTCTCTCACAATAGGGGGTGGTTCACTTAGTGCGTGAGACGTGAAGAATTTATCCAGGGTGATTCTGTTCGCGCCAATGCATCATCAATCACTGCTCGATTCCGGCTTCTGTCTTCGATTGGACGCCATTTGTGTATCCAGTGAATCGGTTTTTGCGACCCGGAAATCAATAACACCCGCGAACAATACTTCAGAACGCTTACGGTTTTGCGAATCATGCTGAAATATCATTCTGATGGATTTCACGATTCTTTTCCTTCATCAGCGACGTGTATTTGTATTGTTGCCGAGTAAGTTTTTCGTTTTTTCTCCAAAATTTCTTTCGCATCGTGTCTATTTGTAATCTCTAGATTTTAAAGAAAATTTGGAACAAGAGAAAATCAAATTATTCAATCTTATTCACTATTTGTACATTAAATTATTCTCCTTCCGAAACTTTGATCTTATGATTATATGGATGAGAAAAAGAGGTAATAAAAATTTCATTTCCAATCAAATCTTTTGTATGAATTCACACAAAGAAGCAATAATTAATAATTTATATTAAACAGTCGTTCGTTTCATGAAAATTAAAAATTGTTTTGTCGTTGATCAAATTTTAAAACTTATCATTATATCATTATATATTTATACATTTTTCTATCGATCTAGAGAATAATAGAATCATCTTAATCAGTTGTTGAGAACTTTCCTGACGAAATTTAAATTAACCTACTCATTTTTCCAAGCTTCATTTCGCGTGCTTTCAATAAGAAGCAACCAAGAGATGAAGATAACGTTAACGATGAGAAATGAAATCGGTCGAGTGAAGAATCTGTACCCGTGGCGGATTTTTCATGGCGCCATCGGATCGGACAGAGAAGGGGTAGGTTGTCATCGAGGAGAATACGAGGGTTGAAAACAAAGCTCGAGATGAATGGCGCTTTTCGCGTGACACTCGCGAAAAACGTTTGTCCTCCTGTGAATCTTGATGCTCAGAGCTCGTAAAAATTTCAACAAGAAAGCCTCTTCCGGCTCGTGTGATTCAGGCCTCTTGCCTCTGTCTGCCCGAATGGAACAAACAAGATGAGGTTTAGATACCAGTCGAAGGAACTGGACTCGTTCTCGTTGAGAGATGTGCAATATAGTGTCATCTAATATGTGGACTATTAAAACGAATATTATAAAAATTCATCATTGCTTTTCGATTATGGAATATATATATATATATATAATCTTTTATCGATCGAAAGAATAAACTGTTTGAACATTGGACAAAAGGTGCTGCTTGTTAATTAGTGCACACACGATAACAATGACCTGTTATGCTATGCAAAAAAGGAAGGAGAGTTTGCACGAAAGAGAAGTATAAATTGGATTCAGCGATGCACAATGTAATTCGTTATTTTTCGTATCGTGTTTGGCTTTCCGCAAACATGACGGATATCGTTTCGTTCCGTGTTAATTATTCCATCCTTACATCCACATCCGTCTCTAATTAACGAAATTATCGTTAATCAGGAGAATGAATTGATAATTGGCTCGATCACCGTTTTGGAAAAGGTTTTAATCAATTTTGTCGACAGATTGAAAAAAAAACCGATTGTTATTAACTTTATGAATAATATTTTCAGGTATAAGAGGGAAATATTTGTTTATGATATAATAATAGATCGAGTCATTGAGATGCATTGTTCAGAAAGTAAAAATAATAAGTAAAATTAATAGTCAAGTAAAATTTTTTTTAAAAATTATTCAAAATCAGTCTATAATTCTCATTCTCAAGATGTTTCTCTTGGATTTAATTTATATAATAATTGAAAAATATTGTAGGTAACAAATTTGAAACATAAATTTAAAATTTCTGAAATATATCACAACAAATGTCAGGTTTGTCTGCTATATTCTGTTTTTATTTAAAATTATCTGACATACGTTATTATTAAATAAAATTAATTTTAAAATGTAAAGTAATGTATAATATGCGTATATAATATAATATATTTTGCGACGTATAATTTTCGAGAAAGAGAGAATCTCTCTCTTATGAATAAAATTTAATAAACGAAGTTATTTGACATATATATGTTTATGTGTACTCGTGCAGATAATTTAATAAAATATATAAATTTTTGCATATCATAGGACTGTTTTCCAGCAGAGACTAGGCAAAGCACCAGGTTAAATTAGTAGAAAAGATATTATCTGATTTTATAAAAGAAATTTTTAATTTTAAATATTAAATGTTTTCAAAATTTAAATTTATATATTTCAACTACACGTTTTTTTTTAATTTTAAATTTAAATTTAAATTTTCAAATATTAAGATTCTCTCAATGCTTTATCTATAATATAAACATTCATTTACTATTGCAAACACAATTTGAAAACTTCATTTAAAGTAATCTTTTGCATCAACGAGACCATCAAGATAAATCAAGACATTAGAAAACAATAATAAAAAAAAAAGAATATAAGAGAACAAAAACAAGATGGATCAAGGGAAAAAATAGACAGAAATCGGAAACAACGACGAACTAGAATGACATAAAGCGGGGACGGAGTGGAAAGAGGGAATGAACAAAGTAAAAAAGTCAGTAAAGTTTTGTACCAATGGCAAAAAATGCTTGTATGTCGCGCATCATCTCGCTTAATGACCAGAACAAGGGTTGAAATTAACGTGCTTTCTAGTTATTTATCGGCTGAGAAGCTTTCAATTCCAAGGGTGAACGAGTATGAGAAAGAGGGGTTTTTTTTTTCGTCGATTGAAAAAGAACATAAAAGTTGAGGAGGACACACAATGGCGCTTTCCTCGCGTGACAAGCGCGAGGAAACCGTTTGTTTACCGTGAATTATGTCGATACGAGGAGAGTAAAAAGAGAGACAAGGAAAGAGTGGCTCGATATGCTCCAAGTTGTGTGAATTTTTTCGAGGATCGGTATTTGTGGAAAATTTAGATGTTGGGAGAAAAGGATTTTAGAAATCTGTGCTTTTATCGTATAATATTCGTGCGAAATGTTTTAAAGTATACATAGAAATAAAATTTAATATTAATGGAAATATAAAAACGTGTAAATTGAATAATATAATTTACAGATCTTCAAGATTCCTTGACAGATTTTATCACAAGATTTTACAAACTACAAGCAACTCTAAGAAACGTACACGAGTATAAGTTTGACAAGTAATTCAAGTTCAGTTTCAATTTGACAGTTTATATTTCACATGAGAATTTCATCCGCAATATCATCAGAACTTTACTCGATCTACGTATATTCTTACCACGTTCATTGAATATTTCTCATATCCAAGTTACGATATAAAAAAAAAAAAATTAAAAAAAAATAATCATTACACGTTAAAAGAAATAATTAAACTTGTTTCGATTAAAATAAATCTCTCGTAAAAACGATTTATCTCTTTTCCTCATCAAAACCAGTTTCTCAAACCAGATTCGATGCAAAAAACTGGAAATGACTCGCGGCACCGGAAATCATCACTAAACGAAAGGGAAATCGTTTATTTTACCGTGTAAAAGAAAAAAATTCTATCCTTAATGAATCGTAAAACCTGCTACGTAAAATCCATTTTAGATCAGAAAATTAACTGGTCACTCGTCGATCCAGTCTTCTACTTTTTTTTTTTTTTTTTACGCGTGCAAAGGGAATGGATAAAGAACGTGGAAAGTTCCTCTCCGTATTTACGAGCGCGGAACTCGACGTGGAAAACAAGCACGGTCGAACTGGAATAAGTCTCTCAGATCCTCTGGAGGATCGAACAAAGGGGTGGAGCACTTTTAGTATTTGTAACAGGCTCGCTTTGTCGCGCTTAATTTCCGAGATTTACGAATCGATGGAAATTTACGCGAGTTACGGGGGCCGAATCTCTCCGTCCCCTTCCAACTTTCGAACCAAGCTCGAAAAGGCTTTAAACGGATTTATGCGTTCCCGCGGCCTCCGACTACTCCGTATTTCGACGTTTATTTCACGGACTTCGTTGTTTCGTTCTCTCGTTCCCTCCACCCCACGTTTTAACGTCTACCCATCCTCGCTGGAAAATTTTCGGCCGGATCGAGAATTGAATTAATTCTTCGTTGATCGCGTTCTTGGAAAGCTACGTCGTGGAGAAACGTGGAGACACTAATTCCACGTAATAATATCAAAGCTATCAAAAGATTTCAATTCTCTCGTTGTGAAATTATTCATTTTCATTTATCCTCATCGATTTCGATTTTTACTTTTAATTTCCATTTCCAGGGAATAACTTTTTGTTGTTGTACAAATGATAACGAAACTTGACCCAAAAATCCACCCACCAGACCTATATTTGAACTTCTCTATAATCGCTTTTATGGAATCTCGGCACAGACGTCGAGTGTTCCTCCGACTGCGAAACCTTGGAGGGTCGACGGATCGGTCGTGGTGGAAAAAAAAAAAAAAATGCCAGCCCCATCGACGTTCGCAGCGTTCCATCGCGGAAAGTAGAATTAATACGTGGCTCTCGTCCGTGAAAAAGTCAGCTTCATACTCCTGAGAGGCTTTTTGCCGGGCGTGGAACAAAGAGGGATCCGGGGAAAAGTTGGCAAAAAGAGTCGCGCCAGGGTTTCGCCGAACAGGGGGAAGAGAGATAAAGAGGTGGTAAAAAGGGATGGAGAAGCATCTTCTGGGGCGCATCAATCGCGAGGAACGCGAGAATTATCCCGAGTGAAACCGCGAAAACTAAATCCTGGCCCGGGATGAGGCGAAATTAATGCTCGCGGCTTGTCACGACAAGGAAGAAAGAGAGAAAGAGAAAGGAAAAAAAAAGAGTCCTATAATCTTGAAAGGTTTCTTACGAGGTCTCATGAGGATGGAAATGGACAGCCGAGTCGGATGAAAGGAGTCAATGGATCCTCCCTTGTGTGTCACATTTGCGAAAAACATCAATTCTTTGGGAATTCTAGGCTGTCATTTAATGAGATTTCGCTGTCAGATGGCATCTCAAGTACGTCTAATATATTTGTTTATATATTTTATCTATTTCTTTTTTTCCTGTACTAATACTTTTTTCATACTTTTTTTTAGATATTTGTACACAATATAATTTGAGAAGAAACACGAGAAGATCCTGCTTAAAAATTTCTTATCTTTTTTTGGTGATGTATGTATTAATATTTAACGTGTTTCTGTATAGAGAAATAAATGAAAGATGGAGACAATGATGAATAGAAACGTGAAAGGAATATCAATTCATAGATATTTTCATTTGTGGAGACGCAAAAAGAAGATAGTTAAAATGGATTCTAATTTGTAATGATTCCTACATCGAACCAAAATTTTTACACTCATAAAAATACTCGATAATTTCAACGCACAGGATAGAATTGTAACGAATGCATATGTTAGAGCAAACTTTAACCACATATGCGTTTCCATGTAAACATTTCTTATCTCTCCCTAAGAAATTCTACCATTTTCTTCTCGAGTATGCTTCTCGAAATATGTTCTGTTTCCGCGTAACTTTCTTTTTCCTTTGCCGCTCGTTATCTTTTGGTTTGCCGCATCTTCGGCTTTGTTAAGGGCTTTGTATGAATTTGCATGGAAGTACATCATGTTTTCATCTTAGAGTTTTCTTAGGGTTGTCTTAGGCTAAACATAGGAATTTTTTTCTAGAATCCCTTTGTAACTTAGTTCCTATTGGTCTTGTTTTGTTGTTAGTTTGGCCTTTGAAGATTTGAGAATTTTTCTTCGGAATTTGAAGTATATTTTTTATTATTATTCATACTTATTTGGTTACGTGTATCACGAGATTTTGATTATTTATCTTTGTCGTGTAATACATTGAACAGAGAACAAGAAAAAAATTTTCCACGATTTATATTATTATATGCAGTTGGAAAGAAAGCGATGGAGCAGATTGTATTACTTTACATATAATTCTAAGCAATTTATTATACATAAGATGTTCTTAATAGATAAAACACATTATTTAAAATGATTAGAATCGCTGGAAAAATTTATTTCTACAGCCATTATTCCCTGATTCATCGGATAAAACTATATTATTTTAAAGGTATTATAAAGTACTTCAAAAATCTGTTCCTATAATCTTCGTTCTACAATCTACTTTTCGTCTACGATCAACTCGAGCACTTCCACTCTAAAAATCCATTCTTATAATCTTCATTCTTCTAATTCCTCGATTCACACTTACTTTTCATTTACAATCTCTCAACTTGTCCAATTCTAAAAAATCTACTTTCATCCAATTTTAAATGTCCTATAAAAATAAATTGAATAAAAATATTCAATCAACACATCAGATGGTCACTAATGGTTTTTCAGTAAATCTTCATACGTTCCACTCATTTCTCGAACTCACTATGCCACAATGATTCATAAAAATCTAGGATTCTAACAATCTTTGTTTCAAATTCTCGAGAACAATTGTTCTTTAATTAATCTATTTTCATCTCCACTCTAATTTAATTCAATTTAAAGTTATTTTTCCATCGATAGAATACCTTCCTCCCCGCTCCTTCAACCATCAAAATAACTACAAAAATATTCAATTAACGAGTCGAAGGGACAAAATTTTCCCTTCCACCCCCTTGCCAGTTTTTCACCGTAAATCTTGGACCATCCCAATTCTCAATACGTCCGTTCATCCCTCTCAACCCGCCCCAAGACCTTCTTATACCCGGTCGTTCGGCCGCCATCCCTCTCCCCTGTCGACCATCCCTCGTTCCGGAGGAACGACCACCCGTTGGACCGTTTAAAACACGGGGGTAGCGCGTGCTCTTTCCGAGGAAACTCGACATCCGGTACGTCAATCCGCGCTCCTTTTAAGAGCACCGATTCGAGAACAACTCCCTCCCTCGAAACGGCTGTTCCTTCGTTTGTTCGGCCGATGGCCGGACAAACGTGGCACCGACTTTCGACGATGGCCGGAACGAGACGGGGAAAAATTAAGTCGATAAATCTGTAATCACGTCCGCCCCTTTCGACCGTGCGCCAACCGAAATTATGACACTTACATCGGCTAACTACTCTTGCTACTCTCACCAACCCGGTTCCACCTTCTTTTTAACGCTTTCTTTGGGAAGAAAGAATTTATATTAAGGCGGAGAGAGAGGTTCGATGTGAAAGTTTTGAGAGCTCTTTTTATGTGTGATTGTGTAATAAAAATACTTTTAATAAGGTAAATGAAATGTCGAATGAAAATATTAGACATTTTAGAATTAATAAATATTGGATGTTGGTTTGTTTTAGCTGTTATGTTGAAATAAATAAATAAATCATCCTGAATCCTTTTCATCCTGAAATTTTGTATGAGATAGAAATAAATATGAACAGTCCTTTTCAAAGTTATATTCTAAAAAAGTTGTGAGTCACAAGTTGAAGAATATATATAGAGCAAAGATTTTTTAGTTTTAATTTTAAACTAATTTAATTTTAGTTTCGAATGATATACATTTATGGGAGATTGAGAATCTCTGAGAGGAATGGATTGACAGAAAGTCAAACGGTTTAAAAGTCTCAACTATTGAGTATATTTCTTTCGTTTCTTAATGAGAAGCTGAATTATTAATTTTTATTATTTTTTTTGTAGGTTGATCAAAGGAGGAACTCTAAATTTTTCTTTCTATCAACTTCAAGACTTTGCTTTATTTCTTTTTATTAATTATGCCAGAAGAGAAAAATTCCAGTGTACTCGAATCAATATTAATTCAATTAAGGTAATCTTCTTAATAATCTTTTGTAAAAGAAATTGTTATTTTTCAGAAATTTAATCAGACACGTTATATCTTAAGTTTCCAGTCCACTACTTTCTACTTTTCGTCTTTCCATTGAGCATGCACATTGAGCAAAACTTCCAAGACTTTAATCTTCTTATCCCAAAACGTATTTGTATACAATCACGAAACTCTTAGCACATTCCAAGTATTTTCTGATACTTTCCACAACAAAACAATTCTACTACAAACAAGGATATCTCGAAATTATTCGAAGCAATTGATACAAAACAATTTCTAAAACATACATACATTTCTAACATTTTCACATGCCAGTAAAAATTAACAATTTATCCTGCAACTACAAATTTTAATCTCACGTATTCACAACATGCAATCAAATAAAAATAAACTAAATTTAGAAATTCGATAAAATCAACTCTCGCCTCCAGCAATATATTTCAACTATTCTTCTATTTCCTAATAATACGCATGCATAAATCAAGCAAACCGAACCAACCATCAGCAACTCTCTCTTCGATCCATCGAACATTAGACTCGCGAGAACGATCGATTACGTTCGATAAAATTGCGCGATATGTAAAACAAGGAGAGAGAAGTGGTAAATAAAAATAAACGAGCACGAAATTCGGGTACGAGTTCAAGTGAAATTTCGTGATTGGATCGATCTACGAATCGAGTCCTCGAAATTCAAAAGTCGACATGAATACTTCCGGTCCCGTGGTGAATCTCGATATCCAGAGAGGATAGTGGGAAGAAGTTTGAAAGATGGAATTGTTTTATTCTGATTCTTGGACTTAATACGGTGAATCGGATATAAGGATGTTAGGGGAGGGTTAGAAGAGGAGATTGTATTTGGGGAAATATGGAAATTTTGATTTTGAATTAAGTTATTCCGATAATAAGGGGTAGTTTTAAAAACAATTTGGTGAACGAGAGAAAAGTTATTCTATTTAATTTAGAAGAGGATAGCGAAGTGTCGATGTTAAATTGGTCTCTTTTCTGCATTTCAATTAATTTTACAAATTTAAGAATATCGTGTAACATCGATCTCCAATGTATGATTATATCAAAAATAATATTAAAAAGTTTTCAACACTCGAAAAAAAGAAAGAAAGGAAAAAAGGAAGGACAAATCAATTAACTTTACGAAATAACATAATTTGTATAAAATATATTTGCTGGAAAAAAGTACGTACAATTCAAAATATATAATTTTCTTCGAACATTGAACTTTCATTATAGAATAGAGAGCATCATGTAATTTTTTGAATATAACAAGCGCACAAAATCTACTTGGAGATTTGTTACAATTAATGTCGTCCATTTGACGATAATATGAAACTTTCACGGCGTTCATTAATCATAAACCCCCACGAATGGACTGACAAACCCGGACAAATCTCTGTTGACTGACGATGGACGATCGACACGCGTGTAAAGACCCAACTTGATCCCTGGACATAATCTGATCGTAAAAGAGCGAAAGGGAGGCCGACCTCGAATATCGATGATTATTTTACGAGAGTCGAATTTACGGGAACATCTGGAATTTTCGTTACTCTCGCCGACTTTTATTAGATTTCTCAGACATTTATCGGGAATAAAAGTGTTTTGAGACGACTCGAGATCCTTTCGTGATATCCATTAACGATAAAAATTGAAAATATAAAGGAAAAGATTGTAATTTTTTACAATTTGGAAAGATTCGATAGATGATGAAATGACGAAAATGAGAACATTTGAGAAAAAGAGAACAACTATAATAACATTGAACGGAGAGTGTTAACTTGAAAGAAGAAGGAACGAAGCGATAAAAAAAAATCTAAGAGGAAAAAAAATTAGACACGTAACGGATAATGTATATTAAAATTGTGAAAAATATCTTTTTTATATCTCTCGTTATCTTCTTTTCGCCAAACAAAATATAACGTAAAAATTGAAATCCGGAACGGCGTGAAATAAGAATTAATGTTGAAACAAGAAACAAGATACAGGTAACGTCGCATTTAATATGTTTAATACATTTATTACATCGCTACTAATAATGAAAAGTATAAAGAAGATGAAACAATAACATCAGGGCGAACGTGAGCGTTTATAAAATTTATAAATGAATATAATGGACGTAATTTTTCATGCTACGGTACGGTACATCTCGTAATGGGCAGAGCTATAACATTTTAAATTTTTGTCTCTATTCATTCTCATATTCATATTTTTATATTCATACCGCGCACGTTTTTGATCTAGTATACGTGTTATCCTTGTGTTTGTAAGCGGCATAGTTGCACGAATTTCAGAATGAGCATAGTTCGCCAGTACCAAAGAGAAATAATGTTACTGCGCCTTCAACCTAGCCAAGCTTCTAATGATTTCACAGAAAATATCACTCTCTCGTCATTACGAGTTACACACTTATCTCTTTTCAACATCTTCATCATATATCTAGTTCCCTCCGCGAAATATTTAAAAATTTAATATTTTATTTACAAGTTTTATTACTTACATACTCTGAAATTACCGCAGATGAGCATTTTACTTTCAAACTTACCTAAAACAGACAAAATTACGAGATTATCATAATACAATAATTCCTCTCTCTTAACACTAGTTTCTAACTTTTACTTTTTTATTCTAGATCTCTACGGATTTCAAAATTACAACATCTCATCTTGATAGAGGATAAATCATATTTATTTATCAATCGCGAGGAGATTTAAAATGTTAAAAATCCAAACGTATATCTATTTCCATAAAGGATAAAATAAATTTCCCATTGGACATAAAAATCTGAAATCCTATCCTTTTCAACAACTTTCGACAGAGGCAAAGTTAATAATCCAAAAAAATCCAATTTCATTTTAGTAACAAGGCAAACATCTAAATCCACGAAAATCCCTTCACGATCTTGTCAACTCATTTTCAGGAGAAAAATGAAGGGGAGAGGGAGGGATCAATTTTCTAAAACAAACCTCGCCAAAGAAGCTCGCCAACGATCGATTCATTAATCCATCGCTTATCCATTATCCTTAACGCTTCCAACTTTCTCCATAGCTTTCATTCATCTTCGTGCCTTCGTATATTCGCTTAAAGCCTCTTTCCACGCAAGAAAAATACAGTACCGCGAGGGTGGAAAGGAAGAAAGGAAGAAAAAAAGAAATATCAAATTCATAAATCATTTCTATCGATATGAGGCGTGAAAAAAACTTGAAACTTTCTTCTCCCTTGGAATAGACCGTTCCTCTTACGAAAGAGGAGTTCACCAATCTCCTATACTTTACCACCTTGCCTCGAAGCGAGGCAAAAAAGGAGATTGTGAAGAAGCGTGGAAGAAAGGAGACGGATTTAAATTGCCGCTTTAATCATCGATTCTGTCCTGCAATTTTTTGAGGGAAGAATATATAAGGATATTCCAAATACGTATTATCATATGATATCTATTATCTGTTAACTGGAAGATCAATAGAGGAATAATTTTATTATTTTTTTTCCTCGATAAAATAACAACTTCTTCTATCCATCGAAGTTTCCAAACTTCACTCATATCCGAATAAAAACCACCGCTGCGATCACTTTTCAAAAGAAAAAAAAAAAAAAGAAACGGAAAACAATCGAGTCAAAATAAAAAATTGAAAATACAATGCGAAGCTCGCGAACAACGATCTCTTTCAACCCCATCGTAACCGCGTATCTTTGCAAACAGGCATCCAAGAAAGACACATCGTTGCAAACCGAATCTTGTTCTCAGTGAAATCACGACCAGAGTTTCTCCCCACGGTTTTTCTTCCCCCCTTCATCGAACGGTTCCTCCCCATCGAAGGAAGATTTGTCCCGTACTCGAGAGACCCTTCTCTATGACCGGTGTCAAGCGGAAGTACAAGCGGGAGAAAAGTTGGGAACGACGAGGAATTCGGCAAGGGTACGTGCCGATGAGAAGCCGGCACATGTGATAACTTTCCCAGTTACCACCAGATGCCGTGAGCAATTTATTTTACTCTCCATCCCTTTCTTTATCCGCGCTCCGCCCTTTTGTTCTCTACACCTTTCGTCTTCCTCTCGCATTTTTCTTTTTCTCATTGTTCTTGGTTTTTTTAAATCCTTCGTCTTTTTATTTTTTCTTCGATCTTTTGTTTCGAAGCAGCTTATACTTGATAGAAGATTATTCTGTACATTTCCATTCTATTTGATTATATTTATTCTTCTGTTTTTAATGTCATCCCTCGCATAATTACGTGTCTCCCTTCCAAGTTTTCTTCTACCATCTCATCTTTGTCCCTTCAACTTCACCCACTTACCACCACGTCAATTTCTCTTTCTCTATGTTTCCTCGCTCGGTCCTCCTTTTTTTTCTTCTTCTTCCTCTTCCTCCTTTCCCGACCTTTGTACAGGATACACGGGATACACCCTCTTGAGCTCCTCTCAACCCGGTTTTTCGCGACGGAAGAAAGTCCCCTCGACTCTGTTCACGTAACACGGGGCTCGCGTCATAGATACGTGTATTAAGAACGATGTAAGCGGCCTGTTTTCTCTTCTTTATGCCGTTGGTGCTCGAGGAAAGGGGGGAGGGGGTTGGATCGTTTGCAGGAAGCGAGAAACGGATCTCTCGTGTGGATCTTTTCTTTTGAGAATGTACTCCGCGCTCTTTCAAACTGACGAATAATTTCTAAGTCCTGCACCCTGCCTCCGAGAGGAGAGATAATCTTGGAGATAATGCGGAGAAAGGGTCGTCGTGTTTCCAGACACGTGGATGAACTTTTCCTTGATATATCGTATTTTTGATAAAACGCGATTTTGATTTCGATCTGGCGTGTGATGTTTTTTTTTTTTCTTTTTATGGAAACTATTTCTTTTCCCTTCATTTTACGTTCGAACGTTGATTACATATCTTTCGATAGGAATTATTCCCGATGAATTTGTGTGAAATTGACGCGATAATTCGAAGATTTTTACGTGGAAAAGAATTCTTTTTTTGGAGAATTATGTATTATAAAATTTATTTATTGGGTATCGTGTATGAGGATCGTTTTGTCTTAAAAATTTATATAATAATAATAAAAAATGTATTCAGGTCACACGCGATAATACGATTTCCTTCGACGATGGCTTTTAAATGTTAAAAATTGAAAACAGAATCCATTTTCATAAAAGAAAATCGACTTAATCGCTATTTCAAGTATCATAAAGAACGTGTCACTGATATATTTAAATAATTATTTTAATTAACAGAATTTATTTCAAACTTTGTTTATGAAATACATTATAAAGAAACTTTTATTATGAGCGTACCACAATTTTCGGTGAATATTCAAATTTACGATTAATAAGCACAGTGAAAAATTTGTCTTTAGAATTTCGCTTCGTTTGCAAAAAAAATTAAAATCCTTCATATTATGTAAATCTGTCAAATTATAATTAGCATAAGAAGATACAAGTAACTCTTCCCTTCAATTAATTATGCAATTCCATCTTTTAACCTACTCAAAGTTGAGGATTTAACTTCCACATTTACATTAATGTAATATATTTCATCGTCAAATTGTTTTTCCAGGGTTAAATATACACTTTACCACTGACCTTCTTCTTTGAGAAACAGGATAAAGCTTTAATGCCTCAGGGTTCCATGTGTACTAAATCTTTTGCCTCGAAACGATACAGAAAACTCTATTCTTTATTGTTTTATAAATATATACATATATGTACGTATAAAAACGCTTTGAAATCAATGCACGACGTACGTTTAATATCTTTAAATTTAATTTTCTCGGAAATAAACAATAATCCTGTTTATGGAAAAAAAAATTCGCTGAGAACGTTATTAAAATTGTTCAGGACGAACGGGTATTGAAAAGTAAAGAAATTATGAATGCAAATACACAACTTTAAACGAATAATGAAATGGAAAAAATTCAAGTAATCCATATTTATATCGAACAGTCTCATTTATATATTTGTATTAAGAAAACTGTCAGAAAATATTGATTAAAAATTATTAAGCGTGCGTTACATTGTTGTACACTATGGTTACTTTAAAAAAATATTTTTCTAGAATCAATTGGTTACATATGATTTTAGTCGTAGGATTAGAATTGTTGAAATTAATGAAATCGAAATGATGCATGAGTTGGCGAAAGTTGGAGAACTAATTATTGGGAAAGTAATTCAATGAGCACCGTTTAGTTACTTGAGACGCGTAAATCAAAAGTAAGAGAGCTTGCATGTGATGTGGAGCTGGTCCTTGGTGACACGTTTGAGAGATTTATGATAGATTTGCATTTCAATATCAGATTTCTAGATTTTCTCCTTTCGAGTGTCTCTTATGATATAAAAATCTTTTCCTTATCGTTTCCTTCACTTTATTATTAAAAAATAAATATAACTTTTCTCCCCATCAAGAGAACATATTATCCAAGATGATTTTGATTTCGTTATGACAATAAAGATTGTCTATTATCATTTATATCACACTCGATATCATTGAATATTTGTTGTATCTCGAATAGAAAAATAATGATATATTTTTATCGAAGTCGAAAAAATATTTCACTACAATCGATCCACTTTTTATTTATTTTCAATAAAGCTATCATATCTCTCAATGTAAAATAAAGGAGACTTAATTACAATCTCAAAAAACTAACGAGTAAACTGGACATATGAGTTTCACGTAGCATTACATCTCGTCAGTCAATAAAACGTCCAATTACCAAAGCAATACGAGCACATCGAGATTTTAATTATCCATTCTCGTCCACGTTTTACGTGCCCCCTTCTCAGCCATCGTAATCATTATTCCCCCTAACCTCATCAATTATACGAGCCAACGCGAAGAATTTCGCGCACCATCTTTCAGAATCCACTGGTATCCGTGAAGGCTGTCGAAAAAACTGGCTATCATTTCCCTTAAAAATATCCTTAACGTCAGTGATGGGATTTTAATAGCAGATCGTCGCCTTAACGACGCTCCGGCTAACTTCGTTAGCTTTCTTATTATCCTGATCTCATCCACGGTTGCTAACTTTTCTTATTTTCCGCCCAACTTCAACGTTATTGCATTCCATTCAACCCCCTCATTAACAACCTTATTGTTATTTTTCCTATGCCCCTTTATTTATTATGCTACTTTTCTCTCTTTCTTTCTCTCTCCCTCCCTTTTTTCGACACTCTTGGTTAACAACTATTCAACGATGGAACAATTTTAATTGGAGATGTGCATGCAGTGAAAAAAATGAAATTTGTTTCGATATTTATAAGCATTTAATAAAGCGGAATATATTCAATATTCACGAATTGCGAGAATTTTTTTATTCTATGGCACGTATATACGTATATACGTTATGAATTTTTATTTTTTTTTTTGAAATAAATTTGTCGTAAAATCGTTGATCAAAAAATAGCCAATCATTATGGATCATTATTGACCCATCTGAGCCGTAGATATATTAAATATTTGCACGATTGGAAACTTGTCGATGGATCGAAAGACGGATACTGATTTTCGATAAGGAATGAATGGCGAAAAATGCAACGAAATTCGAAATTGCATAACATGACACTTGGTAACACTTATATTGAACGTGTATGTAAAAGGAAAGCCGGATATGGAGAGAACCTTTTTTCATTTTTCACACATTTCTTGGAAAAGTTTATGACGCGTACGCGTTTATGCCATAGGAAATTCTCACGTCATCCTCATTGAATGTGTTGAAAAATATTAAAAAAGAGAAGGTATTTCCAGATATTTGATTTTTGCGTATAAATGTTACCAACAGCGCGTTCATTACGAATTTCCTTGCATATTGTACGCACATTTTACTATTATTTTTTTGTACTCGTTGAAAATCAATCCGCAAAAATTGAAAACTCCATTCCATTTTTCATATTGCATTAAATTTTTATATTTTTCTCTTTTCGCGAAACAACGATTTTCTTTCATCATAATTGGTAAATAATGCCAACGTCTCTTTTCGTGATTACATAAAAATACGATAATTTTTATGAAAAAAAATATATTTGGAAATTATATCTTTGCAAAAACAAAATTGTACAGAAAAAGGACGAGGACAAGGATAACAAGGAAACGAAAATCAATCGATCGTTCAAGGCCAGCGTTAGAACAACCTCTCCACCACTCCATTTCCAACTACTCGACGATTTCATCTCCAGTCTTTCGCTTCCTCCTCTCAAATTTATTTATTCCACCTTGCCATTCCCTTTACCGGCAACAAACTAAACCTCGCTGAAATCATCAAAGCAGAGAAGAATGTGTATACATGTGCAAACGCACACAATATCATTCAAAGGTAACCACGCAGCCAATTGATTTTTAACTAACTTCATCGCCAATTTTCTCTCGTCAAACGTTTCTCAATTACCGGAAACCAAACTGCTTTCGAAGAAACCTTTATTGTGCACGAACGACACGCTATTTTCCAATTCAATTCCGCTACCAATACGTTAACGCCATTTTCTACAAAAAAGTATACATATATATTGTGAAATACTATAATCTCGCGCTCTTCTTCGAAACTGAAAATTAATTTAAAAAAAGAGAACGAAAGGGAGATAATATGGAAAAGGAGAAAGAGATTTTTCGAAGAATGTGAGTGACTTCGTTACTCTCATTATCGTATTAGAGACACCCTTTTCTCTCAAATTTCAGTTTCGTAACCGTGCTATCGATGACGCTCATAATATCGTTAATTTCGCTTTATTTACTTCCAACGCGCGCGAGTTGATTGATGGACATTGGACGAGAACAAAAGAGCGGCCAATATCGTGAACAACTGTGTTACAATCCCGAAAATTGACTCGATGATGATGTTCCGCGATCTGAGAACATTTAAGGAAGAAAGGCAGAATCCTTCTTCTCCGTCCGAATTTCAATATCTTAAGGAAATTGTTTTCTTTGGCCGATTTGCCACAGTCGTAATATTATCAACGAGTTTCATATCTTCGATTAAACGCAAATTCTTTATTGCACAAGAAGTAATATCAACACGAACACAAATTTCACCCTTCTCTCAACCACTTCGACATCGATAACCTAACGTGGTTAGCGTTAACTCGATATTCTAAAAACGAAAGGACGGAGAGCATCGTCGAGGAGAGCAAAAAAGGGAACGGTCGGGAAATAGATAACAGGCGTGGAAAGGGCTTGCGCGAGGATCGAAGGGCGGAAAAGTCGGCGGCGCGGTGAGTTATATGACGCGCGGGAGAGCACACTTGGCGCTTGGACTCATCGTGTGACGTGCGATCAGAAAGCGATTTAATAAATTTCACGCGACGGCCGATGACAGGGTGTCAACGGCAGGCACGGGCCGCCAAGATCGCGGCCGATCGACCGATTTTCAAGTTTTGTCATTAATCGTCCGGATCGACTGGCTCGCATCCGCGAGAGATCGAGAGGGTTCGAGAGGGTGGGCGGACAGTGTGTCGTTGTTGGGATCTCTGTTGATTCTGTGTTTGATCCGTTGCGTGATCGAGGATCGAGGGGGTTGTTTAACTTCCCCGTCGATTTTTCACCGCTTTCCGATATTAAGCGAAAAAAAGCTCGTCAACGAGAGATTTTTCTTCTTTGGATGTTAGAAAGGGGAAAAATAATGCACGAGATATATCGCGTATAATAATCGAAGCGGGAAATTATATTCTTAATTTAGAAGGATTTAAGGGAGAAACTCGTTATTTGAAAATGTATTATTATTTTGTGTTGTAGGTGATTTAATTGTTTAGAAATGGAAGGGAGAATATTAAATGGAAAAATATTAGTGTATTTTCTCGGTAAACTTAAAAATATATTTGTTTTTGGTAAAACTGATTTTACAGTTTTACAATTATTATGTCTTTTAATTGTAAGAAATTATTTGAAAAAGATATTGATTGTATTTTACAAATTGCGTTAAACTTTCAATTATTAAATTGAATTAAAATATACTTCAATTCACAATAATTTGTTTCTTTACAATCGATAAAATAATATTCAATAAACATTATTATAAAATTTCTTACAATTTACTTGTAGACATAAATTTGTGAAATACCAATCCAACCTTTTCCAATTCCAGATGTTGAAAAAAATATAAAAAAATCTGGGAAAAATCTGGAAAAACGGTAATTCGATGTCAGGAAAATTTAATATCAAAAGTGAATTTCATCCCTCCACCGATTCAGAAGCGTTTCAGGAGCCGAGTTCGCGCCAAGCAACCCCCAAATGCGTTCCCAGCATCCCATACTTCTTCCCTTTATCTCTGCTCAACCCCTTCCTCGTAATTTTTCGTCCAATTCGAGAATCGAAAGCCACGGTCTCTCCTTCATCGAATGCTTTATCGACTCGCGAGCATCCGGCGTCCCCGTAACAAATTAAACAGCGAACGAACGGCACCGGGGATGATTTACAAAACGCATTTCCGGCGGCACCCCCGTTGAAATTTCGCGTATCGGATCTGGAAATTTATAGCGCGGTATTTTCTAAACCAAGCTGTTGCATTATAGCGCAATTTAACCTGGTGTAATTTATCCTTTCACCCTCGTGAAAGAGGATCGATTTTGCTTCTTGAAAAAATCTTGAAACGATGAAACTTTGTTGGAAGAGTGAATTTTCGATTTATATTTAGGAATTTGAAAATGATGTAATTTTCTAATATATATATCGATTACGAAAAGTATTTTTATTCCATTCTACTTATTAATAATAAAATCTGTGTATTTAAATTTCGAATTTTACAAGCTATGATTAATAAAAAGATACTTAATTATAACACAATCAAATGCATTTCTACATTTGAAAAAGAAATCTTCTAATAACATATATAATTAAACGATCCATATTTAATAAAAAAAAAATTCTATCAATAACAAACAGAGAAATATCGTGAAAAGAAAAGATAAAATAATAAAAACAGATAGAAACGATCAAATATCTTTCATTATCGAGCCGAGCAGAGAAACCGCCGTATAATCCATAAAACGGATTATAGTCGATTAAAAAAAAAAAAGGAAAAAATATTTTCCTCTCGTCAAGCAACTCCCGTACAAAGCAACAAATACTTTCATTAACCATTCCCTTTTGTCAATATCGAAACTTCACATCCGACCGTAATGATCGATTCATCCTTCATGAATGTTTAACTTTGTTCCAACATTCCTTTCGATCAGTTTCTATTTATCCGCTGGAACTCGAGAGGAGATAACGTTGTTGCAACAAAGTCCTTCAACAAAGTGGCCCGTCGAAAGAACACGGGAGAGTCGATTCGATCCTTTAAAATATACGATACGCTTTCAGTGGGGTCGTTAATCTCGCCGCAGATGATCCGTAGAAGGGAAACAATGAAGGGAGTTGAAAGACAGAGAACTTGGAATTGCCACGTTGAAAGTTTGCATCGTTATTCGTTGGAATATGATGCAGAACGCTTTTGATGCGATTTCTTAATAAGTATCCTAACACATATATCATCGACTTTGCAATGATACTTGGATATCGTTGAATGTAAATAAATTTAAATCAAGGAATCATTAATAGCGAGTTGAAAATGTTACATCGATCGGTGAATTATTTGAAATCTATTAAACACGTGATTTTTCTCATCCGAGTGAATTGGAGAAAATATTTGTAGAAAAATTTATCGTATTTAAAAATTATATGTAATTTTGCAATTAAAATACATCTTGCCTCTATATATCTGTCCGGATAATTTGATAATGCAAAGCTATCGAGATGATTCGATATTCTGCAAGAATAAATGGGAGATCGATATATGAGAATCAACTGGAATTATCCGTTGCGAAATTCATTAATCGATAATTGGGTTGGAAAGGCGTTTGTGACATATTCATATCGCGCGATGAAAAATATTTGCACACATTTGATGTTTTATTTTTAATTATCGAAATTTTTATTGGTTAATTTTTATGCCACGCTATTTTCTCGATGCTCGTTCAATTTACGATTTTACAAAGTGAGAAAAATTTTGTGCAACAAATCACATAGACTAATAATACTACACATTTTATATCGTACGTGTTATTCCTCGTAATCATTGAAATTTATCGAAAAATTTATGTTAAATTAAAATAATATCATCGTATCCATCGCAAAAATGTTATTTTTCATTTTTCATAAAGTATAATATCGAATATCAAAAAATTTTACTCGTTGGAAAGATTGAAAAACTTTTGGAATAAAGAATGAGTTTCGAGAATACGTCTTGGATCACTGATTTGTGAACCCTGGTCTGCAAGAGTATTCGAGGGAATGTACGTTCAGTCACGTTAATAATCGTAAACCCTCTCTCCCCCTCCTCCTCCCCCGCTTAATTTCACACTAGATCTGCGCTACGTTGATTGCACAGACCGGAAACTCTGCGATTCTGTGTTACGAATAATCACGCGATAGGTTGGATGCAGTTGATTAAAACCGGCGGTGGCCTGAAACTTATTAGAGTGAAAAAAGAGAAATTAAAAAAAAGATTGAATATAAAAAGTAGAAATTGTGAAAGTTTTGCGAAACAATAAAATAAATAATAGAAAACCTGTTAATGACAGAAATCACATTTCTTTCCTATTTTATTCTAGAATTTTAAAAAAATAGTAAAAACATTATATACTTGATCAATACTACAATTTTTATATAAAGAAAAATTAAATTTCTCTGAGGATGATTTATAACGATTCAATTAAATCTTTTTATTTATTTTAAAATTTTCAATTGAAAAATAAATTAAGTGAATCTAATCATTAATTTTACTTTACACAATGATATTATCTAATTTGGAATAAATTTTCAAATTCAAAGAATTTTGATATTGCTAAAAAATTTAAATCACTTTCCTATGAGATAAGTTTACACCATAAACTAGTATGTAATATCACGATCTACCAGCTTCGATTTTCCGGAAGTACATATAGTATTTCGTAGCTACAGTAAATGGCGCTTTGTGAATGACGATCCAGAGTATATCGTATAATCTCTAAGCACCACCTATGCAAGATAGTTTGCTGTAAACCTTGTGACATCGGCTTTCCGAAACTCATTTAGTATCTAATATCAGGAAAATTCAAAGTACTAAGTGACCATCCTTCAATCTTGACATATAATTTACCAATTATCTTTATCAATTTACTATATTACTATATTACTATATTTGTACTATTTATTCAATAGTTTTTAAAAAAATATTAATTTGACATTGTTCTCAAAGTAATTGTCCTATTTTTTTTAAATATATCAATGTATCACAAATATTGTATATTTTAATATAAAATTAATCAATTCGCACTTTCTATAAAAAAATATTGATAATTTCCTCTCATGTATTGAGAGAAATTTTGCAATACATGAAACAAGTAAAAATCAATTAAAATAAGTAAATCCATTCAGAACTCTTATAATCAAATCCATACTCTAATTAATAACCACCAAGATTTCAAAGATTAATCACGAGTCAAGTAAAAATTTACAAGCCAATAAACGTTCCAACATATTTCCAATCGATTTTGAACCATGGTTGTAGCTGAGTGCAACCGGAATATCAATTAAATTATGACTCATAAACTTTTCTAATTACATAGCCGACCACGAGCCGGAATCCGTTCAACTAATTGAAGGCCTCTGCTTCTGCACCTGTACACTGGTATCCTAAACTAACTTGCATTGGTTTGCATGTTGCAGGGACAGGATCAAGTGGAGAGGGAAGCGAGAGGAGAGGGCTGGAGAATAACGGATTGAATGAGCAACCGAGTGAATGAATCGGAGAACAAGTCGAGTCAGTCAGTAAGCAAGTGATTGAACGAGAACACGAGAGATGTTGAATGAAAAGGATAAGATAGGTGGAAAAAAAAAAAGGAAAGAAAGAAGAAGGATCTTGCATATTATGTAACGGATAATCTTTATTTGGAGATTCAATGGATTAAGGAATGGAATAATTGTTTTATTCTGGAGTAATGTTGAATAGATCTGCAACATGTTTATGCAAATTAAAAGATGGGTAAAAATATAGAAAAATAGAATTTGAATAGAGATCTTTTAAGTATTGTTTTGGATATTTTGTATATTTTTGTATATTTAAATTTTCTATTTTGATTAATTATTATTTACATTTATTTTTTTCTTTTAAAATCAAAATTACTTTGAATCACTTTACTTTTCAATTATATATATACGCTATATTTTTTTTCTATCTATCAAAATCCAGTAAATACTCACAAAAGATTCTCCGGAACAAAAGCCTCTGTCAATCTAACAATCTTACAAAAAACGTTCACGTGCCCATCACTTTTTCCCACGTTTTACCAAGGAAAATAAGAAGCCGAACTAACAGCAAAAGATCGGCTTGAGGGAAAGAGATCGTATCAGTGGTCGTCGATCAAAAGGGCTCAATAGAGGGTTCTTGAACAAGGCATCGTTCATTTAATCTATCCTCGAGTGTCTCTAATAACTCTAAGACTCGGTTTGAGTGGCGGAGGCGCAGCTTATTATTCAAGCATCGTGGGTGCTCGAGTGGGACAGGATGTACAAAGTGGTCGAGCACTTCACCCGGATTTAAATGTCGCCCCCGCTGTTTACAACTCAATTATGACGCGGTTGATAGCGTCTTCTTCGAGTGTACCGAGCGTTTCGAACTTGATTCTAATATATTTTCTTATTCCTTTTTTTAAATTTTATTCAAACTAATAACGAAATAAAATAACGAAGCTTTACAGCGTAAAAAGAAAATTATAAGAAAGAAAAACTATAAATGGAACATTTCTGAAGTATTTTCATTTTGGAATATTTATATATAAAAAAAGAAAGAAGGAAATATACACAAAAAAATTTCTAACTTTTAAAGTCTTATTTATTCAATCGAGAAATTATTTTATATCTCCATTATATCAAATGGGGTAATTAATGTCCCAATTCTGTCGATCTATGTACGAGATAAGGTTTGCATATCTAGTTGCAACTACTTCCCAATGTTCTACGGGTTATTAAGATTTGCTCTTTTGATAAGATCGCAACGTGTCGAGGGTGGGTGCAACGTTGATTGTAGATCGTTTGGAATCTATTATACACAGTGGAACTTCCGTTATCTAGACTTTCATTAGCTGCATTCTAGCAAGATTGCTCTATTATTCTGTTAACCGAACGTTCCATTACATATTATCTGATACGTTTTACTTTATCTTATCCTATTTTAAATCAATAATTCTTATTCCTTATTCTCTCAAATTTATTATTGTTCATTAATGTTTTTTTTTTGTTATTTTTCGTTTCTCAAAATTTCCATCCTATTAGGATCAAAAGTTGAATTATAAATTTAAAAAAAAATATAAATAAATAAATTGGAAAGTAAATTCTATTAGTTTATAGAAATTTTTATCTTTTTTTTGTATATAAATTCATTTTTGTTTTTTCTTAAAGATGAATATAATTATTAAAACATCTTGTACAAGTGCAGAAGGGAAGCTGTGTATAGGAATCCCAATGTTCTTGGAAGTTCGTGGTTTGCCGTTACGTGCCACCAAAGTGGGATCAAAACATTCCAATTGTTCGAACAGTCCGACTAAATGCAGATTAAGATCGATGGGGAATAAGTTGGCTTTCAGAAGCCAGCAAACAACTTCTGTTTACTAGTACGCGGTTTAAATGGGATATTGAACAGATTAAGATCATCATGATTCATCGTCGAATCATCTTCTTATTATTGTTATTTCGTTCCTTATTTTATCTTTGCTAAAAATGTTTGAAAAATTTCTCAAATTAACAACAATTTCTTCAAATTTCTCGCGATATTGCAACATATATTCCATTATCATATATTTATTTTGTAATTTTATAAAGAATATTTTTATAAAATGAAATCAACTTGGAAACAAATTTTTCCAATATATCAAATTGTCAGTTTAAATATAACATTAGTTATATTTCCGTGATCCACTTTCCTTTGTGAAATGAATTTTATCGACAGCGTGAAACGATTCTCAATTCTTGCAATATTGTATTTCAACAAGAAACGTGACGCGTAAATCTTGAGGAAGCGACCAAGGAAATTTATCTTGTATATCCCTCGATGTAGAAGTATCGATCGTGTGCGAACATTAGACGTTGGATTCTTCTTGGATTTATCGAATTTCACCTCGATATCCATCGTGATTACCATTTAAGACATTTGCCCAACTTTGTTTCGTCTCGGTATTCAATGAGAAATTTCACGACGTACGATTCATAAAAGGGGATTATATTTCTACAAACTCTGAAACCATATAGAGCTTCAAAACTAAGCTCTCGAAATTTAATTTATGGAGGATTCGATAAAGTTTGAAGCTGGTTAAGTATTATTTTTATAATTATATTTGATATTATTTGATTAGTGTCATATGAAAATTTCAATTTCAGATTAAATGTAATTAAAAACTAAGAGATGGAAAATAAGGAAATAAGTATAATAAAATATATTATTAATTAAATTAAATTTTGAACGTAATAATAATTATAATAATTATAGACAATGTAAGTAGAATCATTATTTTGTATCCGATATTTTTACTCCCTTGCACTTTTTTAAAATTTATCAAAAAAGACTTCACACAATTTTGCATCAAATTTTAATCTAGGTTTTATCATATTTTTGAGGGGGAAGGCTAATATTCGTTGGGGCGATATTAAAAATTACTTTTTCTAATTAGAGAGAAATTTATTTGCGATAATATTAAAATGCAAAGTAATTTATTCACAAGATAGGGGGAGAAAAAAAAAGATACAATAGCAATAATATTCTTCATTTTACGGTAGACAAACGAGGAAACTTTAGGTTAGAGAAGCTTAAACTTGGCTAACTTTATTGCCACAAACTTTGAGAATGGAAGCGTTGTGGCAGCAATTGCGTCTTACTTAGTATTGCATGCTGATTGCCAGAAGAATGAATTCTTCCTGCAATAAATTTTGTACGCGTACTAATATGAATTTAGTAAGGAACAAGTTTCGAAAAGAGACATTCGCCAATTCGTTTTCCAAATTGTTATAATTACATAAAATGTAATTCTACTCTCTTTACTTAACATTTAATTCAAGACAATTTTTCGTTCAAAAAATTATTTAAAACAAGATATATTAAAATTTTTTTATACAATATTCTAATATAATAAAAATAAAAAAGATACATTTATTCGATGGAAAATTTTGGGAGATATTTTTAATGAAACGATATAATAATTATTAGTAAACAAATTTTATTTGAAAAAATGTTAATATCTAAAAATGATTTTGAATAATGAAACAAATTTCCCGAAACTCAAATAATAATTCAAATAATTACCATCGTTTCGTGTCATCGAGCACTTCCGGTAGTGCTGAAATAGCATAGTCATTAAAATGGAAGCCACTCGAACTTTGTCTGAATTACGTTCTAAGTACCGGGATATTCGTCTTAATTTCAAAGTTTTTGCTATATCTAACGTCGATATACCATTAAAAAGTTAGATAAGATGTTCAGATTAAGATCGGAGAAAAACAGATGAAGAAAGGAGAGAAAGAGTGAAAAGAGGGAGGGGAAGAGAGAAAAGAAAAGCGAAACGTTTCACCGCACTGCGACACGCGAATCTTATGAATTTTGGAAATCGATTCGTAATTCTTTTCAAAGTTGAATAAACGATGATATATTTCGAATATGATAAAGAAAATTACATTGTAGCGAAAAATTCATATTTAAATAATGGAAATTCTTTGGGATGAAACAATTAAAATTTTGAATTTTTCTACCGAGTTTCTATTGAATTACAAAGAGATTCCTTGTTTGCAAAAATTTGCATTTAACTTTACAAGTTTACATTTCCTTTTTAACCAAGTTCATTTTTTTTTACTTTTTCCTTTAACATTACATTTCACCTTTCTTCACCATTTTTTTTAACACTTTCCAATTTTAAGTTTGTTACTCATTTAAACAATTTTTTACCCTCCAAGTTTTCCTTTTTTTTAACATTTTTTTCAATCCTTCTTCCTTTCTTCTTCTCAAACAATACTCCTCTTAATATTTATTTTAAATTTCTCTGTATAACTAACTTATAATTTTGAAAAGAATTTCCATATTCAAATTATAAATATTTAAATTCCAAGACAAAAGAAAAAAGAAAGAATTATTTAAATTAACGAAGAAAATTTGACAAGGTAAAAATTCAGAAAAATTTGAAACATTTTAGACATATATATTTACAACATTAATATTGACAAACTTTTTTCCAGAAATGGGAGAGGAAGTAAGAAAAAGAAAAACATAAACAAAACTCCTATTACTACGATTGTTCAGACTAATTACACGCATTTCGTCGCCGGTGGACCACAATCGAGCAGAAAAAAGCCGGAGTTATTTCAAAGACTAAGTTCTCCCTCTTCAACGACCAGCCTCCAGTTACAAAAGGGTTGAAAGAACAATAGTCCGGCATCTTTCAAGTAAAAATACGACGTATTTAAATGCCAAGGAAAACGGAACAACGCGTTAATGTAATGAAACAGGAAGAATATACAGAGCAATCGTTTCGAGACTCTCGGTGCAGCTTTAATTTTCACACTACAATGAGCTGCCTTGTATCGTATCTCCTTCACTTCTTGATGCTTAATTAATTCAAGAAAATAAAACAACAACCCTTCGGCCAATTTCACTAGAAGCAGAAATAAAATTTTTCTCGTAGAAATTGCTATTTAATTGCACTCGAATAACGAACTGTCGTCTCGTATATACTTTCTTTTTTTCTTGGAATATTTTTAATTGAAGATCAAATTATTTTTGTTTTTAAAATATTAAATATACATTAACGATTATATTGATTTAAGAAACATTAGAATTTTTTCTATTCATAATTCAAAGAGGAAGAATTAAATTTTTATCACAAACGTTCTATTTATTTATCGTAACTTTAATTCGTGACTACAATCCTTATTGTCCTCCACTAGTTCGTATCTCATTAATGAATCTACATATTATTCTTTATTTTTTAATAATCATTGTAAAATCTAGATGCATATCTTATATCAACATCCATTTTTTAATTCAAAATTTATTCGTTCATTTTAAATTTAATTTGAAAGGAGATTCAATTCAAAACCTCATCTCATAAATTCAACGAGGAAACTATTTTCAAAATTCGAAATAAGAATTTTATTAAAAAAGTTTCGATATTCCATTCCAGTTCGATTACCTCCAAATTCAAAAGAGGAAGAAACAATAAAATAAAACACCATTAACAAAAATGCTCGACACCCGATATAACAATTACCAACTCGAATCAGAGGAGACGTCTTTTATCAAATTTCTCGCCAATGATGAAGAGCATCGTCCTCTTTAAGATACGCGATGCATTCGTTTATAATTTGCCGTTTCGCGTGCAAATGGCCATTGATAAAGAATCGCGCGGCTTTGTACTCTTGCAGTCCGCTCGAACACGCCGCTGATCGCCCCGCCGGATAATTTTAATGGATTGCAGACCGTGAGTGAAATTGCACGGGCGGATCGTTGCATCGTCGGCTATAATTATCATCGGCCCGACTATCAGCCCTTCTGTCATTTACAGTAAATTTACATTTCCCATTGATAGAGGCGAATTTGACGGGTGGAACGTGAACGTACTGCGACCGACAGCGACATCCGCTTCGACGTTATCGTCAAGCTTCCGGAAGGGTTGAATACGTCAGGTGAATACGGCGAGTATTTGTATTTTAAACCTCTGATTCCCGTGTATTTTTTTTAGGAATTTTTCATGATAATTCTCGTTGTTCTTTTTGTTCTTAATTAACGCGTTATCTTTCTTCTTTGCATTCTTTTATCATATAATTTTATTAGGATTGTTAAGATTATTTTTTCGAACGATTAGATTGGAGGAAGAGAATGATCATGACGATTGATCTTTTAAAAAATTTGTTGCAGATTTGAATTATTTTGGAAGTTTCGCAGAGAATGTTTTCTTTCGATTTCAATAGATAATTAACTTCTTGAATTTCTATTAATTTTTTATCAACTTTTCTTTCAGTTGAGAAGAATTCGTGGTTTTGTTTCGGATACGTTTAATTATATTTTTATATGTTGCTCTTTTATATGAGATTTTTTTTTACTAAACTAATTTTACCTAATCTTTTTTTGGACATTCAATTTAATTTTCATCGTCATTTATTAAATTTTTTTAAATTTTTCGCTACAGAGAAAAATGTTAAATTTAAATTGATATTCTAGACATTTTTCCTTTATACATAAATTTCGTTAATTTACCTTTTTACAATGAGAATTCTGGACTCATTTCAAGCTGATTAATTTTTTGATATTTTCTGTTAAATTAATTTAATAAATCATAATGATTAAAATTATAAGCATTGTTCAGGATAATTAGTAATAATTACAGTAGCATGGTTACAATTTTATCTGTGATTATATCAGAATATGTTTTATCTCTATCTTCCCCCTTTATCTACTGTCTTTTTTCTTTTAGTAGTACATTTTAGCTCTTCAAAGAGAAATTTATTAAAGTACAGGAGAACGGAATGAAAATTAATGATATTTTTTTTCACACAGAGATTTTTGGCTCCACCTATTAATTTTTTAAATTTAATATTTCTGTTTCACAAGTATACCACTAGGATAGGATTTTAATGGAAATTAAATTGTAATAAATATAAACTATCCTTTAATATTACTTTCTAGTTTTATCATGAAAGTCTCTTATCAGAATGTCGTGTAATAAATTGCGACATTTTTCAATGTCTGTGCACTATAGAGATAACGATAAATTATTTCTTTATTATTCAAACAAAGTAAATTTTCTTTCTAAATTTTGTAATCGCACAATTAACACATTTATAAATTTATTTCGAAATTATGCATGTAATTTTTTAAAATGAATAATTCAAATACATTGGTTCTAAAATATATAAAAAAAATTTCTCTATTTTATTTTCTATCGTATTTTTATTATTCCAGCATTTTAATTTGAAATAATGAATTTAATAATCAATTTTATTCACTTGGAGTATTTTTAAATTTATTTTAATGATTTATTTGATTTTCACAGGATTACGGTGGAAAAAAGAAAGCTGAGAAAAAAATTTGCTGAGCTTAAATAGGACTTAGAAAAGAGAAACGACAGTAGATAAAGATAAAAATTAGATAAAAGATAAAAGTGGAGAAAATACTGAAAGAGAAGAATCTCGGAGACAACAGAATCCATCCATATTCGCGCGAGCCACGTGTCTTGATAAAGAAAAAATCCTTGAAGCACAGAAAGAATAGAAATCTAGATAGACGAACTTTTAGGAAGAATAAAGAGAAAAGTTTTCTATGTTTAGTTTCGTTATTGATCAATTCCTATATTTGCTCAATCTACGAAACTTCCAATGACAACTCTCATTCAAACAAAAATACAATAATCTAACAAATATATAATTTTTAGCCTTCAAATCTTCGAGTTTTTCGATTTTATTTTCCAATTTTCGAATTTCGAATCGAATTTAGAATCCTAACTATCATAATCTTACTTTGACTTCTTTCAAAATACTTAATTCTCCAAATTAGAATAGAGAACAAGATATCTTTCATCGTCCATGCATCAAAGCACAAAGAAGAATCTTTCATCGTAATAATCATATATATATATATAAAATAAAGGAAATAAAAAAAGAATAATGAAAGATTGATTTTGAACAAGCATCTCTAACGATTTATTCTGTGCACGTGACACGTGTCGATGTTTGCGTCTATGGAAGATCAAAAGTCGCGGCAACGAAACCCCATGAGTATCACATAACTCGCTGCATTTCTATATGGGGTGAGAAGCGGTGGTTGTTACACGTTACAACCGGGACAGGATGAAATATGAGAATTAGATCCAAGCTGGGCCAATTTATTCCGCGACCAACCCTCGACATCGAGAATCGAGGTGTAGTATCCTGGTAATCCGTATCGAGCTGCTGTATGTCTGTTCGAGGTTTATCTGCTTTCAGAAATAGAGAAGAATCGTAAATTGATCGACTCAAGATGTTGGAACAATGAATTTTCATTATATATGGATCAATATATAGTTAAAATATTCGCAAAATAAAGTCTAAAAAGATAAATGAAAATTCAATTCAACCAAAGAATATTTTAAATTAATTTACAATTAAATTCAAAATTGTTAAACAAAGATCAATCAAGTAAGTATTCTTTCATGTACTTACAACATAAACATAAAACTCTATTGAAATTTGAAAAACTTTGAATCGCTGTAATTCCGAAAATAATGACTTCCGGTCAATGAACGAGGGATCGTTGGAAGCGTGGAACATTCCTCTTTAAAACGCTTCTTCATTTATCCCGATACGACTTCCGGTTCCCGAGATATCGTCGTGTAAAGGAAAGGGTAATTTTCGATCGTTTACTATCTCCCTCCTTGTCGCTTACTCGGACCTCTCGCTCGCGCCTCGCCTCACTGACCTACCCCAAACTCCAGACAAGCGGCAGACGCGATTCCTGGAAGAGCGTAGTACGCATTTCCAGGAAAATATGTAGGTCGCGAGCTCATTCATAAACTCTGCACCGTCTTCGAATCTTTATATCTCGGCAACCGTTCGAGATATCGGGATAAAACAAAAAGGGATTTCAATGGCTTCCTCTATTTTCTATTTTGATGATAAAATTTTTACTCCACTCTTACATTTCTTTTTTTTTTTCAGGTGGAAATTCGAAGCTTTACTCGTGATTTCGTGATGAATGTAACGATCTATCGTTTTAATTTAAAATGTACAGACGTATAATTCAACAAATGTTTTAAATATTGTACTATATTTTTTTGTGTATAGATTGTTCTAACTATTCAATCAAATCTCGATTTCAACTGATTATGATCAGAGAGAAGATATTGCGAAAAATTAGGAACGTGGATATCGGATCGAGAAAATTGAAATTACGTTTCAATCGAGGAGGAAGAAGGGATATATAAATAAGTAGAGAAACGGATGAAGCGGGTTGAAAAATCGTCCCTCTTAGAGAGGGTGGCGCGATTACCCAAGGGACCCAACCGTTCGAAATTCCGTAAAAAATGAAGGATCGTTTCGTAAGAAGCACACGGGACCTGCGTTATTGTTGGTTTTTGCAACTGGAATGAGATTCATTAGGCGTGATGGATGTCGAGTCGACGTGACCCGTTCGATCGTCTTCGAGTGTGTCCGTGTCAGAGAAAAATGTCCCCAGTAACGGTTCGATTCATTTTATCGACGTAGATACCGGATTTTTAACGAATGGAAATTGCTATAGCCTTTGAATGGATTTATCTATTTCTCGTTGATCCTAAAAGATTGATATATTTTTCTAATAAGTGTTATCGCTTCGATATCTATGAAAATTTGTTCACTGGTAATTTAATTTTTGTCTCGAATTACTTTTATTTCTCTCACATGAGAGAATAATGTCTTTAAAGAAGAAATTATCAGGTAAAATATCGTTAAATTTATTTAATCGTGAAATCAAAGTAGAGGAATAAATTGATATGATTTTCGATTCGTAGCTTCTTTAGTTTTCGTATTAATTACTTTTCCATGCAAGAATTTCAATCAATATATCACGTAGCAAAGGCAGAAATATGGAATTGGAGACTGTTATTAAATGAAATTATATGATGTTATAATTTATTATGTAGTTTCTCATTGTGAGAAGTGCTGATTGTATTCAAATTGACTACACAACCTTTGTATCATTACAATAAAATGGAATTTCGAAACTCTTTTCAACCATCATATTATTATTAACGAAGTCACATTTAATCAAAAATAAAATGACAGGGGTACAAGTTTGTCTCGTTTTATTTTCAAAAACAAAAGGAAAAAAGTAAAAATTAACAAATCGTAAAAAGGAATAAATAAGTAGAAAAATTAGGTAAAAATAATTGGACAATTTGAAAAATATTTCGAACGAAGTGAAAATTTTTAATTCATATTTTTCGATAAAAATTTCCTATTAATATCCATTATATCCGTTATATTATTAAATATTTTTTCATCTTCTTTTTCAATTCAATTATAACCGATTCTGTAATAAATAATTAATCGAATACATATTGAATAAACGGATGTTCTAAATTATTTATTTTCATATAAATATATGTATAATATATGTATAGAATGTTTCGTTTAAATTAAACTCCATGAATATTGGTACTCAATTTCCATCTATTATACGAACCTTCAACATGTTATTTGGAATTGGAACATAAATACATTATCTAAATCTGTTCACATGGAAAAAAGAATATAACGATGAACGACATAGAATGTGTTATTTAATCAAATTTCTATTCAACCTATAAACGTAACACAGATAGAGACTCTTTATCAAACAACTTCCAATTTCAAACCAATATTACGTTGTAATTCTTCACGAACATCAAAAAATATTACATTCCAACAAAACTCGAAATCTAATAAGCCAGTAGAAGTATCGTTCATCCCGCAACAAACATCCTTTCCAACTCCACTTCACGACATAAACACCGTCATACCTTTCCACCATGGAGCTAAGCGTTGAATTCGTCTAGCCACGTCGATAATAATAATCGAAAGCGCGAATTACGATGTTCCAGTTCATGGGCCAGGTCATCGGGGCTCAATGCAGCCAGGATTATTTTGTTGATTCAACGAAACGTTTCGGTCCTGTGCAAACTGCCCGACCATGTTTGACCGTCGTCATTTCCGTGGGTTCGCGCGTCAGCGTTATTTGATCGACGCGATCCATTCCCAATTTTTCCTTTCTCTCTCTCTCCACCATCACCACCGCTTCAGCCTAAAAACAGAACGCGAAGGGGGAGAAACAAAAAAACGATACGGTTAAGGGCATCGTTCGCGTGTTTAAACAACGATGGGGAAATATGCAAATATTATTAAACACGGTGGTGGATCAATGTTGCCTTTGTTTCTATTAAAAATCGCATTACATCGTTGCTTCCCCGCTCGGTTGAGTTTCGTTGTTCCACGTTCGGATTCCTGTCCTGTTTGTTGGATATTTTTGCATTTTTTTCTTTCTTTCTTTCTTTTCCTCTCTCGTTTTATATCTCCTCCGTTTAATTCCATTCGTTTGTTCTTCTTTCTCCTCTCTCTCTACCTTTCTTTTTCTCTCCTCGCTGCGTATCGTTGTCATATCGTTGATTACAGGTAAATACATACGCGCACGCCATAAGTCACTCGTTTAACCAAACTCGTTTCGCAATTCACGAGTTTTCTCCTCCACCCAACCGCTCTTTTTTCGCTCTTCTTTTCCGCTCTCGCTATCCGCCCGGAAGTATGAAGCCCGAATTAAGCGTATCCAGTTTTATAAATAATTCAGATGTCGCGTATAGTCGGAGAATTTTTACATCGGGAGAATTTCAATGCTGGTGATAAGGATGATGGATCAATCCACGCGATTTTTATATGATTAAGTTGGAATGGAGGCAAATTTTTGGGATGAAGTTTATTGGTTTCATTGGTAATGTGAATTTTATATATATATTAGAAGAATCGAAAATTTATGAATCCCATAATTTTGAAATATTACTTTGAAAAATCGTCGATATTTTAAATAATAATAGGGGAAGAATAATGTTCTGTCGTAACGATGTGCTATATGTGAAATTCCTAAAAAAAAAGGAAAAAAAAGAAAAAAAAGAAAATTGATTACATTCGTTCCAGATCGTTACAGAGTAAAAAAAAAAAAAAACATTTTAAATCCACAAGAAATTTATTACCTCGCATCTAAATAACAAATTTTATTAGATAGAAAGTCGTAAATTTTCTACAACGTTGAGAGATGCTAATAATAACTAACTGCAAACTTATATTCCTCGTTGCAATAAACCAAATCCATAAATAAAAAAAAATGTCACACGCACAACAACATGTTAAAACGAAAAAAAAAACCATTTCGACAAATTTTTTTCATATTTCACTCGAATACTAAAACTCGATATCTCCAAATCACTCATTCAAATCCCCATTTCCCATTCAACCCGACTACCATTTCAACCTTGCTCAAAACGATCATCAAAAATGCGACGCAGCATCGTCGAAGAGAAAAGAGGGGAAAAAAATCGAAGAGAGAGAGAGAGAGAGAGAGAGAAAAAAAAGAACCATCGAATCCGAACGAATTTCACAGCTTCCATCCATGTCATTAACACCACATGCATGGTCGATTTGCCGGAAAACGAGCCGTCCATATAAGTACCCGTTGCAGCGCATAATTTTTTCCTCCCCGGTCAACCCTCACCAACCCCGTGAAATATGTCTCTTTCCCGTACCGTGGAAATAAATTCGACGATCGTGTCAACGAGGGAGGGAGAGGAGGGCAGCTTTTATACCGGTTAGCCGCCATTAACGGTGCGAATAACCAGGTTTTGTTTGCCTGGAATATTTAAAATGCCTGATGCAGCTGGCCGGTTAACGAGTTGTGCATCATCTTGCGGTGGATGCGCTTTTTACACGGCGTTCGAGAATTTTCGTTTCGTTAATGAAACGTTCATCGGCCGATCTTTTCCGATTCCAATGGAGATTCTGTGGATGCATGTAAAAAATGCATTCCCTTTTATTCTTCTTTTCTTCGATCGTTTATTACCTCTATTAGTCAGATTCGTTATTATGTCAAATCATGCGTTGAAATTATAAATTCTTATAACTTTATAAGTCTCAATTTGTGGATAAGGTATATAGGCACGAGATTGTTTTATTTATTGTTCGAGGAAAAATCGATGGAGGATGTTCTCGAAAAATCTGAATGATTTGTAAGATATATATTTTGTTATATTTCGACCCTGTATTGAAATATTAAAAAATTTTTAAGCATTTGTTCAAATTATATTCTCTCAGAATTTGATTAATTATTAAACAAAAAGAAAAGGGATATCAAAGTCTATGATAAATAAAGATGTATTTTTCTTCAATTTCTTTTGCAACCGATTTCTACAGTTTTTTTAAAAATCTGTTTTTAGTTATTTTCGATTTTTCTTTTGTAATCTCTGTTTATTTCTCCTTTTTTCTTCTTATCGAGTTTTTATTCCATTTGACCGCTTTTTCAATCGATCTTTCTTCCGTCCTCTTTTTCACTGTTTTGACTCCCCTTATGTATCTTTTCATTTTCTTCGATTTCCCCCTTCTTTTATTTCTTTAAATTTCTCTCCTTTTTATCAAACTGTATTCCTTTGAAAATCTAATTTCCTCCTATCTCTTTTTTTCTCTTCCAAATATAATATATAATACTCGAACGAGCAATAAAAAAATTAATCAGATATTTAAGATCTAACACAAAATAAGAAAACGTTATCGTATTCGAAGCGCAATATCAATTTCATCGTCTCGATCGATTCTCGGCGAATTCGTAGACGAGTCACGATTGGATCCTTTCGATTTTAATCGGGAAACGAATTATTCGGTGAAAATCGGCGCAGAGGAAACGTTGGCAGCTCGTAAAATTGGCTTGGATTCGAGGAGAGGGCCCCCCTGATTCCAGCTCGGGTCATTACAACGAAAACTCTGCGCGGGAAGTTAATGGAAGATAACGGTCCATTAAGGCATCTCGATGCTTTTGTAAATTGATTTGCAAATAAAAAACTTTTCCTCGAAAGCGCCCCTTCCGTTATCCACTTTTTAACAATGATGGATACGAATAAACTTTCGCTTTATTTGTTTCCGTTACGCATTCTCTTTCTAATGCAAAATGAACGGAAGAAGAAAGGAAATATCGTGGTTAATCGTTGTGAAATGGTTTAAATAGAAAGATTTATATTTTAATTATTCGTTCTTTCTCGAAGATCAACCTCATCCAGTGCTCAAAAATTTTTGCTTACAAATACTTTGTGTATAATGATTCTATTTAAAAAAGTGAAGTTGACTTTTAATAAATTTACATCCTCCTATTCAACATATTTATTTGAAACATTTTTTAATATCGAAATAAATAAGTACAACGATCGAACTAATTCACACTGAGACAAGAAATACTACGAAAATTGATTAAAAATCGATTTAAAAGGATCTCCAAATAAATTCTCTTTTATTTTCCCTCCACTTCACGAACCCTCTATATTCACTGTACACCGTTATTCGTCATTAAAACGTTGCAAATTATTATTCCCACTTCGTGAATATTCGGTTTCCCATCCATCAGCCATGAGAAACCATCGACTTTTGAAAACCGCGGAACGTAAATTGAACGCACAGTGGGGCCAGGATGGAAAATTACATGAACGATTAAACACGTTTCCCCCGGTAATTAAGGAGCAATCGAGCAGAGCTTGCCGATTTAACCCGACAACTCGATTTGATCGGTAATGAACCCGTCAGATTCCACGAGTTTAATCGAATCACCTCACCCTCCCCCCCTCAGATGACGAGGATTCGGCAAAAATGGCGATCGGGGTCGGTGGCCGATGCGCGTCAAGACATCCGTCCGACAGAATTGGCCGGGACAGATTGACGTGGAAAATAGGGAGGAGAATAAATTTCGGGGGAAAGGGTGAAAATACAACGTATTTACGTAGCCGTGGCGGTGGATGATCGATCCTCACCGACGGAAAACGCCACGGGTGTGAATCGCTACGTCGTTGGCTACGGTTGCCTCATAATTGAGAAATGCACTCGAATGGATGTACGGGGAGAGGGGAAACGGGGATGGGCGAAAAACGAGGATGGATCGGGGGATGGGACGCATGGTCGGAAGTCGGGGATCGATATCTGGTTCCGAATAGATCCGATGGAGAAATTGTTAGAAAGGAAAATTGGAGAATCGTTTGAGGGTGTATTTTTGTTGATCAATATTTAATTGTATTGGAGTGGAAGAGAAGGATATGCAGAAATTATGCGGAAAAGGGAGGATTTTAAGGGGAGTTTCGAAGGGAATATTCGATTACTCTTAATTATTGGGAGAGTTGGAAAAATCGAGAATAGATTCGAATGGAGATTTATTGTTAGATTATTTTTCAATTTGAATTTATATCCAAACGTAACACGAGATATCAATCGTGATAAAATCGATAAAAGGAACATGGAACGTACGTGTAGAGTTTTAAATCAACGCGTGGGAAGAGTTAATTTTAAAGGTAGCAGTCGAATTAAAAGAATCGATTTCGAAAAGCAAAATATCGAATTTTCTTCTATTTTGTTGTGGAAAAATACAACAAATATCATGTAAAAAGATAAAACAGATTTATTTTCATCATAATTATCCCAAAGTTAACATTACATTACCATTGACTCTAAAGAAACAATTCGAAACAATTTTAATTTTTCGTGAAAAAAATACGAAGAAATAAGAATTCCTTGCAAAGCATGCGATGAAATAAGAGGTTGAAGAAAAAAATAATAAAAGAGAGAGAGAGAGAGACGTGAATGTAACGAAATAAAAATAGCAGAAAAAAATTAGAATCAAGAATAAGAAAGAAACTGCGGGGGGTATCGGTAAAGGCGGCGAAGAAAGAACCGGATAAACGAATATAGGAAACTGAAAACGCAACGAGAAGTATCGAGTAAACAATAGAATGGAGGAAAAAGGAAAACAACAAAGCGGAGAGTCTAGATTGCGGGAGGGGGAGGAGGAGGAGTAAAGCCGCCAATAATGGAATGGGATACAAAGAGAAAAGCGAAAAGCCTCGATAACAAGAAAAATCCTATCATAAACGAAAAATAACGGGGGGAAGAGGCTCTGCACCCAGGAGGAAAAAGGGGGAATAAAACGCGGAGGAGGGGGACGCGAGCAGGTAAAGGTATTAATAACGGAATGGAAAAGAAGCAATCGAATAAACAAAGACAGGACAGAAATAAAAGGGAGGTATGAGATGGGAGGAGAAAGGAAAAGTGGAGGAGCGAAAGAGAAAATAAAGAGGGAAGATCGCTCGATTGATTTTTCCTTCAGGAGCAATATCGAGAGAGCACGCCTTCCTTTCTATTATCACGAACGAGGTCTATATAGCATAGACCTTGCATCTTATGGGATTTCGTATCGTATAAAATGGAGCACCTGTTTTAAAAGAAATTAGAGGCTCTATTGGAACTTCTATGGTTCAGGAATTTTCACGTGGAAATACTGAAAATTAAATAAATAACAATATTTTTCTTTTTTTATAGTGTTGCGAGCATGAAAGAAATCAACCAGATCGACTCCTTCGAGGAAATTTTTCAGCTCGAAAATTATTGGGTGCAGTAAAGATTTCAGCTTGGTAAATTTTTAAGAATGTATTTGTACTTCTTTTATGAAACATTTTGTTTACTTCATCTTCCCGATAACGTTTTGTATTACGTTTGAAGTATATATCTTTTAAATGTGCAATTTTATAAAGTGTGAAATCATTATTACTTTTATTACTTTCTCCCTTGACTTTAATTTAATTTTACATTTTAAACTTTTCATTATTATGTACTCAAGTTCTTTACATCAGAGACAATATTTTTAATTAAATGATACTTTGTATTGTCTATTTTCTTTTTCGTTTTATTATAGTTTTATTTCACTTGTGTTGATCTTAATAAAATAGAAAAAAAAAGGATGAAGAAAGAAAATGGAGAAAATACGAATTTATGAATTGGAGAAGTTTATCCATATCCCTTTTCAGAAATTTATTCTTGGAAGAGATAAATAAAATTAAGGAACTGAATTTTAGAGAGGAATGGTGGAAAAATAAGTATAGGTAATTTAAAATAAGTATCTTCCGACTGATTCTATTTCAAATAGCTGACCTTCTTTTAGAACCTGAATCCCATTGAACTATCTCTTATCTTGTGCTTTGACTTTTCTTCTACTTCGATATTTCCGAATCTTTCTTCCGACGTTTCTTTCTCAAGAAGCATTAATTCAATTCCAAGGGAAAATATAACTATAAAGTCACTTCTCACAAGAAAAATAAATCTACTCTATAATCCAAAATCACGTCTCTCAATTTAACATTACAATAAATATAGAATTCTATTCTATTTAAAAAAAAAAAATAATAATAATAACAAGTTCTAAAAGGATAACAGGGACGAATAAGAAAAAAGATTCTACAACCTTCAAATTCACAAGTCGATCATCCAGATCGCGACTCCCATTGTGAGGAACGAAATCCACCGAATCAAAGAGAGAAAGAGACAGAGAGAGAAAGAGAGAGAGAGAAAAGTTACACGAAACAGCGACAGAGATGCGGGTGGTCCACATTTCGCGCAACATCACAGAACGAAACGCAGCAAACATTATACCAGTCTATACATAAAATACGAGGTCGTATCTGCCGGAGATACGCGAATAAAATATAAATACACGTCGCGTGGCCCGTTTGGGCGAGTGCGCTTGATGCATGTTTAAGTGTTTATTCCGTTTCTAGACGGCCACGAAAATTTATGCCCCATCACGAACGAATCAAAAATCTGCTCGACGATTCTCGTTTTGCGAATCGTGTAAATGACAAGTGAGTGGTGGAAAATGATGGGTGATAATTTCGAATAGGAAAAGAAGTTAATACAGTTCTTGCCACTCGAAGATTCTATCAAGATTCTTCTTCGATCTTCCTTTGATTGGATTCGATGAACATCGAGAGAGGAACAATTTTTCTTTCTCTACGAGACGTGAGTTACTCGAAAATTCTATCCATTGTTATATTAATTCAAATTAATTGATTTTCAGATTAACTGTTTCTCAAGAAGAATCACCAGTAATTAACGTGTTATTCGAAAAAGAAACTTATGAAATCTGTATGCAAATATTGCCCTCGAGACGTTTCTACCTTGAATATTTTGAACTAAAACAATCATCCATTAAATCATAAAACTACTTGTAGAGAATAAATCTTAAAACGAGTCGAAAATTATACAACGTTAATTAATATTTTCGATCTTCGAATAATTAAAAAGTTATTATAATCGCGTATGAGAACCGTGTGGCAAGAATTAAACGAGGGGTTAGATTAAATAAATCGCGTTAACGTCGAGTCATTTGAAGAATGGGAACGGTTCGCGAATGGACCCAATGCTCCGTTAAATCTATAATTGCTCTGCGAGAATGAACATTTTACGAGGACGTGGAAACGGCAGGAATATTAAAATCATTTGCAATTGAAACGGTCAGGATTATCTACGACCTACAGTTTTGTTATTTCGATGGAACGACGAGAATTGGTATAATTTCAGGGCTATGTTTTCACAAGGAGGAGCGAAACGATATACGTATCGATGCCTGTTCTTGAAGGGATGCATCCCGGATTCCCAAGGATTATATCCTGAGCCTCAGGGATCCATTGCATCAGGGATACAGAGGAGTAAATATCAATCTTGTAGAATTGAACGTGGATGACCGGAAGGAACTTTTGCTACACGTATCAACTCGTACGAGTTTGTGCAAGATTTCACAGGCAAATGAATTTATTTGTACGAATATCGGAACTGATAACTCCCACATTTTGATCCGTTAAAAATGTTCGTTAAATTATATAAAAATACATACAGCTCGGTATAAATTGTACAATTGAGGCGAAGTGTAAATAATGACAGGCGCAAAAATTAATATTTTCGAAGCAACGTGAAATTCGTGCCACTCATAACAAACAATGTAACACGTGGTCGAATGGCAATAACGGATGAAAGATAAACATAATACGCGACGAAACGCAGAAATTAAATAAACGAAATACTCGACAAATAGAGAATTATAGTGATACACACAATCTTCGATATTTTTCACGGGAGAAAGAAAATATTGCCATATTTCCAACCGAGATCCTAAAATTATTTTAATCGGTAAATATGGGGAAAATCCTATTTTCCCAAACGTTGTCACGCCTGTTAATTTTTTAATAGGGTTCCAAACCAACCTCCCCGAGTTCAAAACGTGGCGAGGAACGATATGTACGATGAAAAATGGGCAAAAGAGGGCCATTTCGCGTCGATGAGCTAGCAAGGAGCTTACCCTTGGCCGAGGCGAACGATACCGAGCGAACAGGTGCCAGGTAAATTACGTTTTCCGAAATAAGGAAGAGGATAAGAAACCTAGAGATGTATATATATATATATAAGAGGAAAAATGTATCTTCACGAGCTGGTTACACCGAATTTTCCGCCAGCTAAGGGAAAATAGGGAGAATCGAGGGCTGATGGAAGAATGACTGCGAGGAGGGGGATGGTCGGTGAAAGATTTTCGATACTTTGTCTTTGTTGGACGGGCTTTCTCCTGTTAATTCACGTTACAAGATTAAAGGGGGAAGTTTTAGCAAGTGGATAAGAAAGCTTCTCGTGATGTTTCGTTACGAACGAGGAATTGGAAAACTGGAAGGCCTACAATGAAATTTGTTTGAATGGAACAAAGTAATAAATGATGGTTAATTTATTTTGAGGAAAAGAGAAACTGTATTCTCGAGTACATATCGTAAAAATGATAGAGTTATAAGAAAGAAATAATTAAAATTCGCACAGACATCTAAACCGACAAAACTTATTCGTCGTTTTTCATCGAAGAGAAGTTCATTCTCTTAAGAATTCCTTTCCTAAATTTCTTCTAAATTTCTTAATGCATCCATCTCGGCAATTTCATCCTTCGCGGCGTCGTAATGAACATTGGGCACGTTTTTACAAAGCGAACGAAATTGGCAATATCCATAAAGACGAGTCACGATGACGAAAAAGATCGGCTCGAAAGGTAAGCTCGAGTTTAATTTTCGTCGCTTCGTCGTGGAGGGGTTGTTGGACGGGGAGGGAAGCAATTGTTCCCATCATTCGCCACGAATAGATTATCTTTGAGAACTGAGAATCGGGACGGGAAGTTTCGAGTCGATCGAGTTCCCCACGATTTGAACTTGTTTGCTTGGAAATCTAGTTACACCGCAGCGAGGTATTATGGTGTTCATGATTGAACCTTTGGAACGTGAAATAGATCTTGTAATGATGAATAATAAGACGCGTGCTATCCGAGTCTTGTGAAAATTGTTATTAATCGAAGAATCGTTCCGTTGTTATATGTTGAATAATTTAAGGGTGCATCGGATGAGATGACCTTCATCCTGTAATACGACAACATAAAGAATTAATGATTTTTCTAGCTTCCCTTCAAATTATTCCGCTACATTACTCGCACATTTTCTTGCTTCATTAACGAAGATACTCGCGTTACTTCCAATCAGCTTTCGAAACTCAATATTCTACACGAAAATATTACCCTACACTTAATCTCCCCTTTATTCCACCCTTATCACAAATCACCATCATCATCACAAACTTGCACGATATAAAGAAAACTTCAAAATCAAATCTCCTCTTCTTCTTCCTTTTTTTCTCGATAAAATTATCTTCGACCAACTTACACCCTCCAACGTTCCAATAAATATACACCATAGGTGAAAATATCCAAGAACTGATCTTCAACTTTCCAATTTTTCCTCAGAAACGAAGTTGCAACGAGCTAAAGCGATTCTAAAAATTCCTCCTCGTTTTTTTCCCACCAAAGAAATTACCGCCAGTTGTATCCAACACGAAAGAGAGAGAAAAGAGAGAGAAAGAGAGAGAGAAGCACGGTAAAATAATATGATTTATTGAGGCGCGAAACAGGCGAGTTTTATATCCGTTCGCATCGTGGAAACTACGCTCGTAGTTTGAACTCGTTCCAGCGACGATTACCTCGTAAAATTAGCTATTCTGTTTCACAGCTTGCCATCGTGACCGTGGCTTTACACAGCTCGCAATCAGTTCTCGCTGCGAGATAAATTTCTAAGACACCGGTAATTATCGCAACAACCCCTTTCCCACATTCCACCATCCCGTGTATCGTGTTTTAATGTTTTAACGGCGCGACAGAATGTTTGGCAAAGTTCGAGATAAATTATCGAATTCATTCATCTATTTTGGATGAATGAATTTTGAATGAATCAGAATTTGTCTCTCTGCCTTTAAAATTTTTCCTTTGAAAATTGATTGATGAGTGATTTTTATTGATGAATATCAAATCGAGTATTTGGCTATCCAGTATAAAAATTCTAGGAAAATTAGGAATTGAATATCGTTTCGTTAAAAATTTTGAAAACGTCAACGAAAATTTCGAAAGAACAATGAACACGTAGATGTGAGTAGTAAGATTTGTATTGGTGGAATTCAATCGTGTTAAATAATGAATAATAAAATAAATGGGTACAGTTCGTGTAATATTTAAGATTGTGATTATATTAATATATTTGTATATTAGTATTGAATGATATTATTTATTTCAATAATTGATTATTTTGAAATGTACAAATTTCATTGGGAATTATCAAATGTATCATAAATTATCATTATTACCATAATTCGTTGTATTAATTCGAATAAATTATTAATACTCTTAGTAAGTGCTGAAGATTCATAGCAAATCTCATTATCACAAATTATTATATTGGATAATGAATTACCGAGAAAAAAAAATATATACATAATTTATTTCAAAGAATAATTTTGTAGCCAAATAACAGCTACTGTGAAATTCACTAAATGGGAAAATTCATTATATATTACGTTATATTTCACGATTCATTGTTAAATCTCATGTTTCATGATAATCCACAAGATGCTTCTATATATAAAAATATAAAAATAAGCTAACAAATATTTTTGGATACGATATAAATATTAAATTAAGTAAAATTTTCAAATGTTTTTCTATTCAATCAGAAATGCTAATTTGATCGCTTTATCTTTTAAAAAATAGATATCAATTCATAAATTTCATAAATAATATTCCTAGTTATTCATTCGAATAAAAGAGAATTTCATTAAATTATATTTGTATCTGATGTGGATTATCGATTTGTTATCTTTTTTTTTTTTTCCAAAAAATGTTTCGACTTTTCGATATTTCTGTCGACTACAATTTTCAACATTTTTCCTTTCTTTATTTTTCGAAACGACTATCATCGCATCGTGATTTAGTTTGACATAATGACATAAATTCGATTTTTGTTCATGGAATTCGATAAATAACGATATTTTTTCAATTTTGTTTTCCAGCAAGATACATAAAAAGATAAAAACAAATCAAGCAACATATACTTTGATTGTTTGATCCGTTTGACGATGCATCACATTTATTGTAAATAAATATAAATTCTTGTTTGTTCCATTCCTATCCAAGATCTTCATTTTATCGAATTTCTTTTATTTCTAATTGCTAAATTATTTCTCCACCAACCAAAACAATTCTTTTCTTTATCTTCGAATAAATATTCGCACATTAAAAAAATATGCAAAACCACGAAATATGGCTTCAAGTCTAAAAAGATTCAAAGCCACGAAAGAAAATAATAAATTCGAAAGAATATCCCATTTATTTTTGAACCACTTCATTGTCAATTGTAATATTCCCGTGTCGTTTCTTTTATTCAGGACGATCATGAAGGAAAAGAGGCACTCCCGACGAAACAGATAAAGATAGATGGAATTGCAATTCAACTTTCGAGATGAAACCAAAGGACCAGCGACGGAAAACTAAAAATCTTATATCTCTATCGCTTTCCTTGGGGATACGATATCCATTTCTTCTTCTTCTTCTTCTTCTTCTTCCTCTCTTTTATTTTTTTCCCTCTCTTTTCTTTTCTTTTTCTCACTCGATATTCGCGATTCAACGGATTCAACGCGTGCATGCGAAATTTCCACCTTTCTTGCCCGTCTCTACGCGTTTTATACGCTATTATAACCGATGCTGTCGTGGTTTAGGGAAAAATATGCTCGAACGAGGAGAAATCATGTGTATCTATTGGAAACTCGATATTGTCAGAGTGCAGAGATTGATTTTTCGCTGAATTTTGGGATCGTTTACGTTGGAAACTGTCGTATTTGTCGATACGATAAATTTTTTTAATATAATATTTTAATTGACGGGAAAATATCAATCTGTGTCGATTTTTCAAATTTTGCGTATAATTGTATTTTATTTTATTAATTATATGTAACAGGGAATTATTATTTTTAATAATAAATACGAATATTATTAAGTATTCTTGTAATAATATTCAATATAAATATTGGCCTAATGTAACGTGAATAATATTAATAATAAATTACATTGTTAGATTATAATATTAATATTAATGTTTACAATTTGTTAATGTTATAATAATATATTTATAAATTTTACGCTAAACAATAAGTAAGAAAAGAAATTTCAATAAATCGTATCTTATCGTTTTAATCTGTTAGATCTTGGTTCTGAATTTTAATTAACATTTCAACGAAACATTTCAATTTTAGCATACATTATTCTTGATTAATACATAAAGTATTCACACTGTCATTCCCCAACATTAATTTCAATGAAACAATATACAATTTACCTAAAAAGCTACACCTTCGTTTCAACATGACAGATAATCTAGTTGCCCATCCATAATTTACTATTCTTTCACACAATATTCCAAAATTTTAATCCAACATATTATAAAGAAGAAGAGATTAAGAAATTATACAATAATTACAATTAATTATCTAAATAGATAAATAAAAGAAAAAACCCAAATAATCTGAATTACCATTAACTTATCCCCTTTATCTTCGATACATTAACCAAAACCAAACACGTACGAATAGGAAAGCACGATTAAATTGAATCAGAAAGTGAAAATACAAGGAAAAAGATACCACGCTTATCTATCCGCATCCCTGAACCCTGAGATTTTTCGAATCTCCAATAAATTAACAATCCAAAAAAAAAAGAAAGAAAGAAAGAAAAAAGCCAAAGGTAGGACGGATAAAAAGGATGCACAATTGAGCAGAAAATTACAAAAGGAGGAATTAAAATCGACGAGCAATACGAGAAGGAAAAAGAGAGAAAGAGAGAGAGAGAGAGGCGATCATTATTCTCGAACACGCGGAAATCAGAAGTCGACCACGGCCAAGGGGGTGAATCGATCGATGCCGCGCATGGATCTTCTTCCAGAACGAAGAGGAGAACGATTTCCGGATCGCGAGCAGGAAACGGCCGATCGAGAAAAAAGAAGGATTGGAATTGGGGCCAAGGATCAACTCGAGTTTCGATATCGTATCACGTCTCTGTTCTAGGAATTCTAAGCGTGATACATCAACTTAAATTGTAAACATCGAAACGAAACGAGAATTGAAAAATAAATCAACCGCGACTTTTTACTTCTTCTTGTTTCTTGACGTTATAATCGCCAATTTAAATTTTTAGGGTCAGGAGAGGGAATTTCCTAATTTTTAAATATCTACTCTAATGTTTAAGCGAGAGATACAAGAATTTATGAAAAATATCAAGCAAATTTTCTAATATTTTACCACTCCTCTTGCTTTTGCTCGAGTACCAGAAATAATAATTGGAAAATTTCGATAAATTTTCTGGCTGTTTTATTAATATTTATCCTGTGACATTTGCAATTGCTTGTGTAACGCATCCATAATTTTTATAAAATATTCGAGACACGATCATTACTTCGGCTACCTGAAATTTATTCAAATAACATATATTCTAACTATAGACGTTTCATAAAGTAATGCCGAGTATTTATGCATTTATGCAAAATTTCAATGCGCAAAAATACGATATTTGAAGGATAAAGGAAGGAATCTCTATTTAATCTTCGTTTCTTATCTCGATAAACATCCGCATTTTTATTAATACAGAAAAATATTACTGTTTCGCGAGTATTAACTATTTTAAATTATTATCAAAGTTACTGACTATTTCCCTAGAAATAGACACACAATAACTCGCATAATTGCTCATAAATGTAGTACAATATTGCGTTTCATAGAATGTCAGTTTGTTCAACGCTCGTGTAACCGCACGCTAGTTTCATAAAGACAAGTATCCATGAAACGCCGGTTTCTAACAAACATTTGCAAACGTCGGTGGGCACATTCGTGTTGGAACGTGTGCCCGATATATCCAGCAGACGAATATTTGCGAGCCAAAAACGTATTCGCGAGGTCGATTCGCCGTCGATCCGTGGAAAACAGCGCGTGCAAATCATGGCTTCTTCGTGCTGGGACGACAATTAATAGAGCGTAGTCTCATTTGTCTCCGTATCGTTCGTAAAGGATTTTCTGGAAACGTTCGGAGGTACATTTAATGAGACGTTAAATTGGAGGAGCGGAAAGGATCAACTAAATCTGTCACTTGACAGATTTTCCTTCGGTCCTCATTATTTCTGTATTACAAATGTAACAAGAAATGGAAAAAATTGTGTTCCAGATGAAATGAAGAAATAACGAGAGCGCATTTAAAGAAGTACCATTACCGTTTTAAAAAATTAAAGAGGTAATAAAAGAGATTTCCTACGAATGATCGATATATTTATATTTAATGTACAAATCTTGAATTATTCTAGATATTTATTATTTCTACAAGAGATTATCGATGTCAAAGATTAAACAATACTTAAGATTGTTAGTTACGAATACAAAATAAATTAAAAAAATTGTGGAGCGCAATACAATACTTGTAAATTTTGGTTTGAAAAAATAGTTTTCCTGTCACGCATATAATGAACGTGAAACGAATGAAATGAAAAACCATCCACACTCTTTCAAAAAAAAAAAAAAAAAAAGATAAGAAAAGATGAAAAAGGAATAACATTCTTTTTTGTTCCCTGATGAATTGTAATATTTCGAATTAAACTACAAACGTCAAATAAACTAAAAAAACAGCTACATATTTTTTTACTTGATCCAAACATTCCAATACTTTTCTAGATACAATTATTCTTAATAAATTTTTGAAACTTGTCTCAAAAGTATTGTATCTTTATTATCACCTGATTTATGTAAGAAATAGATTCAAGAAGAGGAATATTACTTTTTCCTTGCTTCTTAACGTTTAATTCGCGATTTCAACATAAGAATAGAAACATTGGAAATTACTGCGGTGGACGAAATAGAGACAGGCATCCAACGAGGTGCGAATATTCAGATGCGCGAAGTTATTAAAACAACCCCATAATAATGTATCGAGCGGGCGCATCGTTCGAAGATTGAATCTCAACTATTCCCGTCCGACAACAACAGGAACGCGAGCGAATCTGTAAATTTCGCGGATCGCCGAGATTCCTCGCGAAACCCTATATTCCCCTCGAACACGGTTCATCGTTCTTCCGAAAACTTTCCACGATGAAGCAGAGCCAAGAATTCCCGAGCCACTTACCTCCTCCCCCTCCCCTCAGGGGGAGACTGGCCCCTAAATTTTTAATTTATCCCTGGAAAAAGGAAACCACCCTCAACGGAACCAACCCCTTCCCGACAAGTGTCGAGAACTTATCAGATCTCCTCGGCCCATTGACTTCGTTCTAAGCTAATAAATTACAAACTTTAACCCTTCGAGTATGTATATGTATATATATATATATATATGTACACAGTTTTGCCACAGGCCAGGAATGTAAACGAGGCGAGACTCTGAACAACACTAGGGGAGAACGATTCGATGATATCAGAAAGGGCGAATATCGGAGGGATCCAAATGCTCGATACGATTCGGGTCATCGGTTTCGTCGGCAAATCGACCGTCACTCTCGTTTGCATATTTCGTTCGAAAGAACGTGTCCAAGTATTTTCGAATTATCGTGAGAATTGGTTGAACTGGATCGATTTGTTGAATCGAAACTTTGAGGGGTGTTTGGGGATGTTAAAGGTTAGATAGGATTGTATTGGATTTGGTTGGTGTTGGATCTGAGGTTGGTGGATTTTAACGCGACAAATGAGAAGATAATTCGTTTGTATTACAGGTGATGATATTCAATCTCGAGGATTCTGATCCTAAAATCTAGGAATTTTCTATCTAAATCGATAATAAAAGTTTTCGAATTAATTTATAAAAGTTACAGAATTTCGATCGCTATTTTTATATTCTCGTGAAACGATTTATCCTGTCAAAACTGTCGATATTTTTCTTCATCGTCTTGTGCATCGTGTGAAACCATACACGACATTGTGAAACTTCCTGGAGAAAACTTGTTCTTTTGATTCTTTCTAAGACATCACTGAACAGGCGGATCTTAGAAAAAGGACTTTTGTCCCATGCACTTTTCAACTTTATCGCCTGGTCGACCGATGTTTTATCGATATAAGCCTCTAGCTGTTCACTGAGTATCGGTATTGTGAAACTACAAAACCAGTAAAGAATAACTCGTGTCAAATCGAAGTTCGTTATTATTATAATTCCTTGATCGATTGTTCGAGGATAAAACAAGACTGTGACGATTGATCGATAACATTTGAACATGACTCTTTTGTGATTATATTTCCTGGAAAATTAAATTATGAAGCACGAAGAGAGATTTGAAATTTGAGTTTAAAATTTATTAGGAAAATTCGTTTTCATTTATTTGGCTTCGAATTTAATCAATTCGAATTGGTTATTTTTATATGGGATATTATTGCGCACGGAATAATGTTACAAATAAAATGATAATTTAATGATCTCTTATAATAGTAAGAGAAAGATTAAATTACGAATGATAAATACAATTATTTTTTAACTTGAGCCAACTATCATACGTAGTATCAAAGTTTGCCTACTTAGAATTGGATGGATTGGTAAAGATTTGAAGGCACAAAAGCGAGAAACTTTATTCAAAACTAATAAACTACCCTTAACTTTGGCCAAGTTCCTACTGTAAGATCTTAAAATGTTATATGCAACTCTTGGTTGCCATTACTCCAATCAGTTACTTTGACACTTTAATTTACATCATGGAAACTATTCTCCAATATAAAGTGAATATTAATTAATGCTTGAAACTTTATATATAGGGATAAAAAAAAATTTTTAAATAAATAGTATTCGTCAGAAAAAGGAAAAGAGTTCTAATAAATAAGAAATTAAGAAATTAACAATTAATTAAAATTTCCAATTTCACAGAGAGATTCAAAATTAATTATCGATTTAAAAATATTAATATTTCAATCCATCTTTATCAGAATCTTATTAATTCAACGAATACACTCCGAAACTTATGATATTTTCTCCTTTTCATCACTCTCCATATCGCTCCAATCTGTTATAATTCTATATTAACAATAAAAATTTTTTTAGGAAAAGAGCAAATTCGAAATCGCGGAAAAGTATTCAGTTCAGAGCAACACTCGAGCCCAAAAACGAGAAATTTTCCAAAGAATCGAGGAAGAGGAAGTGGATATATGCAGTGTCGTCTAGGATACGATCAAGTGGAGCTTCCGTTCTGGGAATTTGACCGGTATCTGAACTTACAATCGCAGATATTGAGTATGAAGAAGTCTTGAGACCACCGCAAAACTTGTCCAAGATTGTGGGATGAGAGAGAGAACGAGGGAGGAGGATTGAAATGGTCGAAGAAAGAGAAGAAAAACGAGAGGTGAAGTCGCGATGTTTGTTCGCGGGGAGAAAAAGACGTAGGAAACGCCTGGGGGTGGCTGAGACAGAGTGCACCCAATCTTTGTGCGTGCTTTGCGGATCAAAAGTTTTCTAGATAAGTTCGTCGAGTTTGTTTTTTGCTCCTTAACGTTTGAATATTCAGAATTCTGAGGGACAAGAAATCTCGCGTACTTTTATTAAAATATCGATTAAATTTTACAGGAAAGATATAGAGAACCGATATAGATCAAGCAACTTCGAATACAAAGAAAATATCATTTTTATAACGTATAATATATCATCATTCCTAATTAATTTAAACGAAAATTCCATTAATTCCCAAATGCGGGATTCCTCATTAAATGCTTCGAATTTTGTGCAGTATCACACCGCAAAACCATCAAAAACCTCTATGGTCAAAACCAGCTGATCTATCAAAACTAGCATCCAAATCTCTCCGTATCTTCAAACATCCACATATATATAAATAAGATACATATATACAAAAGAGAGTGTACGCGATCGTTCAAGAGCGAAGGAGAGGATATCCGAAAAAGGGGGAGGGGTTGGCAAGATACGAGAACGAGAGAGAGAGAGAATGGTAGAGGGTGGAACGGAGGAAATATCAGCGAGATAGGTACAAATACGGCGCTATATATGACAGTTTGATGTATAGTTGAATTTTTATGCCGGTGAGAGATGTTATTGCCGCGTCACAGGATGAATCTCTGATATGTCGGGGGCGGCAGCGAGGAAAGTTGGCAGCGAAATCGATATCGCATGATTTATGCCTAGATTGAGTTTTTCCGTTCTTTCTCTGTATCCCATCCCCTCCAATCGCCCTCCCCTTCCAACCCCCGTCGAAACGTCTGTTCTATCTCTCTCTCTCTCCCCCTCCCCCGCCGTCTCTCCACCCCTCCACCCCTCCAATCGCGCCATTTCCATTCCTCTCGGTCTAGCGCCACTCGCTCTCGCTCCTAGCCTCCTCTCTTTGTCAATACGGGGACGTCAGCCAGCTACGACAAAACCTAATTTCAACGAGGATTGCGCGTCAGAATCGACTGCCTCGATTGGCGAGACGCTTGTTTCTCTATGCCCGCTATTCCTCCTCCCCGTTCCGATCGAATTTCCGCATGAAAATCATCGCGCGCTTTAGAAAAGGGGATCGCGCTTTCGAACGTGTGCCTCCCCCTTTCTATCGGCTTTTTTCTCTTCTTCGTTCTCGTTCGTGTTCGTGGTCCTTCTCGTTCCAATTCGGACGAGAACGAATTAAGGAAATCGTGAACGAATCGTGGGTATATTCGTTCGTAGGAAATATTTGTTTGTTACGTAAATGTGTATGGGTGTAATATAATTCGATATAAGAGGAGAATTTATTTGTGGATATATCTTTTTGCTGTTTTCTTTCTTCTTCTTTTTTTCCTCTTTGATGGAAAATTAATTTCGAATGCACGACGGGGACGAATCTTTTGGATTTACGCAAAGCCTCCCCAAAGAGGGGGGAGGGAAGGCGTACTCACGTACCCGAGCCAGTGCCAATTCCATAAAAGGAAATTTATATTTAAGTCGAGGGCGAGCCACGTAAGGTGGTACGATACACTCGATAAAAAGGAATTTATATCTGGCGGTAAGTTCTAAATTCTTCCCGATCAGAGAGCTATTTCTTTGAAAATACCAAGTTTTATGAAGTGAGTGCAAGAGCGTTAAAAAAAATATTCCTCGTTTGAACAAGTTCAAATATAAATGCATATCCGTACCCTTTCAAAAATTCAGACTGAATATATTTCTGATTTTTGGTTATATCTTTTTTAAAGAATTATAAATTTTTCCGTAAAATCGAAATTATATAAAAAAATAGAAATGTCTGCAAGAGCTTATCTATAACAGACGTATGATATATATTTGAAGAATCATCAATATTTTATCTTCTATTGCCTTTGAATCCGTAATCTTCTTGTTTTCTATTCTTATTTGATTTGCTCAGATATGAAACGTACTTTAAAATAAACGTAAAAATACATTATTTTCAAAACAACCTCTATATTTCTCTTCCACCATATCGAATGAAAACAAGCACTAATTAGAGACACAAATTTTCAGCAATTGCAAACAATCCGAATTTAGGAGCACAAATATTTATATACACGAATAAATCCACAATATTTAATCTGTAGAAACTAATATCGCCAAAAACGCTTGAGCATAATTACAAATTCAATATATTTCTACCTTCAACATTTCTTTCCCCTAATATATTCGTTTCATATATTCGCGCGGAACGATCGATTTATTCCCCCGTTTCCTGCGCTTAAACTTTAAAATCGCGTGCTCGCGCCACGCAGTAACGCGTGTCGCGGCGAGCCGTGAATCCTCCACTTCCGGTTCAACGTTGGCCGTTCGCGCGTATCCCGGAAGCGGATCTGGACTTAGGCCAAACCCGGTTTTAAAGGCGTCGCGACGCCGCCCGACGCCGCCCTATCGACAACATGATTTGTCCGCCTTCTCGTTCGACAAAACCCACCTACCTACCAATATCTCGAACGTAACCGACGAGGGCGACATACACCTACTACGTAATTTACGAGACGGTCATCCATTCTTCGACAGCGACGTGCCGTGAGAGGGGGTGGGGAAAAGCGCTTTTGTTTCCCCGAGGATTGAGCGGCACGTGTCGCCCTCTAGCCGGTTCAATCGGAACGGAAGCGGGCAGATATCGCATTCAAGACACGTGTAAGGCGACCACGTACAACAGGTGACGGAGGTAAACTCGCGGCAATTGATTGCAAAGCGAATTCGAACGAGTGTGGAAAGTTCTTTGTGATACATGGGGTTACACGAAGGGATGCGAAGGTTGAAGGGGAATTCTTCTGGAATTCGATGGTGTGTTCCAGAACTCTGGTAAATCCAATGATGATTTATTTATTTATTTCTTCTTCTTCTTCTTTTTTTTTTTGTTCTCCAGTGATAGAATTATTCTTTATCTTGGGACGAAACAAAGAAGACGAAACATTTTAATGGGTTCCGCTGTTAATGAATGAAACAGGATAGGATGGTTACTCGCAATTTGCGCTAATGATCATTTGCTTGCTCGTATAATCACTTCTACTAATCTTCCTTGACTAATGATTGTGATTTTTTGGAATTCTTATTGTGTTATAAAAAGAATAGTTTTTATGAAATTATTCCTGGAAAAATGTGAAATTTCTTTTCAATTGATCTCTCTATGTTCATTTCGGTATATTATACATTACTTTAAAATGGTTTATTTGTATTGCAAGAGGTCTCATAACGGGAACGTAATTTAACAGTCTATTCGTTTCATATGAAATTGCATTTCTGTCTACTGTGCACAAGTTTGGATCAAAGCCATTGTAGAACCGAGACCAAAGATTTGATGGAAATGGCTGTCTTTAATAATAATTCAACTATGAGAAATAGTAAATTAGCTGTGGACTATATCCGATTATGAACCCATTGTATCTTCGCTAGAATCGAAATTACATGAGATGTCATCCACAACGGATCTGACCTATATCTCCGATACAATAGTAACGTTATCACAGTTAAATGACTTCAGATTCCAACTTTCGATTCAATTTCAAAGATATCGTGTAATCCTCCAATTCCTTTAAGGCTTGATATTTTATTCTATATTGTTAAAATAATGAAATCTTTTTTAAATCTTGTTTAAATTGCAAATTTAATAGAAATGCCATAAATCGCTTGCATTTTCATTTCGAACATTTCGAGATTCGAGGGAAATTAATTAATAAGAGGCCAAGCCATTCCGTTCGAATTCATCAACAAATCTATCCAAATAAATTTAAATCAAATCCACTAATCTTCTAATAAATCTATCTCACAAAGAAAATAAAAAAATGAGTGGACAATTGGAAAGTTTATTATTTCAGATCGTTTTTTAATTAATTTTTTTAAATCTCCCTAACTAAATATTTCACAATCCTCGCGCTTTTCAATATTATTATTATTTTTCTTCTTTCTTTCAACAGAAGAATTCCACAAGTATCAACTTCCAATTTCTACGATTTTAATTGGTTATTGAGCAAACTATATATCTTGGTGCAACTGTAATTGCGTGATCAGATAGAAGATGCGAAGTTCAGTTTCTCAATTTTTCAGGATCTCTTTATTGAATTTTGCTGAAGAATGAAGAGCCAAGTTTGAAGAATATTACATTTAAAATGGCAATTATTTAAGCAATGGATTGTTCATTAAAGAATTAATTATTTTGTACGAGTACTTCTCTTATTAGGATTATTTTTCATCACTTTTGAAGTAAAAGAAAATACAAAAATAGAGCTCGGTGAGTCATACAATTATTAATTTTTCTATTTTATTTTCTTCGTTTACTTCGTTTGCGCAATTTTATTCTTCCAATGTTCACTATTTTCTTCCCCTTATAATTCTCTCTTCTTATTCACGACAGTTAATTAATAAATAATCACGAATGAATAAGAAGCTCCTTGTACACCACGCTATATGAATTTCACAATTTATTTCGATCATTTCTTCCCGCTATTTGAAAATAAAAAAAAAAGGAAAGTCTGGGGAAGAAAAAAAATTGGACGCTGGACAATGAAAATCTCCAGCTCGAACTACAAGAGCGAATATATCATCTTGGACGACCTTTCACCTGACACGTTGACATCGTAAGATTATCACACTACATTGATCCTTCTGTTTTTCATTCGGCTCGATATCGCGTTGCATGCAGCATTGAGCTCGACCATCTAGACGTATTAACGCGTCAACCGTGAACGAATTTATCTTGCCCCGGCCAGACCTTGTCTTTCCATCGATATCCTCGCATAACAAGAGCAAAACCAGACGAAAGGAGTGCTCTGAGACCCTCCCCCTCCCTTTCGTGATAAATTTATGGAATAACGCCGGAAAAGTCCAGAAGTGGACGAATGAAACGAGCCGGAAACCATCGCTCTCGATCTCGTATTCACTCAGCGTGTTTGAATTAATCGCATGTTTGTTTAAATTTTTTTTTTATTACCAAAGAAAAAAATATCTACTAGCTTTCTTTTTCATCTAGTCTAAAGCTACAACAAACAAGATACAACCAGAAAAAGAAAAATATTTTTGGAAACAATTGATAGAACGTACACACTTTCATCGTGTTACATCGCATAATACTTAATAAATCAATGCGAAATAAAAATTATAGACTGACTTTAGAACTTTCTAAACTATCTATTGCTACTTTCACGATAATTAAATCTTCGATTATGCACTTTTTTCAATTAAAAAAAAAAAAGAAAACGCACAAATATCCATTTTCAAACTCGGAACTTGCATCAAAAAGAGATAAAATTCGCCCGAACCCCTTCGAAATACCCTTTCATCCTGTTTCCAAATTTCCCGACATTTATCCTAATCCAAACGCTCTTCTCACCCTTCGAAAACCTTCACCCTCACACAACCGTTACCCTCGCCCCATTCAATCCTTCCACGAAGAATCCATCGCAGACATCCAATATCCAACTTCGATACCGAACTTCCCGCCGAGAATGTCAATACCTTATATTGAAAGAGGCGAGGGGGGAGGATCGCGAAGCAGGAAACCATACTCGACATGCGATCTCACGCGGAACGATGGCTGGGAATACATCGAAACGACGCGACGCTTCCGAAGTGATGCCGTGTCACGTTGTTGATATTTGGATAGCCCGTGGCTCGAATCGATCTCGCGGATAAATTCGGCTAATTAATTATTCGTGCAAACAATCCGCGAAACAACGCCCCCTCCCCCGCATCGTGCGTACGTACACGCGCTGTGATAATTACCGGATTTATCGGCTAACGTATAATTAAGTAAATGAGAGACGAGAGTATGCATCCCGGCCTCGTTTTCCACGTAGCTGGGTGTCCCTCGCCACATTTCGAGAAGAGGAAGGTTGAACGTGCACACGTTGAAATTTTGATGAAATTTTTACAAGGTTGGACGGCTAGATTGTGAAAGGAACTATTAGCGAAATCGCGTTTCATGCCGGGAGAAAATTACCTTTACGAGCAAATTATGCGACGGAGAATTAATTTTCTCGTGATTTAGTTTTTTTTTAATTCTTTTTCCTTTCTTTCTTTTTTTTTTCCCTTCCCTCTTTTATTTGACGCGAATCAAGCGGATTGATCAGGGATGTTTTTACACCTTTTTACATTCGTTGAATTTTTTAAATGTCATTTTATTTACGTAATTATATTTGATAGTTTGTTAAGATCAATTAGTTATATTTTAGAAGAAGAGAAGAATTAATTTATTGAAGTATTTTGGATTTTTTTTTTTTACAAATTTAGTAAAGAAATAAATATAGTAATTCGTTAAATTTTTCCAATGCGGTTTTAAGTGACTCTAGAAGAGGACTAAGAAAGTAATTTCCGAACAAGAATTTCTGGTATTTCTACTATGCGAAATTAACTGGTCCGTGCATCGATACGTTCTTAATTAATTCTTTTCTCTTCGATTTCAAGGAAATTAGGAACGCAAGATTCGAACAATAATTGCAGAAACCCGCGTTCTTTTACATTCGAATGAAATTATTAATGGTACGATAAATCGTATTATTTCAACGTTAAATAAATTCCATTACAGTGAAATAATTTACTATTACTTACATAGTAGTTGAAAGTGAGATGGAAGCAGAGCTCTTCATTGGCACTTACCTGGAACAAAAATAAAAATACTATTATTATACATCTTTTTAAAAAAATATAATATCGAAAGATGAAATTAGTTTATGAAATATCAAATGTTGTTTTGAAAGATCCATAGATTAGAAAACAATACACCAAAAAATTTTCCAAAAATCAGCAACAATTGAAAGTAAATCAAAATCATATAAACCTGTATCCTAAACACCTTAAGATAGAAAATAATTTTCCAAAATATCTCAATTATATCTCTAATCAGAGCAGAGTCTAATTAACCTTTCGACGTTTCTAGCATCTCCAAATCCGCAATTTTCGCAAGAGGATGGAACAGAGATAGTCCCAGATATATAGACCGAGATTGAGGATCGTAGCTGCGTAGAAGACGCAAGTAACGTAGAAATTAAATTGCAACCGGCGGGATCGCGCTCAATTACTTATTCCAACCGTGTCACTCGTAACTCTAATCCGGATTAAACGATCGATCGCGGCAGATTAATGCGTAAAAAGCGGCGGCGCGTGTCGCTGGAGAGCAGAGTGGCTTCGATCCTGCCAGCTAGATAACTAACCGGTTAACCAAGTCTGGAATTTAATGCATATATGTATACCAACCATGCATAATAGTTCGGTTGCGTCGCGTTATATATAGAGTGGTAAACAGTTTTCGAAATTATCTTAATTATCTTCGTCGATTAACTATGATTATTATTGATAGGACGTCGAATATTGTTTCAAGATTAATATTAATAGAATTGAACAAATTGAACGAAGTTAAATTGAAATTAACTTTTCATAGAATAATATTAATAAAAAATAAATGCTAACAAGGCAATTTAATTTACCGTTTTACCTTTCTTCCTAGTAAATTATTTAACAAAAGTTGCGTTTGATTAATCGGATATCTTAATAATTTAAAGATTATATCGTATTTGAGAATAGTTGGAAATTTGATTTTCTGTATTTTCATTTTTTGGAAATTCATTGACGTTATTTTCTTCTCCCTTTGTAGCTACTCCCACGATTTTATTGTTACTTTTATCCTTCTCACCGTCGTCTTCATGCTTGTGGAATTTCCTATTGCTTTCTTTATTGCTATGGTTTTCTTTATATTATTTTTCTCTACATCTGGAATTTCAATTTTCTGCTTCCACATCCTTCTTATTTTAATACTAAAATTTTATTTATAGTATTATTGCCCTTCCCCTAAACATTCTATCGTTAGAATTTTTAAAAATTTCTAATTGCTAGAATTCTTCATCACATTCTCATATCGTCTCTCTCTTTTACTAAGAATTTATCATTTAAACATTAACAGAAATAATCCTTTGATAATCCTCCAGCGTTCTTAAAAAAATAAGTTGCTCCAATTTTAAATTTTAATCACTCGATAAATAAATACCACTACATAAATCAATTTCCTCTCCCCCCACTATTAGAATTTATTTTGTTTCATTCCATACAATGTGTTCTCCTTCCAATATCTTATTTTCTTTCTTTTTATCTCTCTCTCTCTCTCTCTCTCTCTCTGATTCCATACGAATTCGACATTAAAATGGGCAATGCCGCAAGCAATCGAAGCAGGGGTCGTAAATTTATTAAGACGTGACGGCGTATAATATCAGGGAACGGAAATAGGAAATACGAAGGGCGACGAAAACGCGCCAACAGTCCAATACTGCGCATATATACGCGCAACCCCTGTTCGAAAAGCCTGACTGCTCTATGAATATTTCTGCTCCCATTTTTTTTCCCGACGACAGAAAGATATATCGTGAACAGAGAACATTTGTAAATTTTACGCTCGTCACGAGTCTCGAAAAGTTGATGGAAAGGTTCGTGAGAAAGAATCAGGGTGGAAAGCTTAGATATTTGTTTGAATTTAGATCAACGTTATCTCATTGTTCGAAAGATTTGGATTAAGTTCTTGATTTTAGGGAAATGCGCGAAGAGTATGGATCTTGATATGGTTTTCAAGAATTTTCGATGAAAATATACAAATAAAATTCGCAATATTCGTCAAAATAATATGTCGATTTAAAATTTTCTCTTCTGAACTAATTCATTACAATTTTTTTTAGATATTCGACAAATCGAACTTTTTAATCCAACTTTAATAACCAACGAAAGCAATACGGAGCACAATTGAGTGATTTACGATAAAGCAAACATCTTCAACGAATAATCCAAGCTGAAGGATATAGGATGGTTTATCGATTGAAATTCAATTCCATTTTAACTATGGGAAAGATACTCGAGGTAAGAAGAATCAAGGAATAAATAATTTGTATAATTATTGTGGAATTATTTTCATCGAATATTTATTTTCAGAAGAAATTAAACGACTGGACGTAACATTTTCACTGTTTCGAATTTTTTCTCTGTGACACGTAAAAACGCATGTTACACGGCCAATTAGTGCTTATTATTTCGTGCATGTCAGTCGTTGGCTAAATGAAGAATAATTTTGATGCACGAAATAACGCAGAATACGAAAAACATTTTTTTCAATAGGAACTATATAAAACTTGATACGTCATATTTGGACAATGTTACATAAAAATTAACATCGTTACTGTCATAGAATATTTATGATCTCTTTTTTTTTTCAACAAATAAAAAAGTTTTTAATATTTCGACAAAAGAAATTGAAAAATTTAATCAAAATTGGATAACATTTAAATCAAATTCGGATATTTTATACATTTTATTTTTACAGAAAAACAACAAAAGTCTCTCTACCAAGTCACAAGAAACTGAATCCTTCATCGTAACACCAGACAAATCCCTAGCTACGACTTCAGGGACCCTTCTAAATAACATTACTGACAAGTCCACATGTACTATCCACTTCAACCCTCCTCTCTTCCTTTGCTGACCACCATTACTCTACACGATTCTCTTAAACCAAACATACAAAAAACCACTTACGTGATAATTCACATTTAGAAAACAACCTCGCTACATCACGATCATTTGAGTATCCATACTTTAACATGATATGATAATTTCGTACATTTTAAACCATTTTCAATGGTTTAAATTTCTTAATCCTTTTTCTGAATTTCTGTTATAATAATTATAACAGAAATTATGTATATCATACTCCAGTTCGATATCTCACAATTTCCTTGATACATTTTAGAATCGGATAAATTTTCGTGATTCAAATCTGATTATATTGCTATCTCGAAATTTGGCTCCACTTTCAATAATTCAATATCAAAAATATTCCATACCTCTAATATTTTTCAAAAGAACACATGTTCGTAGTTACAACAAACTTTGTCTCGAAATTTCTCGCGTATAATATCAAAACGTTTCCATTAATACTTCTCTAATAATATACACAAGACTCGTTCATGAATCAAAGGATCCTGCCACGCGTGGACATACGAAGTATTCCGAATCGAACGTATTATATCGAGATCCCTCGATCTGCGCACCAGGGACCCGTGCCATCGGCCCCCCTTCTCTCTCTCTCTCTCTCTCTCTCTCTCTCTCTCTCTCTCAGCCTCATTAGAATCTCGCTTCCTCGCTTGGATGGTTGCCGAGTTGAATCCGGGCCAATGCGGTGGCCTGCTGTTTTTGGAATTCGGACGAGAGTGGGACCCGTTTGTTCCCCGTGCTTTGACGAATGGCTCGCATGATTACTTTGTTTAGCATGAGAATACGATCCTTCGATCTTGGACGGGGTTCGCGCTCGAGGCGGCACTGATTTATGAAGTACAGGACTCCGAATCTCTGCGATGCGAAACTTTCGATTGAAGCGCCGCCCGCCTCTCCACATACAATTGCACGACACCTGAGCAATTTACGACCCGCTGGGGGAAGGGGGAACTATCACGGTTTAATTGCTCGATCATCTTGCTGCGCCTCGATTGTTATTCGCCGCCGTTGATGATCGATCGATAAGTGGCTTGCGAGATTCGATACTCGGAATAACGTTTACGTTTGATGCACGACGATCTTGTTTCTTCCTATCTTCTATGGCGGAAGATTACGAAAGGAACGATTATTTTTGTAAATTGTTTGTGTACAATCGTCGTTGCACAAGATGCATTGAACATCGAATTCGCACAAGTCGCAATTGTTTGTGTTTCTAACGTTTGGAGGGAACAAGATCAAATATTTTGCACTATCCTACTTCATCTAGCTATTCTTGTACATTTTATCCAGTTCTCTGACTGATCTTTGCCCATCCATACATTACCAAACAAGGAAAGAATACCAAAACGAAGAGGCAAGTTGGTTTCGATTACGTCACTCTGTCGCAAAAGTTCTAGGTGGAAATCCCACGAGGTACGACACCGACTTTTTCGCAAAACGTGACTTCAGGATTAATATATGGATCGGTTGACACGGGACAGGAAAAACAACTTACAACTCTCTGGAAATGCATCGATATCCATGTTACGATCGTTTGAATCCAAAACTGGGAAAAAGGGGTGCAAAACGTCGCTCCTTTTCTTCAATACATATTAATATTCGCATTTTTCTATCACCTTGTAAAACTTTTTATCAATTTTTTATCAATATTCTTGAATTTCGAAGAAAGAAAGAGAGAGAGAGAGAGAGAGAACCAGGAAATATTACTCCTTGTTCTAACTTATTTAATTCGAATCCCGCTTGTAATTCGAATTCGTGATATATTCCCTCCACGTAAAATTCTTCATTATACGAGGCTACTGGTAAAATTATTAGCAAGGTGTACACATGTATATGCATGAAATATCGATTGCAAGGAATAGTTCATATCTCGTTCAGGGAAACGTGCTATAAGCCTGACGATATAGCACCCACGGGAATTTCGCCTTTCCGCATGAAGTCTCTCCTGAATTTTAAGCCAAGTATATAATCCGACCGCGTTGTAATACTCCTTCCCTTGATATTAAAATCTCTTTAAACTAGACAATCGATCTCGCGAAACGTGCGTACAATTTACAATCATCACAGATAAAATAAACGAACGTGGTGTTCCTCTTGTCAGCAATCTTCTATCGAAAAATCGAAAGCTAAATTTTATTTCTAAATTTAAATCTGGATGCGATGATGTACAATGAGATTGAGAAAGAAAATAAAGATTCGATTTACTCGACTGTTCCTTTTCTAACGAATCACCCAGTATAATCAGCCGAAAGATCATCAAAGCTGTTAGCACACTACTTTCAGCCTATTCTCCGACGCCTGTCCTTCAATTTCTCCACCAACAGCCTGTGCCTCCTTTTTAAATTCACCATCCCTCTTCGTCTCGCCCTTTCTCTCTTCCACAGCCTCGTTCACGCAATATTCTTCCTCTCTCTTTCTCTCTCTTCGCGATCCACCGCTTCATCTTGTCCTTTTCCCCATAGGCTTCCCTTTCTTTCCATCTCCTACCCGCATTTGCCATTCCTGGTATCTGATCGCGTAATAAGAAAAAAAAAAAAAAGAAAGAAAGAAGAATCGCGTGAGAACAAAAGGGTGGCAGCATTTTTCGCCGAATGATTCGCTTAAGACGTTGTTTCTTCGCGTCCCATGAATGTTTCTTACTCGAGAATTCATCGATTCGTGGATTACCATCTTTTTTCTTAATTAATGATGATAAAAAGAATGTGAAAATCAGCAGAAAAATCTTAGAAGACGATCTTACATCTATCTAAATAAGATTACTATAATAACGTGAAACAATAAGTAATGTTATAAGTTGGAATAGAAATTCTATTATTCCAAATTAATTTAATTTATTAATTAAATATATTCCAAAAGGTAAAACATCGGAATAACTAATCAAACAACTAATCAAACTTTATATTCCAACGAAACGTTTTGAAAAAATTGAACGAACATCGTGAATATTATTAAACATCAGAATGTTTCGACGGGATAAAGTTTTACAACGAGTTTACGGAGAAAATTTCCATGGATGTGAAAATGAATTAATTACGCAGAAAAAGCAGAGAGTTCAAAACTACTTGCAGATTTATACGGTTCGGATAATAATAAATAGGATGTTTGTGATCTCGACAATGAATATTCATACATTTTGCCCGACTCGTGTATATGCATCAATTAAGATAACGAATATTCGAACGAGAATATAACTATATAAATATCGAGGGATCCGATTGAACTAATTCATGGTCCACGTAGTATATTTCATCTGCATCTTCATGTTGAGAAGACCTACAATTTGTAAGGGAAAAAATGAATGAATTAAAGCACTCATAACAGATGTCTAATCTTCTAAGTGGCAAACAATTTTGACGATCGATTCATCTCGAGATTTATTTCACAAAATGATATTTCCAATTATAAATTAAAAAATCCGATTATAATTTTACCATCGAAAAGATATTAACATTATTTTTATATTAATTTATTTCAATATCATAAAGATCCTCGGAAGATTATCAAATTTGAATACTTAAAGCGTATCTATAAGAAACAAAATTTAAATTTATAAAGTTCAAAACAGAATTCTTTCCACAATATTCAAGATCTCTAACCGATATCGAGCTAAAATTTTCGAGAAAAACAAGAATCCATCTACAATTCACACCACTTCATCAAGAGCTATCCCATGTACACCTTTACACCCTTTCCTAAAATCCAAATTCCATCCGCCAAAACATCCACCAACCAGCTCCTCACGAATCTGTAAGCAGCCCTACCCAACCGGACCAAAGGAGAACCCATTCGATCGGTGGCGGTGTTTACACACAGGCACCTCTCCCCCATTCACCCAGCAAGCGTCTTCCTCCACGAGGTATCGTCCTCTGGCCGTGCATCATCCTGGCCCCGGACACGTCCAAGATCCGCTCGCTCGTGCACCTGTGGCAACCCGCCGCCACTTGGACCATCCTCCTCCTCCTCCTCCTCGCTCTGGAGAACCGCAAGAACCGAGGCTTGGCCATTCAACCTTTTCAATGGATGCATTGTTACCCGGCCGAACGAGCAGGGAAGTGGCCCTAGCGGGGATATTCGAAGACGCCAGGTATTTATGAGCGGTCCACCTCTCCCATTCTTCCCACCTTGGACGGAGGCAAAGGGAGAGAGAAAGAGAGAAGGAGAAAAACGACGGTGGCCGGTTGGAGAGGCGGTTGGTAGCTTAATGAAATCGACGATTGTGTAGCCCGGCTCCGATTGTAATACAGTGACCCACGGTTTCTTTTGCCCTTAAGCCCCAATTAAGACGTTTCCTAGGTCTGGCTTAAGCACGCCAATGGAAAAGCGGATCTCTCCTTCCTCTGCGCAAGAGTCATCCTCTCCCTGCGCGCACTCTTCCACCGCCTCAACCCTCCCGTTTCCTTCTTTCTCAACTTTGATTTTATCCTCGAATCGTTCCTTTAAGCCGCTACTTACCTTCGAACCAGCTTTCGCGAACTCTCGACGAGGATTTCTTGGATATCCGGGGTACTAGGGAGAAGGGTAGAGGGTTGTATGTGAGTGAGAACGAGGACGAGTTTTTATCGCGTTGTTTCTTGTCGGATCTCCTCGATTTAGATCGATAGAGGGAGGGAGAGACGTTCTTGCGATTCTTGTCCATCTTCGTCTTTTAATTGCCACGAGAGGCAAATGATGGACGTTATATTTTTGGAGGACACAGGTATTAAGAAATTCAATCGTCTCTGAGATGATCGAGTTTAATAAGACGATTAAAAAAAAGACTGGTAAATCTGATAAGCTGGAAGTAGATGTACGGATAATAGAGATTACCTTTCGCCAGGTTTGAGAGGCTAATATTCGCGAACTCTAATATCAAGATATCACGAGAGATTTTCTAAGCTGCAGAGCTTAAGCAATACTGAGATAACTTGGACAGTTATTTGAACGGATCAAGAATATATATCCCCGCAATACTGGCATCAACATTTTTTTACTTGTTTTATAAATTGTGAAATCTTGATCATCGGAATGAAAAATCGTTCGAAAACAATACACGTGCAAACAAGAAAAATAAACCAAATTGAATATTCATTATATATTCGTGTAAATAATAGATAAACGAACGACTTTATTTTGGATAAGAGAGAAAGAGAGAGAGAAAAGAGAAATCACGAGGAAAATAAAGAATAAGTAGCCACGATCGACCAATATTGGTCTGTGCTTAAAAGTTAAAATATGACGATAATTCGAGACGAAGTAGATGATCCTGTTCTTCGGCTCGCGACTCATTAACTCGATCCTCATCGAACAGATCAATGGCGGTGCACCCCTGCAAATGAATTCGTAGCGAGTTCCTCAAGCGATCATACGGTTGAATAATTCCCTGGAACTTTTTCTCGAACCACCACCAACACGTATTTCTATTTCTACTTTCTACACAGTTTTACCGCTTCTTGCGTTTTCTTCGTCTCGTTCCACTTTTTTTCTTCTTCTTTTTTTTTTCCTCCTCCCCATTTTATTTCTTCAATTCTTATTCGAGCGCTTTGATCATTGGCGAACAAAGAAAGGAACTCTCGCGAAGAAAGACATTAGTAATTAAGCGATTCCTTTGAGACCGATTTTCTGAAGTTTGGCCGGTGGACAAATATTTTGTCGGCCATTACCGCTTGTTTCTTAACGATCCAAGCCGATTGATCTAATTACCGACAGTCTCGGTAATGAACCGTCGATATCTGCATAGCTAGTTAAGCTTCCAAGTTTCTTGAGATCTCGTGAAAAAAAAAAAGAAAGAAAGAAAGCTATATTAAAGATGAATCTACAGAGTATTTCAACTTTTCTTTCTTTTCGTTATTTGCAAGATGAATAGCTCTTCATTTTTATTTTTCTTCTCACTCTTTTCTCTGCTTTTATTCGGTATTTGGATGAAAAAGTGGAGGAAATTATTATTGAGTCGATGTGACGAGTAAAGTGAGTGCAAAATCGAATTATAATGTATTTACATATCCAGTTTTGAAAGCATTTAAACTTTGGATTGTAGAATTTTTGCGCAATTTTCCAGTGAAAATTTCTTTTCACTTGCGAATAATTTAGTGATCTCTCGTCGATATCTATCTTATAATTCGAAGATAGTTAACAAAATTTATATAAATAAAACAGAGATAGTTGCATGTTTTATCCTCTTTAAATTCGTATAAAACGAACGACTAGAACGAATTAGAAGAAATATTTTATCTTCAACTGTAACAACTGCTTCGCGTAAATAATTGATTCTTAAGTTTAAGAGGAGAACGGGGGATATTTTATGATCATAAAATATCGTCCTCGTGAAATGAATTTATTATACACCCTGTTTCAAATTCTTTATTTCGCAAGGTATTCGTAATAAATGCATAAGATATCGAATAATATCTTAATTTTCTAAATTATAGACACTTCAATTTCTCGTTGATCAAACATTTTTTTACTCGATCGATGTTAGCTGGAGAATAAAAGGAGAATATCGAAATATTTCAACAGGGAAAAGAGTGGTCGTGGACCAATCGTCGCGTGGAATGAAATATCATCATTTCCCTAGTGTGCATAAGACTCGTGGAACGTTAAAAGACTCGTTTTCGAGCTCATCGTTCTCAACCGTCTCGCGGAAATTCGCAGACGATTCTCACAAGATGGAGAATATCTCTCAACTCGGCTCAACGGGCCGGTTGGATGAATATTTCGCGAGTTTTTATTTCTAGAAAGAAGGGAAAAATGAGCCGCGAATCGAGATGTTTAATTCAATTGCGTGGAGATGAGAAAATTCACTAAATCTGTTTGCATCGGGAAAAGGGGATCTTTTCGTGTATAATAAATAGTATAAAGAAAAAAAGTAGATAGAAATCACGAAGAAAAATCATCGAGTTATACAAAATTGTCCGTTTATTGGATCATAATGTCTTTAAATGAAAATTAATTAATTCGAGAAGAATTAATTTTGTGAAAATTTGCCAAGATTAATTTATAAAATGTTTCGCAACATATTCCATAAATATTTCCATACAATCCATAATTCATAATTGTTAATTGCGCGTATAGACGTGTTAAAATTTAAGAATTTAATTAGATATTTCCACCCCGTGTTCCGTTGAATTTGAATTTTCACAAAAATTCGGTTGTTAATATAAATTCGTTTCGTCAAAAAGTAATTAAGGTAAAGAAAATATATTCGTAACATTTGTTATTGATTATAACTTGGCGCCTGATGTTTATATTCAAAGGGACATATTGTTCCATATTAACTTACTCATATACGATACATTTTAATTAAAGTGGACAAAATTCCATTTCCCCTTTATTTCGCTTGGAAATAATACATTGGGTAAATTCTTTAAAGAAATTGCGACGATGGAATTATTATATTTCCTCTCACGTGCAAACAATACCATTCATAATGGAAGCTTTGTCAAAGGTTAATAAAAAGGGATTAAACAAAAAGAGAAATTATCCAACAAATTTTATTTTACGCGAGAATCAAGAATGGATGTAAAAGAAGAGAAAGGGGGAGAAAAATACATCATTCGTTAAAATCGCAAAGCGTTAACAATTACGTATAATTACGCGATATTATTTCGAACAAACAATGAAATTATTCTTCCGTTTTGATTATGAGAATCAAACGAATAAAAGTAGCGAAAAAATTCAGTAGGTTTATCCCAGGATAAAATTTATCCATCTCCTCTTCTCTTATGTTGACTCTGCGCGGGTAAAATTGCATCGATTCGCGATAAATATCGCGATGGAAAAACTTGCAAACTCCACGAAACAACCTGCTTTATTCGCGAAAATTTCGCGCATCATCGAGACGATTGTATAACAATCGTGGAACCTGCACCACTTATGAAAGCACCACTCGAAACTCCATTGGCCATTAATTTATTTTCTCGCCATCAATAAAAAGAAGAAGAAGAAGAAGAAGAAGATCGCTAAAACAAACGCCAGGCGGCTGACAAGTTCGATAAATTGAGAATAAAAATTGGCCGCAACGTTAATCGAATAACTCGGAGGGGCACATCGATCACAATTAAGAGCATCGACACAATTATCTTTGAAGAGGCAATAAAACCTGCTTCTTCGTACCGAATCAATAAGACATTCATCAATTTGTTGTGAAATCGTCGCATTAGTTTGAAGAAGTCGTCGTTTAACGAAAGAACAACGCAGTGGAATATCCGCACTATTTAAGATAACAAATAAAAAGATGCAAAATGAGTACCATACAATTGATAGATTGCAATTTTTCATCCCCAGGAAACGGACAGAATCCGCGGAGCAATTAGAGGGAGGAATGTCACGAGGGGTGAATGTGGACAAGCGAAGGGGTCGCTTTAAACCAAAGGTTTCATTGAAATCTAGGTTAACCCTTTGCAAATCCTTTCTCTCGGTGTTCGTTGTTAATTTTCTGACCTGCGTTACGAGGAACGAGAGAAAGGGTGAGCGTGGCCGAGAAAGGATGGAGAAGGAGGGATATGTCGTTTCATAACTCGACCGAGAAAAGGGCAGGATTTTTCTTTTCTTTTCTCTTTTTTATTTTTTTTTTCTCTTTTTCGTTGAATATTTCATCCGACATGGTTCATTTAACCCCTTGGCCTGGGTGACACGTTTGTAATTGGAGCGCTTGTAAGGTGGAAAATGGATGAAATGTTTGAACGAGCACACCAAAATTAGAGGAATTCGCGTTTTTGACACTTTCTATCTTGTTATTCTTATATATATATATATATATATTATACGTACCTTCTTTCTGTTATTTTGTTTTTTACGTTTTTTATTTTTTTATTTAATATAGTTGAGAAATTTTTTAACGTTGAATATTAATGAACTGTTTTGAAATACATTAATACAGAATGTATTGTTTCATATATGCATTTTGATATTCCATGTTTTTAAATTTATCTATCTAGTTTTTGTAATTCCAATTTATGGATTTTTTCTCTTTATTTTGTATTATATATATATATATTATGCTGTTAAGAGCGTTGAATATTAATTATCAGTTTGGAATTAAAATAATAAAGATCGTGTTGTTTTATGTTTTAATATTCTATATTCTTCGGATAAGTTTAATGGAATAACAAAAGCGTTTTAATGTTAAACAAGTGTTCATTTATGTAAATTCACCTGGGCCAACAATTTCGTCTAAGAATGGAAAATAAATAAAAAATTTTTCGATGGTCTACAGTTTACTTTTTTTATTATAAAAGTAACTTTTATGAGCAACGTAATTTCCCCGTAATTAATTTTCTTCGTGCAAAATTCCAGGAAACTTGGTGCAGGACAAAAGTGAAAAAAGATTCAATAATCCAGATCCATGTATTTACCATTATTATCGAATATTAAATACAATAAGTTACACATCTTTTCATTTCTTTATTTTCCCACTAAAAAATTCTCACATCCAATTAAACCATCATTATTTAATATGCGTATTATTAGTTTGAATTCCAAAATCTTTACAATCTTTATCGTCAAAAATATTTACCAAACAAATAAATAAAACCAAAAGGAAAATTTTGAACATACACGTACACAAGTAACAAAATTAGTTAGTGATCATCCCCTAATGAGATTCATCGTGAGATTTCTCGACACCCTGTAACCAACCAGCCTAATTACACGGATGGCAAATCCCCTCCCCTTTCTCACAAGGCATCAAACGAACGACACTTGAAATAATTCTCCTCGTGTCCACCCAAGTTCAAGCTCGACGACGATGCTCGTGTGAATGAAGCGAGCAACTGTTCCACCATTGGCGACAGTTTCGTGTCTGACCGTATTATAGGCTTAATTACGCTTAATCGGCCGAAACGACCAGCTAACAAGTTCATTCAAGTGGCCGTCGAGCACGAAGACGTGTGCCCCTGGCGTTCTCCTTTCCCCCCCTTTCATTTTTTTCTTCCTCTTTTCTTTGCTCCTCTCTCTTTTTCTTTCCCCCCCCTCTTTTTTTCCTTGTTCGCCTACGTTGAAGCCGATCTAATTCCCAGCAATTACGACAGTTCCGTGTGGAGAAGACTTTTTTCGCTCGATCCTCTAATAAGCGAGCGCTAAGTGAGATTTACTGAAGGTGTTCCTTGGAAAAGCGTTGTACTCTGCAACCGTGTCAACGGGACGTTGAATGGATAAATGGGGAAGAGTTTTCTGGGAAAGACGTTTCCCTTCGTTTGCGGATAATTAATCATGTTATAATTCCTTACTTTTTCTTCGTCATCGTATTTTGAGGGGAAGTTTAAACGAAATGTAATTTATATTTGACAGGAAGGAGGAGGGAATCTTTCCAAGAGAATATATTCTCTCGAATTCGTTTTGCTTTCGAATTCGAATCGATAAAAATAATAAGGAGAAAGATTCAATCGCCTAACAAGAAAGCATTATTTTCGGTCGCAATTCTATAAGAATCGAGGAACTTGATAAGTACGTGGCTCGGCTCGAATTAAAAATCGAACATTTTCGTTGCAATTTCCTCGAGAATCGTTTCATCGAATAGACGAGGCAAATAAACAAAAAATAAAAGGAAAGGAAAGAAAGAAAGCAAAAAGGAGAAAAATTCAAGCAAGAAAATCCAAAAGAAGGAAAGACGCTTCCCGTAGACTTTCCAAAGGGAATCCTGACTGACAAAGAAGATTGCCAGCTTTAATATCCGTTCTCTTTTGTTTCCAATTAAAAGACCGAAACTCCGGTTCACGTAAATGCACGAACCAACAGTTAAAGGGTTGGTAAGGAATTGGAGAAAGTTTTATTTTTTGGATTATTAAGAAATCGAAACTGAACGATGACGATCTAAAATCACAAATCTCAATTTCGATATAAAAATTAATACATATACAAATCTTGTTCATTGTTGAATATTCCTAAGAAATTGAAGTTTATAGCTTTATCTTTGTCACACGTGTGATTCCATTTTCTTCAGCCGCTAAAAAATAAATTTTTATATTACACTTTGAAAGAATCGACCAACTATTAAAAAGAAAAAAAAGAGTTTCAATTGAAACTCCGTCAATCGAATTTCAAATTCATCCAGAAGACTGAATACAACTTTTCATCTCAATTCTGCACGGATTGTCCCGACGAAGAGGAGCAACAAGCTAAGCTAAGATCGTGGAGGCTTAATTACGCAGCCATTTACGCGGAAAAAATAAAACAGCCGGTGGAGTGACGACCGGTGCCACGACGGTTTTTCACTCTCGCGACAGTCGAGGGGTGAGAACGGGGTGAATCGTTGCCACGGCCATCGTCAACACGGTTATGGTAATGGCAGAAGCGGCAGCAATTAGGAGGCGAAAACCAGCGGTTGTCACGAGGCTGTTCCTCATGACAAAATGATCGTGAATGGGATGAAAGTTGTTTTTTAAGGCCATTGAAATCTAGGTTAGTCCTCGACTTTCGACGCTTTCCATTCGACGAAGCTGTATATATATATCATCGACGATCCTTTACGAAGTAGACCGGTAGTAGGAACAACGTTGAATCCGTGGGGAGAGAATAAAAGCCCCTCGCCCCAAGCTTGGCAAATGCCAACCATCCCCTCGAGTACCGTAATTACCGATGTTGGCAATTAACGCGCACTTTACGTTTCGCGCCTTCCTCGTCAATTAAGCTTTCCACCCCTCCTCAGATACCCTCTGTCCTCTCAGGATATATATATATGAAGGTTTGATGGTGTTTGTATTCGTTTTAACCACGTGGAACATCGGGGAAATTCATTTGGATTGATAAGCAATAGCGATTCGTGATGATATTCGCGTTGGTTTTATTAAGAAGGAGATCGTCGTGAATTAAACATCTCTCTGATCCAAAGTTGTTTATAATTCGAGTGTGATAAAACGTGATACTTTGCGTGAAAGATTATTGAATTAGGATTAGATTATTGATAAAGATATCGGAGAAAATTTGGTAATTACGTGTCGATGTACGTATATTTTTTTTTTGTTCGTATCTGTATGAAAAGATTCGAGTGAATGTAATTTGATTAAAAAAAATATTCTCGTTTTTTGCAATAAAAAAAATATTAAATTCTAAAAATACTTCGTTTCAACTTTTTTTTAATTTGATACAATTTAAATTTTATAACTTTTAATGTAAAAGTTTTACAGTTTTATTACTTTTTTTTTTTTTTTTTCTAAATAAAATTTCCCTCGAAAATCGTAATATGAGTTTTAAAATGTATAATATCGTAATCCTCAGAGTTTTTCCACATTCCACTCGTGTTTCCATTTTATAAAATAAACTAATTTTAGGAAATATGAATCCGTAGATTAAAAATTGCAATTCTTATTGATTTCCCTATATTTTTTCTTCAAAATTAAAAAATTTAAATTTCATAATTCGAGTCATTTTATTGCAACTATAAATTTTCCAATTCAAATATAAATCTGTTCTTTTGTTTTATATTTGGATTGACTAATTTTGATCTAAAAATCTTTTTTCTTTGAATTTTTTTCTCTTGATGAAAGATTTCTATTTTTTGAATAAATATAGAGTATTTTTCCAGGCAGAATTTCGTGGATGATCGATTTATTTGCCTTTCTATAAACTGATTCCGTGATATAAAAGGAAACTCGTCGAAAATTCGCATTCGTGAATTTAAAAAATTCACGAAAAATTGTTTTGAACAAATACTGTTAAAATATTCCATCCATTCATTATGATTGGTAATCCATTATCAATTCCAAACAATCAAATCGATTCAAGTACTTTCATATATATATATATATCCAATTACACAAACGATATCAACGTACTAGATATTTATTACGAAAGAGTTTTACCAACTTTGAAATATTGGAATTTTATACACAGTCTGTGTATTATTAAATTTAAGCACAAGTTTGTTAAATATTATACAACTACCATCATTTCATTATATCTCGTAATCCAACTGATTAAAAGAAAAATATACATCATATAATTAATCCATTATAAGCTATCATTAATAAATTATTTTATCTTCTTCGATACCATAATACTTCTATTTCCCAATAAAATAATCGATATTCTCACAAAAAACTCATGGAAATTTATTTGCACGATACACACGGACCAAATAATCCACTAATTAACTTCAAAGTTACAATCAATTCCATTTTTCGCGATTTCAATGCATCCCTTCTATAGAATCCAATAAAAGGTTCTCCCATTCTACTCGCATATCCATTCCAATATCCTTATCCTTTGTAATAACCAAAGATTCGGAACAATACGTTCACACGATGGATATCGAGCAAACAATCTAGCACTTAATCTTCCAAGTCGCAGAAACTGGTCGGAAAAGATTCAGAGTTCGAGGGAAAGGGGATGAAGAATCGGGAGGGACTGTCTCTTCGAAGATAAGAATTCAATGAAAACGGAACTTGGCACAATACATTGGATACAATCGACAGGATCGATGAGAGGCAATTACGGGATTGAATTAATCGAATTAATCGACCCTTCTCCGCTGATGAACGTGGGCTTCTTTTGTATCGTTGCCCTTTTCGAAGGCCAAACCAAGGATTAAGGCTTCGGATGAAACGACGATCGACTAAGAATCTCGTCGTGAATCGAAGTTTCCCTGAGAGTGAACGGTGATCGTTTATTTTTGTCCTCCATGTCAAAAATTAAAGAACTTGGACGAGGTAGAGAGTTCGAAGCATCCGAAGGAAGTTGATCGATGGGTTAATTATAATATTTCAAGGATTAGAAATTGTGGGGGATGGATGTAGAATGTTTTTAGTAAATAAGTCTCCCCCTATCGTGAAAAATTGAGGAATCTTGGCCGTTGGAAGTTGAAAAGTGGAGGAAGATGAAGTAAGAAGTAAAGGAGAAAAACTTTATTTCGAGTGGTTTACGTAAAAATTAGAAACTAGAAGTTGAAGAGTCGCACTTAAAAAGAAGTGTGAGCGCTATGGTAAACTTTTATCGTGAAGTTTCACCTTTTCTTGCAATACGAAACTCTATTCTACTTTTATTAATAAAAGTTGGACCTGGTATTTGAAATAAAATTAATTAACAACAAGTTTCCTCGATAATAACCCCTTCGATTTCTTTTCAGATTTCGACCAATTCGAGATTTCACTCGAACAAAATTGACAAATCGAAAGAATTATCTGGCAAACCGAAGGATTCTTGAACAAAAATTTATATTTATATTTTCCTATGAAAAATAACCATACAAATCTGTTGAGCTATCATACTTATACTTTTGTTTCCACCTCGATTTCCTTTAATTTTCCCTCTTTTTCTTAGATGACAAGGAAATATGCATTTTCAACCTCGTAAGAAAAACGAAGAGCGGCCAATTTAAAATTAAATCACGACACAAGACCGGCGCAATTGATACGTTTCCCCGGTAATAAGGTTTCTCGTTTACCGGGTCGCCCGTTTGCGCCTCGAAACTCGGCTAATTCTGTTTTCCCGTTCCCGCTAAAAGGTTTATGGAAATCATTCTTCTTCCCGCGGGGGAAAACCGGATTTCAAGGGATTACGTTGTCACGGAAGTAACGTAGCTCGCGGTGAAACGAAATGATGAGAGGGATGGAAAGGAAGGGGTGGTTGGTCGAGCTAACAGGCAGCTTCTGGGAGGTGGCGGGGCCTTTGCTTCGCCTCGTTATGAATTATTGTTTTCCCTGATAGGCTTTCAATTTGTAAACTGTCGCGCAAACTTCTTCTGTTTCACAGCGGAGGTGTCACGTGATTATGCTAAATAGGTTCGAAAGGATAAGTTTTCAATTATTAACAACTTGTCGCCAAATCGATATTCGTTTCTATTTTATTCGAAAAGTTTGGACGATCCGTTACGAGAGATTGAACGTGGGTTATTACTGGATGGTTGGGAGATTTTGTTGTTGAGAGACGTAATGGAAACCAGTAGAAAGTAGTAGATTTTCCTGCCCTGGTTGAGGAAAGAACTTGGTTTCAAAGAAGTTCTGTTATGCGAGCTCGTTAACGTGGATGACGTTTGTTGGATTCGATGATTTTATTTGTTTTTTCTTGTTGGATGGTTGATAGAATTATAGAAGAAAGGTAATTCGAAGAGGAAAGAAATAGTACGTATTTATTTTCAAGTTATTGATAAGTTTTAAGTAATTTATATCTTAATTCTTCGCACACGTATTTTTTTTTTTTACGAATGAACAGTAATGAATTAATTGGAAATCTAAGCTTGGATCTAATTCTTAAAATAAATAAATGGATGATCAATCTCTTGTATCACGAAAATCAATAATTACAAAATAAAAATTCGATAATCTACATTACAATCGATTCTTTCAAAACTAAAGAATATCCTTCTTTTGAATATATGCCTACAAAAAATCATTCTACAAAAAAATATATATATTTTTAACATCTACCTATTCAAAAAAACCTTCTAGACATTTTTGTCTTACTTTTCCGTGTAAATTTACTTGCTCACCATTTACATGGTAGCAGAGAGGCGAATCCACAATTATTCTAAAAAAAAAAGAAAGAAAAAAAGAAAGAAAGAAAGAAAATCTTCATCCCCAATTTTCATAAACGCAGAACTGCTCGAGATAAAGGCAAAACGAAGCGTCCACCGAGCGTTCAACGGTTGCTCTAATAAATTGCAGGATAATTCGTGAATAATCGCTTATTTCACGCGAATATTTTCAAAGCTTGAACAGTACGCGCCCTGTTGCCACGCATTTAATTTGCATAATTCACTTACGAGCAGGGAAACACGCCGGCCTTACGCAAATATTCCCCTCGACACCGCATTGTGATTTCGATCCTCGTTCACTCTTCTTAATCTTCTTTCTCTCCCTCTTTTTTTTTCTTCAATCCCCCTTCGATTCTCTTCGATAATGAAACGATCGATTTCGGGATCGATAACGAATCGGTCGAGCTGATTTTTCGTTCCGGATATTTCGATTGTTTTTCAGAAATTATTTCGACCACCCCCATTGTTCACCACGCAACCAATCCACGTTAGTTCACGATTCAATGATCGTTAATTGTTTATTTCCGCGTTTTATAACAGGTATGAAAGAATGAAGTTGATGAAGCTGCTTTTTTGAAAAGGGGAAAGGCTTTTGTTTCCTCGAAGAAAGGCTTTAATACTGCCGAGTGGATTAATCGGGAAAATCAAGTACGGTAACGAGAATATACGCGTTAATAAATGGTTAAGCAAGATAAATATGTTTCGTTGAGTCTAATAGTGATCGTTTTAAACCGTGTGTATTATGCGCGTGTCTAGATTTTTTCTTCCTATTCGTGTGAGAAGGTAAAAAGCATAATGGAATAAGAAAGAAAATTTAAAGGAAATAAATATTAATCCTATTATCGCCTTTAAATATATATATACATATAAGCTCCGACTTTATTCTCGTTTCGATAGATAAAAGGATTTTTTTATATTTTCTATAAAAGCTACAACATAGAAATGAATTTTAACAAAAATTCTGTTGTCACATTCTGTTGGAACTTGATCAATTTTTTAATGGAAAAACGAAATGGAATCGAGAATGATATAAAAGATGTTTGGGTAAAAAAAAAAAAAATTGTCCGTTATTACACCGGTATTGTTAGATTATTGTATTATCCTTGCGTGTATTTATATATTTTTAATGGAAAAATTTAAGAATATTTAAATACACTATTTCGTTCGTATTCCAAAAATGAATATAAATGTTCCATTCGAAAACGTATTAGAAAAGAGATATAAATTTCGGAGATCGAAACTTGTAAAATATCTACCTTTGTCCAATCACTTTCATAAAAAGTTGTATGAAATTTAAACTGCAGCTGCAACAGATGCAAAAGATGGTGACAAAAGAGCAATTAAAAAAAAAAGAGCAAATAAAAGGCAGTGTAATTTATTCGAGTATATATGTATATATATATATATATCTTCAGTGGAATGAGAGCTTGTAAATTGAACGGTAGTGAAATGCAAATTCAACGAGTGAGCGATTTCATCAGGTAGGCCACGTGGAAACTTTCACGATTTCAGAAGGCCTATTAATAGATACTTCGCCAGTTACTGTCGTCGAAACTGCGACTCTTAATTGGCCCGCGAGAAGCTTCAAATTAAGATAATTTTTCCTCTGGAGGAAAGTTTCGACGTGGAATAATTAATCGCACGGGAACACACAGTCGTTGCGCAATGCCTCTGGAAACAACAATGAAAATAACGTGCTAAAGCAATTGTAGCAATTGTAAAGAGCGCGTACAAAGAGATGGTTTTTTGATCTTGATGGATGGATACGTAAGTAAGAGATCTTTCTTTTGAAATGTTTATAGGGGAAAAATTCGATTTCTTTGTTTTTCACGATATCCGGAAAATGATTTGAAAATTACTGTCGCCTCGACTATCACAATCGCAAGATATTCAAATATTGATCACTTGGAAACATAATTTTTAAAGAAAAAGTAAAAGTAATTTTGAATTAATATATTATGAAGATTGATTCTTATATATTGGCTTCGCTAGAAATACGTCAAAAGTTAAAATATCGAAATAGTATCTGAAATTTATTATTCGAATTGCAGCATCGAATTCCCTCGAGACAAAATTTATAAATATCTTATAAATATCTTCTTCCATATTTTTGTATCTCATATGTTATGTATAGCTTGGTTTGAAATATAGACTCTCCGTTGTTTTTTTCAAATCCAAAGATATTTTCTCACTGATATTTTTTTTTTTTTTTCAGACAAGAAAGTCTCGAAGTTTAATCACGCGCAAGAGGAAGAAAATAAGCAATTTCTTTTCCGAAAGCGTGCACCTAAGTAAGAAAGTATTATGCAACTTCTTCGTTCATCACTTCCGACAAAGTGATTCTTTAAACTTAATCAATCAACCGTCTGAGTCGATTCAGTGTCTACTTAGGTCGAACGCGCCCGCATCGAAACCACGTTAGCAGAATTGTTCGACTCTATCGATCACGAGAAACTTGCAACGACACGTTCCAACTTCATCTTGTATCGGGGAGCACGGTTTCATATCTTCGATAAATCGTCCCAATAAAATGAAAAACCTGCTTTGACTATTCTATGAGAAACTCTTATACAACGTGGAATTGTATTTAATACATTACAGTACTCTGTGCCAAAATTAATAATCTTTATCGATGACTAATTAAAGCGAAAATAATTGTTATCAATTAAGAAAATAATTCTGATTATCCTACGTACAGTAAAAAGAAAGAAAACAATCCCAAAACACTAAAACTGAAAATTTCCTCAATTAAAACCGAAAAGGAGCCCAGCATTTTCGCATGAAAATCTATTCGAAACGAACAACGTAACAACCTCCACTCTCAAAGATTTATCCTGGACCAGGGATAACCAATACGTTGCCCGGTTCCCTGGGCAGCGATATCCGAATTGGCGTCATTACTTTCCACGGTATTTTACACGTTTGCTCGAAGCGACAACGGAATCGGCTCCTCTGAACGAGCGCCGGATATTAAGCGGAATTAACCTGGGGGAAAAAATCAGCTCTGCGAGCGGCTGGTGTACGAATACACGCGGATCGTGGAATTTTGGTGTATCGTTCGATAAGAACGACGAGGGGCGCGTAGATAACGAAATAGGACGAAACGCGCGATCCGGATGTTTGCAGTAACCGAATTATGCAGATTGCGACCCCGAAATTAGCGTACGCGCGGTGCCACGCGATAATGTTTTAGAGGGTGCCGCGTGTTGCCGGCTTAATGGCGGCCAAGATCGGCCCGTGGCTCGTGTAACGAGATGATTTTCATATTTTACCGCCAGTAGCTAATGTCCTTACATCCTCAATCAGCGGAACCGATAATTGGCATCTATTTGGGTTGGGGGGATGTTGAGGGTGGTGGATGGGATCGTGTTATTTTGGAATTCGAGTTTGGAAGGATGAGGGATGGAGATTGGATGGATGGTAGGGTTGGTTTTGGTTTTTTAGTCGAAGTAGGGTTGGTTTATTGCGCAGTGATTTCTATGGTAATAAGGGTGTGCGAATGGTGGATGGAGAGTTTAGTAAATGGGTAGATAGGTATGGTGGATTTGTGCTTCGTTCGCTGTATTTTTATGTCTTGTTTTATTTTAAAGGAAAAAGGATTATATTTCTTTTTTTTTTTTGCTCCTCTTTCTTTATGGAGGGAGAATTTTATGGAGGGTTGGTTATGGAAGTTTTGCTTGTATTTGGTTTTAAGGATTAAATATTTAATTTATTAATAACTTCCTGAGTATTATAGTATTATAGAAATGTTAATTATCGTAGTCTTGATCTTTTTAGAAGAAAACTTTGGTGACTTATCGAAGAATTTTAACAGACTTATGTGTACCTTTGGATTTGAACTTTTAGCTTTTACTTACTCCCTTTTCAATTATGCTATGTGAAAATTATTATATTACAGGTAACACCAAAGTCAGAAAATCTACAAAAGATACGTTTCTTCTTTGAAGCAATAATTAAAACCCACAATTATTTTATAAGTTATCAATAAACATTAATATTCGTTTTAAATTAATAAAAATTGCAAAATTCAACGTATGTAACACGTAGAACGCAATATGTTAGAATTTTTTTATTGTTCATGGGTGATTTTATTTATACGATTTACACTTATCAATCAACCGATGTTATAAAAATTTAATACTCCTTTAAGAATATACATCAATATTATATTAACTTAATATCAATACTGCGATATAATGAAACGGTTGAAAGAAATTACGGATGACACATCTCGTAAGAGAAATAAATTAAACGCGATTGCATAAAAAGGAATTTTAATCGATCCATGTCGTTTCAAGCATGGCGACACGTAGCAAATAATTAACGTTGCATGATATAATTATTCGAGTGAATGGATGAACACGATAGAATAAATTGCCACCCATTTTACAGAAACGATATTAATTACTCCCTGCATCTCGGCAATTTGAGTAAAATTGATCGAGAGAATAACCCTGCGATTAAAAATCCTCGAAAAGATCGAATATTAATACCGATCAACACGTTTAGAAAACCATCATCTTTCTTTCCATGGCCTCGATAATTCCGTTTACAATGATTTGTTTTCATTTGTAATTTAAAATAGTAAGATAACAGTTCTACCTATTCCTGAAAAAAATTATCGATTTTATTAAGGAAATCAACAATTCGAAATCAACAGGTCCCAAAAACCTTTTACCATTTATCAAAACCTTGATCAAGCTTTCAAAAATCTTACGATATTAAATTACCAACTAGTTTTCTAGTTTTGGAATGAAAAACTTAGCATTAAATCGAATACAACTCTTTTGATAATATTTCTAGTACAAACATCGAATAAGAATTCGAATTCAGGAAGGAAATTTCCACGCGCGAGCTGCGAATACCAGCAATTTTCCTTGCAATCGGTACCCGAGTCACGATTCCGCTCGCGATACGCCGCGAGTTCCGCGACAATTAATTTCTTCGTGTCGTGGAGGAAACACCAATCGCGCTCGTTACAGGTTCAATATCTTCTAATTAACCGGCTCGATCGGATCTTGGCTCCGATCGAACCGATTTGGAAACGCGGAAGGACGAGAGCTAGCTTCGAATCCGATTTCGAATCTCATCTAACAAGCGTCACAAGTTGGAAGGTACAACACAATAGAATGCACAATAGAATGCCACGGTTATAATTATGCTTGGTTTCGCGGTTCAATGACACGAAATCTGAGATAGAAAAAAAAAGAGGGGGAGAGGATAATTAATAGAATCGTACCAGTTCTCCGTTACCGGTGTTCCGTGCAATTTCAAACAGCACAGGGCTATAATTAATAATTCTCCGGCTTTAGTGACGAGAATTTCCTGCATTTCGAAAGCGAGTGGAATTTTCGACGTATGAATAACGAGGAGCGAGATGAGTACGGGAAGGGATTGTGACTTAGATATATATTGGTGAATATATCCTTTGATATCGCGAAAATTAGAATTTAATGTACAAAAATTTAAGAAGGTTCGTAAGCAAAATGTTATTTAAGGTATTACTTTCATTCTGAAGAATCAGGTGAAATTAGATATAATAAAGAAAAAAAAATTGAAAATCGTTCCATATTATCAAAATTCCCTTTTTCTACGTAAATTTAAGAGAAGAATATTAAAATATTTGAATAAAAAAAATTCTATTTTAATACCTTAATTTTGTATATTTTAACTGTTAAATAATCATCAAAATGTTTCAGAAAAGAATGTATATTTGATTTACCGTATCGAAATGTGTCTAATATTCATTGAAATATTTATCTCCCTGAAATACTCTCTGATATATTATCTTTAATATGCTCTCAGTAATCTGATAGAATCCGGAGAATTTATTAAAATTAACTAATGAATTTACAATTTCATCAACTAGTAATATAATTTAGCGTAATATAATGTAATTTATTGTAATATAGTCAAATCACAAGTAGCGAACTCCAATCACGACAATGGATAAAGTTTTACAATTTGATTTTCCGTTAACTTTAATTCAACTGATGCGATGGTAACAGGTAATGATGAGAGGGAAACGTGGATTAATGTTAATGCCAGTCAAAATACAAATGAATGATAATTACACCGGAAATGCTACGTGGTTAAAATGCAATTCGATTCGTGGACCCGTGCTAAAACGGTAGTTACGTTTCGAGATATAATCCGATTTCAATTACTCATGTAAACAAGACGCGATTTAATTTGTGGCGAAATTACAACTTGATTCACATGAAATACATTTCAATTTATAGATAAAGCAAATCACGTTAATTCTGATCAAAATTCGAGTCAAATTCGTTTCGCGTGTGTACAGATTCCGAGTCAATGCGACACTCCACGAGAAAGGGGATATTAATTGTTATAAATTCACTTAAAATAATGAAATTCCAAAATCGATCTTTCGTTTGTAAAATGAATTTATCTATTCTATGGTTAGATTTTTTTTTTAAAACCGTTCCATCGTGAAATAATAGTTGATAAGTAATGAACACTTCAACTATAACAATTAATATATATTTTATATAATTTATATTATATATTATATTATATATTCTATATAATTTATGATTTGCAAACTATAGCTATTGTATCTTTAATTTTTCTTTAAATATGCATATATAAACATGCATACTTCATATATATATATACACATATTTTCTATATTATTGATTCTGTGATGTTAGTAATTGTTCCAATTTCTAATTTGCAAACTATAGTTATTGTATCTTTGCAATTAAATTTTTCTTTATATATACATATTTCAAATATGTATATACATATAATTGCAAAGCTATACTTTACAAATTATAAAATGAAACAAATATTAATTAATATCATAGAATGATTGATATAGAGAATATATGTATGTATATATATATAAAGAAAACTTTAATTGCAAAGATGCAATAGTTATAGTTTACAAATTATAAATTGGGACAAATAATTTATATTACATTAATTAATATCATAGAATCAATGATATAGAGAATATATATATGTATATATAAAGAAAAATTTAATTACGAAGCTATAGTTTACAAATTATAAAGTGGAACAAGTATTAATTAACATCATAGAATGAATGATATAGAGAATATACATATATATTCTCTATATCATTGATTCCGTGATCTTAATTAATATAATATTAATTATATGTTCCAATTTATAATTTGTAAACTATAACTATTGTATCTTTGCAATTAAAGTTTTCTTTATATAAACATATTTCATATATGTATATACATATATTCCCTATATCATTGATTCTATGATATTAATAATTAATAATTAATACTTATTCCAATTTTAGTCGTAATAAAAATTTTATTATATAAATATATATAATATATAATACTATATAAATTTGGCATTTTCATGTATTTAAGAAAAATTATTAATATGAAAGTAGATACATAAATATTAATATATTGGGAAAGACACAGTATTCAGTATTTCTGAATAAGAATTGTATATTTATAAAGAAGCAATGATAATAATATGTACAAATATAAAAACAAGAAAACAATTAGAGGATAGATTAAAAATATGAAAGTATGCTCCACGTAGCAATTAATTAATTAAGAGAAGGATTTTAATGTCTAAAAGTTAAATGTAATATTGCCATAAATAATATTTTTTTCTATAAAGATATATGATATTATCCTATAACATAACAGATTATAAGCAATAATAATATTAATATTATTACTCACATTATTGCATTTATCTACAATAATTCCATGATGCTCGCCATTTTTCAAATCAAGCATTCGATTCTCTTAACATCGCCATTTTGTATTTATAACTAAAGTGAAACGCAATATTAACATTTGTTCGTTATCGTCATAAGAGTTTAACAATATAAGAGTATACTTTCATATTTTTAAGTTCGTATAAAGAACTGATAGTATGAATATATTAGCTCTATATTTAATTTATCGCGTTAACTAACGATTTTATAATTAATTAGATTTTATTAATATCGAAATATACAGTGACGTGTACCACGATGAGTAAACACAACCTCACTTTTTCTTTATTTCGTTCAAAATCGTTTATAAACAATAAACCCTTCAAAAAATATATATAACAAAAGAATAATACGGAAAACGAAATGAATAAACCGATTTGCGACTAAATATAAGCACGAATAAAATATGATAATCACAGAGAAACACACAGTCGATGACAGATCGTAGAAAACTTCCATACTGTCATGGCGGACCGATGAAACGCGAGCGCCACCAAACGAAGATGATTTTCTGATAGCCGAGCGCGAACAATACCCATTATTCGCAGAGAGCATATAAAATGGCAAATTGGTGCCTCTGTCAACCGCATTAAAGTTTCCATGATCGGTGACCGGCATTGTTCGCCCGTTTGCCTGCTTGTTGAATATATTTGATCGGCATTGTTGCGCAAATTACGTTCTCGTTACTTCTTTCCTTTCTTTTTCTTCCGTTTTCTCCGATTCAATTCGACATTGTTGACGCGCTTTTTCGATCCTAAATGGCGGCAAATTCAAACTGCTTTTATTACGATCGGACAAAGAACGATCGATTCTTGAGAATATATTATTCCTTTTCTTTTTTATTTTATTTTAATTTTTTTATTATTAGCGATTTCACAGTAAAGAAATAAGAAAGAAATAGTATTTTTTATGAATTTTTATTTTAAAAAATGATTAAACACCAATAATTTTATTCTTAAATCGTCTTAAACATTTTAAAAATACCATATTTGTTAATTTCAATAGTATTTACCGTGTAATAAATTATTATTTTTTAGAATAAAGAGCTAGAAAAATCTGGAAAAATATATTGAACGTAAACATGTAATCACAGTACGTTAAAAAAAAAGGGAACCATTACGAAAAAAGTGTCGTCAAGACTGTCAGGTATATTTTGAAACGAGCATAACTGATATGATACGAGTATAACCGAAGTGTCGTTATGATAAGTCGAATGGATCGTAGAGGATCGCTCGGAGGGTCGTAATATCTTTTTAAAACCACACCATCCATGGCAAACGGCGTTTTCCGGGCCAAGTAACATACCTAACGTTTTCTTATGGTGGTTGAAATAACGATCGTTTCCTTATGTGGTTAATAAAACTTTGCATTTGTCAGATAACATTCGAACCATATTATAATATGTGTTATGTGAAACGTATTACGCAAGAAAAATACATCACAAAAATCATTAAATATTCTATACATTACACCGTTGAAACAAAGAATCATTGATCCCGTATTTGCATTTATTAATAAACGTAATTGCAATAATTAACAATTTATTATTCGATTATGTATGCACAATATTTATTTGTGCATCATTCCGAAAGAAACGTTTATTGGAATATTCATTGAAGGTTCAATGAATATTGGTAATAATTGCATTCTTTTTTTATCAATTTTCTCCAGCTTCTATCTCCATTTTATCTACGCTCTTATATTTCCCATTATTATCCTAAATATATGCTACTTTTCCTTTATGAATTTTAAACTCTATCAATTAACTTTAACCGTAATTTTGTTAAATCGTATTACCACTGATATCAATCCAGAAAAAGTGCGTTATACTACAATAATCTCTTTTCATTTCAAAAATATAAAAATTTAAAATTAAAAATCCCCCTATCGTACAGTTCATCTACGCGCATAACATGTTAATCAATTCCCAAACTGCTCGAACTTCCTCATCCTTCCGAATTACCCAACAAACATTATCGTGGCCAACATTAAAACAATACGACTTAACGAAATCCCGGCCAACGGGGTCCAGGCAGTTCCGCAGTTTCAAAAATCCGGATCTTCCGATCATAAAGCAGCGAGGAGTTAAATGAATCGAAGTGGGGATCCGACGAGGTGAATTTATGAGCGCGCCCCTGTTACTCGAATTTTCGGCCATCGATTTACCCAGCCAAGGGAAGATCACCACGTATACACGTACACGGCTTATCCCTATCTATCTTCGCACACACGCGGACGAGGGATGGAAAGTCGTATCGGGGGTGGGTGTATTCAGCCAAATCGCGGCCACTGGTGGCGGTAAATCGGATGGATCGTCGAGGGAGAGAGAAAGAGAGAGAGAGAGAGAAGGGAAGAGAGTTGCAGAGAGGGAGAGGTAATAATTTTTTTTAAAACCCTGCCACGATAGCCTCGATCTCCGTTCCGCGAGGCGGAGGTAACAGAACAGGAGCTTTATTTACGGAGCGGGCGCGTCAACCGTTCCGCTTCAACAATGAAGAGAACACGGGGGGGTTTATGGCCGCCATTCTTTTCACGGCCGATCCTGACCTCGCGATAAAACCGCGCGACCCCGATCGGATAAGCCGCGCGGAAATGAGATGGGAAACGATGAAAAGCCGAAGGCGTTCGATTCCAGCCGCGCGTGTCTCGCGCGCGCAGTGGTCGCAAGACAAAAGAGGGCGAGAGACGCGAGCTTTTCTCGGTCAAACGGACCTCCCCCTTTGTGCTAACGCGCCCAATTTCTCTTCTCTCGAGAAGAGCTCCCTTCTTCGAGGGCAACAATCCTCGTTAAGGGTGCACCCCCGTGTTTTCGCGCGGGTAAATAAGATTTTGGAGAATTTCCCGTATTTCGTGGGGGTTTTAAGAATCGAATGAAAGGATAGTGGAAGATAATCGTCTCGATATATCTCGATTATTGGGTGGATAATGATAACGATAGCACGGAAGTAAAGAAGTGCTTTGTGCAGGAAAAATTATGGAATATTTCATTTTCGTGATGAAGGATTTGTAATTTGTAGAGTGATGATATATTGATTCAATTAAGAGTTAGAAATAAGGAATAAGATGATCTTTCTTAAGTGAATATATATTTTAATGTTACGTCGAGAAATAAAATGTATAGGTGATTTGAAACGATTTTCATAATCCATACGGATTACATCTTCATCAATTATGCGTATAGGAAATATAAGAAGGGAAAATAAGAGATTATTTTCTGTGTGAGAGAAAAGGAGGAAGTTTCAACAAGTATTACGATATATGAAACTTTAAGCAGTTAAATTCCTTGCTAAAGTTATTCGAACAGGTAATCCCCTATCATTAAAAGCAATTTTCCACGAGTGTTTCGAACGTTTCATAGCACGCAAAGGGAGTAGTGCGTTCGATTCTTGTTATTAATACTCGATATCCACTCGAAAATTGCATTGTTTTACGATTTGAACAGTCAATAAAGTTTTATCTCTTATCTCTCTCTCTCTTTCTCTCCTCCTCTCTCCTTTTGTTCTTTCCCCCCTTTTTTTAGAGAGAGAGTGAGGATTTCGATATACACACACTTGGATGAAACACTTGGTGGTTCGAGATAGGTTGTGTATGTCTCGAATGGGTTATCGGATTTCTCTAGAGTTTCTCCGTTGGCTTCGCTTTATGGGCATCTTGAGATTATCGGTTGCTGTTTGGAGAGGACGTTTAAGAAGCAGTTGCTCCTGTTGTCCCTCGACCATATCCTTAAATGATTGAATACGGAGAAGATATTTTTCAGACATGTTGCTCGTTCGAGTTTATCGGTACCCTGTATAAAACGATTTTCCTTTCAACGTATATACTATCCCTTTACAGCCAACTATCTAAATCTTTGCCAATCAAAGAATTGAAAAAATATAAGATACTTTTCTCAGAATTAAATAATTATCTGACATTTAAAATCTATCCTATATAATCCTTCCTATCTCCTTCTTATTTACAAACCGACCATAGTATTACATAATATCGAACAACTCAATTCCGAAACTCAATTTATTCACCATCCCCAGGACATTGACAGATACCACCAGAATCTCCCGTCTCCCACTCGAAAGCGTGTTACACCGCATGCACAAAATCCAAAGTTAACCAGATTTCACTTCAAAATAACCGTGAAAAAAAGCAATGAATTTCCCCTTTCTTTCTTACCCCACGCTTACTTCCCCTCCTCTTTTCAAATGAACTATTCATCTGCCCCTGTTGCTTCTGTATGCGCATCGAATCGAGTATCGGATTCCTATTCAATGCTTTTTCAGTAAACGACTCCATAATCAGCGACTTGCCCACTACGTGTACGGAATAATATAATCTTGCGTTTCAATTACGCGTGTCGTTACTTCACGGAGAATTAAATAGGAGAAAAGAGAAATTAGCGCTTTTACAATTCTGACTGATATCGCGTGGAAAGGATTCGAGGGATTTTTGCATCTCCTCCCTTCGACGAGGACGTTAAATACTTTCTACGAGGTCGATACAACGCTGCTCGAGTCCGAGACTCTTCATTGTCCCCGATTCATCCCCCTCGTCCTACGAGACGCGATTGAAACGATTTCCATTGTTCTTGGAAAAATCTTATGCACCTCCCTCGGTTACGCGTACATTCGGTGAATAAGGTCGTGCGGAGGAAAGTTGAATTAAAGTTTTCTCTTCCAGGAAGAACGTTCCTGGGTTCCTTCCACTGGGTTGCTATTCAGTAGTCTTCATGTTAATTCGAGGAACACGGGTAAAACTTCTTATCCGCTATGCGATAAATTCAAGTCCGCTGAATGGAAATTCACCATCGATTCAATTTACCCGAATTGTTTTTTAAGATAATTAAATCTGTTCAAATGAGATGCGCGTACTTTTGGCCGTATGTATTGCGAACAGATTGAATTAAATTGATTAACATCTCGCGATATTGTGACAGGATTTGCGATTATATGCTAAAAATTAAATATCTTTTTTAACAACCTCTTCTGAAACGAATTTATCAGGACATTCAATTTTATTATTATACTTATTTATATTGCAGGAATTATATTTTTATATCCTTTGAAGAAAAAGAGATCTTTGAATGTCACTATATAAAAAAAAAAAATTGAAAATACACTTTTACGACTTATCAAATGGGTCCATAAATTAAACAATTCTTTACAAATATTTCCACGTAAAACCGCCTATTCTCATTCACATCACGAACATCGTATATACCCCGCCCCCATAAAACACGTTCGACTATTCCCAAATATCCGGCCAACAAAAATTCTATCACGAAACCATCACCATATCGAAACGGTGCTCAGGAACGGTCCTCGATTGAATAAAGAAAAGAATAAAGGAGAAAAGCCGACGAAAGAATCCCCTCTCCTCCTTGCCCCCGTGGTCGACGGGCAATAATCGAAGAATTTTCCTCGGTATGCCGAGGGGAACTGGCGTGCAGAGCGCGAGAGTTTGCAAATGAATTACCGCTACATACAGGCGATACCAGTCAGGTATTTCGAAAGCAACCGAGGGCCAAGGGAGGCGCATGCCTGCGAGGCTCATCGTACAATTATTTGAGGTTAAAGGACGACGCTGATATATTAGGGTGAAGTCTCCCGAGGAGACTGTCATCCGCAGCCAACTCGACGACCCATTATGCCTTCCTGTATTATTGGACGTTGTGTTTCGTCCGATTTTCCCACTCCCGCAGAGTTAATGGATCGGGCTAATTTGTTTTCCACGAATTATGCAACGTGGCTCGATGCACGTGATGCGTTTCAAACGTGATTTTGCGACGTTTATTAAATCGAGCAAGAGGAAATTCATCCCTCTCCCGATTCGCTCGCGATTTCTGACAAGGCGTGATTTAGATGAGGGATGATTAATTTCGTGGAAGAAATTGAAATTCTCCACCAGCGTGCGTTACACGCCGTGTGAATATTGTTTATTTGACGAACAGCGCGATTCCGGTTCGGGAAGAGGGGTAATTTTGTGGAGCGAGCAAGTTGTGCGATTTCTAAAGGTGATTTTCTAAAGGTGGGCGGGGTATTCATAGACATAGTTTCTAACTAACGGTAAACTATCGATGATGCTTGAAGTATTCATCACAGCTTCGATGTAATTATCCCAAAGAGAGCAATTATAAGTTCTTCCCCAATTTGTTCCTATACACAATTTATATACGGGACTATAAAGTTCGATTAAAAATCGATAAAAATGGTATTCACGATTCGTATTTGAACACAAAATAAAAACTGTATCTTAAAAAATCTCTCAACTGAAAAATTTCGTTGAAATCCATCTTTTAAATATATCGTTATTATTTAGAAAATTTTCATTTACAATCCCCTCCCGTGCATCAACTTACGTACGTATCTTAATGTACACAAACTTTCTCCCATTCATTACTAAAATCGAATCAACACCAACTGGTAATTACCCTAAATTTACCCACTCCCAGTGGTTCCACGCTACGGCAACCACTCACCAAATAAGGCGTCGGGAATATTCGTGGCGAAAATTAATGTAGAGATATTGTCAAGAAAATTTAATTGCAAACGCCGACGAGCGCCAAGATAACACCTCGATCGATTACAAATTGCGTGCCAACGTCGCCATAAATTACACGTCGTTGTCGATAATTACCAAATCGAACTACATCGCGATATTTATACAATCGAATAATCCATAAACTTCTAATAATATTCTGCATTTTTTTTTTTCACGATTGTCCCAATTTCGAGAAATGGAAACATTCTTCAATTGATTCACTCGTGAGCCGGATAATGGCACGCGGATGATGTACACGCTGCGATTCGTATGAACCCACCCCCCCTCCGTCCCCTGGCACGCTGTGGCCAAAGCGTAACGAGGGAAATGCAAATTTAATGGACGAGAGAAGGTGCGTGGTTGTACAGGGAACGACCAGGAAACGATTACGTTAGATTCATTTTTGTATGAGAGTTAACCTCGACCGTAACGAATGCTTGCTTAACGTTTTTTACGAGGTGAACATTTCCGGAATACGGAACGATACTCCACCGAGTTGAGAGCGAATTGAGAAACGGCTCGAGATCCGTGACGCAAACAGGAAGGGGATGATCAATCTTCGGGATGAGGGAGAGGAGAGGGGGGATGTTTGGATTCGAATTAAAAAATGTTTAATCGATATAACGTATCGTCGATTGTGATCAATGGTTTTTTTTTTTTTGCGATGTGGGGTTAATGATGGATATTTTTTTATCGGAAATATTTTTTTTTATGCGTTTTAAATATTTGTCGCGCGTATTATCGAATATTATTACGCGTAACATTGTCGATAACATTGCGTGAAATATTATAATACGGCACGGAGAATAATAACAATCGGTTGTCATTCATAACCATAACATCGATTTAATGTATTCGTTTATTCGTTCTCGAGACACGGCACGATACGTACGCGTCGCTCGACGCTCCTCGTAAGAATATTGTTATAATAAATTTATTAATTTGTTAATTAATTATAAATTAATTAATTATCGCGATTATTAGTGTAAATTGTTTAATGGAAACAATAAAATCGTAGTTTGTTTAATATTTAGTTTCACGAGTGGTGTTTTGCAAAGTGTTTTAAAAAGTAGGAGAGTTTTTTTTTTTTTCTCGATCGAAATCAATAGCACCCACCATTGTTTAATGAATATTCGCTACTTTTATACTCTTATATAAAGTGCTTCGAGCGTCGAAAGGTTTTTATTGATGGCAATTGTGGGTTTTGTTTAATGCATATTCGCTTACTTTTATATACAATTTACAAAGTGTTTGAAGTATCGGAAAGTTTTTATCGAGAGGAGAATGATATGCTCAATTTATTTCCCTTTTGTTTTATAATTCACGGCATACTTAAAATTTCGAGAAATTTTTAGAGAAAGCTCGAAATAAGTCGTCGCATTTGTAAATTTTCAATAAAACGCAACAAAACAAGAAATTGATTCGCAAAAATATCAATTCTTTATTCATTAAATTATAAATAATTCAAATTTTGGAAATAAATTGAGACAATTCTATCTTTCTCACCTTGTTTCATCTCGTAAATTTAAATTTTTACATATCGATTTTTCTATTTCGATCTCCTCTCACCACAATATTAACACCCTTGTGTATATCTGTACAGATTATTCCACGTAAGTGAACGGCAGGATAACGCGGCAAACGTAACAAAAAGCCGTACATTTCGCGGTGATCAATGTACCGATTCAAATAACAACTCGGGCATCGTCCATCATCGTAGCCGATTCTGCGTTAGAGGTCGCTAATAGCCGCCCCCTCGAAACGACCCTTTTGCCAAGAGACCGCAAGCGCTGAATTATATACAAGCTCAAAGGCAGGTGATAATCCTGTGCAGCGAATGCTAAAAGGCACGCCATTAAGCGCCCGTGTAACTTCTGGCCCAGATGAAAAGGGTTAGAGAGGCCGCTACTGAATCGGCGACCACCCCTGTTCCCGAAACTCGATTCCAACTTTCCCTTCGCGTGAGCTACCCACCAAAGTGTATCCAGACTGCCAAAGTGGTGCACCATTGCTGGACCGAATAATGAATAAAACGTTCGTCTCGTTTTTGTTTCCTTTTTTTTTTAACGAAGTTATTTAAAAGAGTTAAAAGAAAGAAAACTTGAGGATAACGTGAGGATGAGGAAATTGAATCAGGTTTAGGAAAATGTATATTATAATAGGACTCGTCCATTTTTAAGATTTTCAGTCGATGAAAGGTTATATCGGAATAGGTTATTGGTTTCGTTAATATTAATATTTTGTGAGAATCAAAAAGTTGAGCTTCGAAGTTTAAGAGGGATGAATTTTAGGAGATAGGAAAATAAAAAAAAAATTAGATAGTCATTTTGGAGTTAAATCGTGGAAGATGAAAAAATATATAGGGATGCAAAAATACAGGTAATGGTTTAATGGGTGACACAATTCTCAATTTGCGTTTCATTTCATCCCTATAAAAATATAATTGCTCGAGATGTAATGTCGAGTTATTTTATGATGCCACTTTAATCTCGTTGAACAACAATAAACGAGTATTAAATCTCCTCTCTTTCCCTTCGTATCTCATATACAAAATACACAACAAATAATAACATTTAAAGTTACACGAATTATTTCAATGCCATTACGAATTCCGAATTTTAAAATTCCCTTAAATTTTTCCCTTCCTTTCCCCTGATTCGAATACCTCCAAATACTTAATTTCAAATCTATTAAATTCTTCATTAATTTATGAAATACACAACAAATAATAACATTTAAAGTTACACGAATTATTTCAATGCCATTACGAATTCCGAATTTTTAAAATTCCCTTAAATTTTTCCCTTCCTTTCCCCTGATTCGAATACCTCCAAATACTTAATTTCAAATCTATTAAATTCTTCATTAATTTATGAAGAAACGTTCCAACAGAAGGGAGAGAAACTCGCCCCCTCTCCAATCCACCCCAATAAACCAATATAAAAATATCGAACAAACGAAAACACCGACTCCCTCGATAATCCGCTTGATAAATCCCGCCAATCAGGACGAGTCACAAAGTTTGCCTCGCCTCAAAGACAATCCCTTAAATAAACCTGCCTTAAAAACCCGTCCAGAAAATTTCCAAACGAACGATTCCCGCCAATTAACCCGACCCGTAAACTTCTCGACGAAAGCCAAGAAGAAGGAGGAAACGTCTCGAAGAAGTGGACGTCTTCTCGTTTACGCTTCGAGGACACTGGACTGGTCGCGTTCTCGCAAACGTTTCCTCCTCTCGAAAGTTGTTGAATCCCTCGGTCCACAACAAGGGGAAGGGAAGGAAGCAAGTGAAGGTAGAGGAGAAACTTGCCGAGCTTGTCTCGATGGAAGGAAAAACGGGGACGCGGTGAAAAATCTGGATGATGAAAAGGAAGGCGAAGTTGGTGGTGGAGGTCGGTTGATGAGAGATAACAAACTTCATCTTTCTTCACAATGGTCGCGCGTTAAGCCGCGGGACGCGATATTCTGGCGGCGCACGCGGACAGGTGTCTATATATCTTCTTCTTCGCGAGGGTCGGCCACTCATTTTTACTGGAAATTCACTCCGGCCGGTCCTGTCGTCTCGAGGAAAAATCTTCCTTTCTCTCCTTTTTTCTTTCTTCACTTTCCTTTCGCGCTTGTTCCGCGTGATCGAACCATCTCTCGAAAAATGTAGGCCATCTTCTATTTACTTCCATTTGTTTCCTATATATACGCCCAATAGTTGTGCGGGGATAAGAGCGAGGAATTGGATTCGATCGCTTTCGAACGGTGAGGAGGAATGACGTATTGTGCGGCGAAGAATTGCCGATGGAAACGAATGGAACATGCCAGAGGCGAATTTGTTTGATGGCTCGCCTCTTTTCTTCTTCTCTATTTTTTTTCTTTTTTATGACACATCTACATTCATACGTAATTTTGCGATATCTAAACGAATACACGAGATACCTGAAATAAAAAAGGGTAAAAGCGATTAGGTTATTAGGAATCTAAAACTATAAGCTTATTAGCGATCTCATCAATAGGACATTCCGATAAGTTCGTGGTCTGGAGGAGGACATGATAGGAATCAGGTCAAAGGAAGACTTGCGAGAAACGCGCTTGGAATGCGTGTCCCCGTGGAGGGAGCGAGAACAGGCGTGATCTAGTATGAGGTGAAATTGTTTAATGAACGGTAGCAATATAATCTATGTATTATATATTCAAGTACAGTCCGAAAGGAACGTAATTCTAATTAATTACTTTCGATGAAGCCCGACAACAATTATAAAAAATAGGCGCGCATATCAACTGCTCAAGTTCGTTTCGTGAATGCAAGATAATAGGAAACGGAATGTAGTATCTTAGCATGGTGGATGTACGTACACGAACTATCTAAGCTTCTCTAAGCTCTCGTGAATTAATGGTATTCATAGAATTAGAAATTACTCGGCCGGTTCATTTATTACTCTTCCTAGAATACAACTTTTCCTTTTTGGACAAACGAATGTGGATATGATAATGATAAAAATAAAATGTTAAACAGTTGAATCTAATTTTAAAAAAATACTTAGTTTGACAATAAATTACAACGATATCCGTTGTTTCATCCCTCCATAATCCCTAATCCATCCTCTCTGCGTAATTCGGTTAATCCATTCCATAGAAAAGCTGACGCTTTGGCCATGTTTTTTTCACGGTTAATGCCGAGTTACGAGCCACTTAACTTCGTGAAAGGAAGTTAACTGTACGTCGATGATGATTCTTCCAAAAGAGAGGGGGAGGATGATCGATCGATGAAAGGAAAGAGACACGAGGAAAGGTGGAGAATTTTAAATTTCAATCGCGGTGGTGGAAGAATTCGCGATACTCGTATTAAAGCTACCCTAATTGTTAAAAGATGGAGGAAGCTAAGCTATTAAAGGAAAGGAAATTTAATCTATTTTAAACTTCCGGTTAAATTTCTCTCGTTAGCTTTCTCCGATGATTCGCGAATCGGTCTCACCTTTTTGAAAAAAGATTCCAAGTATTATGAGTTGGATCGGAAAATGGAAAAGATATTTTTGGATTGGTAATCAAGTTTTTAAATTGTTGAATGCTTCGAATTTCTTACCACAAATTTTGGATAATTAATTGGCATTGATTAATCGAATTATTTAACAATATAATTAATTCGAATGGAAAGTTTAAATTTAATTCGGAAACACGAGGAAATATTTGCTGAAAATAGAGTCTAACTAACGCAAATGCGAAGCTCTTTCTCTTAGAGAGGGAGAGAGATTAAATTCCAAGATGGTCGGTTTAATTGCTAGAGAGGAGGAAATTGTCCATAAATTCGAAAAAATACGACACAGGTGTTTTTCCTGAAATAAATTCCTTTTCAAAACTATAATAGATCGAATTGTTAATCGAAACGCATCGAATATTTTAACATTTTAAAAATCGATTCGTTGAATTCGTAATTAAAATAAATTTCTCGAATTAAAATCAATCTTTATAATTTCAATAATCGACGATTCACAGTAATTAAACACCTCCTTGCAAGCATTCTTAGCCTCCAGAATCCAAACACGAGAATTTTATCCTCGTAAAATTAAATTTTCCTCCATGATACACTTACCGCAATTCCTGTCACAAAGAACGAACGACCAACACGAAAAACGACGAGCAAGAGAAGATTATCAAGGAGGACGGTCGAACTCTGGAGGATCACTCGATAGAGGGGAGGGGGGGTTCAAAAAAAGTATACACGAACGAGCGAAACCACAGGAACCGCAGAGTGAGAAGAGTAGCCCACCAAAAGAAAAAAAGAAAAGATACCAAAGCGAAGAGAGTAAAACTTGAGAAAAAAAGAAGGGAGAGAAACAAAATAAAACAGGCATCCGCAGTGGTAATCAGAAAATTTCCAGGAAGCACAAAGTTTCGAGTAAAAGTGATTCGAGGGGGAGGAGGAACACTTTGCTCGGTCGCGATCGAATCAATGAAATCTTGTCGAGTGGAGGACCTAAACCAAGGGGATTTACGCGGGACTCGTCGATGAGAAGGTAAAAGGTCAACGAGAGGAGCATCGTGGAAACGAGAGGAAGAGGAAGAGTTGAAACAGGCCTTGGGTGACCCACGACCTACGGAGAAGACCGTTGGTCGAGTGGAAAAAGGGAAACAGGAGGGGGAAGAAGTCGATGGAACAAAGGGGGATAGGGTTAGTGGGTGATGGACGAGGAAATTGAGAAGATGGAGGGAGGGGAAGGAGCAAGTGTACCGAGATAAGAAAGAGCGAGGGCTCTCAGTTTGCGCTGTTTTCTTGTCGTCGGTCCCTGAGAGAGAATAAAAGTTAGAGGAGAGGCGCGCAACCAATTTCCCAAAGGTACTCGCCGATCTTGAAAGTGGTATTCGCGCGTGAACACACACACCTCCTCGCCCCTTATTTTTCTCTGGATCTGTTTATTCCTCCGCTGATACCTCGTGTTTCAAAGGGATTACAAAATCGGTATACAAAATCGGAAGATTTCGCGCCATCGAAGAAAGATTCTTTTTTTTTTACGAGGAAAAATTGCGCGTTCCGAGTGGAATCGCTGAAAAATGGGGAACGAATAAAGGATCAATGCATAGGAATTTTTGGAATTGATAGTCACCTGTGCGAAGGGAGATTGATAATTAATTTCAAGTATCGAAAGAACAATTTGAAATTCAATTGCCTCTTCCTTATTTATCGTGCATTATTCGTTTAAGAAATTTTAATCAGAGAGATAAATTCTTAAATTTAATATACGTGAATGGATTATTAAATTCTTTCTTCTTCGACGTGATAAGATATTCAAAACGACCTTTAAAAAAGAAATCAAAAAAAAAAAGGAAAAGGGAGAGAAAAATGAGAGGGGAATTAATTGCAACAAAAGGACGGATATCGAGGAAAAGTGTAAAGGTCTTTTGTCAGAAATCCTTGATTGCGCGACACACGAGAAAGCCACGAGGCTCGGTTTACAGGGCTTGGTTTACGCGCGCAATTCCGCGCGAAACGCAGCGTACCGGAAGCTCGTGATTATCACCCGTGATTCTCCCCTTGTGGATGCATGGATCTGCGAGCTCGAACTCGTGCGCTCGTAGGCGTCATGTGACAGAAGGGAACGGGGAAATAGGAGACGTTTTTTTCTAAAACGAAACACTGTTGAAAAGGGGGAAATATAGGATAGTTAATCGAGTATATAATAACGAGAAGAAATGTTTAGATTAAAATATAAAACGAGATAAATTATTTTTTTTATCAAAAGGAGGGTGATAGAAATATTCTTAATTAACTGAAATAAAAATTCGTGGTAAAGAGAAGGGAAATTGAAGATTGAATGTAATATAATGCACCATTATTTTCCAGAATATAAAATTAAAATTGTAAAAAAATGTATGCAATATAAAATTACGATATAAAATCTTATTGTAACATATGAGCGAAGAGAAAAATTATTATTATTTCAAATAAAAATAGAGATGAAATTTTCTTCGTCGAAATTTCAAAAAGACATTTCAATAAAAAGTGAAAATAGAAATTTCGCAAAAACGAGAAAGTGGGCAATTGTGGATCCTCTCAAGGGATTTGAAGTTACAGATTTTTTTATAAGAATAAAGAATGAGAAGAAATTATATTGTATTAGATCAAACTTTCTTTTTATAATAGAAAGTAAGTTTCTTTCTAAAAAAAGAAAGAAAAAAATCCTTCAGACATCGAATTCAAGAATAGAATTTTCCCTCTAAGACATCAAAGTAGATATTTCCATCGATAATGGAAACATAAAAGATACTCCCCTTAAATATAATACGAAAAGTTTAAAACCCTTCCTTCATTAGGTAACAAAGCTTTACTCTCCTCCAGTAATAGAAAGCGAAAGTCGAGCTTTCCTCGACGAAACAGTAGCGAAGCCAAATCATTTTCTCGACATTAAGAACAAAGACCCGGTCAAGAGGTTGCCTCTAAAAAAGTCAAATGTAAAAGCTCGCTAACATTAACAAGCTTGAGAGAGAGAGAGAGAGAGAGAGAGATAAAAAAAAGGGACGAAACAGTCTGCGTTGAACGTAATAAAAACCAAACTCTTCCCTAACCACGTGAAAGAGAAACATTGGAACATTTCTAACAAGATCCAATAAAGAACGTTTCTTGGTCGCGAATAGAAAATCCTACGTTGACAATTTAAAATCTATGGAAAGATAAAAAATTTTTCTTAATGGAAAATTCGAAAGAACAAGATTTTGTTCCCTTCATTCAAAAATAGGAAATGAAACGCGGGATCGATCGATCCGTAGACTAAGATTAAAGAAAGTTTAACCATCGTCGATGAAACGAGAAGATTTGCTAAGAAGGGGATGGATATTGAGAAGAGGAAAGTAAACAAAAGAATGCAACCAAGAAATCCTCCCCTTTCTTTGGTGAAACAAACCCTTCTTAGAGATGGAAACGGAGAAACGAGGGAGGAGAGGAACGAAACAACCAGTTAAGGCCAGCTACGAGACTGTCGGGTCAAATTAATTGTAAACAATCAAGGGAAACTGCAGAAGCTCGCGAGATACAAGCTGCACAGCTGCACGTACATCAGCCGCTAACAACTCGTCGTAAATCGCCGATTGCCATCGTCGCAGTGCTCCATCCGATGTTTCTCTCTCCTTTTTCCGTGTTTAGTCTATATCTACAAATGCACAAGTGTAGAAAAGTTTCGTCTGAAACGATTCTGTCGAGTGAGAATAAGACGAAGAATTAAAAAAGGGATAATTCCTCGATTCCGTTCTTTATTGACAATTAATAAAACGAAACGAAATAAAATAAATTCATGCCACCATATTAATTCATTAAAATGGCAAAATGCAAAATTGTAAATGAAACTTCAAGTTATTGCGTAAAAAAACGCGAGAAGAAATTAAAAATTTTGCAACTGGAATCCATTCAGTAAACAGAGGAAACCATACCATTTGAAATTCGTTTTTGTTTCATCCCGATATTTCAATTAGTTGCCGAGATATAAAGGCTCGAAGTTTTCACTTGCTTGAGATTGCGCGGAGATTATGAATGAATCCGCGACCCAGTGACCTACATTTCTTCCAGGAATCGTCTACCACGATTCTAGGAATCGCGTCTGGAGTTTATGATAGGTCAGTTAGACGAGGAGCGAGCGAGCGACCCGAGTCTACGACGAGGACAGGGATAGTAAACTATTCAAAATTACCTTTGCCTTTACGCGACGATATCTCGGGAACCGGAAGTCGTATCGGGATAAATGAAAACGCGTTTTAAAGGGGAAGGTTCCGCGCTTCTGACGAATCTTCACTCGTTGACCGGAAATCATTAATTTCGGAGTTATAGCGGTTCAAAGTTTTCCTAATTTTAATAGGATTCATTCGTTTCAAGTTACGCGATAGATATTTATGAAGAAATATAATCAGAGAATATGATATATAAGAACATAATATCGGATCAAAAATTCAAAAAAAGTATAAATATTTATATTTCTACGTGTAAAAATCGATTTCACTTTCTTCGTTCACTCGAAAATATAAGATGTAAAATTTAGATACACGAGTTTATATGTATATGTATATATATATGTGTGTGTGTAATCGTAAAACGAAATCGTGAACGAACGAACTACGAAGAATGGAGGAGAAAAGCCGAAAATCTTTCTCAATGAAGGTTGGTCGAAGATAGTCGAGAAATCGCGGCTTGAATCCTTTATCGTATTTCACACTCTTTTTTCCTTACGTTTCCCTCTATCTCTAGGTCCCTTTGTTATTTCCATCGATTTCTGTCGGCATTGCTGCACTTTTAATACCCGTTTCCCACGTTCGAAGATATATATTTATCCACCGTGAGAAAGGTGTTTGGAAAAAACCGTTTACCTCCACGCTGGAATTTATTTATAGAATGGCCACAGTTTCGAGGATTAGTTGGCGGCCAGATTAATTAACGATTAATTAAAATTTACCTAACCGTTAAATAAATATCGCGGACGTTACGGTGACCGGCGTTGATGGATATTCACTGGCCACGAATAATTTTCTGGGTTGAATCGGGTTAGGGGCAAATTCTAACCGTTACGTTCAGAGAGTAACGTCATTGCTTCTTCGTTATTTCTTCTCTCTTTTTCCTCCCCCTTTTTTTTTTTGATCCTTTGATAGATCGAAAAAAAGCAAAAATCAAAAGCAGGATGAGATAACGAGGTAAATGTGAAAAGATTTATTATGCCATGAAAGTAATCTTTCGAATAAATTAATATAATATTCGGTGGAAGAGAAAATGTTGAAGTGATATATTTCTTTTTAATAACTTCGAAATTTCCAGTTATTTTTAATTGAAGAGAATAATACTGGATATATATATGTATAAAATAACGAAACTTTATAATTTATTTTCGAAAAATATTTCAAATAAATTGATTACAATTTTCCATGATGAAACGATAATATTTATTTTTATTCATTTAATATTTTTCGAATATTTAATTAATAGTTATCAATTGTATTATTTTCAATTAATGGAAATTGGATTATATGTATATTAAAAAAAAGATTTATTTAGAATTATTCTAAAATTTTATTATATCCATAAATGTATAAAATCAAAATCGATTTTCATTTTATGATTTTCATTCCAACGTATTCTTTTGAGCTTTTACATCCTGAAATCATAAATCGATTGTCGAAACCGTGTCTTTATTTGTCATTATTTTCAATCGGATAAAATAAAAAAAAAAATTCGTTCAAAATTTAATTCGTTCAAAAAAAAAAAAAAAAAGAAAAGACGAGGATAACGACGAACGTGACCAAAGAAATTATTAATTTTCCAAACTGTTCCAAGCTTGGCCCGTTTCAAGAGGACCAAGACGAAGTTAAGTCACGACTCCGGTGTAAAATTTTCCCTATATCCGAAATAGCCGGTTTTGCACTATCCACTAACCGTACCCGTGATATAATTTCCAAATACCGGGTGGCCGTAAACTCTGATAGGCTTATTATATATATAAGTCGACGGGTAAAATTTAAGGGCTCGTATACTTCGGAACGTGTGCGCTTGTTATTTAGAGGCGGCTCTCGATCGTTGCTCTTTTATTGCCAACCTACGTGACGTTTTACTTGCAGTCGGCACGTTTGTGAAACGATACACTGTTTTCATTCCAGTTAACACAACGTGTAGTATAGGAAGTTTATCTCTTCGAATAAATATTTTCTATTTCCACTCGATCTGATCTTTTGAACTGAATTTTAATACAGAGTTAAAAAATATTTGAAGATGATCTGTAGAAGAGAAGTGAGTCAACAAATTTCCTTAGAGGGGAATAATTTAAATAATTAATAGAATTCTAAGAGAAAATTTATCTTAACGATTTAGAAGAAGCATATGTTCTGGATCCTCCTTTTCTAAAAATTTCCTTTTTATTGTATATTATTAATATCCGTTCAAACGTGTTTCCCGACTAAAAATAATATTTTTACCTCGCAAAAAACAATTTTTTCGTGGAATTAAACTTTTCGAATTATCTTCAAACGGGCGGATTACGGGCGAGCCACCCTCGAGCACCGATAATTAAAATTTTCACAACGAAATCGGAGATGCGCATCCCGTCCAATAAGGATTAAAAAATGCGTATATATTTTTTATAATTCAATGGCGACTCGAATTATCCGCCGAAAACAATGGAACGAGAACTATTACAAACGAAAGACCGTCGATTTTTTTTCCATCGTATTTACACGATCCATCATTATGATCATCGCACGTATTCGCGATTGTTTAGAGAAAAACACTCGCTGGAAATCGCGTGCCGCCATTTTCATTAGAATAATCGCCGATGCTGGCTCGGTGGAAACTTTTTCAAGCTCGAGGAGAGCCAGGGAACGGAACCATCTGACCCGAACTTTCGTGGGTCGCTCCTCTTTTCGAGATTTCTTCCGGATTTCCGGGGAAAGATCGGCGCCCTCTCATCGTCGCGGTACATCGCGCCATCAATTTCCCCAAAGTTTCTCCCCCTCCTTCATTCTTGTGCTGGAAAAAGTCGTTGAAAAAAAAAAAGAAACTCCTCCGCTTTTGACGCGTCGCTTTCCTCCGATGCGAGCCACTTCTTCGCTTTTTTGCATCGATAAAAAAGAACCTTCCGCTCGGTTGTTAAATTATTTTCCATCTGATTCTCCCTTAATCGTTGCATGATAATTAGAAATAGAGATTTATTTAGAGTATTATTAATTATTTTTTCTTTTTACTGTACGATTTTATTTTATATACCTCGCGATCAATTTTTCGTTATTAAATATTCATTTATCACGCTTCTTCCCCTCTCTCTTCTCTCTCTTCCTGCACGAAGATGATTCAAAATAAATGTAATAAATTGAATCACTTCTTCACTCTCTTGGCGACCATTAAATCAGAGTGGCCGAAGCGTCAACCCGTAGTTTGCCTTTTTATCGCGCGTTTCATCCCCTTTAATTGCTCCTGCCCACTCGTCGTTTGCATTTTATTACACGATTTCCAGTTTAATTGGTTCCTTACCTTACCCAATCCACGTGAAATCCGCGCGATCCAGCGGCAAACTTCGCGACGTTTGCACTTCGTTTCGTTCCAGGATTTGTGATCATCTTCGAAGATTTAACGTTAGATGAACTAGGTTAAGCCGTCTTTTTGATATCATCATCCGTGTTTCTCGTAACAGTTTGAACAGTTCTTCGATCATCTTCATTAGACAATTGGAACTTTTCAAATATTCAAAGATCGGCTTTCAAAAAAGAAAAATTTTGCTAGATAAGAGGGAGCTTGGAAAATTTCTAATATTGTAAAACAAACATACGATTCTTATTTTGTATAAGAAAATAACGAAGCAATTTCCCTTCAAACGCACAAACGAAATTCCAGCAATCCAACGTCTCTCAAACAAGAAACGTTCAAAGCAACCGCCTCAAACGAATCATCCCACATCCCTGCAAACAATTCTCAAGAACCCTTCCACCTATGCCCCCCTCCCCCTTATCAATTTCAATCTTATGAATTCGCCCACTTAGCCGACGATGAACCGGTGAATCAGAATTTGCGAAAGCCCCCTCCTATCACACGGATAACGAGCCGTAATTCAGCGCAGCTGATGGAAGAAAATATCCGAAATTAGATCCTCTATCCCAGGCTGCAGGTGAAATCAGCGCGCGGAACGAAGTATGAATCATTAAATTACCTTGCTCCACCTAAGTCAAAGAGATCGTTAGAGAACAAGCCGGAAGAGAGGTTCCATCTTATTTTCAAGAAACGATTATACATTTCCTCCGGCCTTTTCCCGCTATTTTCCTCGCCTTCCTGGATCCATGAAATTTACTTGGATCCAAGAGAGAGAGAGAGATAGTCTGGAAAGCGCCGAGATCTCGATCGTTGGATCACGCGGAGTCGAGAAAGGGTGTCGAAATGTTCCTCTGTATCGCCGTTTTTGAAAAGAGACACGGTGCTTTGGAAAAAGGCACAGAGGGAATCACAGAGGTCTTCGTGTTACCCAAACGAGTCTCCTCCCCTTCGTGTTTTTGAATAAAGGTGTCGATGCTTTGGCAGAGATTGAGGGAACGATGAGATTTTCTATCAATTTGTTGGTTTCCAATGAAGATTTGGATATTTGGATATTCAAATCTTGAATAGGAATTGAATTTTAAATTATCGTGTAACTTTAATTTCAATTTATCACCTTTCAATCGCAATGATCTCGAAGAATTTCTAATATAAATTTCATTCGGCAACGATAAAAGTTTCTTCGCATAAAATTGATCCTTTTGATCCACGACATCAATAATTTCTCCGGCTTTGCGCGTATCATCGTCACAATTTTCATCTCTCATCGTAAATTTGTTGCTTCCTTCCGACATTCCACTAACATACAAGAAAAGATCAAAGTGATCTCAGCACCACTTTTCCTCCCTAATTAAAAATTTCAACTTTCCCCCACGAATTTAAATTTATCCACCCTCGCGGAAAATTCTTTCTTTTCCTTCCACTGAACTGAGCGAGAAAACCAGAACCGACACTTCAACGTTATATTCGACACTCGAATCGCTACGTAACAATTGCAAATGGATGAAAACAATATACGTGACGTTGTCCTCTCTTCGATTCCTGTCTTTCTTTTTTTTTTTTTTTTTACTTTTTCCTCCTTTTTTTGTTAACAATTTAAAAGTACCAGCTGATAAATCACGGGGAAAAATACATGAAAACGTCACGTGCAGATTTGGCGAAACAGCAGCGTAATGGGAACGATATTCTCCTGTGTTATTCGGGGGACACAAAAACCAGTTCGTGTGATCGGGCATGTCCATACCCGACAGGACACGATTCTGAAAAATCTCCGCCTCGCGCATTCGAATAATCAAACGGCAGGTGTGTCGCTTGAATAAACTCGTTTCTCGAGTCGCCTTAAAAAAAAAATCTGTTAATCACCAGCGCTTTGTGCGCCTATCCGAAAAACTTATAAATCTCTCGAGATCGCGTGATCATTCGATTCAACGTCATCCGCGAAAATATTTCAACTACAATATCTGGTGAACAATCTCCGTTAATCTCTCGTTGAATAATAACATCCACTCTAATTTCTACCACATTCATATTTATCTTTCGAATTTCAGATCAAAGTTAACGACGCTGACGCAAAACAACAATTAGTCAAATAGATTCTATCTTGCGCGATGATGGACGTTAACAAAATAACGAAGAAATGGGCAAAAAAAGGAAAAATGAATCGAGAGAAACGTACGTAAGGGGAAGGTTATTACGATCCTTCTCAATAACGCGGAGGGTGAAATTAGAAAGAGCGTGGGGGGAAGGTAACGCGCGAAAGACGGGGTAGGTGAGAAGAAGAGGATTAAATTTCTTCCCCCAAGTTCATGGAGTCGCCATAAAGAAGACGGGAGGCGAGCACCGAAAAACCTCGACCTCGACAGCTAAGGGAGAATTAAGCACTCGTGGCCACGCAGTTTTCCTTTAAAACGGCATTAACGCCCCCCCTTCGCCCATTAACGATCGTCCATTAGAACCTCAGAGGGGCTGGCCAACTTCCGGCCCAACGCCTTTTTTCGATCGTCACGTATCGCGATTTTACGTTTCCACTCCTCGAGGAATTCCGATTTGTTACGGCTCGCTCGAGTTTCCGGAGGTAGAACCTAAAAGTCGTGGAGAATTTTAAGAATATTCTGCGTCTGATATAGAAATGGTACGTTCTAGTTTATTTAAATAATTATTTTTATGAAGAAATATAGATATTTTTAATGTGTTTTTTAATTTCAGTGCATTGATTCATTGGAGAAAATAATACTAAAATATTCATTGCGCATATGAATTCATCCTTGTGAATCGGGAAATCAGAAGTCGTACGTTTCCGTACGAATTAAAATTATTATCTTTCTCGATAGATTTCAAGAGTTCTTTCGTTGCGGAAATGAATTAAATTACATTGCAACGCGTCGTAATCCATTACGACCAAAGCACACAAGTTTTCGTTGTACAACTTCTTCTACAGCTTGAAAAAAATTTTTTCTAGATTCATAACACTTTCGCCACAAGTATCGCAATATTTACGAGCAACGGTGTAAATATCCGCGTAACAAACGCGAAACAAACCTCGCCACCTCGGAATAAAATCGTACATCCCGTTTATTCGAACCTACCTTCCACAACCATCATCGCTCCATAACCAAACCGATTCTCGCGCGTATCTGTTTTCATCCCTCGACATCTCTCCGTCTTCCTCTTAAAAGATCCACCCTTGCCGCAAAAAAGCTTCGTAATCGCGAGACCGCGTGGGCCGTGCTTGAACGCAGTTTCGACGAATTTATCCCAGCCAGAGGGATAATAAACAACGTTGTACTCCGCGGCGATGACAGGTCTCGGGGGAATAAATTTTGGGCCGCGCGTGTTTTATATGGAAACCGCCCCGCTACTTTAATATCCGTTTCATAACGGAAATCAAAAATAAACGTTAACCGAGTTCTCGAGAACAAGCGTTACAGAAAGTTTTTCCCGCTGGATAAATGGAGGCGAAACTTTTTACCGGCATATTGCTGCGTCCCGTAACAGGCGCGAAATTAGTATTAAACGCTTCAAAAATTCTGCTGCATTATACGTATTCGATGCATTTCTTTTTTTTTTTTTCCTCCCCTCAAATTGAATTAACGATACGTCAGTCATCAAGATTTATTTTCTCGCAAGTTTAATCTAAACTCTTTAAGTCCGGCATTATCGTTTTACGTTTTTATTGCTGATGGATTATTCTTCGTTTTGTTAAAAGAAAAAAGGGGGTAATTTTCTTCCTTTCTCTCTGGCTCATGAATTCTAAAGATTTCCCAAATATCTTGAAGAAAAAGTTGAATCTGTGTAAAGTTTCTCACAAAATGAAATTATACGCACGATGAAATTAATATAATAAAACAAGCAACCATTCTGATACAACTGTTCCCACAGAATATAATTAGAACAGAGATGATTGAAATAATTTCGGATTTAAACGATTCAAAATCATTCGTTTTGAACGGTTATGCGAAATCAATTAATTCTCAGGAACTCCAGTTTTCCAGTTACAATTTCGAGTACATCTCCTATTATCGATTCGAACATCAATCCTCTGTATATTCATCGTGTATACACGATTCGCGTTATAACTTCAATGGTGGAACGAATTAAATTACGCGTGAATAACCTGTGAAATTTCAGCCAGTTTCTCTCGACGCCTGGTTGGCCGAAAATGGACGAATATCGTCGAATCGCGGCGTGAACATCTTGTCAGCACCCCCTGCGCGGGGGTGGAACCGCATTTTTTTCCATCGTATCGCGCGATAGCAAACAGCTCGAGTGTCGTCGCATTTAGAAATGGAATATCTCCTCGCTATAGCCTCCATTCAGCCGTCAAATTTCGAAACACTCTTCGAATAAAGCCATTCTATTCGCCGTAAATCTCTTTTTTCTTTCTCTCTCCCCGCTTTTTTCAATGACGCGCCGTTCACCAAGCTGCGAGCGTTACACCGCGATTATCGATCTCGTTTCGAGTTTCATCGCTGCGATATATACGTTTTTCTTCTTTTTTGTTTCCAACGTGATGCAATACCTGTTTTTTGTTGATAATTCTTTCGAAGAATCGGCGATTTAAGTACAACTGTTCTTTCGATCTTATGAATGAATTTATTCGAGTGGACGAACCGTGGTGGCTGTTCCATTAGTGGATGTGTTTTAGATTCGTTTGTAGAAATATTTATTTTGTATGTAAGAGAGATTCGATGAAGGTTTCTCTTTTTAGAAAAAATCATTTATGACGTTCAAAAAATAATAATTTAAATTTAAAATAAAAATTAATTGGATCGAAGAAGGAGCGAAATTATGGCACGATAAAGGAATAATAAAAATTGAATTAATGGCAATAAAAATCGATCGATTTGAATTCGATACAAATAGTTGAGTGTCAATTTAAATTACGTGGAATTGAATTTCAAGGTTTTCCTTGAATATCCTAGCGCCATAATTCGCGAAATTATACAAATATTTGACAATTTTGATGAATACATTATGCATAATGCAGTTGAGGTATCGTGTGTAACGTGGGCAGTTTATTATTATATTATTAATAAAGCATTTAGAATTTATTAGGCTTACAATTAGCATCAATTACCCGTTAAATACAACAATTCGTTATACATTCACTTTTCAGATAATTTCCTCTGAAATTTTCCTATTTTTATACACAATCAAAGGATTAAATCCCGTGCTATTTTTTCCCATCAAAATATCACTTTTCCCAATAAAACTGAATACTTATTAAGAAAGCAAAAAAAGTCTGGAAAACTTGAAATCTTTTCCAATCGCTCCAACAATCAAATACATCACCGATTCAATCTACTCAAAATGCTAGGAGAGTAGAAATATACCAATAACTTGGATCGATAAAGTTACACTCAAAATTTAGCCCAAGTGTAATATTACAAGTCGCTCTCTTGAACGCTGATCGGTGGTCAAAACTGATCGAAATAATTCCGACAACTCGTAACTTCCAAGTCAATTCTCATTCCTCGTCAATCCGAATCAACCCCTGTTGACCCCTGTCGAACGTTGCGCCAACCACTGTCGTTCGTTCGCTTTCGAACGACGTAATTTTCAAAAACAGAAGTCGAAGAGTTTAGTCGATAAATATATTGTTATCCTCTTTAATCATTATTTAACAATTCGAAGCAACCGAAATTTTCGTCATTTTCTTTCGAGGCAGGTAGAATCTTTTTAACATTAACCCTCCCAAAAAAAAGAGACTCAAGATTATTGATCGATAAAAAAGTAGCGGATAAAGCTAATTTTAATTAAAAGAGGAGAACACACATCCTTGTTTTTATCCGTTTCGTGAGTAAACGCATGGAAATTCACCGATATCCCATACGTAATTTTTTCCCGGATCAAATTATCGTGGATTTTATTTATCGTATCCTCTCCCTTCTTTTTTCTTGGTGGCGAAGGAGAGATGGATGGAGAGAAAAAGAATGGATAAAAACGGCTCGTGATTTGATGGAATCGGAGGGATGGTTTTTGATGGAATGCCTCTGTAATGCGGGCATTGGTGTTGGTGTACATGATGACGTAACACTCGAGAGGACGGCGTCGATTTGGTAATGGATGTCTAATCGCGAGACTGAGTGCTCGTGCATCGATTGAAAACTGTGTGTTTTTCGGGGAAAGTTGAGTGCACCGAATGGTTTGATTCGAATACGAGGGTTTGAAGGGTGAAAAGAGATGGAATTTTGTTTCGAGTAATGTCTCTCGGAGTGATAGCTGTTGGGGAAGGAAATTAATTGGTGAAAATTTGTATATAATTTGCAATTCGATATATTAGAAATTTTGTTAATAAATTTTGTTCTATTTTTAACGTGGGATATGTTTCGAATGAAACGATATTTTCTCGCATTTCTTTTTTTTTTTTTTATATTGAAAATTATACATTCGTCCTGTCGATGTTTTAAATCTTGAATATTGCTGCAAAAACGTAACGATGCAACGGTGTAGATTCATAAATGAAATTAAGAGTCAATTTGCATGAAAATCTACGTCGAGCCATATTAAGTTACGATTCCATTATATTACAATTTAATTTATCAGTTGTAGTAGTAGGAGTGTAAGTTAAAATTTATACGTAAATTTATTTCTTCCAATTATGGAAACGCTGAGCGTATGATATTAACCTTTTAGCACAAGTTTAATTGCAGGTGACCACAATATCAGGTGGATTTAACTTTCATTAATTTCATAATATTCTATATTCCTTAAAAAATAAAAATCTAAAGGAATTAAAACAATTCTAAAATGAAATCTTCGAAAATTAAGCAACTTAACCTTAATCTTCGATTCCAAATAATAATATCGATTCAACGCTTTATCCTAAATAAAGATGAAATTAAATTGATAAAAAAATTAAAGAGAAAATCTCCATCTCCATCCTTCTGATCCATCCTCTTCACATTTAAGAAATTCACGATCAACCAATTAATAAACGTACTCGATAAAATACGGTATCGAATTCTAGCTGCTAGTTTAAATTATCTCCCTGCTTTCCCCTTGCACAATCGGACCCACATTAACTGCATTGTTTCGCAGCATTGTGCCGCAGCAATAACGATACACTAATTACTACGATATAATTTCAACAGAGGGGTTTACGCAATTATTAAACACCGGTCCAAAATCAACTTAGCCGAGAGTTGAACAAGCGATTCGCGTTACTTAATGAAATTATCTCACGAGAGCTGGCCACTCGAGGGAGGGGCAGGCTTCTTAAAAAATGCTCTACGGCCGACAGATAATTATCGCACGGCCCACGATAATTTTACGACGAACGAGCCGCACCGTGCGTTTCGATGTAACGCGTTTCCAAACAACCGGTAGTTGCCGTGGTGCAATAATTATTCAATGCCGATTCCGTGCCTAAAGATAATATATTCCGACGTTAAGATAATATATCGGCGATAGGTCGATTAATAAACGCCGTGTGGGGCGTTGCAGTCTCCAAGAAGGAGAATGAAATTTATGGCCCAACGTGTTTTTGGGATTTTAGAGTGAGGGAGAAGGATGGATAATCGAAGCGTAAATTGATTTCATCGATATCGATCTATTTCTAGTATGGATTATGGAGAATTTTTAGAACTTGTAGAAGTTCTTTTTTTTTTTTTATATATTTGAAAAACGAAGCGATGCTATACCATTCATTTCATCGTAGGAATAATTTTTGAGATTATTAAACGTTATTGTTTTTTCCAAAAAGATAATAATAATTCCATTAATTGTAAATAAATCTTTAAACGATCCATTCGTTATTAAAATTCCTCGAAACGTTTAAAAATAGAATTTTCTATTTAATATCGCGAGTTACAACTTTTCCATAATAATTACGCTATATTAAATCAGTCCAAAGATAATAAAAGAAGCGCAACTCGGTAGTCTACACAGTGGATGAAAGTTGAACAACTTCATCCAACATCTCAAGATTCAAAGAGGAATGAAATTGTTGAAGTAGCGATGAACTTCTTTGGAATGCATAGAACATCCGAGAAAGTATTTTTTTTTTCCCTCTTTCCTCCTCTCTCTACCTATCTTCCTTCTCCCCTCCCCTTTTTTTTTCCTCCAGTACCACGTTCTGTCGATCGAAATCTGCTTCCGCGTTTTCTCAGTTAACAAGAGAAGCAAGTCGATGGAAAATACAGTATTGGAAACGGCAGAAAAATCGTCGGATCTTCGATTTATCTTATCCAACGATCGTTGCGCGCCGTTTCCTCCTCTCTTCTTCTTCTCCCTCCTCGTTTCGTTTCAATTAAGCCTCCTCCTAACAGTGATAACAGTCTGACGTACCAAGAAAAGTACCACTCGCGAAACGAAACGAAACGAAAACAAGAGAGATCGATAAACGAGAGGCGTATTTTTAAAGCTTTAAAGAAAGGGGAGGAGAGGGAGAGGAGTCTCGTTAAAACGTACGCGCGGACAACTGGTGGGAAAGAGATCTCAAAGAAACGTTCGCCTTGTACTTTGAACGAGTTGCTTGATCCTATGATAAGAATACTTTAATTGACTTCGTTCTTTGTTCCGTTCGAAAGCTCAAAGCGGAAGAGTTTTCGTTAAATGTCGCAACTGTCCGGAGAGAAGGGGAGAGAGAGAGAGAGAGAGAGGGAGGGATAGGAAGGGAGGGAGGGAGGGAGTTTTGCCCCGGTGGAATAATACGCGGCTATCTAACGCGTACGACCACGCCTTTATGCGCCATAATGCGGATTGTCGGATGAAAATTGAATAAATCACGAAGGACGACGATCGTTTTACCAGCGGAACGCCGCGGTGAAAATTTAATCGCGTTCGATACGTTCTTTGCGTCCGAGGAATCGCGAATCCGACGATCAATTTTACAGGGGAGTTCAAACATCGATTCAGTGCCTTTTAAAAATTTCTACGACTCGCCTTTGATTCCGTGGAATTTTTCATGGAGGAATTCGAAGGGCCAAGTGCGAAAGTATAAACAGGGGAAATATTTGAATTGATCGTGAATTCGAATTTTTCTAATTCGATAAAAATGCGATAGTCGAACAGAAAGGTTTTTCTCGATTGGACTCGAACAATTCGCTCGAAGATTAGTAATCAAACGATAAAAACTTCGAAAACTTCGAAAACAGCTTCCCTTTGGTAAATAGTTCATCAACATATAATATACTTACAATCGACAAACAAAAATATCTCACAAAAATATCCATTGCACGGAAACAATTCCCTTTAACATCTTCTATCATACTGATTGAATCCTGTTTCCACGATATTCTACGGATACCTATCTAATCTTCGTAGATATGTCCATTTCTATGCCGATCCCGGCGGGGATCTGTCGATCGCGTCTCAATTATTAGAAGATGCCGTCCGCGCGTTTAATGCGGCATTAATTATAAACATGCACAGATCGGTACGGACCGATCTGTAATAGACATCTAATTACGCTAATGCGGTAATGAAGCCGCATAGCTCGACCGATCACATTCCACGGTAATTCCATGCATCGTTTAGGCTTCGAAAACACGCGGCTCGATATTACGGTGTAAACGGAATTAAAGCTCTATCAGATTGCTCGGCCACGCGCGCCTAAAATATCCGCCTGATCCCCTGCTTGTATTTCATTATTAACAGAATTATTGTTATGCGTCCCAGGCTGCATTATCCGTGGCCAGATCGGTGTGGACCCCGAATCGTGAAAACGCGCTGACGCCTACGGGGACACCATATCCGAAGCCAGGGACTCCTGGCTGTCCTCGCGTGGAACAAATATCGCGATCCCTAATAAAATCGTCACGACTGCCTTCGGGACGAAGAGAAGATATATATATATATATATGGAGTTATGGGATATGAAAGCTTTAATCAAAAGTGATATTTTTACGTGAGACGATTCGTGAATAAGGAAACTGATGCGTTTCATAAGGGACGGAAGCTGAATGGTTGATTTCAGTGAAATTTGTGTGACGATGCGATCTAAGGCAAGAAATAGAGGAAATGTGGTTGTTTGGAAAGAAAAGTTAATGTTCTTTACGAGAAAAGTATATAATTCGTTAAAACTGAATAAATAATTAATTAGTTTTCTAAGTTTATATAGCAAATTTTCTCTCACAGGATTTCCTAGATTCTTAAACTTATTCACAGGTTTTTGTTACAGGATTTTTTAAAATTTTCGTAGAATAAAAATTCGTAGAATATTTTTTAGAAAGAACGAAAAGTTTAGTTGAAATAAAAAACGAAACATTTTTCTATGCAACATTATGATAAGAGATTAAGCTTAAGACGATTAATATTAATATTTCTACAAATAGATCAAAATAAATTTTGTAAGAAATATTATTCTTATATTATTTCTTCAAATTATTCTTATCAATTATCATTCTATGTGGTATAATTAAAAAAAGAAGATTTCGAAACTTTTCCATAAATACATATTGCCCGTAATCAAACAAGCTTTATCTGGCTGATATTAACATACTCTTTTCTCGAGAAAGTCCATGCATTTCAGCAAACTTTTATTTCCAACGCGATAGAGATACCATGCGGTAGCTATTTCAGTTGCAAAAACAACGTAATTCAAACAGTAATAAAGATTCTCGGTGTGTTTGGTGAACAAGCGAACCTGCCTATACAAAGTACGTGCAGCTCATACTTGAACAAGCCATATCTTTTGTTAATTATAATTAAAAAAAAAATAATAAATGTTAAATGAAAAAGAATAATTTCAAAGGAAATTCCATTTTTCAGAACGAATTTTTTACACATAGGATATTCACATTTTACTTTACTTTACTTTACTCGTACACATCAAATTTTCTTGTCAGTTGCATGAAAAAATATATATATATAATAATAACAGTATAAAAATAATTGAAAAATGATTAACTCGCGAAAATAAATGAAATAAAAATTTTTATTCCCAACAAGTATTTCCCCAAACAATTTCCTCCTCCCCATTGAATTCCAATTTCGCGTATATGCTTCACTCGTTGCATTTTTATAACCGTAATAATTTTTTCAGAATTCAATTAATTCTTTGAATATCTTTCAGATCCGGATGGATTCTAAGTATCAAAACTTCACTCTCGTGATTCGTAACGGAATAATAATAACAATTTCCACAACGAAGGGACGATTAACAAGAAGAAGAGAAGTCTCTTCGAGGAATCTTCCGCAAATGAAACTGTGTCGTTAAAGGGTTAACAGACGTTCGTCACGAATGCTTGCCAACTTGGTTCGAGGCAGCATGCGCTGTAACATTGGGTGGGATCGATGCTCTAAACGCTCTAGACGCGCCTTCGTCGCGAATAATTCGAAACGAGAAACGCCATGGTAATTCGTCGACGACGGGATAATTGCGCGAAGCGACATGGTTGAATGCCATGGGGCGATTCTCCCCGTGCAAACCGCGGCGCTGTCCGCTTTTTACGCGGCGCACCGTGTTACAAGCGTAAATAGATTAAACGGCCCAGGGGAAAGAGAGAGCTGTGTTACATAAACGGGGGAGGAACGTTGTCCTGCCATTACGGTCCTCCTGAAATGGAGGAACGTTTTTAAAGCGGGGGAGAGATGTAGGAATCGCTGCTGTATTTTTGACGCGAATGAATTCTTTCTACTTTTCAACTTTTGAAATGAAAATTGAACATCTTCTCGAGGAAAAAATGAAGAATCGGATTGTTGCATGATAATATAATCCGTATAGACGATTCTAATTGATTAACATTAAAGTCTCTTGAGTGAGATTGAAACTAACTCGAGATTTGGATCGAACTACTTGTACCGTATTCATATTATATCGTGTACATTTGATAATTGCACAATTCAACAGACTGGCTATTATCAACTATTATCAACAAAAATTATCCGCAAGCCCGAATCCCTTCGCCAATATGAAAATTACACGTTTCATTAAGAATCTCATCTCTCCGTGCAAACTTCCCTGCAGATTTTCCTTCCTAGACGATTACGCGATGTTAGCTCACGAATGCCTGCAATAAAACGAGGCCCCGCGTTAATCGGCCACGCGTGCACAATACACGGGAAACCATTCGCGAGTAAGAATCGAGGAAATTACCCGTGGTTGAACGTGAATTTGCTCCCAAGTGGCGTGGGCAGGTATCATTACGCGTGTTGTATATACGCGAGGGTATCGTGGCAAGGAATCGGGATAAATCGGTGGAAAGAAAAGCTATCCCCATCCACGAAGCGAGATCGTATCGGCCGTAACGGCGTCAAATCGGCGAGCATTCGCAAGTTATCTCGTCAAACCGCGTCCAACTTTTCCAAGGATCGACCGTGTCACGGTCATAAATCGAGAGAAGACTATCGAAGTCGGCCACGATCTCGAAAATTCCAAGGCTTTCTCAACTTTCCGGTAAACAATCTCGTGGAAACGAATCAGGGAAGGCGAAGGAGGAGAGTCGGTGGCAAATATTACACGCAAGCGAGGACAGGAATCAATTCCTCTTTCGATTTCGTCATACTTGCTGGTTAACCAAGGAGCTGATGGGTTTGAAGATGTTTGAAAACCTTGGGTGAGCGACGTTTTTTTTAATTATGCACATTCATGGAAATTCTTATTATTAATTTTCAGGAGATAGGATCCACTCACGCTCGAATACACCAATCCCCTCGCGCTCAAATCCTCCCCGTTAAAAATTATCACAGATCTGAGAAAGCACAATCTCGTTGAACCTTTACACATTGCACACGGCCGAGAAAGGGGAAGAAGAATAGCCGTCGAGATAGCCGAAACCGTTAAAGCGGAACGATCTCGCAACCGGCCACGACGGGAGGGACAAACGTCATTTCTCAAACCATCCCTCTCCCCCCTCCAAGGTGGCTAAGACCTTTTACCCACTTACCACCACTTTGCCCTAATTGATTTCAAGTGTAACGAATTGTTTCGAGCGCTCACGGATCCACGTCTTCCAGACAAATGGAGGGTCTACTCCGAGCGCAAGACCTCCCCCTCACGACACGGGGGTGCGCGAAGAATAACGCCTCGACGACGCTTAATTATTAAATCTTAATTATTAACGCAGTTGGAAATAGTGAGCAATTATTCCGAGATTAATCATTATATTCTCGTATCGTGCACGTTTAATTTCTGAAGGAATAGAGACGTGCAAAAGTTCGTACAATATTGTGCGAGTTCGATAACAAGGATTTTTATCGTCGATGTGAATCGAGATAAACGAGGAGGAGAAAAATTTCGTTTTAATTTTCTGTAACATCGGAAAAAATAATTCTCGAGCGGGAAAAAATTGAGATTCGATCAAGGATTGTTCTTTTTTTTATCATAAATGTAACACTTGATAAAGATTGGAGGAGATAAAATGCGTATATTCGTATACACGCTTGAAATGAAAATTTGCGTGTTACGCGAATCTCTTTGCAAAACAATGCACGAATATTTCTGTGGATGACTGTAACGTCAACGTTTATTCGTTCTGGTAACAAGCCGAGTTGGAATGCGGTATGTATTGTTCCAGTTGCATCGGGGTGGAATCCGTGTCTTGGGAGATGGGGGTAGTTTGTTGGGTAAGAGCAAAAATGGTTGAGATGTAGGGATGGAAAATTGGTTGGAAGAGTGAGGTAAAAGTGTGCGCGGGTTTTTTCTTTCTTTTTATTCTTTTTTTCTTTACTTCGAAACAAGTTTTTAAAATGGAAAGTTGTGGAAAGTTGGATTATTTTTCGCTGGGGGTAATTTCTAGGGATGGCTCCGGACAATTAGAAATATATGAAAATGAATCGTTACGGGGAGGAGGTTAATCGCCAACTTTTCGCTACGATTAATTCGTCCGTTCTGTTTCTTTTACCGTTTTCTCATTATCGTGAAATTCTATGCCTTTTTTCCGAGGGAAAAAAATCTCATTTAGAATTTTTTAATCGATCCATTTTGAATGAAACTTTTTCCGCTCAATTTTAAAAAAGTCATTCAACGTATAATTTCCATAATTTTCCATCGCAAAGAGGTTTCTTGAAAAACCAATTCTTATTATAATGAACAATGAAGGAAATTTGAAGAGAATTTAACAGAATTCACTTTCTAACGAATGAATATAATTTATTATATAAAATAGTTCTCTTTTCTTCCTCGAGATATACATAATTCCCGTAATTAAAGAATCTCTTAAGAATCATTATTCGATAACGCCACGTTATCATCCCACACCGAACGAAATCGTCAAGTGACAAACTCTCTGATAATTATCACGAACGTCTTGGACCAAAAAAAAATAGCATCGATAAATCACGCGAGAATTTAACTCCGATCGAAGCGAAAGAATGGAAAGAAAAAGAACAAGCATGAGCACAATGGAAGAAAAGACGAGTACAGGACAAGAAGTGTTACGCAATCTCGTCAACAGCGCTCATTTCTACTCTGGCGATCAACCGGTTAATTAAATGAAGGGAAGAGGGAGGATCTCTCCACCCCTCCTATTATTCCTCGTTTCATCTACTTTTTTCTCCAATGATCGTTGACACGATACCAAGATCGATGCGTCCACGATAAAGCCGTTCAACTGGTTTCGTTTGGCAAGTGCTCATCCTTTTTTCCAACGCGAAAGTTGGTCCACCGCTGAATCCGATCTCGAATCTGTCACGCTTTAGCTTCGCGCATGGAATCATCGATTTGGAAGGAAAGACGATATTAAAGTATCGATCAATTTATCGGTGGTTTTCGCCAAATTAATTTCTGATCTCTTAATCTTTTCATCCTCGATATTGGTTTATCTCAGCAGGATAATCAAATTTAATCACGAATATGTAAAATCAACGGTATTAACATCATTCAAAAATAACCAGTTTTCCTCGTAGGTAAAATTTTAGAAGAAAAAAAATTCGATTTCGAATTTCCTTTTTTAGAAGATTAATAATCTATTGTAGAATTTTAAATTAGAGGCAAAAATATCAATCAATTAATTTATTTATCAAGTTATTTTAAGTTACTGGTATCTCAATAAATAAGCTTCGACCAGCTTTTTTATACGTCTTTATTTTGGCCTCTGTAATTCATCAATCATCCTTTCAAAGGTGTCTTACGAGTACATTAACATGGATAAAATTTATGTTAAACGCTGTAAATATTGCTGCAACGTTTCAAAGTAGTAAATTAATATCCATCGACGACAACTTAAACGCGCGTGAAAACGTGATTCGCGTAACTAACAAGCCGAGGAATTCGAGGAAGATCGTATTCATCGAAAAGTTAAGTCTTGGCTTCGCCAGATTCATCTCAGTGGAGTAGAATATATATATATATATATATAAGAAATGGATGTATTCGAGGAGAAAAGTGGTTCGTTTCAATCTTTGCCGCTTTGACAACAAGTCACGCCTTTTTCTTTTTACCAATGTTTTGCGTGTTCTGTCATACGTTGAAGACAATTTTCAAGTAATGAGACCACTAATCACTGATAATTACCATACATCTTGAACATATCGTCAATGCCTCCGCTTAAAAGTTAACCACTTACACGATAATGATCAAAATAATACATTCAATTGGGTTCGTTCCTCGCATCTAATTGATCCACAGACCATTCCCACTGTGTACAGTGATTGTCTACAACTTCTGATTATCTACGCGTTACTAAGCTTCGAAGATCGAGCATTCAGATATGTAAATAGAAATTCCTGTGCGTAACGTAGAGATAGAACTCGATAACGTATACGGCATTATCGATCTATTCATCGCGCAGAGTGTCTTAGGTTGGATAACCCAACGTCGTATAACGGTGTGCAATTGCATTGGAAGATAATATATATACACGTTGTACTTATTCAACAGTATAAAGAGGTCTTTAATTACACGGTATTCATATGTTGTTGGCGGAGGTCTAAAGAGACCTCAGCAGCTTTGATGCGCAGAAAGTCACCAAGTTAAACACCGTTGAATATGGTCGAGCAGTTTGGAAGAACTTGGTGGCGAAACCAGTGTTCGAAATTTCCAAGTGATGCTTCCGTGGTAACGCTCCTTTGTGGCTACGAGATGGTAAATTAAATACAAGAAAAATTTGGAATGTATTAAGAAATTAATGATATACGCAGAAGATGAAAATTCCAAATTCTTGTCCTAATTTTAATTACATTCGAATTTAATCGTCAAATTTCGATCCACATAGAGATCGATAATAAGCAATAAAACCGTGGAGTAAAACCGGCACACATTTTCGAGGATCGATATGTAGGGGAGGATCTCCCTTCCGGCAAAACATGTACACACGTATATTATTCACCCTCTCTTTTCTTAGCCAGAATTTAGACCGGCGCCTGGGAAATTTCATAAATTACGAGGGAAATGGAGAGAGGCCCGGTTGATATATGGCGGCCCCAGGATTTATTCCTGTGGCGGACTGACTTTCGTCGTGGCCATTTCGCGTGGCGGCCACGCGATGTCGTCGCATTACTATGCAAACGCATGTATGAGGCTCGTGGTAAACAGTCAAATTATGAGCGTGACGGGATCCGTGACAGTGGCATATTAGCTTGTCAGGGGTTCTTTTGAAATGGAACGGAGTTCGCGTTGATTCGCGGATAGAGACCGTCGTGGAATCAAGGAAATGGGTATATCTATCAATTTTCTTCGTGGGATTCTCTCCAAAATCCTTCCAAAATTTTGACAAAGATAATAGGACGGGATAACAAGTATCGATGAAATTAAATCCTGTCTCGATAATTCGAGTTAATCGAAGGATACAATACTCCTCGATATTGAAATTCTATTGTTAATTAATATCAGTTTAATTGTGATAATTTCGTGATATAAATATAGAACGATGTATGAAAACGATTCTCAGAAAAATTCGTACAACATAACTCGACTGGAAGGCGAATGAAATGAAACCGATCGATCGATAAATACATAATATAAATTTTTGAGAGTCGAAACAAAAATTCGAACGAATGGAAGACAACGAAATTGTAGCTCGATCGTGCAATAAGATTCTGTTGGAAAACGTCGGCGAAGGAAAATTCGATACGGCAGGCACGGTTTTAATTAAAGGGAAACGTTCGCGGGGAGCCATGTTCGGATCGTGGAGATTGTATAGTGGAAAACGTTACCGGTGAAACATCTCATAACCGTGAAGCATTTCTATCGAGAATGGGGCGTATTTTAACGACGGTATGCGTTTATATAAAACGCCACGACGCCAAGACGGTGTTTATCGCGTTTAATTTCGACGTTGAAGTTTCATCAACGCGACCACGGTTTATACGCGTTTTCTTGCAACGATCGCTTTTGCCTTCCGCCGTTTTTCGTAGGGAGTGAATTTGGCGATCAACTTTTCAATCTTCGTCTGTTTGTTTTAGGATGGATAAGAAAAAAAAAAGGAGGGGGACGACAGAAATATTTGCACACAACAAAAATTTGGGAAACGTTGTAAACGAGGCGCGAAATTAAGCTCGGCTTAATGGAACTTCACGTGACGCGGATCCAGGGAAGGTTGGAGGATAAACAAGTTGAAAGTTCATCAAGGTATTATAAGACCGCTTCTGACTTAACTTCTAAAAATAATTTGTTTCGCGGAGATAACCGAGTTACGAAGAATTGTTAGCCAAGTTTTAATACAATTTCACGGGAAATATAACTGTGACCTGCCTTCGAACCCGTCTTTAAATGGAACAAATCAAACACAGCACGAGCTTTTTAATTATTTTCCTCTACGTCATCTCAAAATGCTGCGTGATAATTCAAAGAATTTTGTTAGAAAGAAAAATTTAAGGAGATATCGCGTGCCTATTGATTAGATTATATATATATATAGATTACGAAGAACAGAATCAAGAACAGAAAAATCTTCTTTAGCGATTCTTTAACGATTTTTCTTTCACCTGTAACTCGAATATTTCCCAAGGAATTTGCCATCCCTTTCTTCCCATTCAAGTTTTTATTCGTGGAAATTCCGACGCGGCAAGTTTTCACCGAAACGAAAAAGCGGCATCGCGGCGCCGGCACGCAGCTGTTAATGTCAAAACTAGTTCTTATCCACGGCGTGGCCAACTTCCACTTTCCCGGTTTCTATTTTGGTAAAAGTTCGAAAATGGGTGGATCCGCCTCGTTGAACGCCGCTCCGGAAAAACTAACTTTCCAGACCTAATTGCGACTAATTACGCATCGGCAGGAGAGAGAAAGAGAGCGAGATGCTTATTGTTGCGCCTGTTCTCGCCTCTGCGCGCATTCCCCGAAACGGGAACAACGTGTTTAGGTATGAATTTCTCTGCCAACAACGCGCCGCTTCAAACTTTTGCCAGGAAAGTTGGAATTCAATATCCTGGGTGTTAGGACATAACCGTAGAACCGGAGTAAACCATTGATAGCTCTCTCTCTCAATGTCCGATGCAAGATAAATTAAACGTAATTCATTATTTTAATTTCGTTGGAGGGAAGAAAAATTGAGTCTAATAAATTTGTCGTTGCTTACACTGAAAATATTTACGTAAAATCGAATTGTTGTCAAGATACAGGGCTGGTTCTTTAATATATTTGTATTTCAACATCATTAAGTAGATTTATACTTTCACGAAACGTTTCTCGATTAAAAATTTTCAAATAAAATAACGCGAACGGAGAGAATACCGTTGAAGAAAGGATCGAATTTGGCCAACATTCTTCCCGAGCATTTCTCTTTAATCGAGATAGCATCACAGGTGGTGGTGGGCAGAGGCAAGGAATCGAGCAGGGGCTAAATTTTTATTTGCCCCAGCTGATTCCATCCTTCCTGCCTTCCTCGCCATTTCGTCCCCCTTTTTCCTCTCATTTTCGCCGGACACGTATATACCTCGTCCTCCAAATTGATTCGATTTTTGCGCGGCCGTGGCAACAATTATGTCACACAGCAGGACACAATTGACAATCTATCCGTGGAACAATCCTCCCCCTTTTTTCGTTCCCGATGGGTGGACGTATTATTATTGGAGAAATCGCGGAGGGAAAATGAAACGATCAACGATCGTGAGAAACGAGACGGTTTCCGATGAAATATCATTCGCCGATTCTTTTTACCTGCTTCTTTCCTATTGTCGCGGAATATCTTTGGTGGGGAAAGGGAAGAAAAGTGTATATACGATTTTTTGGGAGAAATTTATGGTATCGTTCTCGCGTAAGAAAATGTCGAGATATTGTTGGTTTCTCTCTATACGTGTCGATAATTTATTTTACCTAACGTGAAATAGTGCAACAGTCTGATTATTGCGAATGTTCGTTTCTTTTTTTAAATATATACGAAAGAGAAAAAGGTGTAAGCGTTTGGCTCGGTAAATAATAATGTTATGCAAAGATGATTGCTATTCGAAGGATCAACAATGCCTCAACGTGTTCCGTATCAAAGTTCGCAAACGTTTGCTTGGTAAATATGTATGGAAAATATTGGAGCGAACGTAGAATCGCAAATATTTCTCGGGGAATATTTTTATTTTGACGTAAGAATTAAGCAGATAGATATGTAATCAAGGAGATAAAATTAACCGTCTTTGTCATTAAAAATAAATTTCACAAGAAGAAAGTTACTCGCGCGAAATTCCAAGAAAGTAATCTCTAATTCTTATTTTCACTCCAAACATATATAAACGCGAAATATTTTATCCCAAAAATATCAACCTCGCAGGAAGATCTGAAGGATATTTAAATAAGATATTTAAATTACAAAAAAGGGGGCAAAAATACGGGATAATTTACATTCCTTTTCGTATCTGGACATAAAATACATTTCAACCCCCAATTACGAAGTAAACGTTAAAAGATATTTAAATTAGGAAGAAAAAAATCTCTATTTTTATAAAATAAATTTAAGGAAAATTTTATTTTCAACCCCCTCCTCCCAATATCAATATCACTAACATCATTACATACAACAGCTAACGTTTATTCCCTATTTTGCGGATCATTTTATCCCGCTGTCGCTGTAAATCTGAATTCCAGTCTAATTCAATCAAACGATCCCTTCCCTTCGACGCGAGCGTATACCAGATTCTATTTTTCCCTTCTGCTCGAGGAGGGGGTTGGAATTGGAATTCGACGTTTTCCGTTTAGTTTCTCATCCCAAATCTCCGGTTAAACACACTTTGCCGCTAGTTTACCACCACGCGCCATTGTAGCCGGCCTCGACGACACGCGCGCGTGTAAGTAAACCGCTTAGGCTACGTGCAACGATATGCGCGTGGGTGTGGGAACGAGTTCGACCAAGTTTCCAAAGCTTGAAGATTTTGCAGACGGAGGCAGGCATCGAGCAAACTTTATCTTCCTTCTCTGGCAACTGAAACCAGGGCTGGTGTGTTAAATCCACGCCCTGTCTTTCTTACGCTCTTCCAAGAAACCTGTCCTCTCCCTCTTCCTTCCTTTTTGAAATTTTCCCTTTGTGCGAATTTTTTTTCTTCCATTCTTGCTTATTACGGATCCTTCTTTCGTTCTTCTCTTGGTTTCTTCGGAACCAAAGGGAGATCTTGTTAACATTGGATAGGTGAGAATTTTGTTTCAATTCTTACGATGTTATTCTTGGTTGATGGAGAAGGATTTATCATTTTTACATATTAGGGTAATCTAGGAGATTTCGATTTAGATTCGTTTTAAAAAATGTATATATCAAACCTATCTTTATAGAAATACGTATAACGAGAGACGGAAAATTTAAAACTTTAATCGCAGTTAAATCGTGTACTGTCCAGAAGGAATAGAAGGTATGATAATTAGAGAATTTCAAACTTGAAAGTTGCAACGCGGTGGGGAAAATTAGCGATCTCTTCTCTAGTTACAAAGTTACGTCAGTATAGCTGTAAATTAAACTTGTAACGATAGGGGGTTCTAAGGTTATTTGCAAGAAAGTTATTTTCCCGACGAAAGATAGTTACATTTTTATTTAACCCAGTTCGCTAATGAACTTGTTGGATATTCTTAATGAATAAAAAGATATATGGAGAGAGAAATGGGGATCGGGAATGGATCGGATCGAGGATCCTGATATAAATAACATAATATTCCGTCGGGCAAAAATCACGAGATTCGAGATTTTCAAATTTTGTTTTGTATAAACGTCTGGGAAGCCGAGGCCCGGTCCATTAACGCCTTGAAACGGCGTTACGAGCTTACTCACGTACTTCGCTCCGTCTAAAGCACCTTAAAAACTTTCTTACAGCCCTACTTTGAGGGAGGAAGTGGCTTCGAGAGAGCAACGATACGAATGGCCATGGTGAAGAACGACACGATCAAACCGGGGCAAAGTTTCCCTACTCTCCTTTTTTTTTAAAGGTTTGCGCATTAACCTCTCGATCGTTTATTGATGCCCGGTAATTTATTAATATCCTCGAACTTTAATGTAAGTTTAACATCGTAATATGCGATATTACGACGCATCGTGCAGTTAATTTCCTCTTCGTAGCATAACGAATTTTAATTCCAACTTTTAATTTTCCAAATTTTTCCCCTTTTTGAATCAAAAGTTGTTAATCTTACGAGCACCCTTTATCGAATTTTCCAGAATTTTCAGAAATACCTTATTTTCCCCGATATATTTCCCCTTTTTATTAAGATTCTTTAAAATCCTATGACACTCTTCAATTAAGTTTCCACGAATTTTTTATCTAGCTAGAATATTTAGCATGGATATATTTATCAATCGTACGAAATTTTCGTTCAGGAAAAACTTCTTAAAACCCCTTTATCAATCTTGAAATAATTTGGAAATTATTGGGAGGAATGTCTCGAGAGGAACGGCTTTTCCAAATCATCCGTGACAATGGAAGTTACATAGCGATAAATATAAAGCGCAAACAAGGAGTTCAGGGATCGAGCTCCTTTTATCGGTCACGTTTCCCAAGATTTAAAGAGGCGCCCCTCGCCGTTGAGGCTAGACTCGGCTTCCGGGCAAGATGCAAGCAGCTAAATATGCGGATGCGCAAACACCCTGGCAAGTAAATAGTGTTTATTGCCTTCAGAAACGCTTCCCACTTTATGCCACTGGTACAACACACACATACACACGCGAGGAAGGAGGGTGGGCAAACTAAGAGTGGCAGTTGGTTAAGTTTAAATTATACGATGCCCGTTGCGAAACTCCGTCCCGAAACTTATACTTAAGTTTTTAATTACGTACGCTCCCGCGGCTGTCGTCGACTGCATAAAGGAGAGGGTGGTATTTGCGAAGAACCGTTATAGAAAATGAGCTTGGAGAAGGGGGCGCAGTCGGGTGGATTACAGGTGGAACGCGGATGGTCGTGAAAATTGCTCGTCCTCGAGCAAAGATACGTCGAATTTGTGGATTCGTTTATACTTTTGAGAGATTGACAAATCGGGAAATACGTGTTTATACAATTTTTGTTTATCGCATTCGCAAGATCTGGATATTTGTTTTCAAAAGTACGTTGCGAGTCGTCATAAAATGGAACAGGAAAATCTTTGAATTTGAATTTGAATAAGATGGATTTGAAGGTAGACAAATTGGAACAGGAAAAATTTATGTATGTGTTGAATTAAAATTTGGGAATATTGGTGCAATTTTTGCAATTTTCGATAACGTAACCCTTTCGAACCTTTATCGAACAAAAATTCAGTGAAAATGATATCGCAACGAAACGAAGAATTGAGCTACTTCGTAAAGAATAAAAATTAGCTTATAAATGCACAGTTATAAACTATAGATAAAAAATTTCATCGTGTACGATGGAAAAGTTTAAATTGGTGAAATGTTGTTAATTCCATAAGAAATAAAGAGAACGCACAGTTATCTGAATTCCTTCATACTCTATCTATAATTTCGTAATATAATTTGTCGATTCTAAAAATTCTATTAATTCTTAACTATAAAAGTGAGAATTTGAAAATAATTCCTTCCTCGTTCAAATTCGTTTCGACTTTTAAACAAAGCCATCCCTCTTGTTCAACTTATCGCAGAATAATACGTGACAATGCAAATATTGAGTTATACTTGGGAACGCATTAATCATCATATAATCGGAATTAATTCCTATTTCAACAGAATCGCGTATGATATATATCGACCTTGTTAAATTACGTTTCGTCTAATTTAGAAATACGGAAACCGGTTTAAAACTTGTCACAAAGTGTTGTTTCGTGTAATGGGCAAATACATATTTTACGTAACAAATTTTATTAATTCTTCTTCTTCTTCTTTTGATATTGTAAATCCTATTTTATAATTAAATGTGTAATACAGTTGGTTTGCGTGGATCGCAAAATTTTACGTACGTGGATATTATTTTAAAAAGAGAAAGAGAGAGAAATAAAAAATGAAATTTTTGATTCGAAAATGTTGGATAAAGAAGAATAATTTTTAATTGTGACGGAAATGAAAGATAATTCGCGTAACTTTGAAACAAATTAGCATAAAATTGAATCGAAATTCATAGCTGACGAAATTCGTAATCGTTCGTTTTAACCAATCATTCTTTGTGAATTTCGAAATCTATGAATTATCTGGTCATTTTATCATTTCTCCCTTTGTTAAATTCGATATCGCGATCACTGTTGTTATTTAAAGTACTATCCTCGATTCGCAACGTAAATAAAATTAAACAATAACGCATAAATCATTCTCATTACATTCACATCTATTGTTAAAATTTAAACAATATATCAAAATTACAATTAAATTGGAATCCTTCAAAGGAACAAAATCCTTTTTTTTTAACAAATCATAATACAATATAAAAGATTCGAAAATGTATCGAAGAAAAACGTATCGAACGAATAAATACAGACATAAGAATCCTCCCAAGGTAAAAATATTCGCATTTTCATTCCCCAATTATCATCAACGTCTAGAAACTCTAACAAGATGAACGATGTCTTTTGCAGCTCGTCGAAAGTTCCTCCGAGGAGGGAAGCGAACGAGATGGAGAAAAAGCTCCAAGATCGACCTTTGACCCACGATAATTACCACAGCTCATAGTTGCCGGTAACTGGTAACGCGAAATTGGAACAACAACCGATCCGATATTCCTCGAATAACCTCGAAAACCGGAAGTGCAATGCGCGCCCCCAGCACACGATTCAATTTGCAAAGATTGAAGGAGGGGGTGAGGGAGAGAGGGAGGGGTCTTTCGAGCAATCGAGAAGTCGACGAACGAGCGAAACTTCTCTCGGGAATGAGATGGAGTCTAATTATGGCCGGTCGTTAGTAGAAGCTTCAACCTTCTCGTCGTAACAGGGCCGTCAACTTTTGTTGTGGCCAAGTTTTCCGTCTAAAACCCTCTTTCTAAGTATTTTATCATTCACCCTCATCTTAATTCGTTTTGTATAAATCGTGGGATAAGATTGTTGAGAATCACAAGCGAAAAGATTATGCAATTTTTACTATCGTTTTCCTATCGTATATATGAAAGTTTCAGAGAAATTGAGATTATTAAAATGTCTTGTAAGGTTAGATGAAACTTAAATTTTTGTGAATGAAAAATTGCAAAAGAAAAATTTTATACTAATTAACGATACTTTTATGTTGCAGGATGCATCGCTGCACAACTTGATGGAAATAATTTTCAAATATGTTAGGAAAAGGAAAATCGAGCTGAATCAATTAAAATACTTGTAAGAGAAGATTGAAAGAGAAGAAGAATTTCTTTTCTAAATAAGTAATTTACGTTTCCCTTTTACTGGAATATTTTCGTAAAAACATATCATTATCTCGCAACACGAGAAGAACACGCGAAACAATTAGTCGGAAAAAGAACAAGTTCTTTCTCTTATCGAGGAGAGACTAGCCCGGAGATAAACACGAAAGGAAATTATTATCGACTTGGAACCGGTTACACATCCGCTTATTCGTGACACGACGAGGATGAAAAACGAACGATGGAAATCGTTCCCATGAAATAGATCGTTTTAATTTTTCTTCTACTCGGCAGTGTAACGAGTGGAAATCCCCTCCTCGGGAGGGGGACAAAATTTTTACGAGGATAAGCTTCTACTTATACGAATGGTGAGATATGCGATTTCTTACGCGTCTTCGGATATACGGCTCGAGAAGAAGTTTTAATAGAATTGAAATTTATGTATATTAGACGATTGTGGGGAAGGTATGAGTAATGCAACGGGGCCACATCACTGATATTCCACAAAATTCTAATAAAGTTGCTCGAATATCACGCTATTGATTATCCCCCTACATTAATCATTAATCACAAGAGGGATTCGTGTTGATAGAATTCTTTATAATGGAAAACTTGATTTATTAATTTTAGAATAACAAACTGTTGAAGCGAATAATCGAGATGTGAAAGTGATGTATAAGTCTTTACAAAAAAAAAATCTACTTTTTAATTTCCTCTTCGCAATGCATATTATTATTGCCCACAATAAAGATGAATAACGAAAATTCAAGGGTGCTTGCACAGCACGGCCCTCTCCACTCTCGTCTTCTCGCTCTTTCGTTGTTAAAAGAAAAGAAAAAGCAAAATCCTCAGAAATGTTTCACCAAGTAAATTCCACTCATCGCTACAATTGTTCTAATTTCAACGAGAGATTTATATTTAAAGAAGGAAAAGAAAGGAAGAGAAAGGGGAGATCCAATTTCGAATTGGTGGTAATTTATCTCTAATCGGTGTTTAATAATCCATCGTTTATTTGTTATACACAATCTCGATCGATCACTTCTCCCCCTCGTTCGCGACTTCTTCTGATATTCCTGAATTTATTTAGGATGAGGAGTCGAGAGATGTGGAAATCAACAATGTCGGAACACGAGCGATTCTTCGATTTCGCTTTTACGATCGAGCTTTACCCTCAACCTCCTTTTTTTTTTTTTTGCTCGCCGCAAAAATATAATCGACGTTAAACATGCTCGATTATATTTCAGATTGGAACGAATTTCAATTTGCATTCGATGGAGATGTGAAGAAATATTTAGGAGAGGAAGAAAAATTTATTAAATTATTATATACGATAAATAGACTCGAAGACACTGTTCTTCCCGATGAGATGAGAAACAGTTTGTAGAAAAGATATTAGTTGGAATAGAAAGACACGCGTAATCTTTAAGAAGATTTTTAAGAAGATTTTTAAGATTCATTAATATTCATACCTCGTTTCATCAAAGTTTCATTATCTTGGCGTCAAACATGGTAATAACATCTTCTGAATGCAACCTTACATAGGGATTATAAATTTATTAAAAAAGATGCTGAAAAATAAGAGGAAACATAAGACTTTGCAAAATGATCCTAAATGAATAATTTCATAAAAATGCGATTTATCATAAAATACTCCTCTTCCTATAATAATTCGTGAACGAAGCAATATTTCATTTACAATATTTTCGAGGATAATGAAAATTAAAATGAAAATTATCTGGAAGGGATAAAATTGTAAGGAGAAAAGCGAAAACTTCGACACGTAGCGTATCGATCGATCGATCGAAATTTGAAAGAACAGTGAAATGGAAATCTTCACGAACAATGAATCGATTATAATTTACTCCTGGATGGATGGATTTCTTTTTGCAAAGTTTCATCGGATCAATGGACGAATGGAAAGGAGGAGGGAGGGGAAAAAGTGCGTTCGAATCCATCGAACGCTTCTTCGATTAACTTTCGCAAACGGACAAACGGGAAGGAAGCTTTAGAAAGAAGGTTTAATTAAAAATTATCCTCTTTAAGTATCTTTCAGATACGAATAGAGACGGCAGGAATCGCGGCCTTTCAATTTGCGAATGGTTTTATCCGATTTACTTCTGAAGATCCAACGACCACGCTTGATAAATTGGATGATCTTTCATACTTTCAACGAAACTCTCATATGTTTTTTAATGATTAATTTGTTTTAATTATTCTTAATCGAACTGGTGTTTTTCCTTTTAGGGATCATTTGAAGAAGATCCGAGTGAAAATTACTTGAAGTTGAGTATTTTAAGACGTGTTACAAAAAGGAGTAAAAATTTTTATTTTTAATAAATTTTTATATTTCTATTTGATAACGAAAACTTGAAAAACGAATTGAAATTAATTTAATCGAATGGGGTTAAACGATCAAACTTCCCCGAGGAAGAGAATAACACGAAATATTGCCCACTCAAAAGTAAGACTAACAACTCAAGTCTGGGGCAAGTATCGTCTTTAATTATAGGCAATTACATCGATCAAGTTTCTCGATAGCGTGCTACGAACTTTCTTCCAACAATAATTTTCACTTTTCTGAAATTCCTCCCTCACTTTTATCATGAAATATTCTCCGCGAATACAAAGAAAGTTTTAACTTTTCAAAGAAACTTAATATATCCAACGTTGAAATTTTAAACAAGTCATTAAATCAACTAAATAATTATTTTAAAAAATATTAAAAATAATACATTATTGTTCAATATTTACCTGTCAAAATCTAAATCATCCGATATTTTCCTTCTCAACAATTTGTATCATCTTCACGTTCTTCTTATTCTTCATCGGAATTATAGAATCGAAAATTGATGCAAAATTGTGAATTGAATTCTACAATACTTTTCACTAAAAACGATTAATGCACGAGCAAACTTCCGCACCGAACACGATTGAATATTCAAAACCCATTCAAGATCGGCACACATCTCCATCCCATCAGAAATCGTCGCTCGCGCGAACAAAGTTCGGCAAAATGGCGAATCGGGGCCAGCCAGAAATGGTTAAATGTTGGAAAACGTTGAACCGCTTAGGCAAAAGACAACCGGTGAACACGAGTGATCCTCTCGATTATTATACTTGCATGAGGACACCCCCCGCGCAGAAAGTCACGCGAGTGGCTCAAACAAAGATTCATAGCGCTCGAGTTTCGCGTATAACGAATCTGGACTATAGTTCAGTTTGTCTCTGTCGAGCAAGGGAACTCGTGGATGTTTTGGAATAGAGATTCGAAGAATGTTTTAATATAAAAATTATTTAAATAATTTCGTTTAACTCTGCCGTTTAATTTTACATCGATCCTTCTCTTACGTCTTCTAATTTTCTTTTCGTTCGACAAAATATTAATTTTTGCCTCTAACATTGTGCTCTGCTTTTCAGGTCTGAAGGGAACACGCAGATTTTGACGAAACTTTGCGTTATCAATCCAAGAACTTGTTCTCGTACTTGGCTCTTTTGCTTTAAGAGTGAATCTATCGATCTCATCCCGGAACGTTTCTATTCTGAGTTATGTGAAAAAGAATTAATGTTTATGAAATAATAATTGATCGATAATCGAGAATTTCGATTGAATTCTGAAAAAATATTTATCTTGAATTCCACGCGTGCATAATAATAGTTAGAATTGAAAATTACCGGATATCGTTAATTTGGCGATTTTACATTCGAAACGATCGCCGATAAACTCCGCGCACATATCGAAGCTATTCCAGAGCTAGCTCCGGCGAATCTTTATAAACTTTATAAATGGAATCCGGGAAATAAATTCTTGATCGACCGATTCTCCAATCGCGATTCTCCTCGAGACGAGGAGAGATCAGTTCGAACGTAAACAAATTTTTGAATAGAAATCGTGTCGAACGATGGAATGAATCTACTAGAATTAATTAATAATAAGTTATTTAAGCGGCAATAAGGCCGGCTCTGCCCAACCAATTAACGACACTGTTCCAACCAATTAGTTCCTTTCGGGATTAAATTTCTTTTTCGAATGGAGATATCGTTGTTCGATTGCGTCTCTTAGCTAGTTTAATTAATTTGAACGATCCTTGGGAATAAATATTCAATAAGAAAATAGATTATTCTTCGTCTCAACGCTTTTATTCCTCTCTCGGGATATTTCTCGTTATTTTCGTATCATTGGCTGCTGTTGAATTTTCAGAAAAAAAAAAAATAATAATGGAAGGAAATATTCGATAATCTTGTTTGAAATTGTGTTTCGACGAGAAGGAAAGATTAGGGACGCGATAAATTTATCGTGTTCGTGTATCAAAAGTCAGTTTTTTTCTTCAAAAAAACTGAGGTAATTAATTATTGGTTAATGTCTATATATTGTTATTTAATATACATATCAAGACCTGTCTCGTGTATTAGCAGAAGAGATAAGTTTCAAAACAAAATCATCATTGGACACGAACATCGGGTATTAATCAAACTGTCAAATTTTTTTATCCCTAGGGGAAAATCACTTAACATCGAATCAGTTTTTTCTTCGATTAAAAGTTTAAAAGAAAAACGCTTGAAACGTTTTTACGTTCCAGTTTATAATAAATTTTAATATCGCGTGATAATATTAACATTCTTCTAAGGAAGGGAAACAAAAAATTGATTTGCATAAATGGTAAATGGTGAGTGAAATAATAATAAATAAATTTAATTTTCTCAATAAAATTTACCAGTCCTTTTTATCAGATAATAATGTTTCGAAGATACTCGAGGAATATGACGATCGAAACTCATCAAAGATCGGTGATAAGCCTTCGGAGGAACGTGAAAGGGTTGCAACAGCCCTCGAGACACTTGGCAAGAGCCACGATAAGCCTACCTATCAAGAGTCTTGGTCCCTCAGAGTCGAGGATAGCTTTTCATCGGACTTTGGAAAATCGCGCTAGTTTTCAAAACAGTTCTCGAGTGATCTTCGACAAGTTTTGAAAAATATTCGAAACATTACACAAACTTTCCACCAACTTGGATGAATCGTTATAAATCAAAATGTTTGGAAAAATATTTTGACAAGACCTGCCCATTTTCTTGAAATTGAAACAAAGAAATCTTTTCAAATCGCTTGAAGATATAATTGGACGAAATTGTACAATTTTCGATTACTAAATTATTTTGTTAGAAATATCGTTTGAAAAGGGGGATTATGAGAATTAAAAATAGAAGATTCAACGCGGCGTTAATATCCTAGCAGGTTCGATATCATTAAATAACATTTCCAGAAAATTCAAGGTTAATTCCAGCCCATAGTGGCTAACGCAGAAGAGCTCATGGATTATTACATCGTATCCAAGGCTGTCGGGTCGAAGAGTGGAACGACAGTCGTGGCTCGAAACAAGAGGGTTTGCACGATGGTCCCATAAGATATTGCACTATCATGGCATCGCTCCACCTCCATTGAATATCGTCGTATTTACGCGCGTATGCACACGTATATACTTTTGAGTGTATCTCACGGCCGCAGTGACATGTAATTTGCCCGTGAAACTTGCCTCTTCAGCTGAAATTATATACTCTCGTTTCTGATAAGCGTCTATAATGAACAGCGCTGCCTCGTTCCGGAGAATCCTCTGTGCATCTCCCCGATATTAAAATGGATCGAGACGACTAGAAAATAGATTTGATTCGCAACTTTAAGGATTGTTTCTTTGCTTGTTTCGTTGTTTTGACAACATCGATCGATCGATCGAAGCTATAGATAGCTATAGATAGATCAGAAATTCTTGGAAATTTAAAGAATCGTTGAGGTTAATCGAATAAAATCCCTTTTCCAAGATATCTATTTCTCTATTGTATTATTACGCAATAGTCACGCTTATATTTTCGTTATTAAAAAAGTGAAATAAAAATTGCACAAAGTTTCACGGAAGAGTCATACACTTCACCGATATATAAAGTAGCAACAACTTCACGGGCTCAACTTCTCTTTTCAAGTGAGTTTTTTTCGTTCTACACAAATCGTTTCCCTTTTTTAATCGCGATTCGCACAACATCATCGACGCAAAATCGCAACGTTTACGTAGACCCTTACAGCAGATTTGTATTTCTAATAACGTAATATGCACGGATATGCAACTATTGGAAACACAAAGCTATTGGAGCATCATCGATGAGAAATCGCAACGATTCGTTTCACAAACATTATCAAGTACAATGCAAACCATCGACACATCGTGCATTCGGGTAAAATTACAGAGTATAAGAATATGATATAAAAAAAAGGAAGAAATATAACTCCCGATAAGATATTGATTAGATATGCAGGATGTTTCTTCGATCAAATTACAGAAACAATATAATTTAATCAAAATGAAAAAAAATGTTATAAAGCAATGGATAAATGTATGCATAATCTGAATTGCAGATTATATAGATTTTATTTAATTATAGTAAATAAGATAGTAAATAAATAATCGAAATTGTGAAAGTGGTAATTATTATTATATAACTTTTTTTCAAAAGTTATATCTCTCAAGAAAAATGTGACAAATCTTTTTTTTTTATATCGAATTTGATTTATATATATATATATATATATTTTTTTTTTCCTGTTTAAAAAGATTTGAACGTGACATAGTTGAAAAGGGAAAACAATGGGTTAGATCAAAGACATAAATCCTTTTCAAAATATAAATCCACAAAGTTTTATAAAGCGAACGGTATGACAATCAATATTTTTGAAATGTTTAAAAGAGTGGCAAAAACAACACATATTTCATCTCGAGATCAAATAAAAAAAAGCAGTTTCTGTAATATGAGGTTGGATTGAAAGCGTATTGAATTTCAAAATTGATTTCACTGAAAAAAAAAAATACAGCAAACAGTTGGAAGTTTTGTCGTATTTTTCTTTCATAAATAAATATATCTTATTACATTAATTATATAAAATACAAATTTACAGTATTTTCGTGTTCTTTATATAAATACAATTATATACGTATAGAAATAGTTAGGTTTGTGAAACTTGTGATCGTTGTGAAATTATAATTTCCAGGTAATTACAACTTTTCTCTTTTCTGCTATACACGTGTTGGATTTGAAATTAATAACGATATTTAAATTTGACCGATTTTCAAGAATTTCATCAAGCTTGTTCGGATTTCGTAAGAGGAGTTTCGTTAGGAACGATAATGTCCAATCGCATAGAATCTTTCGGCAAGTTAACGTGGAAGTTGAATCCAGTTCGTTAAAAGTATAACGACCCGACTTTCAACTTAACTCGGGCTCATTCAAGCCGCACTAAGTTATTCTTTTGTACGGCGAACTCCAGAAAATGATCCTCGCTCGCACTAAATTATTAGAGCAAAATGTTTCCCTTTTTAAAGGGATATCGTAAGACCGACTGCTTTTTACCTAGAACACAATACTGAACCAAGAGAAACTCTTTTCCATCGATATATCTATTGAAAAAAATCTAGCTTAATTTAATGTAAGTAATAACAGCTGATATCGATTCCTTGCCTATCGATTTATTTTGGCATTGGTTGAATGGATCAAAGGAAACCAAATTGTTCGCTGAAAAGAAGAATTACGTTTAACTCGTATCTGTCATCCCAGATTTATAATATTTGTGAATTTATTGACATTATTGCTACGACGAGTAACTGAACAAAAATTTCGTCTCGTACACGCCACTTTCCAAGCCCGTAAATAACAATAATTGGATGCAAGGTGGAATCCATCCATTACCGTTGTCAACACGCAACACGCCTCCCTCTATCGACCCAAAGAACAATATACCCTGCTCACTCCTCCCCGCGATAGACGCACGATTCAAAACTTGGCCGAATTCTAAACGCAGACACGTGCCACGATCCGTGCAACGACGTCTAATTTAGACACTGGGATCCGCATTTTACGCCCTGTACCTACAAGAGCACGTATAGCAACGCCTGCTACACCGGCGCTGGATTATTGTGCGGACGAAAACGAGTATTGCGCTGCAAATGACAATTTGTTACAGTTCTCTCCGAGCTTTCCGTACCTCTCAACCCCCTATCCACCTTCCCCCGCGCCCAACACAGACCTGCTTTCTACTTTCGCCACGCTTCGCGCAACCACCGCCATCCACCGCCTCTTCCTCTTTCCGCTTCCATCCCCACCAACAAGGGAGAGAGATTCAACCAGCACCACCTTGTCCTGGAAATATTTCAGCTCTCGGCTCTTGGCACCGTACGTTTCGCGAAACAGCGGTGGGTGAAAAGAGAGAGGGAAAGGGAAAGAGACGCGGCAGCTTGCTAGGGATCCCTAGGCGTAACGCGCTGCGACTGCAGCGCCACGCTCGGTCTTCTCTATCTGTGCATATGGGGGGAATCGCGCGAAGCTGAATGGTCTGCAGGCCGCAGAAATCGCAGTCTAGGGTGGAGAGACACAGAGAGTTTCTCTGTATAGCGGAGGCGTGAGGAAAGCGGAAGTATGAAAGGGGTTAGGAGGGTAGAGGGCGCGGCAAGCCAATATGATAAGGACGTATTTTAAGGTTCGATGAGCATCGGTTTTCCTCGTTCGCCTTGTACAACCGATATACCGCATTCCTTTGCCAGGGGTATCTCTCAATATCGGCGGGTTCAATTGATCGTAACCCATTTTATATATTGGAACGGTAAAAATGTCGCGTTTCCCTCCCCCCCTTCCTTTTTTTCCTCCTCCCCTTTGAGCTCTTCTCTCTCGCTTCGTACTACTATATCCTTCCTCTTCCTCCCTTTTCTCTTCATTTTTCTCTCGTTTCGCCTCGTATTTCTTCCCTCTCCACTTCTTACTCCAACTTCTTCTTTTTAAGTTCTAGTCGATTCTAGTCGTTTCTTTTCTCCTTTTTTCTTTCTATTTTCATCCCCACCCCCGGGTTTCGACCACTCGCGTGCCTGTACACCCTTTCCTCTCTCCCTCCCTCTTTTATTCCCCTTACGTTCCGCTCGAATTCCTTTCGCTCAACGCGAAGGAAGAGAGCCTTCGAAATCTTTCTCCCCGGATGGAACGATTGCGCCCGAAGGAATCCAATAAACGCACTCCATTGTAGCTACGAGCCACGGCTAATTGCGAGAGGGAATCCAGACCAGAAGGGATATCTTTGAGGTAAGACATCATGTTCGAGCTCGAAACTCGTCCAACTGGAGATCCTTCGTGACTTTTACAGCGGATTCGTTTGACGGGGATTGGTGGACCGGTAATCTCCTCTTCCGGGACGTCTGATTTAGTTCGAGAGTGGCATCCGTTTAAAATTGCGAGGAATAATTAAACGGGATAAATTTAATGAGGATATATATATATATAAACGTGACAACGATGTAATCGTGAAACTTTAATTTAAATTTAATATTCATCGATCCGTTCTTTTGATGCCCACGTACGTTTTAATTCGTACAGGCAATCTTTATCTGTGGATCGAATCAAGTAATTTAGTGGAATATTATATAACAGGTAATTATCTTCTTATTCTTATGTATAGTTTTTTTTTTTAGAATAAAATAAATTATTCCCCTTTTCCTGACGAACGAAATCTTCGTCCCAGCATAAACGTTTTGAAAATCTTTTGGTCATATGCTAATTTTATTACCTGCTCGAAGTTCTCGATTCGATTTTATTTATACATATTCATCTCGTGATTCTAGAATCTAATTTCGTTAAGGAAATCATTTCCATCGAACATCATCCTAATAGCATCGATCGATGGAGAGGACGACACCTTCTAATTTCAATATCGTAAAAGTTTTAGAAAAAAAAAAAGAATAGTAATAGCGGTCATCAAAGGAACCATAGAAATTCCATTTTCAATGTACGTACACAAAAGAACCCTTATTCCCCCCTTCAACGCTATAGATCTCTACAAAAAAAAAAAGAGAAAAGAAAAACAGAAAACCTCGATGACAGTGGAAAAATCGAAAAGATTCCAATCGATGGTCCAACGCAAAGGATTAAGACGTCCATCGTCGAAAAAATTTCATTACGCCCCCCGCGCTTAGTCGTGAATTCCTGACAGTCCCCTTTCACCCCCTATTCATCCACAAAAGAGTCTTATCGATAGTGCCATTCGTTCCGCGCTCGTCTCCCGTTAATGCTTCCAAAGAAAAAGTGAGGGAGGAAAAAATGGCCTAAAAAGTCCCGCCGCCTGAATTCTACTTTTTCTCTGTCTCTCTGTCTCTCTCTCTCTTTCTCTAAACGCGTTCTATTAAAACGAGAGCCAATGAAAAAATTCATTCGATAAACAAGGATGAAAACGAGTCATAGACAATAGAAGAAGAAAGGAGTAGGAGGAGCCAGTTGGTGAGTTTTGTTTTCCAAACAAAAAAAAAAGAAAGAGAGAGAAAGAAGAAGAGGGGAGGGGAGGGAAAAACGAAGAGAACGATCCCATTTCTTTGTTGAAAGAAGTCTAAGAATGGAACTTGAGCGTGAAAACGCCGCATCGCATTGGAAGATTGCTGGAGCACGATCGTGGCGAGAAGAATCCACTAAACACACACTCTCTGCGAGCTCGAGCTAATTACAGGAGAGAAAGAGAGAAAAGGAAAGGAAAGCTACGAAAAGATGGATCGATGGATCGGATTTCATCGACAACGACTAAACGAACGATCGATGCAATCGATCGACCAGCTCTCGCGCCTCCCCCAAGAAATACCATTAACCCCGAGGAAATATGAATTTCTCTCCTCCCAAATGGAAAATCGGCGGACATTCCTCGAATACGTGTATACATATATCCACTCGCGATTGTTCGACACGATTCCTTTTGTCGAACGCGTTCTTACGTATCTCGGGGTATTTCCACGATCCCAAAGGTTGGATCCTTTTGTGTACAGGGGAGCTTTTGTAGCCGGCCAGATACGAGCATCGTTTAAACGATATTTACGTCGTGCTCGTGGACGTAAAGAACGAACGAGTGGACTCCTCTCTTGGCACGAGATCAGAGCAACGCCCATCCCTCTTCTGTTTCTCTTCTCGTCCCCTTCTCCCCTTTTTCTTCCTTTTTTGTTTTATACCCCGTTTCTATATCCTTCCGTCACACGATCGTGATAGTTTCGACCGGGGAGGGGTTACATCGAAGTCGAAAACTCGCTCGTACGTTTCGAAGAGACGCGCGCGGAAACGCGAGATCGTATCGTTGGAAGTAGCGGCGACGAGAAGTGGCGGGAAGAGGCAACGACGACGACGACGACGACGGGGACGACGATTGAAAAACTTTTCCAACTCGACAAGTTTAACGGATCGATGGGACACATTTTTACCGGAAACCAGCCACCGGTTCGACCGTGTTCTCCGACCTTTCCCTCCCGGCTTGTGTGTTTGTCCCGCTTGTTCACTTCCGGGCCAATCGATGCTATTGAAACAATTTTTTCGGCAAGATTACTCGGTTAATTCGATGGACGTGTGCTGCAAAGACCGCACGACAGACTGGAAATTGTTTTGAAACGGCAGGGACTACCACCTCTCGTGGGGATCGCGGCATTTTTTTTTTCCTTTTTCCGTTTCCCTCCATCGTTTTTTCCTACGACCCAGAGCAAATTCGTTTCTGGCCACCACTCGTTACTGTCGATTGATGTCGACGTTTAATTACGAAACTATGCTGGAAAAACTGGAAAATCGTCGTCCTCGATTCGTACAACGATTATACATACTTTTATAATGTCCTAAAATAACCAGGATGGCTTGCGTTGGCCTGGAGAGAATTGGTAACGTTTCGAGGTGGCGAGGTTGGCTGCACTGCGCGTGCGTGTTTTATCATTTTTATCATTTGACGATTCGTTTAAAAATGACAAAGAGTTTTTTTCTTTCAGGATTTTTTTACCTTTAATCATTCGAAGAACGAAAAACTTGGATATGGAGAAGTGAATATCGAGCGTGATAAATCGTTAAAAAAAGGAATTTTTTTAATTCTATGTATCCAAGTAAAACTTTCCATCCGAATGATTAGATTATTCGATTAACAAGTTGAACGAAATATGCTTGTTAAAACAAAATTAAAGCATTATACGTGAATCTTGATAATCAGTTCGGTGGAGTATAAATTTAATAATAAATTTTATATAAATATGAAAAGACAAATGGAATATAATCAGAATGAATATTGTCCAAAGCTATTAAAACAACATTCTCTCGTGCAAATTTAACATTCAATTAAATTACCTCAACCATTTTCGCAAATTCATTCTCCCCTAACATTAAACCTATCCATAAAATAAATTCGAGGGAGAAGAGAACGAGAAAGAGAGAGAGAGAGAGAGAGAAAAGAAAATAAATCTTTCAACGAAAAATATTGCACGAAACTTTAATATCTTTTCAATATCGTAAACTCATTTTACCCTGCATCCTTCCCGAACGTTAACACGAGAACGAACGAGAAACTTAACCGTCCGTGAAAACAAGGAATTAAACTATCTAAAATCGTGGAAAAATTGTTAACGTCATCGCGAAGAAATTTTTATAAATACGAAAAATCGCGCAGACATATCGCTCATATCTCGCGTTTCGCACATATTCATATATTTGAAAAGTTTTCATATTTGATATATTCCACCTTCCACCCCCACGTGCTCGTGGAACAACACAGCGGAACGAAAGAAATCCTCAAATATTTCTGAAATTCCTGCTCTTATAAAAAGTTTCATATCGATATTGTCACGTGTGCTTTTGTATTTTGATTTCCCGACCGAACCCAAGAAGAAATATCAGTTTCTGTAAACGGGATCCATGTCTCAGTCGACTCCCTCCCTCTTCCTTCATGAAATACGCAAAGCGAAAACGCGAATATTCGTTCCCCCATCCTCGATAATTGTAATTAAACACGTCCTACATATTTTACAGTTTGTAGCGCGGGCGATCAACGCGTAGCCGAATTAAATCGTTCCCCGAATTAATCATTCACCGGATTGCTAAATTACTACGTCCGATTAAATTAGACTCGTTCATCGTGTATCGCGTTATTCAATTTTCGTTTAACCAACCCAGGCGCGAGTTTCCCTCGAGTTTTTAGGGAGGAGGGGGAGATTAAACGATACGATAAACATCTAGCGAATCTGGAGGACCGAGAGTGATAATTTAAAATTCGTATTAAACGTTCCCAACTCTGGCCGATAAAAGTTGAGCACACGAAATGCCAACGATATCATCGAGGTTGACGTTTACAGATTATAGGAATTTGAATCAATTTAAATCTTCGATATTTCCAGATATCGCTAGTAATAATTTTATACGCGAAAATATTTGTACACTGCACTCCTCCTCTCGTACGTACCGATTACGAAAAAAAAGAGAAAATATATTCGAAGAATTTTTAATTAAGCTAGAGAGATTAGAGAGGAATAAGCAGTTACCCGTCATCGACTGTAAAATCAAATTCCAAGCAAACGGAATGATCACATCGTCAAACACACGATTTCCAGAATCCATGCTCCAGGGTACACGTACACGGGGGCGGAGGGGGGGCCTAGTTAATTGTACAAACATACACTCGTCGATGTAATTTCACCGCCATCGCGCGTGACGATTCGTTACGATTTCAATTAACCCAGCAGCAGCACCAACACCAGATAACAACGCACGTAGATAGAGGGACGCTTTATATATTCAAACAAATCATCGCGCGAGGACGAAGAAAGTCCTTCCACACGTTAAATACTTCAATCTTCCTTGTACACATTTGCACAAGCCTCCGTATAATTCCCGTCATTCTCTATTTACCGTGCAAAACCGCGCTCAAATTACCAACGATACCATAATCCGCTCATAGTTTGGAGAACAACCAATCAACCTCGACGATCCTCGACCTCTCTCTTGAAGCGCACACGTCTCCGCTCCGATTTCCTCCTCCTCTCAAAAGAAGAAGAGAAATGGTTCGAAAAACTCGTAAAATCCACGCACGGCCACGCGTTGAAACTTTTATCGCGTTGATAATCATAACTCGACGTTTTGCGCCGATATTAATGGACGATTGGTCGGCTGAGGGAGGGAACCGGGCACGATTACCACCACTTTCCGATACGACGGTTCTCAAATATTTCCCGATTTTATATCGTGAAATTTCTCGGCCGGGTGGAAACGGCAAAACTGTTTCCAGGCTTGACCACAATCGGATCTGGCCGAACGTATAAGTCATTCCCGGTAGAGTAGAGTTACAGTCTGGACTACGAAGCGCAAGGAAAGTCGTGCTTGAAGCCACGGTTCGTTGATTCGAGCCTCTTGAGAATGGCGTGCAGTCGCGACGAAAGCGGGATTAAAGAGGGTGAAAGAAGGGTGAGGGAGGAGTGGAGGAATGGAGGGATCGGGGCGGTTTTTATATATCGAAACGCGTATTGAGAGCGGATCGGAAATGATTTTTCTCGTTTTTCGAAACGACACGGTGTGCATAAGTTTCTGCTTTCGAAAGAATATTTTGGAGAACGTCTGGTTTTTTCGTATTTAGAGTTTCATATTTAAAGATAATTTTCAAAGAATTGATCCAATCGATATTAACAATTTTTTCCTTAAATTCTTTACAATTTCAATTATTTATTTTACGTAATACTATTTACGATCATTCGAAATCGTTATGGTAAAAACAAGAAGACAAGGAAATCCAAATTCAATCTCAAAGTACAACAACGTTTAACGTGTTAATTTTCCATTCCTCTGAAACCTTCTAACAACCATAGAACCAACCAAAGAACTAATAACACCCGTCCACACCGACAAATAAATCAAACCCTACGAGTCATTGAGTGAAAGCCCTAGCAATTCTCACAAGCAAACTATACTAACCCCTTAACGAACTAAAATTCCTTCAAGTTACACATGACTGATTACTCACTTCAACGTATCCCAAGTTATATTCCACAAAATCACAAGACCATCCATATACCTATTGATTTCTCGAGCATTTTTTTATTAAATAAGACAACAAGACAATACGTTAAATCTTTGGCGAACAGAATTAATTCTTTAAAAAAAAAGGAAAGAAAAATACATATCACGTTCACCAATTCATCAATTGTTTTCAAACAAGCAATTAGATCTCGTCTAAGAGCGAGCTTCCATTTCATAGAGCTTCCATTCGTGAAAAAAATGAATTAATTATGATTATCTTCACGCGTAATTTTTCCATTCCACGATCCATTCCCTACGATCGTCCCAATTTTAGATAGTCGAGCATGATAGCTACGAAGTCACGGTTTCCATCGAAACAAAAAGATCGGCTTCCTTCCAGTGGTTGCGGCTGTTTCCACCGGTGGATTAAAATTCTTTCTCCTTTCTCTTATTTCCTTTCGACCGCCTACAACCCTCTTTCTGCTTCTCGTGACGTAATTAAAAGATTACGATCAAAAAGCTTTCGCTCCGATGCGGCTCAAGTTCAAATAATTTGCAAGTTGGCCGACTCCCTCGGCTGTATACCTCTGAGATGATGATGTGGACGTGTCTAACGAGAAAAACTTGGCTAATATACGAATGCAGCCCCATCCTCGTCAAGGATACTGCGCGGAAAATTAAGATTGCACGTCCAGAGAAGGACAAGCGTAGAGGATTTGAAATTTCTTTCAAAATATTTCTATAAATTTTTGAATTATTTCTAAGGAACTTTAAAGAACTTTGTTGTTAAAGGTGAAAGGTCGGGTTTTGAGATTCTCGTGAAAAATTTTGATTTTGTTTTTTGATTTGAATATAAAAGAAATGAAATTTCGTTACTTTCGCATCACTTTTTCCTAAACTCATCATCTTAAATCCTCTCTCTCTCTCTCTCTAAAAAAAGAAATTACTGCATATTAACTTCACGTTTTACAACATCAACATCAAAATCTCCCATAATTACATTCCAGATGTGACGAGGCCGAGCTGAAAGCTGAAAAGCCATAAAGCTTAACTTTAATTTTAATTCGCGAGATTAAACTCCACCGAAACGCGTTCCTTTCACTCTCTCTCTCTCTCTCTCTCTCTCTCTCCCTCCAAAGCAATTAAAGTAGCTAAATCTAACCAGTGCTAAAAGCATAGCAAGTTAAAGGCAAGTTGACAATAGGCGCAAGGGGCTCGAACCCTCGTGAAACGTCGCATTGCACTCTACCCTGGTTGCAATCCCTCCCTTCTTTTATATTAACCACACACCACAGGGTGCCATTACGCTCCTTTGAACGCGTCAAGATTTACGTTACTCTCTGCCTGGCCGGCAAACAAGCCACTCATTTAGGAAACACTAAGCACAATAAATATATTCGATCGAGGACAAAGTGCGCGAAAACTCGAATCAAGCCCAATTAATCCTTGTTTCGTTCACGACGAGCTAATTTCATCTACGGAAGATGGAGGTGGAAAGAGGCGAGCGGGTTGCATAATTCCATTCCGTGTACTCGGATGTTCAAAGGGATCGAATGCACGCGAGAAGGAAGTCGATTATGCACGATCGAGCGGACGATTAAGCGACAAGGGGTGTTTTATTTAACGTTGAGGGCGAAACGGAAGTAATTACGACTCCTCGAGGCGCGAAGGGAGAGGAGGTCCTGGGAGAGGATGGGGCGCGGTGGTTACGAGGCCACGAGGCTTGAAAACCAATGGAATCCAAGAGTATACAAGAGGAAGGGAGGATGAGAGAGAGAGAGAGGGAAGATAAAGAGAGAAGTTTGGTCGAGCTGATCGAGCAGGTGGTTAGACAACTTGACCAAGGGAACGCAAACTGGAGGCATTTCGTTAATTAAAGGTACCGATTAAAATCGTATCAGCTAGGTATCGTGTTAAGGTTAATTAAGGTGCTTACTTGGGGGGAGGGAGGAAGGTAAAGTTGGCTGCTTCGTCTATTTGCGTAAGACGATGATCCCGATAGATCTTAGGCGGAGATTAATGTTGTGTCATGGAGATGTTTGGATTGAGTAATGCGTGATACGGTTGACGGGCCTTCTCTTTTAGGGATTTCAGGGGATGAGGGCTCTTGCGAGAAGAGGTTATAGGAATGATTAACGAGCGGGTTTCTACATATGCTTGTAACAATTCGAATTCAACGTGGTAAAAATACGATTTCTTCAACTCGAAATCAATACGAATTAAAATTAAATTCGGAATATATTCAATTCATCCCCCTCATCCATTATCTCGGCAACCCTCTCGTTAAAGTAACGTACATCTATCGCGTTCTTCCGCTGTTTTAAAACTCTGTCCTATTTAAAAAAAGAGGGAAAAATCTTTCTCAAACAGTTGGAATAATCGGGAGGGGAAAGGCCCTTTCGGTTTATTAAAGGAAGGGTTAATTTCTTTTCGTTCCGCTTTATTGACAAGAGCGGGTATCGCGCGACAATTCGCGGCTAATGCGCAAATTGAATCGCCTATAGCGGGAAAAACCGCAGCGTACACCGACCGCGTAATTTCGTTGCTCGCGAACGAAAATGAGCAGGGGGGGAGAGGTTTTTAACTCGTTTACCCCACTGCGGTTCTAACGAGGCCACGCGGTGCCTCGGATAGCGCTCGTTTCGCCGCGAATCCGCGCCGAAACGGAGCAGTATCCTACGTTGGAGGCCCGATTGTTTGGCAAATGACGTTACGAGCGAATCGAGCGCGCCCCCAGGGACGCGAAAACCGCCTTTGATCCTGCGAATTTCACTCCGACCGCAAACGTCACCGCGCGCCCGCGTCGATTCCATTCGATCCGCTTTGTAGCCTTCGAATCGTTGCAACAGATTTGTCACGGTGTCTTCGTCGAGTGAGGCAGTTTTCAACTCGTGCAAAACACGGGGAGGGGGGGGAGAGGAGGGGGAGTTATTAACGATCGTGGCGTGTGCTGTTTCGCGCATAGAAAATTTAACGCTTTCTGCTGCGATTCAGCTAGCCGGGTGGTAATTTCCTGCTCGTTGTAATTCGCGAGAGCGTTTGAATTAACAAACAGGGAAAATATTGTTCCGAGGAAATTTTTGAATAAAGCAGAAATATTTTTTAAGTATTTATGAAAATCTCGGATTCGCGATGCGGATATTTCTTTTATGTGCAGTTTTCAAATATTTATACAATTCTGAATTATAGATTTCACGCAGATTTTTGTTGAACCGATTTTTAATTTTTGTCTTTCTTCAAAAATCCATGGTGAAAAATTTTTCTTAACCGTTAAAAGTTTCCCTTTCAATGGATGAAAAACGTTTATGACACGAAAAAGATGGAAATGGAATTTTCTTGTTAGCAAGGAACTTGGTAACATTGGTAGCATCGATGTCTAGACGGGGTTCAACGATCTATAGTGGCCTTGAAACTGCATTGAAATGGCCTTGGAATTGGATTGAAATGACCTTGAACTCTGAGATGCGCGTTTAATAAACGGAAACATGAATCAAAGGGCCTCGTTACAACGCATGCATCCCTTGTGGTTATATTAATGGATGTCATCACTTAACGCTTAAATTTATGCACGGCTACGCTGTATCGGTACCGTGTACTACATTCGTTACTAGGAAGATTTATCACCAGTGCTACCAGGCATAATTTATCCTCGTGGTATCACATACTTTTTTTCCCCTCTCTAAAATTTCCTCAAAATTTTTCTTCGACGCGTTTTCTCGCGTGTTTTTTATAAATTAAAGTGCAATTATAAATCGAAGTGCAAAATTCGTTCATTTACCAAACATATTTACGCAACTTTATTCCGCGTGGAGTAATTAAATATAAATTCGAATTTGCGTCCAATTTGGTTAAAAGTGAATTTAAATAATCCCCACGAGGAAGAAAATCTGTATTTCCTCGTTGCATTGCCCGCAGATTTATATATATATATATAAAATGAACTATTAAAAATCTTGCTAAATCCTTGTATCTCATTATTACACGTAACAAACTAGCTGTTTTCGAGTCGATATTTAATTCACCTTTCTTCCTCGTCTTTTTGGAAAGAGAAAAACTTCTCCTCTATTATACTTCTCTGATATTTCACGCGAACGATTTTTCACGATTCATCCTCCATTATTATTCCACTTGCGTTGAATAAAAGAAAAAAAAATGACCGTATTTACATATAATTTCGCGAGCAAACACAAAACGGATTGGAATAAATTAATACATATATAAAACGATTTAAATTAAACCCATTGGATGAAAGAGGGAAGATATAAAACAATGGGATACGTTCATTACATTTGCTAATTGATCAAATATGTACTCGAGAGATGGAAAAAGATAGATGGAAAGGAAAGGGTGAAATTTTGTTGAACACCCTCGTGCCACATCGGCCCAATTGGCACAATTATAAACGCTATATACAAGCGAGAAACGCACCAGCAACGATGTATCACACACAATTAATTAGGTACGGTATCAAAGTGCCTAGCTATTATTCGAAGTTGATTTTTCGGTTAATTATTTACCCCCGAGATCGGCGAATGAAGCTACGCTATGAAGGAAGCCACAGGTTGTCGTCGTTCGTAATTTCTCGCGCTGATTTTTACGGATGCAAATTAATGCATAATCGAGATTAATGACGCGTGGAAGATTAGGCGAAAAAGTTTGGGAGGAAAAGATTTTTGAAAAATAAAAATTACGAGTATTGTTATATCTGTAATTTTTCGAACGGTTAGATTTTGATTGTGATTTAATCATTGTTTTCTAAAAACAATTTAACAATTTTTGACTCGATATAAAAATCATCCTCTGTCTAATTATGCATGTTTGTTATAAATATATTTCTAAATCGAAAATCTTCTTATAAAAATATTATTTTCAGGATTGGAAAAGTGAAATGATACAAGAGAAATAAATTTGATTCACGTATCCAAGAAATTGCAATGACCTTGAATGATTTAATATAAGAGAGAGAGAGAGAATTTGAAATTGTTGGAAATACAGGCGAGAAAGTTGTAAACTTTATATAAATAAATTACGTTGTAACTTATTATATGAGAACTCTGTAATATAATCTTAGATTATCTAAAGGTCATTGCATGGAAATCTACAGGTAAAAAGTTTATCGATATTTCAACTACTATAACGAATTATAAATATAAAATATATTTTAAGTTAATATCTCGAGTTGAAATATATTAAATTCACTTAATTTACTTTCAAATATTTCTCTAACGCTATTAAACTCGACACGATTCAAAATCAAAGTACGAGAAGATATACTTAATTGGAAACATCCTGTTCAAATTTTCCAAGAATTTATACACTCGAAATACCGCCAAGATTTATGCACGAAAATTATTAGTTACATATTTAAAATCCTAATTTCACGTGTCATCCTCAAAATTTCTAAAATATCATTAAACAGCTATGAAAAATAGAGAAGAGCTACAAGTTCAACTTCATTGAACATTTATTTATAGGAACAGTAAAGGTAAAATTTGCTCCTTTATACCAGATTCTAAAATATTTCCAACTTTTTACGACACCCTACTACCTACCTACTATATTATATATTACTAATCAAAAATTTAAAATCATATTTTGAAACTTCAACATTCGGTTAAGAAAATTCGAAAATTACTTTTTCTTCGAATTATCAAGTTCATATTGGAAATTTTTAGGGGAGAAGTAGAAATGAAACACGTCAAAGGACGTCGTCGCGGACGGCACGAATAAGAGGATTCCTCGATAGAGGTAGCAAAGTATTTTTCCACTCACCTATCTCCTGATTCGTGATCCTGCCGCTGCACAGCGTACAACCACCGAGGACGAGAAGTAGTGACAGCAGCGTGTGAACGGAGGCGGCCATCTCATCCAGGAGCATCTCGACGCCTCGACGTCACGTCACGTCACGTCACGTCACTCGTAATCACGTCAACGGCACACGTTCCTACCCCTCTCTATTCCTATTCTTTCTCCCACACACTTTCTCCCCCGTTTCTCTTCTTTTCAACGACGTTCTTCCCGTTTTCTCCTTCAACACAACAAACCGACGACGAAACACACACAGCCTGCGTTGTGTTCTCGCCCTTCCTCTCCTCCTTTCTCCAAACCTCCTCCCTTCTCGCGCCACCCTCTCTCCAAACGGCTTCCTGCGACTTTTCCGCCACCCTCTCCGCGCGACGCACCTCCTCGACAACCCTGCTGCAAGGGAATCCCCCTTTCCACCTCCTCCTCCGTGCGGTCCCACGTTGCTCGTTCCCGCCACCGTCACCTTGCAACGAAAGAAAATCGGTTAGATAGATGGAGAGATAAAGGGGAAGATGAACGAGAGGCTAGGATGAGGCTGGAATCGATGATCAGTTGAAATGAATGAATGCGATTGAACTATGAAATTCGATTGATTAATGTGTCGTGAACCGTATGGAATTGAACCGTATGGTTGTGTCTTCTAGATCAGAAAAGTCGTATAAGTTAGATGAAGCAAATTATTAGAATGTTGTGTTGTAAAATTAATTCAATTTTCAACGAAACGAAATTGTTATGTGATTGTGTAAGACACAATAGATTGGAGGGATAAATCAATCCTTGAGATTTCGACTATGTTTTCCTTTTCTTTCTTTTTTCTTTTTTTTAAATGTAACTTTATGACGGTGCGAAATAGAGTAAAACTTGTGATGTTATAAAATTTTAGTTTAGTATATTCGGGTTTAGTATATTCTTTTTTTCATCGTTCTGATGTAAAAAAAATATTCGCAGGCAAAATTGTATTCAAAACATGAAAAAATAGCAAAATTCTGAAGTTTGATCTCAGTTCTTCAAAGAGATTTTCCACTGAAAAAAATCGTTCTATGTACATGCAACTCATTCTGTTGACTATACATTTTTTTTTCAGTTTTTGCAATGTCTTTGGCGATATTTTTGCGGATTTTTGAATTATTCCCTTTGTACCTTTCAAAACTATTGATTCGTGAAATTGTCTTATCGGTTTTGCAATATTTTTGACTATTATTGTTTTTTTCATTTCGTTTCCTTTTAATCTGTGATTAATCTTGAATGATTGATTTAAAAAAAAAAAAAAAAAGGAAATTGAATATATTAACGGAAAATTAGATTTTTGGGAAATATTAAATCAAGGATTTAAATTCGGAGAATATTAAATTTTAGCATTGAGGAGATGTGGAAGAACGTTATTACTGATTGAATTTAAATTCTATTTGAATCGATTAAAGTGAATTTAATTTGATTTCACCCGCTATTATGACTATTTCATCGATTATTAAATAGGACAATAGGATTCGGTTACTGGAAAAGTTTCTCCGTCCAGAGATTCCAGAGATTCGTATTAAACGGGAACTCGCGACTTTCGTAAGAGAAAAATGTAAAAAAACATTCTATAAGAAAAATATAAAACGGAAGAACGATTTCAAGCGGATACTAATTAATATTTCGGAAGGAAGAGACAGAAATCTCCAATGGAAATTTATTCTCTCTTTGAACATGAAATGTTTAAATTCTTTTTATACCTCTTTCTCTAATTAATTATTATTTTCTTTTTTTTTTTAAGATGAAACTTGAGAAAAGAAGAAGTATTCCCTTGCACGTTTTTAAAATTAAAACTATTCTCAATAGTGACAAGTAATTGATTAAAATTCTTCACTATGTTCAAAAGAAAGTTGCTCGACTCGTTCTTCGCACAAGAACAGAAAAATTAAAGGGAGGGCCGATACATTAAAGTCCAGTTGGAAACGCATCGAATCCTCGTCGAAGAAATGAATAAATTCGGTCTTCGATGGAAATTCCGCGATTAAGGATAATGAGAAAGGGAATTTTCCGTCGGGATTGAAACTCGATTGATCAACGAGTGAGCGAGATTACTTTGTGCGTTAACGATTCGTGAATATACAGAATGTACACGAGTTAGAAATTAAAGGGTAGAAAAATGAAACTCGTCCAAAAAGCGCACAAAAGCATTACTGGCGTGTACTAATTAGTAATTTAAATAAAAAAAAAAAAAAGAAATAAAAAAAAAGGAGCGAAACTTCGTCAGATATTGGCGAAGCTTATCGATCCATTCGAAATTCAACGCGAGGCTTCGACCTTTTTAAATCAAAGTCTTAAACGAACCATCGAATAGTTCAAACATCGAATCTTCCGGAGAAAACGATTCTCTGGTCACGATTCCAGTTTGATTTAACGAACAATTTTTTTCCCCGCCCCTGTAATACAAAGCGCCTTCGTTCAAAAGAAACTCAACGCGTAATTAACGTGTTTACTTAACATAAATCATTTCTACGATTCTATAAAAAAATAAATTATTCATTCTCTCTCTCTCTCTCTCTCTCTCTAAAATATTTATACTGCAACGATGAAATCTTTCTCGTTCAACGAAATATTTAATTTCCCATCCCTATTCAACTCTTAACGAACGACTCTCTGCTTCCAGAGATAGCGCGATTGGTAAAAGAACCAAAAAAAAAAAACTCGTTATCGCGAGATTCGCATCACGCATCGAGTCCTTTGATTCGACGCGTGGCGAAATATCAGCCGCACGTTGATAGCTGAAAACGTTAACAAGTGAAATTTCACTCGATCGCGCTCACCAAGCCCATCCACCCCAATGCTGTTCCGCGCCATCTTTCGCCCTTTTCGCACGTTCTTTCCCTCCCCTTCTTCTCTCGACCGATGTCTCTCCCTCGCACGAATCCCATTCTGCTGATTTTCCTTTCTCGCGCGTGCAAGGGCTCGTATTCAAGTTCCAGCAGCGATTGCACGCCCATTGCAGTCTGCCGCTGCTACGAGACGATAGACCTGTCCCTTTTTCTTCTTTTTTTTCCCCCCACTCCTCTTTCAACTCTCTATCCCGGTTTCAACCCCCTATGTGACGCTTGCTGACGTTATGCATTCGTTGTAATCGCGTCCTGGTTTTTCGCCAGTCCGCTTTTTCGAAAAATGGTTGCGTCGTTGAATGGTATTTCTTTTTTTTTTTTTTTTTCACATTCAACGCTTTCGGATCCCTTGGATCGTCGTCAGTTTATCGCGCGTACGAGGGAAATTCGGCTTGGAAGAGTTTAGGGTGTAGTTAGAGCGATACTAAGCTTGGAAAAGTGTCAAGAGGCGCTTTCCCCTCGGATATTTTGGGAATATTGAAATTTAGAAAACGATAAACGCTGAGTTTTTTTTTCACGAAGCGGTGTTTGAGAATCTCTTCCTCCCCCTTTCGTTCTCTAAACGTGTTCGGAACTTTTTTATAGATCTCTTGTGAATTGTATAATTTCATTGTCTCTTTGACTGTATAACTCCATTCCATTCAAAATTTCTATCTACTATTTGTCATCTAATCAAATATTTTTCTAAAAAAAGGAATCTAATTTTTCATCAAAAAACCCCATCTTTCTTCACCCAGGAGTTTACAATTATCCCATTACCTATAATAAAACTGAAATTCAAAACTCGCCTCCGATCCGAGCTTCGATAAATCCATCCCTCTCGTCTCGCAAAATCAAAGATTAAAACGAGAAACCGGCGTGCCTCGAAAGGAAAGAACAAAATTCCAAGGATTCTTAAGAGAGGTCACGAGGTGGACGAGGAAACGTCATAATGCGCGGAATGTAATGGAGGGGAGGGAAGGGTGGGTTTGGAGATTTCCATGTAAATGCATCGACGCGCGTGCAACTATTCGGCGGTCAGCTCGAGGGGGTTGAGATTGGACCTTAACGATCCTCTCTTCACCCGATCCTCCCCTATAAGCGCAATAAGAGGCGTCGAAAGGGGATGGTTTCGGTCGACAATGGGTCGAATTCGATTGCGCCAGATATGCACTCCGCCGAATGCAACTGACGTTGCATTCGCAGAGCGCGGGGGAGGGAAAAAAGGAAAAGGAAGCGCCTAGTTTCCATCTTTTGTGACGGCGTCTCGCTCGCTCTCTCCTCTCGCGCCCTTTATGAATATTCTTGGAATTTTAATGCGCTTTCCGACAACGATCCTCATTCACGAATTCGGGCCAACCCCGTCGTCGTCATCCCGAACACCAGTCGTCCTCGTTGTCGACGACGACGTTTCCGCGAGCCTTGGCACGCCAACAGTGCACGCAGAACGTGCCTCAAATTCGCCGAATCGTTGGCCGAATATTAAAAGGGATGTAAATGAATCGCGCGAAAAGGATCCTTGTTCCCTCCTGTTATCGATTTCTACGCGATTTATTTTACGATTGTGCAAATTAGGATAAGTGATTGCGTAGATTGAAATGAACGAAAAATTGAGAAATTGGGAAGAGCAACGATTCTTATCGTAATAATTTAGACTCTTTTTAATAATTTTTTACATCGGTTAATCGCCAAGAAAATAATTTGGATGAAAGTCATACAATCCACCGATTTCCTATATCGAATCATTTTTGCCTAAATAACGTTGTAGCCTCGAATACGTGTTGGAAAGAAAAAAATAAAATTTACCAATCTAAACTGAAATCACACAAGACCATAATGAAATACACGTGAGAAATCACGGAAGACCCATTCATCCCTTTCTGATCTGAAACGCAAACCTGTGCAAATCACCGGATTTCAGTCCGGGAGGACTGCACCGACAAACGACCGTGTCCTTCGAAGGGATCCCCTCCTTCTTATTTGCAACCATCAAATTGTAAATCCTCGATGGCGGTTCTCCTATATGAAAATTGCCGGTTAACCGTGCGACAAGTGTCTAATTTGCCCTCCTCGAGCATGTAACGGTATATTTCCTGGTATCGACCCCATCCAACGTGCGAACAATCGGAGAAAGAAGTGGCGAGTCATCCTCTTTTAGGACGAATGCCGCTTTTCGAAAAGCCAAACCCGAGGAGGGGTCCAATTTAGAAAATTACTGGAGCGGCGGTTCCTTTGTCAAAATTCACGTTCGCTTGTGAAATGAACCGTCCTCGTTTTATTAAGCGTGAGGTATCGATTATCGAAACACGATCGGGATGATAATGCGATGATATTCGTTCATTAAATCGAAGCTTCGTATTTAAAAGCGTTTCAATTATCTGACTGTGGAATTTCGTGGAAATATCGTCGGTAAATATGGAAACAGTAACGATTTCATATGCTTTGCATTATCGAGCACGATTACGCCGATTGTTTATATATACGCTGACAATTCAGATTAGAAGAAATGCTAATTTAAATATATATTCATTTCAAACGAATAGATATTTGGTTCCCGAATGTTCTTCATCAACTCTCATGTTTATTATATGAAACTGGGAGAAGTTTGGAACAATTCGATCGATCGATCAACCGTTCTTCGAAAATTAATTTCAAGTTTCCTTCGGAATCTTTTCAGAAGAAATATCGGTACGAATGTCTGCATTTGGTTCAAGAATAAAAGAAAAATTTGGTTCAAGTTTCACGATTCGTGAAAATATAAATATCCTACTCTAATTTTCTTAATAAATTGGTCCCTCGAGAGATTAATAAATTTGAGAATACGAGAACTCTTCCTCTTCTTCTCGCAAGGACAATTCAAATTTATATCCCAAGAAAAAACGTACGAATTAAATAAACGTCTCGCGAGACTCTTGTATCTCGCACAATCCGATGAAGAATTAAATTCCAAATTAACCTTAACAAGGATCAAAGGACAATACGAGACCCTCGAGAGCTCCGTACAAGGACCTGAAACCCAAGACGGTTCTCCATTCTCTAAGGTTTCAACTGTAATTACTCTCCAAATACCACCCCATCGAAATCCAAGCTCAAAGACAACGCGAAATCTACATATTAAATCTTCCCCCTCGTGGCTTGAATAGCCAATACATATTCGAAATATCGAGACCTAAGGACGACGTTTGAAAATTCGAAAACGCGGCAGAATTCGTCACCGAAATCGTCCACGTGGAAAGAAACCGAGCGCGAGAGTAAAAGGAAAACGGTCGTACGAACGTCAAACAATTTTACCTCCCCTCCCCCAACAAGAACGGATAAAAAACGCTCAAGCAACGAGAGAGAGAGAGAGAGAGAGAGTTTGGATGCAACAACGACAAGGTTTTGTCGCGAGTTTCATTGTCACGCTCGGAAAGACATTTCCCCATTTTCGTTGAGCAACCTTGTCCCCTCCCCTCGTTGGAGGAGTGAGAAAAAGAAAGAGAGAAGCGGAAGAAAAGAAACGGAGAAAGAGAGAGGGAGGGGAAAAAATAGAAGTGGGAAAGAAACGAAAAATAGCACGCTAAATCATAATTACATCGTCCGCTCGTCGACTCTTTTAAACTGGGTCGTGAGCATCTTTTGCGCCGCATCAGACGCAACTGCTGTAAAAATGAATAAGCGCGAAAAGAAAAGCGGAAGCGACGTCAGAAAGACCGATGTGAATTACAGCCATTCTTCCTTATTCAATTCGCCACCTCCACCGCCTCCAACCCTCTACCATTGACGTGATTCCAATGGAACGCGTCTCTCTCTCTTTATCTCTATCTCTTTCTATCTATCTGTCCGTCTCTCTCGCCCTCCCTGTTATTACTCAAACGCTGATTGTTTCCGACTGATCGACACCTTATTGTGTAAACGAGACCGGCAACCCGATCTTACCCAATTAACAACGCCCCTGATCACGAAAATCCCTCTCTGTTTCGGCCAGGAGATGTTTCCATCGATTATCTCGAATAATTCCCAAGTAATTAAAGTTTTCCTCTGATCTTGTTACATAGGATTTCACGAAAAGTAGTCACGCTTCAACCTTGTTCGTCGCTCCTCTTGCGATTCGAACTCGTGAAAATTCTCGTTTTCCGACCGATCTGCCTCGGCATTATGCGTTTCATCCCTCTCCCCCATTGTTTCACCACTCGCGTTTCGCGCGCGTCTTATTAGCCGACATTGCGTCGACCATTATGTGGTCATTCACTCGAGGATACAAAGTTTTAAGTAGATTTCGAACCACAGAACGAACAACGAGAGTTCTTAGGCGAGCTATCCTTATAATAAGTGGCGCGAACGCGATATTCAGGGTGGTAATTTGGCTTGAATTTTGCGCATAGTTAAAGCGTGATGCGTATATTATAACGTGGTAAATGAGGCGGTTGCTCGTTCCATGTTGCTCGAATTTTCGCGACGATATAAATTTTGGAATTTTGTTTCAATAGTTTCGATCGATAAAGAATAGTGCGGTAATAAAATATTGCGAACCGATATATTTTTATAAATCTGTTACGTTTTTTAATTGTTAAAACTATTAGTTAAACTATTAGTTGATAATGTTGTGATCTAATTGATATACTTGTATGTACATGCACCGGAATGAAAGGATTAACAAATAATTGAAAGAAAAATTAAAATTAATACAGTTAATCGAAGTTAAAAGATATGGCATCTTTTACACTACCAAACAAATGAAAGAAATATTATGAAAATATCAAGTGCTAATGTTATCAAAGTTGAAAGATGAAATATTTTTTAATTATATGAATAAAAAATGATGAAACTATTGATTGATTAATTATTGTCTAATTATATTAAAAAATAGTAGAACAGGAAAATAATATTGGCAGTGAAAGTAATCAATAAAAGAAAAGTAATAATAAACATCTCTACAATTATGTCAATTTATTAAAAATAAAAATGCAAAATTTTTTAATTGCACATTTTAAATAAATGAAAAACAAAAAAAAATTATCACGTCATATGCTTGTTTCAATTTCATATTTGATTATATTAATTCTCCAAAATGAAAAATTAAAATATCCTTTTATCCTATTATCCTTTTAATAAAAGAGTCCTGACTACTCAGATTTCATATATTATATATAATAGATTAAATGATAAAATCGAAAAAATTGTACATAATTTTCGACAATGCCGGAGAAGATCAATACTAACCACAAAAAATCCCAATCGAACAATTTTGTCTCATAAAGCAAACCTATCTAACCAAACAACAAAATTCCAAGTAAAAGGAGCTAACAGTCATTTTCCCTTGAGCATTTTGCGATATCATGAAATACACAACACCTCGATCACCTCATAGCGAAGAGTTTATACACAATTCCTAGAATTCTCTCGAGGCGTTAACAGCGCGCTTACCTGTTCCTTTGCAAAGTCGATCGTTTCTCTGGGAATGTTAGAACAGTCGAGGCATCAACAATCACGTCCAACCACGTTACACAATTTCCAGTAGTTTCCAAAGTTTTCAACTTGTTTTCAAAGGCTGTCAACTCAAACAACGCTCCTCCAAAATCGATCTGTTGATTACCATCCAATTAACTGGATAATTTACCGAATGAACTTCTTTTGTCACTAGCAAAAATTCACTAGAGCCCGAAATGGCAGCATCGTTCGCGTTAAACTTCGCGTCCGCGAAACGTTTCAATAAAATACCTTTCCATCGCGGTCCTTTCAAGCATACACGCACACACAAGTAGCACAATTCGACCGAGAATACGTCAAAGAGAGAATTAATTTAGTCGGCGCGTTACAACTTGTTGAAAAGTTCGAACGATCGATTTCGCGCGATTGACACACGCGTATACCACATACTATTCTCGCGATCCGTCGGTTGAACAGCGACACGTAGCGTCCATCTATTGTCCATCACCCCTCGCCACGCGACTGATCCATTATCCCGCGAGATAGCGCGATATTACGTGATACAATGTTACCGCGATTTCATGCGAACAAACCTGAATGCGTCCTTGGTCAACTGATTTCCACGTTTCCTTCTTTGTCCCATACGCGAAAAGTTTGACAAATGTCTCTGGAATACGTCACGGCGCATGCAAAATTACGAAGAATAACCGAAAACTTCTGTCTCACTTTGATCACTTTTATATACTCCGATTCAACTCGATTCGGCGCGCGATTGCGCACGCTCGATTTCTCCTCGGCCGCGAAGGATAACGAGTAAGAAAACGATTTCTCGCAATACTTGTTGTATCTTTCACCGTCACTCGATGTATTCGTACAACTCGCGCGCGATCAACCCTTGTCGTCAAACCAGTAACACAGGAAGCTTGAGATCGTGTCGCAAGGACTGCACGGTAATCACTGAGAGACTCGTTCCGTGGGACACGAGGCGCGCGCCGCCTAACTGACGGAGCGCGCCCGGAAAAACCCGAACTGAGCCGATCGGACACGAACGCCGAATACAGGCAAAGACACGGCAGCCGAGAGACCGATGGGCCCGTGGCCAGCCCAACCGCCTCCAGCCACGAGATTTCCTTGTCGCGGCTTATGAGGATGCATGTGCTCTTTTCCACTTTGGTCCACGTACAACACGAAATGTTCGTATATAAGGGATAACATTGCATCATGCTCGATAGATCGCGTTTGAAGATCGGCACTAAGGGATTTTTAGAGATTGTTATTTTGTGGAAAGTCAGACTTAAGGTGGGTTTTCTTGAATCAGATTTGAAAAGAAAGTTAAAGGCTTGTTTTGATTAACGATAGGCGTGGAGAATTACAACGGATAATTGTTGATCATTAACTCGTGTAATAATTTTTATTTTTAATTATATGATTGACTGATTAATGAGAGAATTAATTACTTTAATAATAACAATATATTTAAACAGTAATAAACACCACGTATATCGAATGCAGGTCAATCAATGAGTGTGGTTATCCGATGTTAATATTATTTTCAATAAACCTTGCATCTGTATAAACAAATCATCTGTTAATTAGTCTGCAATACAACTATTTCTGGAATCCCTTGAATAATTAAACTAATGCTATTGCAATAAGTTATCAATATCGCGAATAAGAATAATAAATGCGATAATGCAGGGAATGAATTTGAAATTATTATATATGCAAGAGAATACCTACAACTTTTAATATTATGGTCTCTCGATTCTAATTCACTATTATTAATTGATCAATTATTGTATATAATTATTCTGAAAATATTTGTATACACTATATTATTCGATAACACGATCATCATTATTTCTTGTCCCATTCCAAAAAGACAAGAACAATTTTGTAGAATACGCGTAATTCGTCAAATTCCATCGAATCAATGGTCCAGTTTAGATAACATTTCACCCCGATCGACATTTCGTCGAATAATCTAGCGCGCAGATTCGATGCGGTAATGTATCGAGGCTGTTCGAAAATGTAGGTTTTTCGTGAAACTGTATATATAGGCGAAAATGGCACCGCTAATGCAAAACATGTGTTCAATTTACACCGATGTTCGTTCACGATGTCAACTCGACGGAAGCGAGCGAATGCACACATGTACAAATACCTTTACACGTCACGCCTATATATTTTTTATAGACGCATCAGTGGCCTCGTTATTTCGCGAAATGTTTTATTTTATCGCGCAACACCAAAATGCCGCAAGTAATGCGACCAAAAAGGGTTCGCCTCGTGTATCCACGCGTACAATGAAAGGCCCTTCGAAAAATTATTCGGTCGGACGAACATGCCAACGAATTCTTTCTTCTCTCTCTTCCTCTCTCTCTCTCTTGTTTTACAATTTATTTACCCGCCTCGTTTTAATTACGCGCGAAAGTTACGATTTCGGTACGTTCGTAATTAGGATGAGAATAAAATGGCACGACGAGAAACAAGTATTTGCGAGATGTGAGAGAAACTAAGAGATTAAGAAGGGTGAAAATAAGAGAGGATATAATAAACAGGTAAAAAGAGAGAATGGTAAATAAGGATCTTATTGTCGGATAATATTATAAAAAGGAATTGGGTAGGTAGGAAGGAGAGAACGAATTGAACGAGCGATTATTTTGCCTTATTGGGGGCAATATATTTTCATTAACCCCTTATCCCGACGCGTTTTCAACGCTCTCGAGCGTGAAACACGGATCCGTTCCTTTCGCGAACTTCCCGTTTCTGTCTTGGAAAGTCTGTCGTTCGCCTGAAAATTCTTGGCAAACCGTGAGGATCGTGAAATCCGTACCGTGGCAATACCGTTTGTACTTGTTTTTCATCGCGCTTGTCATCCTCGTGCTAAGTTTTAAACTCCATTCGAAGTAACGAACAATAAGAAAAAACTGTCATCGAGAGATTAGAAAAATTAATACGTACACATAGATGGTTTCAAATAAGAAGGATTCTTTTACAAGATAAAATAATTAAAGGATAATAAGACGATGTGAATATGGGAATAATTTACCAACTGATCTTCGTGTCTGATTCATTGAAAGCAACGTTTACATAGCCCAGAGATATTATGCTGAGAACGTCATACGCTGTGTACAAATTATACGTAAACATGCCCATCATCAGTCAAACCATGAAAACCTTTATTAAGACGCGTAAACATTAATGATTAATTAACTAATGAGAAATTACTAAAAATTCACCTATCACATTAATTACCCTCCAAAAAAAATTCAATAGGAAATTAAATTATTGGGAAAAAATACTCATAATAATTAAAAATTCCCTGTATCGTCCTCCATCAAAATCTATCTCCATCGTCCATCGTTTCCCCGATCGTTGAAGAAGAAACGGTCAAATTCGTAAGTAACCCTACCACGAAACTCGTCCCGATTTCACGTCCAACTGTCTCGTTTTTATTCATGGGCTGACAAATCCGCGAAAGAAACCGAGCGACGCATCAACGTCGCTAGGTACGAAACGCGTTATAAATAAATCGTCGTTCGGATTACACGTGTCACACAGGCGAAATATCACGATCAGTGGATGCGATCTATCCAAACAGGGTTTCCCCTTCGCGATACACGAGATATCCCGGGCACGTACACTTCGCGGAAGAACCGCGGAGATTCCCACTCGTCTTCTCCGCGAATACACCGAGATTTGCTTGTCGCGGCTTATGAGAATGCATGCACTTCACCCCCACCGAGTGGATCGAGAAGATATCATCCCTCTCCTGTGTGTACACATCGATAAGGGGGGTGGGTATCGGAGTGAATATTTTCACCTTGCACGTCGCCTTTGAACGATCAAGCTTTGCCACGACAATCCCTATTAATGTCGTTCAATATAGACGAACCTCCGAAAATTGCATATTAATTCGAAGAATTGATTTTGACTATTATTGGATAAACTTTTTAAACGAGTAACTGGATCGGAAATGAAGATACGGAATGTCGAAACGGATGTTTAACCACCTTGCCATTCACACGGTTTGAAAGAAAAAAGGAAGGAAAGCCATTGTTACGGGGAAGAAAAAGAGAAAATCTCTTTCACGATTCCTTCTCACGTCGTTCATTTGCCGGGAGGGGAATATATACCGAACACGTTCCCATGTTTTAAATCGAATAAAATTCAATAAAAAAGAGAAAAAAGGATGGAGGAGGGGAGGAAAGGGATCGTTTTCCACGATTTCCTACGATATCCTTCGATACCCCTTCCGTGGGCGTGGAATAAAAATGGGCCGGTAAACGGTGGTAACATAAGTTACAATTCCATATGTCCACACGGTTTATTGATTTAAGTTTCTTAAACTTGCTTGCCTTCCGGTTTATTCCCGGTCTGCAAGAAAAGCACCCACAGGGGCCAGCTGCCGGTAAGTGTTTTTTCTCCCGTGAATAAAGGCCGGAGCACCACGATTCGCCGCAAGTATGCACGGTAGTATTACCACGCGAGGAAAGATTATTAAAGAGGAACGTTCGAAAGCTGCATCATAGACGACAGAAGGAAGATGGTGCCCTTTCTGTGCTCGAAGAGCGTCAAACCAGCAGGTGGTCTCGCGAGATTTGCCTGTCGGAGCTTATGAGCCCGTGCCTACCACCTGAAGAGGATATTGATATTATGACTATTGACATTCTGTGCCCGCCTTCGAGATATCCGACAGAGCCCAATAAAACGTGGAGGAACTGCGTTAAAAATATTGTATAACATGATGCGTGAGGGGATACGCGTATGCTTTGATCTCTGCTTATTGTTGGATGCGAAGAAAATTGAATGAAATTAATAAAAAAAACTTATAAGAAAGAAATATATTCAATGAGTAGATTTTTTAGAAAGAAAATATCATGGAAGGAAGAAAATCTATATAATTATAACAATTGAAATAATTAAAAGATGAACGCAAAGTAAAGGAAATAAGGATATTAATTACGTACCTTACGTACAACCCTTTAAACATTCTTTCCTCCGTTCGAATCGCATTTCAATGCTGGCTTTCGATATTTTATCCTCGTTAAAAGTCAGAAGCTGATTATACCGAAACCTTGGAGCAACCATTAAACACATCGAATCGAATCTCAGAATCGGAAATGTTACTTACACAATACGCATAATACGAAGAAATTTTCCTACGTTGCGGGCAAACGTATGCTGATGTTTGAAAACGCGAACGAATTCAATTTCCTGGCCGCAGCATAAGTCGATCCGAGCACAAAACGCATAAAACGTCTCGTTTGCTTAATCCACAACTTGTCGGGTGGCCAATTATTCAAATATAATTGAATACATACATAGAGAATTAAGAGAGGTAGTGATCCGAGGTAAGCGCGGCCAGGATGATGTATATGCCGAGGAGCGTCGTTACTCGACTTCGAGCATCGGCTCTTTCTTGTCTTGTCCTAACAGCGAGTTCTGGCTCCTTTTTTTCTGTGCTTTGGCCGACATGTTGCCCCGAAATCGTGGCAATAAAAGCGGAGCGCAAAAATGGACCATTTCATGGTCTGTTCTTTTCGTTTGCGTTTTATGAAGTGATTAAAGAGTTTTGTAAAGGCCAAACAAGATAAATATACACTTGTGAAGATTCCTAATGGTGAATGGGTTGAAATTCAAGGTTACGCTTTGAAGTATCCTTTTTTCTTTTGCCGAATGAATTCTTTTGTGAATTTCTTTTATGTAATAAAGAACTTGCACTAATTTTAAGATTATACTAAAATTGTATTCTTTTTAGGAACTCGATTTTCAAGGAAGAAGCAAAAAGATTGGGTCGAACAATAAAGTAAAAAGGTATTAATAATAAAAGAAGCCTGATTTTTTTTTTAATCTTTGAAAATATCTGATAAGAATATAAATACCTATCGTGAATTCCTCTCTACTAACACTGTCACAATTTTTATTTGTTACAGAATTCACATGAGAGAATGACGGATGAAAGCTATCGAGGCAGACCAGAAATACCTGAGAAACCAAGTCTTCTTATTTGGAAGGAAAAGGAAAACGAAGCAAATAGCGGAATTTTGGTGGAAAAGGTAAAAAAAAATTCCTTTCTTTCCAAGAATACGTATCTAGAGCCGGGAAACGGACCACGGTATCCTGCAGTCTCCGCGTCAGAGTTTATGAGAATGCATGTCATTGTCCCCATTGTGCGGCTCATGGACCACAGCGGGAGCACGAACGACGAGTCCTTCGAAGCGCTCGTAAGAAGGTCCTCCACGCATGATCTCCCATTGTTGTAAGCGCGAGATACGGTATACGCTGAGCGACCGTCCCCTTCTGATTACCCATATTCAACCCGTACGAATGGAAATCTCTGTCCATGCCGATGGCTCCCGTGTCCATCAAACGTTTACGACACCGTGTTACACCAGGGGAAAGAAACGGTAGATATCGACGAAACATTCGTGAAGATTGATGCCATTGAACCGGACGTACGAGAGAATTATTGGGGGGAAATTTAAAATGTCGTTAGAAATATTCCAGTGAGATTAATCGAAGAGTTTTTGGTCGAAAAATTACGATACTTAAAATTGTTTACACGAATATTTGTCCATAATTTTCTTCGTGTGAGGGATTGAAGAGCTTGTAATTGTTAGGTTATGTTTCCTCGATCTTTTCTTTAATATCTTGCAAATCTTTTAAATATTCAGTATCCTTAATACTCTTAATCCACTTCTAGAAATTCTAATTACCAAAATTAATATATTTGAGAAAATTATCCTTGCCTTACCCCGAAAATTTTATCAAAGGACGCATCTGTTTAAAAAAATATTTTCAAACCTTACGTAACATATACATAATTAATACTAATTCTTCTCTTAAAGAATCGAAATATTTCATAATTAATAAATCCTCTATACATATATTCCTTCTTCCCAATCTTCCCAAGGAACGAACATCATGCTCGGGTTAATCGAACTAGCTAATCCAACGATCGAGTAGAAAATACACCGTTGATCGGTGTTAACCAGTAGATAGGTGCTGGCCGATCGGTTGATTGCCTCGAATACTCTTATATACGTTTCACTGTACGAGTTTAATGCGCTTAGACTGATCCCTGGCTATGTAGACAGAGGTATTATGCCGCTATACCGATCGGTATTCAAGTAACACGCACTAGTTCTCTCGAATGATAGGAAGATGTTGGCCCATCCACGATTTATGTGTTTCGTGACATCGAGATTTGGTCCCGTTTCTTTCATCATCTATCTTGAAATTGAACGTGGCGGATTAACAGCTTGTTAAATAATTAACAACTCGTTTTCTTTCTTTTTTCTCTTTTATTTCACTTCGACGATAGCCGAAATTTTCTGTGATATCTTTTTCGAGAGAAACTTCGTAGAATTTGATTTATTTTCGTTTTTTACAAGAAACGGAGAAAGTGATCTTCCAACTTCGGAATCCCCGGATATCTTGAAATATTAGACAGATTGGAATAGAACATAACGCTTTTTCTCTTCAATTTTTAATAAGTCTTCTTCCTCGAAAGAAGATTTTCCAATTTCGACGAATTTTAAGTAACTTAAATCCTAATCAAGGATCTAGTATATACATTCTTATTCCACTATTACGTACTATTCAACGGCGGATAGATTATTTTTCAGAAATCCCCGCGACGAAGCGCATCCAATTTTGTTTTCCGTTTGGTTCCGCATAAATTCGCGGACATGATTAAAGGATTCGGTTGGCCGAGTCGGAACACGCGAAACACGGAACAAGGGAGGGGAGAGAAGATGAATTTTTGACGAGGCGAAAGCGAGAGAACGTGAAAAATAGAAGCTACGTTGCAGGTTTGATGATTTGGAAGTGAGCAGAACCCAACGTTTCGTGCAATCGAATATTTTTTTCACTTCTTCCCCCCCTCCCCTCTCTCTCTTTCTCTCTCTCGATCGACATGATTGAAATCGCTTGCAACGATGATTAAAAGAGGAAAAACTTTTTCATTCACTTCCGATTACGTATTCGATGAAATAAATAATGATCGAAAGATCGTTGTAAATTAATTTGCACAGAATAGAGATCTTTAACCATCCGCGAGATGAATTGGGAAAATTGCTGGAAACTCGAAACTCATTTCATAAGAAATGGGTAATCTCGAGCGAGATAATCTAAATCGTGAGACAAGTCTAAGTTTACGTTTTGTTTTACCTGTTGTATAATGTATATATACCGATCATTTTCGCTGCAATGCGGATTTTTGGATGTTTCAGCAACCGGGTTGTAATGGAACGGTATTTTGGCTATGGAATCGGAAAATTTAATTGAATTTAACGCTTCGAAAGATAAATTGCTCGACACTATTTTTTAAAAGTTTCTCAATTTCATCATTGAATAAATTGTAATTAATTTTCGAATTCCCTAAAGATACAAATAATTCTTTTTCTTTTTTTAATTTTTAAAAATTAGCACGGACGAATCCGTTGTTGTTGAAACGATTTCGGATTTTTCCAATTTGTTTTTTTTTTTTTAACTTCGATCGAAAATCGATACAATTTGAAATTATATTAAAAGTTTCTTTCGAAACTTTCAAGAAATGGAAGATGACAAGAATTCTCGAGGAAAGAAATAAGCTTGTTAGATGAGAAGCATTAAAAAGAATCTGTGTTAATAACACGTTTCTTTCGTTAAAAGAATCACGATAATTTTTCAAGTTAAATTTCCATTTAAGAAAAGAAAGATATTTCGTGACTCGTTGTGTTCAAATGAAGCAAGTAATTCAAATCATTCCGATTTTTATTCATTTATTATAAGAGTACAAGCAATACAAATTGATCGATCGTCACGTATTTCTAAAGACATTGTCTAAACGCGATGATTAGATTAACATATTTTTCCATGATATTAAGCGATGCATCAATAAAACAGATGTTCATCAGTAACATTTTTCTCGACCACTTTCTTGTTGATCCTCTAAACAGAGAGCACCGAAAGAGCTAATTAATTTTTACGTCTACTTAATCTTACGAGATAGAGTCACCCTGAAGGATGCTTACGATCCCGAGTTCATTTCATGAAGAACTTGCCTCTATGCGTATCTCTATAGGTTAAGTAGAAGAAAAAAATATTCCGCACAAGTTAGGAATAACAAATTGGTAAAATCCGAAATGAAGAATAATCTCCTATTACAAAACTCTGTAATTCATGAGTCATGAATTTACAAATTACATTATTAACATTCATCAACATCGTTATGCAAATTTTTACGCAAAATCTGTAAAATGAAAACCAGCTGAAACACGTGGAAATAATATATCCGTATCTTTAAATTAACCTATTCTCTAAAACAATCTCTTTCAACCGAAACCTCTTCAAAGTTGGAACGCGCAAGGAACTATCCACACCCATCATAATTCCAAACTTCCCCTCGATACAACTTTTAATATAACTTCTCGAACGAGCAAACGGTAGTTTCTAATCCAAACACCATCTTCACCCGCCAGAAGGAAGGATTCTTCTCTTGGAAGAAAAAAAGGAAAGGAAAAGAAAAGAAAAATCACCCAGCCGACATCGCCGCGTGTCAGCACGTGAGGATTCCCTGGATTCCAGGCCCGGTACGTGTCGGCTCGCTTGACGTTCGAATAAAAATCCACTCAAGAAGGCTTGATTCGATGCATTTAGCAAGACTGCATACACACAGCCCACCCCTTCTTTATCGTTAAACAATCCTCGCGAATATCATCGCAAATATCAGTCAAGTGTCCCTCTCTCTCCCGTCCTTCCCTCCTCTCGCTCTCTCTCTCCCTCTTTCTCTTAACCCAGGATTGAGATTCCGTTTCAGCGACGTGAGTTTCCTTCGGTTCCGGATGGAAGGAAATACGAGGGCGGCTGTTATTGGAGAATCCACCCCCTTTTCCAACCCCCGTATACGCCATGAATCCGTCGTCTTCGTTTCTCTGTTTCCCCCTCGTCTCCTCTTTCACGTCTCCCTCCTCCTTCTCTCTCGACCTCGAGCCTCTGTTCCATCCCAAGTGTCTTTGTTCCACGATTTCTTGGTTAGCGATTTCTCGCTATCCCCTCGGTTTCTGTCTTCTCTGTATTCCCTCGATCTTTCGCGGTCTTATCGGTGCGGTCTTTACCTATGTACTCTCTCTCTCTCTCTCTGTTTCTCTCTATCCTCTCTCTTCGTCTCTCCTCGCAATTCAATGGAAACGGTGGCTCAGTCACTGTTCCACTTCAAGGATTAAGCGTATATCAGACGATTCGAGATTCCATCTAGGATCGAATGCGCCAATGAGTGGTTGACGGATTATTATTTGGGGGGAGAAACGGGGAAACTAGGTTTTCTATGGGAGAATTCGCGCTGATATCTGGGAATGATGATGTTAACAAAGAGATGTGCCGATTCTGCGACGGTTTTGGTTTATATATGTTTGAGAAGCGTTTAATAATAAAAAAAGGAGAGAGAGAGAAACGCAGGATCATTTTTATTTCCAGGTTTTTCGACAAATTTTTTAAATTTTCGGAATCCAGTGTGAGTTACATAAAAAATAGATACGTTCAAAAATCTCACAGCATTCCATTATTTATTTACGCACTTTTTACAAAATGGATCGGTTCTTTTTGAAATAAAGAGAAACAAAAATCTCGTATACTTCGGAATAAAAAAATCAATCGTGACCAACACGCAAGTGGACACGAAATTTTCCACTTTTATCTTAATAATAATTACTGCGACGATTCATTCAAACATAAATATACAATAATTTATCATTTTTCCAGAAGCATTAGAAACGTCATTTCGATGATGGCCATATCGGATGGAATATATATCGTATCGTTTTAATTATTCCACGGGGAATAATAATTCTCGCGATGGTTGAACGAACTGTCGCGTGTTTAACGATCGTATACACGGATAAAAATTTCGATTCGACGATTTCCTGTGTCGGACAGAATAAAGTTGAAGTCGTATCTAGACAGCGAGGATTATGCGACGAGAAAAGGGTTTACACCGCACATAAAGGGTGAAGGGTAAAGAATAACAGAGAAATGCGAAGGACAATATAATCAAGCGTATATATTTCCATATATATATATATATATATTTATTATTATTTCCTGTCTTTTTTCACGTACTATTGTTTCAATCGTTTTTCATAAATATTTTCACCAGAATAAACATTGTTTCAACGCGGACGTATAAACGATCTAGTTTTATTTTATCAGAGAACATGTTCGATAAAGATTAGACGATAAAAATTATTTAAAAGATAGATGATATTTGGGAATCTAGAGATCTAGAAATCTTTTCGTGATATCAAAGATACGAATGTAAAAGGAAACTCGCTATCTCTTCCTATAAATTTTTCTAAAATATCGATTGTAAAAATTTTGTTGTCGAAATTCTCGTTGTCGAACATTTCAAGTATTTTCTAGATTTTAAACTATGCCAAGATTCGATCGATTTTGATAAACTATTTAATAAATCCATTAAGAGTAATATCGAACAATTTTATCGAGTTCTTTTCAATAACATTAAAATATAAAAAATTTATAATGAATCCAAGATCTCTCTCTGCAAGATCATAAAAAAGAAAGACAAGTTTTGAATTGAATAAATTGAATTCGTTAATATTAATGATTTCTTTCCATCGTGTATTTTCTTTCTTTTTTTCTTTCTTTTTTTTTTTTAACTTTCACGATATATACCATAGAAAGAGAGAAAACTTTATACGCAAATTTAACCAAGCCATTATCGTTCTTTAGACTTGTTTGTTAGGATAAGGTAGTCACGGAGCCATGATATATATTGTCCTCGATCACAAGAAGCTTAGCTTCTCGAAATAATTTGTGTATGGAAGTATAACATGTAATACACGGTATAATGCCATCGTTCAGTGGATAATGGTATTAGATCAACGAAGAGAAATCGTATCCCGTGGTAAACAGGAAACAGGAATTCCTTCTATGGAAAAGTTTCTGATGCCTCCAACCCCGACTCACGATGTTTGCATACATTCATAAGGATAAATATTTTACGTAACTTCGAAATTATCAAAGGAGAGGATCCTCTCTATTCCTACAAAACCACCTCTGCCTCCCCAAAAAACCTTCCCACCCCCTAATTTAGCCATTAATTATTAATTATTCAAATTCCTTTAAATTTATAATCCTGTTCAAAGCACTTAACCACCTCTGCTCCACCAAGAAAATAATTCGAGCCGTCATCACGAGCACATCTTATCCACCCTTGGAGATCGATCAAACCCAATCGGTCCAACAATAAGACACCGTTGCCCAAATCTTCCTTACATCAAGGATTAAGAAGAAGAAATCGCTCGAATCACCCTTCGATGTATCCGAAACGATATTCCGGACCGCATAATCGATCCGCTCGTTTTTTTCTATCGGTTCCTATACGTAACCCTCTTCACGGATCAACTTCTCGGCTCATTAGACGGTGGAAAGCTGGGAAAGTAACGTTATTCCACTCTGTCCCCGTGTTCCATCTCCCCCTCCCACCCAATCGAACCTATTTCACCACGGATCTCACGATTCAGACGAGCGATTTCTGTCTCTAGGAGAAGCCTAGCTCTCTCTCGCTCCCTCTCTCTCTCTCTCTCTCTCTCTATTCTGAGTCACTGTTCCACTCGAGAGATTAAACGTGTATCAGATGATACGAGATTCCGTGGAATTGAATGTGCCAGAGGCCGTTGCCTCCGCTCCCCCGCCGATATAACGGAGGATTATTCTGTTATTTTATCGGGGACTCGGGATCGAATGCCGGGGTTGGACAGGAATGAGGGTGTGGTAGCGTGGAAGAAGTGGGCGTGCATATTTCGTTCGAATTTCGTTCGAACGAGAAGTATCCGTAAGCTTAAATTACGCCACATACGTCGTTTGTGAGTGAATTTCGTGAAATTAACAATTGCGTTCCAGGTGAAGACTTTAAAATATAATCTGAATAACAACTCGTGAGAGAGCGTACGCTAATTCACTGAAAGATAAAAGTGCTTGTTGCTTCAAAATGCCAAGAATAAAATATAACCATCTCTTCGCGAGAGGAAGAGATATCTCGTTCGAATTCTCTCTCTCCCTCGTACAACCCCCCTCGAAACACCTCGTTACCCGCCAATCATCCGACAATTACGTTTACACTCGGTGGTTAGGGACCGGTTTCAAGAAGGGATTTTGGCTGATTAACATGGCGGGGTATCGCGTGTTCGAGGGCCTAGACGATAGGTGTTGCTATATACCATCACCCTTTGTACCTTCCGGGCATCCTCGAGGAGCAAAGAAAAAGAAAAAACGGAAAAAGTAAAGGGTATCGATCCCTCGTTTGCGAGGCTAGTGGCTTCTTTTTTTCCTGGACGAACACATGAGAGCGATTATCGGTGAAGGGTTCCTCTCGAGAGGGGCACGGTTTGTGTGTTTAACACACAACCGCTGACACGAGCTCGATGATTTATGGGAGATACGGTAATTACACGGGGCGACGTGTTGTCGGCTGTGGATAGTTTTAATCACTTCGCTATTCGAATTATTGAATACGAATGCGTGGAACCCGCCACCACCATGGTTGCTTCACTTCTTTCTCTCTTTAACGCGTTCCTTCGGCCATCGCTCCAGGCGAATGGGAATATTTTCGGGTGTATAAATCGGGGTGAAATTCGGTATGTTGAATAAGCGAAGATATTAAATTCATACATTGTCGATTATTTTTTGATCGGGAGTTTGACCTGTTTTAACATTAATTATATACGAATATTTTATTTTATTAAATCGTTTATAAATTGTTTTATAATTCTTTTGCAAAATATCTCTGCTGATATTCAGAGGGATATTTTCTACGCGAGATTAAGTAAGGGATAGGGAAAAATATATTGTGTAAGTAGAATTTAACGATCGACAGAGTAAATCTTCCAGAGAATTTCCAGAGAAAATTGTAATTTAAATTAACATATGCGTATAGAGTTTCGAATTTTATTTAAATATTAAAGGAGAAAGAAAAGAATTGTTCACGCGTTTCGAATTTTCATAGAGGGAAGGGAAAGGAATCGAAGCATCGGTACGTGCAGCCGCCGATATGGGAAGCATCCTTGGGAAGATAGCGAGATCACGGAACCGAGACCAGAAGAATGGGGTTCGAAAATAGTGTCGCGGATCTGTTTTCGTGCGAAACTAGCTGGCTCTGCAGATGCGTTCCAACGGTGAATATGGTCCGCGTGATAAGAAACGTGCTTCGATTTAATACCGGAAAGATTCTGCGATTTCCGCAGAAATCAGCCAACTGGCCGATTCCGATATGATGTTTTACCACTCTGGTTGCTCCCGTTTTTCAAGAACTCGCGGAAAACATAGCTTCGATTCTGTTCTTCCACTCTAACGTGTTCCTTTATCGCGAATTTCTTTCTTTCTTTCTTTCCTTCTTTTTTATCCACTCCAAGAGATATTCCCTCTCGAATTTCGAATGGAAAATCATTTCTCGTACGTTTCGCGGGACTGTATCGATTAATTTTTCTCCAAAATATATATTTCTTTCCTCTCTAAAACAAATTTTAAAATTAATTAGCCTAGAGAAAGGCAGAGCAACAGATATTTATTCATTACGAGCGAAGTCAATTATAGCTTAATCTCCATTACAAAATTACTTTCACTCGGGATAATTCGGACCTCGATTCGAAGCAAGGCGTTCCATCGTTCAACCGATTCCGAGATGTCGATTAAAAAATACGCGACGAGAAATGTTGGAAACGTTCAATCTGTCAAAGACCGGCGGCACAGTACCGGTAACAGTGGCCGGGATATTGACCACCGAATGGATAAACGATTTTTTTTTATTCCTCGCGTCTTCCTCCGCCCATCCCTCCCCTTCATTGTCCGTGTCTGCACACCGATCGTTTCATTGTTTCGAGCACGGATAAAGTGAAAACCGTAGCAGGGAGCCTACTAACTCCATTTCAACGGCCCGCGATTCCGTTGAATCGTATACACCCTCCCCTGGCAAACCAAATAAAATTGTCCACCGATATTCACATTACCGTGACGATTGGCTTTCCCCATCCCCCTCCGCCTTTATTCGTTACCTGCTGGGGGGGAAAAAAAAGAAAAAAGAAAAAAAAAAGTTAATCGTCACCAACGATAATTCCAACGAGCCGCAGCCGTAAAAAGAAATTAATTTCATCGTAATTAACGGTGGACGGAAGGAGAGTATTCCGTGGCCGTCGAACGGTTCATTAATCCATTTTTGCTCGTTATCCCCGCGCCTGATGGGATAAATAAACGAGAAGTTTGTCAGGTTTCTTTTTTTTTTTTTTCGCTCGACTCGTATTCGATTCTTGGATCACGTGCCGGATCCAATCGAGAATGGAAACGAATTTGGAGAATAAAAATATGATCTCGTGGAAGCGTGAGGAATCTTTACATCGAAGGATTGGATTATGCAAAATACGACAACGATAATCGTTCCTCCAAGCAAACAAAGCTTTCTCTAAGTTAATGAGAAATTAATTGTTCTGAATAAGCTTGGTAAGATAAGATGGAATTATCTCGACGTTAAATAATTATTACTCTCTGTCTTAAAAATTTAGCTGCAAACTTTAGCAAAAAGGAAAAGGATCTTTTAGACACGTGTCAGGCTCCTGTTTCTCTCCGCTAACCGACGATGGTTAGATGTCGGACGAGGAAATTTAACGAAACCCATGAAAAGAATCAGCCGCTCGTGAGACAGTCGCGAAAGGACTTTAAAGAGGGTTTCAGTAGCGTGTCGTCCAGCGACAGAAATCGCTTGCCTGGTCGGACAGCCGATTCATGAGAGTGAAAAAGAGAAAAAGGAAGGAAGAGAGAAAAAGAGAGAGAGGAAGGTTCCGCGCTAGAGAGATCGAGGCCCTCGATAACCCGAGATCTTAGTAATGTAGCTGTCAGATCGTTTAATTAAGGAATCTTAAAGAGTATCGCCGGTTGCTCGATCCAAGTGATAGGCTGACATTAGGGGACACGATGATCTTGTAGGGAGAGCGTTCGAAAAGGGAGGTTATTGCTCGATCGTTCTCCGATCGATGGTAAATTCATCCGATTCGAAACCTCGACATTCGATTAAAGAACACGCGCGCGCCATTCCGCGCGCTCTTTGAATTGCTCGAACGTTTCGAGCTTGTTTTCCAAGAGATTCTAGAAGATCGCATCTGTACAGCGATCGAGATAGAGATAACGGGGAGATAGATCCTTTGGAACTATTTAAATTTCTTCGTATAATGAGGGGACGCGTCTCTTCCAATTTATTAGTGGATAAAATTTAAAAATTGTCGTTATAAACGTGATAATTTCAATTGTGAAATTTTGGATTCGAAAAATATCCATCGAATATTTCTTCGGTAATGGCATCGAGCATACAGCGTACATTTTCAAGGCATTATTACCAAAGATTTTACCAAAACCATTAATTCAAATGGAAAGTATCGCGAGCTAGAATCGGTGGCTGGAATATTTGTTGCGCGCATAGGATGATTGATAACCCGAGGAGAGTCGGGGCGACGTTCCAAGACTAATGATCTCTTTCGACGTTCTTTCCAAAAGAGTTATTTTTCCGAGCTTACTCTATCTTATCGCGGCCAGTCTCTCCTCCAGTTACGTGAAGCTTGTTTAATAATCAAACCGCTACTTTATGCGGAATACATCGTGGAAACTGCGCGCCGTGTCGAGCTTAATCAAAATTCTATCGCTCCGGGCATTCGTAAACTTTTCCAAAGCGTAATAAAAACCGGTTCTCTCTTCTCTTTTTCTTAAATCGTGACTTATTCGACGGAGAGAACGAACATACGCGTGTTACGCAATGCAAATATTCCCGTACAATTATTTGCCCTTCTTTTTTCTTTTACCACGAGGTTTCATTTTTTGAAAAAAAAAAAAAAAAAAAAAGAAAAAAGAAACGCGTATCAAGGTTTAATAGGATCACTCTTATTTGACGAGGAAGAGAAAAGGTGGATTTTTAAAAAACGTGGTGGATTTAAACTTTCATACGTATAAAATTTTATACGCGTAATGTAATTATACGATATATTTATTTTCCAATATCAAATATTTTATATTCATATTTGCTTAATAAGCGGTGAGATTTATCTTCGAAATATAACACAGAACGTTTTAAATCTATCTCAAAATGCTTGGCAGGGTTAATAAATATAATTCAACAAATCTCGTTCGCTACTATTTATACTCCTCTCCACTTTTTCAACGATATATAATGTTCGAACGATAAATACAGCACAGAAATCTTTAAATTCATAACGGTACATAAAATTTAAAAAAAAAAAATCCCAATTATATAATCTAAAACGCAAAACTTCTAAAACTATCCTGAAAAGAATAATCTAAAAGAATTTAAATTCTGCATCGTCAACAAGGATTTAAAAAAAGGATAATATCCATCTATCCTCCCTCCCCGTTGATAAATCGGTCGCAGTTCGAACGAAGGGAAAAAGCTCGAAAAGAAAGTCCATTAAGAAAAAAAAAATATCAATTTTTCGGTAATTTAAACCGAGATCGTTCGAAGGGGTGAGCAGAGCTATCGCGTATCAGCCCGTTTATTATTTCAAAGAGAGAGAGACCAACCACGGTTTCGCCGTTATCCATCCCCGCAGTCGCGATACCCGACGTAATAATAAATTTCGCGAAGGTCCATTGCTACGAGATAAACGCCAACTTATCCTCGTCCTCGCAAGATAACTCTTGGACTCGTAGCTCGAAGCGCCGCTTAACACGGAGCTCTCCGGAGCGAGATGTTAAGAAAAGACAGGTGGTAATATGCTAATCGGGCCTGCCTTCATCCCTTAAAAAAAAAAAAAGGAAAAACCTGCTCGAGGGGTATCGCGTGAAACCGATAAACCGATAGGGAACTCTCGAGTGCTGACGATTCGATCGAGGAGTTCCTTCCAGAAACTTTTTCACCTATATTCGGACACTTGAATTTCTCTCCACCGGTTGAACGATGGTAAAAATATTAGAAGGTGAATATTTTCGTCGTTACATATAAAAATATGTAAATGGTGAATAATTTCAGAAATAAAGGGAGAATCGTCTCGTTACAATGTAAAGAAGAATTCGTGGAAGAAAATTGTTTATTCGGTATTAAATGTTAATTTACAAGGTGTCGTTGATTCTTGACGACAATGGATCGTTTAACGATCGATAAATATTTGCTCATTTGCGATGAATATACAATTGATCGATAATGTGGAGATATATATATATATTTCTGAATCAGGCTGTACACACAAGTTTCATCAAATGATTAAAAATGTAAAAGGCAAGGCAGTGATCTGGAAATTTATATCTAGCTGGATCGATATTACGGGGTAATGATACACCTGGATCGATTCTTCGACGAGAAAAATTGCTGTCTCGAAGGGGTGAGAAATAGGTTGATCTCTATCGTTTAATTCGAGCCTTATTTCACGAGTGGATTATATAGGCTCCGGTTGTATAGGAAGTAAACTATAACAGCGGTTTTGGTTTAACACCATCGAGAGGTTGGGGGAAGGTTGAAATGTTAAATGGATGGCTTTAAAACGTTTCACGCTGTTTCGAGGGTGTAAAATCGCGGTCTATGTGGTTTTTGATTTATTTATCAGATTTGAAAAAGCGACATTCAACACCGACATGAAATATACACGGTTCCATTGATTAAAAATTACTCGTATTTGCAACAATTATTCACAATTATTCACAATTTATGCGAAAATATGATTAATTCACCAACAAATGTATTAATTCGATCGAATGAACGAGATAGGGGAAACAATTTGGGAAAAACCAATGTAATCCAAACGAAAAGAATATATTTTAATCGATAAACTTTCCAATATTTCCTTCAAATCTCTACAACACCTCGAAGCCACGACGCTTCCCCACCGAGGAAGACAATAGCGAAGCAACGCTCACTTAGCTGAACTAATAATCGCATCGATGATTCCACGGATTAACCCATAATTCAGACTTTGATTGCTCAAGCCTGCCAACTATTATCCTTTGTAATGAGTCTCGTGTAAACCGAATTGTCAGTTTACGTCTCATCGATCTCGTCAACAGGCGTGTTAAGTGGAACGTTTCGAAACGAAAACGACGTCTTCGCGATAATTTATCCATTTTACGGTTGCCAGGTCTATTTGACATCTCATTGATACAACCGTGAGGATCGTTTAATTAGAGGAGTTTCAAGCGTGCCGCTCCGGTGATCCGATCGAAATGGTCATCCAGATAAGAGGAATATTCGTGTTTTGTTACTCGACGGTTTCTTTTGACGAATTGTTATTGGCTACTTTACAACGAGGTTCGTTATTGGGTGAAACAGTTTCCCTGATTTATAACGGGAGAAGGGACGGATGAAGAGAGTGGAACCTGTTGGTCGATGGAATCTGACGAAACTAATATTCATTGGGGGAAAGATTGCTGTTTTGTGAGAGGAGGTTGACGGCTCATTAGCACGAGAAATCTACAGCAGGTAAAAACCTTTGGTCTCTGATCAACAGCCGCTTTTTTTGGGTGTAAGGGGGAATTAAGAGTTGGGATATAAATACGAGATATTTGTAAAAGTAAATTGAAATTTTACTTTTAACTTTTTCTTTTTTTTTTTTTACGAGGTTGTGACGATATCTCGAAAATACATGGGTCAGCGACAATAACTAGGGATAATTGGCTGTGAAAGAAATGCACAGCCGTGGAACGATCGTGTTTCGTTCGTATAATTTCGATTTGTAAAATTGGAGGGCGATTTTGCGAATTTGGAGGGAGGTGCGGGCACGTTTCGTCGCCTGTTTGCACACAGGTGAAGAAATTATTGCGGAGGGAATTAATTGATTCGGCAATTAGAATTCAATGAAATCGGGCACGGCATTGAAATCGGCGATGTAATTTATAGAACTAATTTGATCTGGCCGGATCCAGATTATTGCAAAACGTCATAATTTCAATATTAACACGAAGATTTAATATCATGACCCGAAATTGGATCCCACCGAGGATTATATTACCGATTCACCTAAGAATTTATTCGTATTCGTATCAAACTACACTTAACGCGAGCTTTGATCAAACACGAAAATGAAACGATAATGTAATTTTACCATATTCGAGAGAATAATGAAAAAAAACAAGAAGATCAAAATGAGAATTTGAGGAAAGAGAAACGTCAAAATCTATTTTTAAACTTTTCCTTTTCCTTCTCCTGATAATTTATTCCCTTTTTCCTCGAGTATACACGCGATGGTATAAATACCGTTGAATATCCCACGCGACTCTATCTCCATCGTGGATCGATCGATTTCGAACGATTGCCTATCTTTGAAATGTCGCAACAACGAGGCACGGCACAATATTTATGAAAATCGATATATTATAACGGAGGAGGCGGTCATCGATTCACAGCATACGAACACGATTTTCCGCCTCTCTTATATTATATCGCTAGAACAATACCAGCAATTATACGCCATAATTATTCGACGGTTATTGTCATTATTTAAATCACGGATTCGCGCGCAACACCACGTCGTATCCACGGCTCACGCCGCAAGTATTAATCATCTCCTCCTCCTATCGTAAATCGGTGCCAACTTTTATTCATCTTCTCGCTGTACTCATCGGTTTATCGGAGCAACGATTCTACCGATCCTCGATCAAACACAACTGTCGATTATTTCCGTTTACAACTACAAATCTGTTTGAACCGAATTTTTGTCCTCCTTCGTTACGATTACTTTTCACAAATTCGAAGGTACAAGGAAGATCGAGAAAGCCAAATTTTAATTTCCAAAATTAAAATTCGATTAAAATAAGAAAGAATAATTGACGTACACTAATTATTCTGTGAAACAAAACGTGAACCACACGATTAACTCGATTCCAAAGAACGGGAATAGAGAGAGAGAGAAGCAGAATAGAGGGAATAGGTATCGCGTTTGTCACGCCGTTATTTGTCGACGCTTCCGTTGATTGTAGATTGGCCTGAATCGAGACGCTACCAGTAATTATGAAAGTGTGTGTGTGTGTGAAACTTGGTAGCACGATTCGAGCATCGCCGCAAAGCGCAGCGCAGAGAGAAAAACCAGCAGGGTTAATACACCGATTCCGTGAGTCGTGAGCATCGAAAGGAAGAGAGAGAGAGAGAGAGTAAAACGTCAACAAGACCTCTACATTGTGTCGTTGCTGGCATTGATACCAGGTTGGCCGTGTCATTGACGTTGCGTGGCGGTGCGAGGATAGGTCTACAAAATATCGGTGCTGTTTGATCAGCTCGCCCATTTACTCAAATGGCGTGAAATTCAACAAAGCTGCCGTGAGTGGCACTGGCCACCGCCAACCCATCGAATATCCGTGCGGCCAAAGCCGCACACCGATGATGCCCGCCGCCATCCATGGACCTGCACCACTTCGTGCCATTCGGACATTCGCGAAAGACCCTCGTTCAACCCCTCGAGCGCCCTTTTAAAGCACCGCTGAATTCCGTTTCGCCCCCTCTCCCCAGCTGATTAAATGCCTCTGCCTCTGGAGACGTAAAATTCCTGGTTCTGGCGAGGGGAGGAAAAATGAAACGCTCCCGAATCGAACACCTTTTCACGGTGCCTATACGCAAAACTTCTTTTCTTGCCGCTGACCCTGTGGACGCGAAATTTTTCGGGCATCGAGTTTCTGGGGTTGGGGGAACAATCGACTGCTCGTTAGCGCGCCACGAGGTAATCCTCGAATTGCGGTAATACACGGAATTTCTATGTACCCTCACGCGTGATGTTTTCATTTTCACAGTGGAGGGTAAATTGGAACAATTTGCAAGTTGATGGTAAATGTAAATTGAGAGGGGAAGGGAAGATGGTGGGAGAAGTGCAATTGTAATCAGATCCTTCCAACGCCCTCCTCCCCTTTAAACTGCAATTGCATCCAGTTCGCTCGATTCCCGAACGTATTAGCTGCGTTTTTCTCACTTCGTTTATAACGAATTTATCTACGCAGAACGTAACGCGGGTATTAAAAATCTGGTTAATTTTAACGACACCTCTCCGTGGAATCCTTCATTCCTGGTTCCTCGACTCGCAACACCGGTGTGTCGAGAGCTCGAATCCATCCTCTCGGCGTGCGATCGGTTCACGTTCGCCGGCGTAGAAAACAATGGCGTCACGAAACCGATTGTCAAAAGCAGACGACGATGGAGTGGATGCGCGGAGCGAAATTACACGGCCGAGATAGATACGACGGTCGGATCGATGACGGTAATCAACGGACCATCCGGTTACCATTTCTACGAGGGGGGCGGGAGAGAGAATATCGGCTGACAACCGTTCATTCACAGGGGCCATTCCTTGAAATCCGTCGGAATAGCGTCGTCTCCTGCGGACGTTTCGGCCGAGCCGGTATTTAGCCTATCAAACGGAACACATCTGACCGCGTAACACGTAAACGATCCTGCAATTAGCAGCGTTCCACTCAATATCAGAAGCGAACGGCCATGATCCTTGACGATAATCTCCCTTTCCGAAATTCCATTAGACGCGGCCAACGAGCCGCCCGATATTATCGTAAATTGCTCGTTCGACGGATTTCATCCCCTCGAAATTTCTTACCTAGCGCTCATTAAGCAACGGCTGCTGTTGCTCGCTCCTCCCTGGCGCTAAATAGTTACCACCGTAATGGGATTATAGCCCAGCTTCCAGGCAGCAGTTCGAGTTGCGCGAATTCGGATGAAATTTCTGTCGCAGGAGAGAACGTATCTTCTTTATTGTATATCAGAAGAGAAGACGCTTCAAAAACTGCCACGTACTGACAACCCTATCATCTCTTTCAGGTCTTCCTTATCCTCGCGAGGATCGGAGGATGCACCCTTGAGCGTTAACGAAAAGATGGCGGTGAGAAAGAAAACGAAGGAGAGAGGAACGACTTTATAGCAGAAGCGGGTGTATTTACCGTCGGCGCGTATATAACTGTCCCTACTTCCATTCCATCTCGCCTCTCCAGCTCTCTTCCACGGCGCCGCTCGGATAGATAGATGGTAGGCGATGATTACAGGTTGGGGAAGGGAGGGGCTTGCCGTGTAACAACGCACCGGCATCGACACGCGCTGGGTTATAAAATATAACCGAACGAGCTGTTACTCGTGACAGCTATGCGCTCTGCTCGAAGAATGCCGATTTTGAAATGGGGAGGTGTCGGTGTTCCTGTGGAATGGCCCCCTCTGGGGCTCGCAAACGCGCCCGTTCAACCTATTATCGAGCTGTCGGATTAATTAACCGTAATGTTCGTGGAACGATTCTGGTCAGGTTAATTTGCTACGTGCGCCCATGACGCGGCTTCATAACATGGAACGGGTGGCGATAATGGAGATAACAGCTTGGTGAATTTCTTTTCACTTTCTTCGATCCAAGATACGATCAAGGCAATCGTAAATTTTTCCTTCTCGGGTTGTATTCATAAAGATTAATTGCAACCAATAATCCTTTGAATTTTATCAAGTTTATTTTATCCAGGTGTATGGATCTCTCCATACACGGATGAAAACATTGTTCCTCTTTGTTCAAAATTTCCACCGCATTTCAGAGTTGAAATATAAGCCCCTTTCGACCGACTGTCTGAAGATTGCTCGTGTTATTCGAAAGAATTATACTTTCATAAGCGGCAAGGTAAACTCGTCCAAAGAATTATCTTCTCGTATATCTTTGTCAATCGATACGTAAAACTCGGGTGAATGGAACGAAAAATAAAGTGACTCGTCTCCGTGGAATTGCGATAATTACGTAATTTTAATGTTAAGTTGGCCTGCACTTTGATGTGAAAAACGTATAGAAAGGAAATGAACGCGTCATTCATGACGATGACGACGAAACGAATGAGAATATATTCGGAAAAAGAAATATACGTTTCACGTTTCGATTTGATTATAAGAAATCGTTTGTTGAACGCGTTTAACGATATTAGATATATTTGCAAAATAAATGAAGGTAACAATAATAACAAACATCTATTGAAATTCATCAAATTATAAACTCTATGCGATTCTCTAATTGAGATCGTTTCGTATTACACAATAGATAGATGAAATTACCGGAAATATTGTATAATCTCCCTTTTGTATGCAGGAGAATAATATTCTGACTAATAATATTAATTGCTAGTAATATTGGAAATACGAATATATGCACGTTATGTAGCTTCCACGTTAAATAACGTCCAATATCTCGTTACGATTCTCAAAACGACGAACATAGTTATCTTTAATCTATAAAAGAAAAAAATTTTCGTTTCCTCCTCGACTCTTATTATCAACAATCGCATCGAAATTACAAATTAAATTGAGAAAAGGATGCCCCAAACAATAAAATCCTAAAAGAAACTATTTCTCGCTGGAACTCGTAAACGTGGATGCATAGAATCTCTCTCTCTTTTTCCGCCCTCCCTCCCCATCCATTCGTCTCTGTTCCATCTTTTTTCGCTACTTTATTATTCCACGATCGGTGGGTGGAGTATTTATCGAGGACGGAAGTTGAACGTGGTTTATCGAGGCGCGAAGCTGAAACCGATTGCGTCGCAAAACAAAAACGGACCAACGAATTCAAAGAATTATCGAGCGGAGATCTAACGCATAATCAAATGGGAATTCTTGGAACAATAGCCGATGACAGAATAATGGCGAATAAACATAACAACGATGGATTTTCCTTCATTTTAAAATTATTCCAAAAATCTTTAATTATTCCCTCGGAATCTTCACATATTTAAATCGATTGTCGTTGTTATTTATCGACTGCGATTTTCCCCCGGAAAGGAAGTTTTTCAAGGAAGTCATAGGCCAATAACTGAATGTGAATTATAACCCCGGTTAAAACGATTGGAAACGATATCTGTGAAGTTTATTCATTTTTATGAACGGTCGCAGTGGATTCGAGTTACGGCTCGTCACACTCTGTCATCCGTATTTCACGCGAGTCACGACCGGTGCAGATCTGTCTTTGATACGTCACACGGGAAAAATTTTCACGGCGATGATTGAAATGGCGTGGATTAGTAGATAAGCTTGCGCGATTCACGCGTAAAACAGTTGTGGAACAAAGAAGAATCGACGGCTTCAAACCTGTCCGAGCCTCTCCAATCTTTTACTTATTGAAAAACTTATAGAGAACCGTATATTAAAATCCTCTCCCCGGTAAAAAGAGGATAATCGAACAATTTCTCGATCCTCCTTCCTTCTTCCCTTCCCCATGAATCGAATCCCTCGAAGCCAAAGCTCGTTAATTCTAATTCCACCCACGACGGAACATTTTATTTTAATTGACGGCCCGAGAAGTCGAGTCATCGATGCCTCGAAAATCAATCACAATATGCCATAGATAGAGAATATAATTCGTGCAGAAAAGTTCGCCAGAACAAATCCTGTTGCAGCGGGGAACAACCAGTTTCCCCAACCAGATACCTTAGAAGCCCCGAAGCTATATTCCACCACCGAGCAAAACTCACCGAGGGTAGTTTCTCTCTGTTGCCATCCGAATGCAAAGTCCTATCTGTAATGCGAGTGTCAACCAACTTTACACTCGTGTTACACACCCCGTGTGTCCGAGCACACGCTGTTCCACCACCACCATGAATCGAGTGGTGAGAGGAAAACGACCTCCTCCGCGTTTTGTGCACGCGAGAGAGCGAGGCGATGTAACGCGGTGATAAGAATGGAAAGATCGTTGATAACGTTGAAAGAGAGAGAGAGAGAGAGAAGAGAGAGGAACGCAATGAAACGTAAAATCGGTTACCAATGTCAGTTTCGCAGTTATGGGAGTGGACGTTTTCCCTCTGGCAAAAAGCGAGCCTTGAATTCGTAATCGGAAAGGAAAGGAAAGAGGGTTGCGAGCAGGTAGGATACACAACAGGTGTGTAATTGATTGTTTCTATGATTAGATTGGATAGGGGTTAATCCTTTGGGCGCTCGTATTTCTCGTGTTGTCGAGGGTTTAATTTCTCGACGGAGTCATTGTGAGCTTGAAATTTCACGTGCAACGAAATATTTTGACGAAATTCCAACACGAAACTGTCGTATGCGATTAATTCGAACCCTTCCCTTTAATTTATATCGATCGAGTTTAGCTGGAAGGGTATTTTAGATGAAAAATCTTGCACCAAGTTGTATCGAGTCGTTCTCGATTCGGAAACGCATGGGCGTGGCCGTGTAAATCGTTCGAAATTTCATTGGGAACAGAATTATTAGCGACCCTCCCTCCCCTCCTGAAAAATAAAGTTTCATCGCCTTTCCTTAAGTTGGCTTGAAAGAATCTTCGCAACTTTTCGTCCCGAAGTTCGACGCGCGTTTTCAAAGCGATGGCAAACGACGGCAGAAACGGTTTCCGGTACGATTGGTGCACATCTGTGTACTGTCGCGACACGTATTGTTATACCCGTCTTTTATTGCAATTCGTGAAAAGGGGGAGGGAGAGGAGCGAGGGGGGTAAAAAGAGAAAGAGGCGAAAACAGGGCTTTGATACTTTAGGAAACGTCGCTATCGCGTTCGTGTTTATAGTGATTGGAAAGATTACGTTTATTGAGCTCGACGCGTATCCACGGACTATGAAATGGAAAAGGGAGGGAAGATCGGCCACGATGCATCCTTGGAGACACCACAATTTTCTTTCGCGCGAAACTCCGTCGTGTATGTATATAAACTTAAACGGATAACGATGATTAATAGCTGCGAGAATATTATTCTCCGGAAGATGAAGATCACGTTCCTTTAATCGAACGATGATTTAAATTCCTCAAGATCCTTGGAAAGTAAATTCTTCGCGTTTTAATATAATTTAAATAATCGTTAATAATAAAATCGATCCTTTTTGTTATATCTCCTTAAATATCATTTTCCGTAATACAAGTTTTAAAATATTGAGCGGAGATTTGCGACTTTCATTCGTGAATAAAGAATGAAAATCTATTTTCAATTATTCGTTTCGCGTTATCTCGAGAATTAAATCAAAACACGAAAGAAACGTGTCGTGTTATACTTGTCTATAGTCTGTTACTGTTGAAAAAAATAGACAAATAAAAGATTGATAAAATTGAAGAACGTATTAGAAAAAGTTGGCCGCAAAACTACAAAAGTGTTATTTCCACGAAACGAAACCTCGAAGACATCTCGAACTCATCTCGAGATGTATCGATAGATTTTAAGAAGTCTTTGACATCCCAGTTAGAAGAGAGTATTTCTTTCTCTGTTCATTCTGTTCAATCTCTTGCACGCTTTGACGTATCTATTTATCCCGTATCGGATACTTTCATTACTTGAATTGAGAATCCTCTTGCCCCGCCTTCGACTTTATGTTAATCTCTCGAACGTTCTTGTCCAAAACTCTTGCGCGATCTCATCTCGTTTCTTCGATCGGTATTTTCAATCGAAACAGAGATACAATTGCGCTTCTTATCTCGTACAGTTCGTCAAAACTTTCGTTCAATAATAATAATAACAATAATTGGAGTTTAGAATATCGTGATGTAATATTGTTTAACAAAATATTAAGCGAAATTATAAAAGGAGGGGGAGGATTTTAAATGAGAATATTTTTATCTTCTAGGCGAATTCAAGTTAATTACGAAAACATTTAAAAAGAAGTTAACTTATACTTCGTAAAAACTTAATCCCCTTCACCTCGTTATAAGGGACAACGGTATTAAAAATTTTATACATAATGTTAATAAAAGTCCTCGGTTAGTTTCCGGATCAGAGACACTTTCATAAGCGTCGAATGAATATTCCTTGGAACTCGCAATTAATTATGTCGTAAACACTCGTGGCCAAAGATCTATCTAAAAACTGGTCTTTTAAACGACCACCCTACGAAATGGAATCAAAATGTTTTACACGCATCGGTGTAATAACCATGTAATGCCCGTTGGATTTAATAGGTTCAGAGATTTCGAAAGCTACACGGTTTTATCACTGTGTGTTTCCCTGAAGTTCTGTATAATGAGAAATAATAATTGAATGGAAATAATAACGGGGCAATTCTGTAAAAGTAGCAATAAAGCGGTGTTTCTCATTAAGCAAACGTTTTCCACGTTTTCATCGAATAACGCGGTTCCTCGCAATTTCTCTTATGAAAAATAAAAAAAAATATGAGGGGAGAAGAAAATTATATCCTATGAAACTAGATTACTTATAGCATTAAGTGAAATCAGAAGAAGAATCGTATCCAATTATTTTCAAGATTCATATAAAATATCAAATCACATCTTTTTCACATATTCCTCGATTATCGTTCGATAATATTTTTCGATAATTTCCACCTATAGAATTATCTATAGAAATCAAACAAAATAAAAAAAAGTGACTCGTTTTCATCGTAAAAATCCCTTCAATCCGTACAACGAAAGTTAACGTGAAGCAAATCCTCCACACAGTTCCTCCACCTAATCTAACCTAAACTCGAAAACGACGTTGAATCTCGCGAACTCAGCTTCTCGCCACGTTTCTCGATCCAATAATTTTCCCGCTTTATCTTTTTCCGGTGGCTCGGATGATCCACCACCGACGCCACAGTTTGATCACAAAGAGAGGAAAAAAAAAAAAACCAGAAGAAGAGAAAAAAGTTGCGAAAACAAGAGTTGTTTGGCGCAAAAAGAAGAAACTTGTTTCCGCCATTCGGCAAAAATCCAACGCAACTCGTCGTGTCGTTAATACCTCTGGTCCACCCCTTTTCAACTTTAATGAACTTGCGAAAATCCAAGACGGACCACTATCTTCCACTCCTCCGAGATTCGACGTTATTATGTCACGGCGTGAAGGAGGCGTCACGGTTTGTACGATTGCAAGTATGATTAGGGGAGGAGATACACGTAAGAGAATTTTAAATGTTATGCCGGGCTACACAGGTATACGTTTTACTCCTCGTGGCACGAACATGTTTCACGTTATACAATAAGTTTAATTTACAGGGAGGTAACTTGACGTACTTGAAACGGAAGAAAACATTCTCATCCCCTTATTAACTCTCGTACAAGTTTTAATGAATTTGCGGACGAGGGAAAAATTATTTCGCAATTGTTGCTTAATACTTTCGCCTGACGGATTAAAAATCTCATCCCGTTTAAATTTTCTTCAAGGTGAGCAAGTCCTATATCCGTCGTTTTTTATCTTCTGAGAGTGTTCAATTTTATTTAGCAAGAAACACATTATTCGTCGATTCGTTCGTTTCGAAGATTGAGCTTTATTTATTTTTTTCGGGTCATTAATTCGTAACGATACAACGATCGTTAATAAATAACCGTTTTTCGTTATGGGAATAAATATTGTTGAAAACATATATTTTCAGCTTTTCAGTTAAAAAATCGTGCGGAAAATACGGATCGCGTGCTACGTAATTGTATCATAATTCAAAGTAATCCGATACGTATCGAATACAGCTTCGTAATTAGCAAATTCGTAGAATTGTGAGAAAGACCGTGGCAAAGACCGTTCGTTATGTTACGCACCTGCGCACCTCACAATTTTTTCATTCTTTTTTTTTTTTCACGCTCAATTGGCTATAAATATTGCACGTTATTCTTCCATTGTTTTTAGGTACACATTTCGATACTAAAAGTTGATGATAACTAAATATCGCGAACCGTGTATATAATAATAATGGATTATAATTAGAACGATTATTTAATCAGATCTTATTATCGTAACGAGAAGAGATTACAATTAGAATAGAAAGCTTTATACGGAAGTTTCCTTTTTTAATTATTTTCGGCAAAAATTGACGAAAGATTTAAAATTTATTTTATTAAGGATTAATAGATATAAAAAAAAAGTTACAATTATAAATTTATCGAAATATCGTAGGTTATTCTCCAATGTTTTCGATGTAAAATCTCCTCCTTCTCGAATTATGGATCACGAAACGAAAGAAGAACGTTGTTATATTAATTTCTTTCCAGGAGATTTTTTTTTTCTCTTTTATTCACCAAAGAAAATGTCTAATTTCGTTCATCGAATATACCATATACCATAGATTAATACAAAAACGAGGTTACATTGAAAAAAAGAAAATTTTTTCTTTTTTTTTTTTCTTTTTTCGATCCAACGTTTGGTCCGATATAACCAGTTCGTTTCGCCGAAACTTTTTCGAAAATTTATACGGTAACTGCAGCTTTTTCTGCGCCAGTATGCTTCTCTTGACGTCAGCTAACAGAATATAGTGTTTCGATGATTGGAACGACTTTGAGTTGCGGGTCGACATGACGAGAAAAATTTTCGTTCATCGATACGTACCGATATGACTATCTGAGTTTTTGCAATTTTTCGATCAAACATCGACCGCCTATATTACCATACATTCCAACATTCCTTCGTTCAAATGAATAAGAATTCTTCTTGTTTCAGAAAATACCTCTCCGAGTTATATTTTTTAATCCATCCACTCTGGATTTATAAAGAGGAATCAATTAAAAATTTCAGAACAAAAAATCAACTTTCTACGTAAAAATTATTAAGAGTAAGATAAATTACGATTCGAAATTTTATTCACTTATGCTAGACAGATATTTTGTACATCCACGGTTGCTTAAGATATTTAGATACCGCGATGAACTGTGCATTTTTCAAATTCGAAGAAAACTACCTCCCTCGTACATTCTCGACAGAATTCTCAACAATTCCAACAGAAAATAGTATAAGCTACATCAGAAAAGGAATAACGAATACTTCTTTTTCCAAAAAATCATTTTCAACGATCTCTCGCGCGCACGAGAGATTGAAATTTAACATCGATTCGATTCCCAGAAAATATTTCGAATCGAGGGATTCACCGACGAAAAAAAAATTGCTTTGGAACATCGTCGCGAAGATCAGAGGTATCTATCGATTCGAGGATTAACGGAGGACGAGTATCAAAACGCGAAATCGAAGTGCCATCTTCGACGTTGATGCGTCGTAAAGGCGCGTGGCGACGTCGTAATCGTAAACAGTTTCCTTTTTACACGACGTTAAATACCATCGTTTTATCGTTTTATATCTTTCCAGATAGGGGAAGGAGAGGAAAGAAAAAAAGAAAGAAAGAAACTTTGGGAAAGCGGAAATCGAGGCAGAGAACGAATTGACGAGAAAAGTAACGATTCGCGATGCTAATTGAAACGATCGAAGCTACGAGTGGTTTATATTCACGAGTGGTGAAAGTGGAAAGAATATCGTGGAGAAAGATATAGATAAAAGTGAAACCTTTTATACGAGAGATGCATCTGCTTTGCATCGTTTAGATCGTTGAAATTCCCCTCCTCGGGTTGTGATTATATTATAATGTTATTGTAACTCGATTATTTGATAATGCAAATTTATTATATAAATTATTACATAAAACAGATTGGATTGGAATTTCAAATTCCAAATTTAATGGAATATTATAATTGGATACGTGATAGATAGTAGCGTACAGTGGTATACAGTCAGTCGCAAAAGTTTCCCCGATTTCATAAGAAAATTCAAACCGATGAAATTAAAGTTTCAATATTTTTTCCCGCGTTACAAATACGATTCCATTCACTCCGTATAAATAAACATTCGTTGTGCGCATTGTTCAATTTTAGACACTGCTTTGTATCTAAAATTATTGCATCTTAAAATTAGAACAGTCGATTATCCATCTTGACGTAAGATCACACAAGATACGAGAAGTTTTTAAATTTTCATAGCAATGGAATCGTATTTGCTTACCTTTTACCGACACTTTAGTCTTCCTTTGTGTCTTTTCTGTTTGCCGTACAACCAAATCATGCTACATATTTCGAAACTGTACTACTACTACCACTACTATGATTACTTTTGAAACACGCTCCATTGGGTTTGAAGTTCTTGGAACAGGGAAATTATCAAAGAAGTTCTACTTTCGAAATGAAGTTTCGTGTCCTCGCGTTGTTAACGTTGTAATACGCTGCAAGCTTTAAGCTTTTCAACACAGCTTGGAAACATCAATCTCTATCCGACTTGTATTTTGAACATTTACTCGTTTCACACGGAGACATCATTTTATTATTCAATCTATACGGAATCTTATTAAAAAAGCGCGTATCGAATCCATTGATTAAATTAGATGCTTGAAAATAATTGTGAAAAGAAATTTAAACGGAAAAGAAACAAAGTCGTTAAAGAAATATGCCCGTTTTTCTTAATTCTCTCTAATTGGAGGGGGAAAAAAATATCGACTTTGTTCAATCAGAGCCATCAATTTTCTTCCAATATTTTATACGAAAGCGTAGAATTCAAAGATTCTTTGAATTTATTCATTGAACTTTAATGGGTGTGTATGTGCACAGAAATCGTGGGATTTTAAAAATTGTAATGAACAGAGTATATAGCGGAAATATTTAAACGTGAAAGATTAAATGAATAGATTAATCGAAGCATTATGAATTATGAAAGTAACGAGGACGTAAAAGATGATAGATGAAAGGATATAAAAGTAAATCAAGAATATGGCATTCCATTTAAATAAATGAAGACGTTACACGTGTCTTATTAATTCCTTTGAAGAGCAAACACATTTATTTTTCATATATGTTTTAATTATAAGCCGGGATTGCCAGAGATTTTTATCTTGCGCCGACTTACATTTAAAGATAATTAGAAGAGTCAAAGGAATTTCGTATCCGATAAACGAGTTTTAAAAAAATCCCTCTTTTTTAGAATGAAGATATTTTTATCACGTGATCAAAGGACCATTCTGTTCCATTACTCGTGCAACGGAAGATACAATTTTTTTTTTTTATCAACATCTTCATCGTCATAAAAAAGGGAATATCCTTGTAACGTGGATTGAAGCATGAACGAAAGAAAAATATCTGCAACCTCGTTAATAGATTTGATTTCCGTGAAATCTTGTTTCGAATTTAAATCTGATCCCAATATTCCCATTCCACAGTGATTGGGCAATCCTCACACAACACGTTAACAAATCTAATTTCGGATTTCCACCTCTTCAAATCCTTCGAATCCTCTTTCAGATTTAACATTTTAATCCTTTATAAATCTAATTTCATACATATACACGAATATATATATATAGCTATGTAGAATCACAACATAGTATAGATACAAATCCAAAAACGTAAAATCCGATTGGCGTTCGCGATCGACACTCTTTTATGGAGGATTATACCAAAAAAAAAAAAAGTTTATTTAATTTATGTTAGATACTAGGATCAAAGGATTTGAAGGGAAATTACTTTTAATATGATTATGAATTATAATAATTCTTTAAATTAATTCTGAATTTTACGTTTCGATAATTTATTCTTTCCCTTTGGAGCTATAAAACCTTTACAACTGTCAAACTTTTGTTACCCCACTACATTCGTATCTTTCTTTCACCATCATTTGTATCTATCATTTTCTACCAAATCCCTCATTTCATTTATTACAAGCAAATTAAATTAAATTAATAAACACCAAATTAAATCGAATTTAAATTTAAATTACTCCCAAATTGAACATTCCACGTGCAATATTAAATATTCTACATTGAATTTACGCTTCGCCCCTGATAATAAAATAGATCGTTATCATTTTTAATACCCCTCTTAATATCCCTCCACCTAAATCCCTCTACCATTTACACATCTTTCCAAATCTCAAAAAAGGAAAACATCCTCCCCGGGAGAAATCACGTATTCCACGCATTGTCTCGAGAGAATTGGCGGAATTTGATCAACGCGTCTTCCACCGCCACTTGAAAAAACAGAAAGCGTTGAAAAATAGCACGATTCTCACCCTAAAACCTTGGGATCGTTCTCCTTTTGTTTGAAATTCGGCACACCCTCTCGCGATTATATTCTAATTAAGACTACTTAATTTCTCTCGTTCGAATCCACGAAACGTTGATTTCCAATCGATGACAATCGACACACGCCGTGAACAACGAACAACGAATTTCATCCGATCGGGAGAGGTTGCGTACGAACACTCGATCGCGAAGATAAACTACTTCATTAAAATCATTAAAATAGTCCGCGTTCTCTGTGATTCGTGTCGAGGTCGAATACAACCCTCGACCTGTACCCCCGATTCTCTCTTTTTTCTCTTTCTTTCTCTCTCCCTCCCTCTCTCTCTCTCTCTCTCTCGCTCTTTTATTTGAAGAATGAAGCACGGGGACGAGTGTTTGGCAGAAATTCAAGCTTGATCATCGAATTGTATATTTGGAATTTGTGTTTGTGTATTTTAGATTTGAAGTGGACGAGAATAATTTCGATCGTTGTCCTTTGTCTCGTTTTATGACAATTTTCCCCGGCATATCTCGCATTATTTTTCGAAATTGTGAAATTCGTAATACGTGTATTTTATTTGTAATATTATAACAACAATAATTTATTTAAAAACGAAATCTAACAAAAAAGTAGCGTTTTCGTTCGTCGTTATTTATGAACATTTTAATCATCAAATTAATCAAATTCGTCTAGATTTTCGATTAGACAGTATTGGGGCGCTTCGAATAAATTTATAATGTAAAAAACATGTAAAGAAAAGAGGAAGCTCGACGTCTCTTGCTTGGATATTAGTCTACGATCCGACGATAGACCCGTCAAAATCAAACGGATCAGATGGGCTATCCATTTCTCAGTTCTCTCAGAAAATACACGATTACCATGTCACCGGCTGATCCACGTATGTTGTGCTAAAGGACAATCACCGACCATGTTCACCGGATGCATTTGTTGTTGCGAACGAGGCAAGAACCGCATAGAACGCGCAACAATTACGCGGAAGCATGGAATCACGAGGGTGGTTGGAAGCAATGTTTATTAATACACCCTTGGGCGACTCCATTATCCCGTTGGAAGACGAACCTCGCGCCGCTTCATTCGGACAAACTTAAATACGTATATTATAACGACGATCAAAATTCGAATGTGAGATAATTAACTGGAAATCGTTACGTCGATAATAAAAATTAATCTATCCATACCTAGTTTTCAATGTATCCTAAGTAAAAAGTCACTCGATTCACTATTTGATTAATATTAGAATATCGCAAAAGAATACACGCGTTAAAAGGATCAAGTAACAACTTAATCGTCGAGGCAAAAGGAGAACCGCTGCTCCTTAAACCGAGAACAATTAGAGAGGAAAAGTAATAGAATTTTCGCCACGATCCACCTTTATCAAAATACCGAAGGTGATGGCATCCGGGATCGGTTTGCCGTGGAAAGGAAGCATTTTCATCGGGCAACATCCCTTTCTCCACAGAGAACACTTCCAAAGAGAAGAATGTTGACTTTAAAGGATCCTCTCTTTAAAGGCTGCTCGTCGGTACGTGTGGATGGCGACACAGCAATACGTTTAATATACGCACACGCGTGTAACCGTTTTCTGTAGGTGAATCCAACTTTCCTTTCCTCTCCTCTCCTTGTTTATACGTGTCTCGTATAAGGGGAGGGGGTGAGTACGTGAGTGCCCGTACAGAGAACGATCGAATTTCTTTCCAGCGGAGAAATTTCCACCAAAACCGTCCCGATTTCGACGTTTCTCTCTTTCTCGACGGAAAATCGGAGAAGAGGGAGAGGCTGTGGTGGCTCGTGTACACGGATTCTTCGAGACGTCTTATCGGATTCCGCGCACGCTGAAAGAAACGGCACGCATCTCCGTTCCAACGTTTCTCTATGAGTCGTTTCTAAAAGGCTTGCTGCCTCTATCGAGACCGGCAAGAATTCAACCCGTTTGAAACGTTTGATCGTGCCCGTATCGATTTCGATGGACTTCTTATCCTCCTGTATTTCTTCCCCTCCCCCCTCAATCCTATACCTTTTCCACACCACGTGGAATCCCCTCTTATTTCCGATCGCAGGTTTCCATGGTGTTGGGTCGATTTTAAATTTAATTTTCGTTGATCGATACGAAATCCAAATGACCAATTCCAATTCCGGAATACGCTCTCAAAACCGCGCGATCCATTAAAGCAGCGAAATAGCAAAAGAATAGCAAGTAAATTACGAAACTAACAAAAAGAGGGAGGAAAGTAATAGAATCAGAATTCGTCCCATTTTAATCCGTGTCACGGGACCAACCAGCAGAAAATCGTCTAAATCGTGCAACAAAGTGTGCAACAAACCCAACTCCCCGTGTGTGTACACGAATGATTCTTTAATACCATCCCTCCCCTCCTCTCCTACATTTGCAACCCAAACTTATACGCCATTGGTTTGTCAGCCTCCGTTTAAATCACGTTCGAACACGTTGGAACGTACCTCTGATTACCCGATACCGGCCAGTAAAATTAGCTACACGAACGGGTGCGTGTACGGCGTGGAGGAGGCTCGAATAGCAACAGAAGCAGGAACGAGAACGAACGAACGAGCGACATCGTTTAACCGGCGACAAAGATCTCGGCAACCACGTTCCACGGGAAAGGGTTTGGGGAGGGGGAGAGGGATTGAAGGTTTGGAAAAACGCGACGACCCAAAACTGCGACGGACGCGACGGAGGGAGAATAAAAAGGGCGGTGGAAGTAGGGTCGTAGGACGTAAACTGGGCGCGGATCGTAAAAGTGGGGCATGTATATTTCGTTAGAAAGGGTAACACGTTGCGCTACCCCTGCTTTATTATGCTTCTCCGGAACAAACCTTGGTCCACTATTACTTTTTAACTAGCCTCTGAACGAAAGTTTCGAAAGTTTCTTTTCTCGATTCGGATTGGAATGAGAAGAATGTACGTTATGTACGCGGTGTGTTAATTTTTTTTTAATTTGTTTGAAATATCTAAAGATGCGTCGAAGTTATGTAATCTCTTTGGGATGATATCAAGAGAGAGGGATGAGGTTGCATTCGATAAATTGCAAATCAGGGAAAGGAGTGGAAAAAACACGTGCACTTTTTTTCGCTGAAGCTATTGTGGGATTGTTAATAGATTGAATGGAGAAATGTTCGAATTTAATTGATCGAATGAGTCGACGAGAAACAGAAAGGAGAAGATATTTTATATTTGTGTCAATCAATTGTGTTAATCGTTTCGAGTTATAAAAATGATATTAAAATTCATAATAAATGTGAAATATGGTGTCTGACAAAAATCAGTAGTATCAAATTATATGATATTCTTGGTGAAAAATTTTCTGATTATTTCCTTTTCCCAGTGTGTGATTAATTTTTATGAGGTTAATAATGGAAAAGCTGTGAGATTCTTTTAGAATCTTTCTTTTTATCAATCACGTCCTGGCATTGGCATTAATTTCACACGTCGATGCGAAAAGGTATCAATTATCGCCATGTTCATCGATCTATATCCAAATACATTCATTGTTTAAAAGATTTAATTCGCAAGTATAATGACAGTTTCAATCCATCACTCTGAATTCGTATCTACGTTTCTGTTCTTAATCGAATCGAAAGTATTTTATGATCAACCGATATCGAAGCTCAACGATTCTTTCCTATTTTTCTCGATATTAGATTAAACGAAAAAAAAAAAAAAGAAGAAAAAAGAAAACGAGGAAATCATGTTGAACTTTTTCTTTGACTTTTTGTTTCCCGAAGGATCGATTTTAAAAGATTTTAAAAGATTGGTTATTTTATATCCATATTTCATTTTCGCGATGAAAATATTATAAAAATGTTTTAAAAACGAAACGAATATTAAATAAATATTAATAAATTGTCTCAGAAACTCACCCGTTATGATGAATCCGTGAAGATGGAGACACATCTTGCCCCGTTTTTGCAATACGTAATAGCTTCTGGCATGATGAAAGAGAAGATGAATAGATGGGAAGAAAACAATTAGGCACATTTCGCCTTCCGGTATTGCCTTCCAAAGTTTCTATTGCGTCTGCCTTCTAGCCTAAAATACTTGGAATATTATTTTAGGAATTATACTTTAAACGCTTAATGATTTTATTAACCGTCCTCCACAATTTGTCCAATATAAGAAAATAAAATTACCTAAAATCTTACTGAAACGAACAAATGAAATCCCTGAATTAAGAGAATTTCCTGAAAAGAAATTAAAATAAAATAAAAAGAATAAGAATTAGAATAGCATAGAATTATAACCAACAGAAGTACTTGATAACAAGTACTATTATAATTCTTCGCAACGATATTAAAAATTAAAATTACAATAATTTAACGGATATAATCACGAAACTTATATATAATCACGATATTAGATTAAACGAAAAAAAAAAGATACGTCAAAGCGTGTCTTCGTATCTCTCGACATATATATAATTTTACTCGACGAATGACCGAGTTAAAAATAATGGAGGAATATTCCGAATGAGAACGAATGACAGGTACTTCTTCGTATCTCAAAACTTGCTATAACACGAACAAAATTAAAATCTCGAAAACGATCGTACATTCACGGAATTTAACGCATTAAACGTTAAAAGTTTATCGCGAATGGATCGAGTCATCGCGTTATTTACGAAAGCGTTATACGAACCGAGACTTGTTCTCCCCACCCCTCGGTCTTTATCGAGAAAACGAGTTCCTGTCCAATGAGCGGCATCGAGATAGAGATAAGGATAGTTCATATGCATACGAGCTTCCTGCATTCAAGCAGCGAGAATAACTCGAGGCGATTCCGAGGATCCCTCGTGAAAATTCTCCAAAGGAAGCCGACCGAAAATCGGCTCCCTTGCCTCCAACGAGAACAACCCGCCTACTAATGATCCCTCTTTCCGATTGAGATCCTCCTTAACATAAATTAATCATTCCTTTATCGCTGAGATTCTCGTTTCTATTTGTCTCTTCGACGATTTCGATTCATCTCGAGATCGGATAATTTAAATATTAAGAGACGCAACTTGAAAACAATTCTCCCCGTTCCTGATATTCTTACGATTCTTCCTCCTTCTCGAGAGAAAGATTGAAAAACCGAATCAAAATTAAACAAAAATCGGTATCCTAATACCTTTTCTTTCCTTTCGTTCACATCCCTGCTCCCCTTCCATCAGCAAATTTGGGCACAAGGCAAAGGCAAATTACCCCAAAGCTACAAGTGCATCGAGTCCGCTAATAGTCCACTTACTCCCAATCTTGGGCAAAGTACCAGTTATTACCAGGTAACCGGAGGGGACGAAAGGCGACGAAATAGGAAATCGCGATTATTACGTAATCCCAGCATGGATATGACAGGCGTGCGCGACGGTGGTTAGAAGTGGCAGTGCGGCCGGAAGTCTAATCCCGTAGCGCGACACGCGTTAATGCGTCGCGTGTGGATGGTCTGGAGCCGTGAAATCGTTGGTCATTTAATCGAGGGTATCGTTATTGGTCAGCCACGGGATTATAATGAGGTGGCGTGTCGGGATTAAACGCGTGTCCCCCTCCCGAGCGGCGTGAATGGGGGCGGAGATGAATACACGGTCCCTAGGAAGAAGAGCGAAACACAAACGTTTGGAAACAACACGGTCGAACAATCCGCCCGCTGCAATGGAGCAAGCGTTGCACTTGCTTGGATTAATATAACGAACAATTTAGCCGTTGCATCGAGGTAGATGCTGATGCACGCACATCGTCGCGCGTAATACGTGTGTGTGCACGAGGCTCTGTGCAACGATAACACACCGCCAGGGGGCTCGTTATCGTTAACTTGAGCACCGACTTCTTGGTCAAATAGAGGAGGATGCGCCGTTGCTTTGTTTCATCCTCGGTTTTGCGGATATTGGAAGGATTTTCGTTTGCTTCGACTTCCTTGCTCCCCCTTCCTTTCCCATCCGTGTGTATATATAGAGAGTCGCGGTTGATAAACGTTGAAAACGAAACGGTCGAAACGATCGATTTACGCTCAATTGCGGGCCCCGACGACTCCATTCCGCCCGGATCTATCCCGTATGCACGGACAATCGAGGGAAACGTGGACTTACGACGCCGATTGCGGCAATAGTTTATAGTGGGTGAACGTGCTCTTGTCGACGTTAACGATCGCGCGCCAGGCTTGAACGTGGATTTCGTAATAGAGCGGAATCTTGATTAAGCTACCGTGGCCGATAGGGTGGTGATGGTGGTGGTAGTGGGTTACTGGAATGAATTTGAAGGGAAGAAAGTTGTAGTGGATTGCATAGGGATCGATATAGCGTGAATATCTCGAATCCAAGTGTTAAATAGAGGTATCTAAATTGAAATACACATTTACTTATGCGGTATTTTATTGAAGATATGATATATTCAGATTTTCGAAATTGTAGATTTTAATATCTAGCCAAATGTCGTTATCGAGATATTTATAAAGATACCAATCCGATGTTTAATCTGTTTAGAGATTGCTCGTCGTTATTCAGAATTGGTACACGATCATATCTTCATCTTGTACGTGAAATCAAACGAAATGTTGATGCATTCACGTATTTAAAACACTGGTTCAATTTATATGACAATTTTAGTTTTAATAGTGGGGGAGAAAAACGTAACGAATGCGAAATCTGATAATACATTTCACCTTTATTTTAGGTACCGAGATAGCGGAGGTCGGGTCAGAGAATATATTTATATAAAAGGAATGGTTAAGTCGAAGGGATTTTCAGAAATTGCAAATGGATTTAAAATTTGCAACAAATACAACATTGTTAAAGATTAAATCGTATATACTTAAAATATCGACAGACATTTATATTATACCTTTTACACAATTCACAATATAGATCCTTCTATCTATGTCTAGCTCAGCAGCATCATTCCTATTATACTTAAAAAATTAAAATTGCAATTTTAATTCAAAATATTGCAATAAATAAAGCTATTATAATAATAAAAATGGAAAAAAACTGCTTGTTTAATTAAGCAGTTACGAAATGCCCGAATACCTTTCGGCTCTGTTAGCATTAAAGATCCCTAAAACAGTCGCAACAGCTGCGATTAGCGATCGAAAGATTTCGCTTCAGGCGTATCGATAATTCATCCGTTTATAAAATGAAACTTCGCCAATCAGGTCCAGCCAATCAAGTCAGCTCCATTAATTATTCACCTACGTGTAAATAACGCGACAAAGGGACACGCGTTAATTTTGGTCTCGACGTAGAGAACGTTAAAAAAAATAAAAAATAAAAAAATAATTGGTCGAGGTAAATAAATGATGGTCGTTTTAACTTCCGAATATATGAAATATTCATCGTAGAGCTCATCTTGCGGACGTCTTGAGAACCGTAATTTTCGTGAGTTATATTCAGGTCCCTAATGAGCTACGCATAATGGAATAAACAATCCATTCTCCATTTTTTCGATCTTCTGCCCTTCTTTCGATTCTCTTTTTTTTTGAATTTTTCTCGTTTTTTTATTCTTTAATATCATCAGTCCCATCCGCAGGAACGAATTGCTCGACTAATGACCGACATTCTTTCCCAGCTTTCTTTTTCCGTCCTACCGGTGGATATTACGTCAAAAACGCATTACAGAGAAGGTTTTTAAAAATTATACGTTGGATGGAAATGAGTGAAATTGTGACATCGAGAACAGGGCAATTCTTTTGGGAGGGAAGTGAAATTGAACGAACAAAGGTTTTAGAACAAAAGGAATTATTGAAAATTTGGAAAAATTTATCCAATTCTCTCAATTTCTCAATTTTTGCAACTTCTCAAATCAATCAATGATTTACACGAATATCGTCAATCAAATAATACAATAAAATATTAAACGTCAATTAATATCGGAGAACGTATCCTTCGAAAAAGATAAATGAATAAAAAAATTTATTTCAAAATTTATTATCAACGTTATCTTGTACATATAATCGCGAATATTAATCGTTCAGTCGTATGGAAAAAATTCCAATCTATCTATACACCCGCACATTACTACATCACGAAATTAATTAATCAAGTAAATTCGAGAATAACAAGAAGCCGAGGCAAGCAGCAAGTTTCAAGTTAAGGTAAATCAAGCATTCAGCAGTATGAAAAACCCAGGGGCGCCAGATAAATGGATTTACACCCTATTACATATACTTAATTAAAGGCTCGCGGCGAGTTCCGCGATTTATGTCGCCTTTCAACGCTTTCGACGAGGGGAAGAAAGGAGGGGGGAGGCTCTTTTCTTTTCTCCCTGCCATCTTGTGTGCACAAGGTAGCACAGCTCGGTTGTTTAAAAAGGCACGAATAGATTTTTCAACGAGAAGAAACATTAAAACTCGGGTAATCTTTATGAATGCGAGTGCATCAAGCACGATACAAATCCTCCACCACCATCCCCCCTTCCTCCTCCCCATCCCCCTTCCACTTGGCCAGCTGTTATTCATAACGGTCATAAGTTTCTCTTTTTTTCTTCTTCTTCTTCTTCTTTTTTCCCCCTCCCTCTCCGCTCCTAACTCCGCGGCAGAAAATCCGGCGGGATTTTGAAAGAGGAAGGGATGGCCTCCTATATCAAACTCATTATCTATTGTAATAAAAGGTGAGCGTGCTTCATTGTTGCCATAATATAGCCGTTGAGTTTTCGCCATTCGCGTGTATTGTGCGCAACCCGACGAGGTCGCGTCGCCGCGTATAAAAACCCGGCGAATGAATGCGATTAATTATGGGGCGATGGGAATGGCGCGCACGCGGGTCATTGAATTGAAAATTGCAAACGCGTTAGAACGCGGGAGAGGGAGAGAGATAATAGTGGAAGAGCTAGATTGACTTGTGAATTAAGACACTCTTTATATGGGAATAAAATTATATCCGATATAACGAATTTATTTGACGTTATATAAATTAAATCCCTCTGGGGATATATGGAAATTATTATACGTAGGGGATGCTTGTTGACAATTTTAATGCAATTTTAATGCAAAGAAAGAAATTTGAACATGGTCCATAATTAAAACACGTCGGTAAATGACACGACGCGCAATAATTATTAACCGATTCTTTTTATTTCTAATTTATGTAGCAAATTGAAATGGCGACGTGTGAAGAGACAGTGAGGAGGAGACGATGAGAAAGAAATCGGGAGAGAGAAAAGAGAAACGTGGTCTCGATATCGTGGATGTAATAATGCATCGTGAGCAACACCGTGAGGATTCCAAGAAGAAATGGAACGAGATGGTAATGGAACGATTTCAACCCGACGACACCCATTTGCCGTGAGAAAATTAACTAATTCGACGAGATAGAGGGTTCTCCACCACCGCGGAAAGCGTTAGCTGTGCAAATAAAAAGAAGAGAGAGAGTGGAACGGAAGAGGAGAGGAGAGGAGGGATGGGAGCAAAGAAAGGAAAATTATAAGAAAAGAGAGCGGACCAGATGGGGAAGGTGGAGTAAAAGACAGGTGAGGGAAAAAGAAGTAATCACTGGAGATTCTGGAATGAGAGCGAGCAGTCGACTGACTTGCATTCAACGTTTCGATCCGCCTCGGGCTTCTCTTCTTCTTTCTCTTTCTCTTTATTCCTTATCCCCCCCTGCCTATCTTGATCGCCCCCCTCCCCAACGTCAGTCTGAAATCAAGACCGGCTTCCACTTTCCTCTCCATTCTTCTGTTGTTTCTTTTTTTTCCTTCTTCTTCTTCTTCCTTTTTTTTTCTCTCGTTCCATTTCTTTTTATTTCTCGATCATTATAACACTGTACGGCGAATACCGGTTCCGGCCTGGTTAAATCCAATTATTTACAGCTTCCTCCGGGTCGAGAGCGGAGTGTGGCGCACAAATGAGTCGTCCTCGGATCTACTATTGTACAACAGGATGAGACGAGTTCGATTATGAACGATCACTCCGTCGAAGGGTAAATGAAAAGGTAAACGAGCGTTTTCGAATAGCCGCGATATCCTTTCCCTCTCTCTATCCTCGTTTCAGTTCATCTTTCGTCGCATTCGTATCCCTTGGCTTCGTTCAATTTGTTACTCTCTGTTTCAAACGACCCTTCACGTCCAAGTTTCTTTTCTTTCCACGATTATTACGACCCCATCCTCCCCCGGAAATCCAATTATTTTCCGCTCGATCCGCTCGCGCTTTTCTTTTTTCGCGCCAACTTGGAGCACCCTCGACTATTATGTGAGTTGGAACCGGGTTCGACGTATCGAAACGAAAAACTACAATCTTTCCTCGTTGCTTCGAACGTCGATCGAAATCTCGATGGAGATCCTTAATTCTATGCGCTGTCAATAGTATCGAGCACGATTCCTTGTTACCAGGTATACTGTTTGGGATGTAATTAAGAACGAGAACTTTGTTTTTTAAATTTATGTTAAAAGAATGACGATATTTCATGGTGTTAAAAATGTGTAAAGGTAGCTAGTTATCATATGATCTTTACTTTACGAATCTTTGTCCTTGGACGTTAAATCACTATCTAGAATCATCCCCTCGATCCAACCTTAATCCAATTATTTCATGCCTCCTTCTTTCCAACAACTTTCTCGACATTTACGATCTCCACGTGGAGAGTCCGAATCCCATAAGCTATCCACAATACAATTGAAACTTATCAAATCTGTCTTTCTTCCCTTGCAGAATCGGTCATCATATTTTACATTGCACTAATTTACTTTTAATAACAAATTAAATATATTCAATTTATAACTACAATTATCTAAGAAAACGAGCTCCCTTCCCTTCTTTTCTCTTGCTCCTCAATCAATTCGAGGGATCGAAGAAGAGTTTGACATCAAGAACAGAAAAGTAAGTTCGTTCCCTACGGTGAATTAAAAGGGCCTTTGTATCCTTTCGAATCGTCAAGCCAGGAAAGCCTCCTTTCTTTTTACGTAATCCTTCTTTTTTAGTCTTCAATCTCACCCCTATTGCTGCCAACGAGGGGGAGAGCTCGTTCATGAGAATCACAAAAATCAAGGGCTGAACTTCGATACTGCTGAAACTTGGATTGCTACTTTTAGTTTTTGTAATTTTATTCGTGATAAAGGCGATGAAGAAGAAGCTTTTCGAAGAAATTTTATATCGTATATATTCGAAGAAATTGATACTGATATCGACGATTAATAATTTATAAGGTAATATGGATACAGCGGTGTAATTATAGCGATTAAATCGAAAATATAAATACAGGGAAAAAAATTAAAAAATTGATTATTAATTCAATGGAAGAGGAACATGTACATTTTATGTTGATACGATGATAAACGCCGTAATTTCTTTGAATTTTTAAGACGATTAAATTGATTATAATTTAAAAATATAGAAATTAATGAATAACATATTCCTTCCCCTAACAATTTTTAAATTTAACTTGTGCCACTTGTTTCAGCTCTTCAATTAATAAAATGCTTATTTACTGGAAACGTGTATTTTTCTCAAGTGTGTCTGTAGTTATGGACATAGTCTAAACATAACATGATACGATAACATGGTGCTTGAGATTACGCTATGAAACCAAGAGCTCGTAAGTACTCCAAACTTCAGTTTGTCCTCCAGTCTTCTAGGAATGTCTATTCAGAATAAATGCTTGAATGAACGCAAGCAAAGGAATTACAGTTAAATCGAGAATTCCAGGAATTTCGACATTGAATTTTACATTGCAAATGATACATATATATTCCCAAAACACGATAATTAAGAGGGAATCAAGGGATAATGTAAGTAATAAAAATTATCATAATTCTCGATTAAATGCAAATCGTTCACGTTATTCGATCTTTACATCGAATTAAAGATCGACAAATTTCAATGTAGAGAAAAGAAAAAAAAAAACTCCCCACGATTTTCTTCACAGCTCGACATCCAATCAAACAACTAATATCAACCTCTTGGAAGCAAAAACGTCCGTTCTCTAGCAAGAAAGCTAACAGAGACGCAGCGATTGCAACGATAATCCAATTATTCTCTCCTCCCATTTCACCCGACTTCGAGATCCAGTTCAACCCGTTTTTACGTGTCTTCTTGTTTGCCAGAGCGGAGAGTCAGGTGGCTCGAGCTACCCGTGGCTGATTCGCCGAAAAATCTGCGGGGCTTAGAAATAAACGAACGTTGTCCCGATGATCTCGCGGCTAATCAAAGAGTTGTTCCGCGTGTACCCTTATTTTGATCGTAATCGAAAGCGGGGCAGCATCGTCGGTGGTTCCTTTCGTCGTACGAAACGCTTCGAGTTCCTTTTTTCTCTTTTCTTTTCTCTTCCTTTTCCTTTTCTCTCTCTCGTTTCTTCCTTTCATCCCATCACGATTCTTTTTCGCGTGTCGACACGGCTAGTTCGAGGACAATTTTACGGCTTGTACGATACACGATAAACGGGGAAACAAAAATGGAAAGTCCGGTCGGCTTACAAGACGCTATTACCCGATCCTACGCGGCTTAAACTCTCGTCACCGTGAAATCCGCTTATTCCACCACCACTTCCTTAAAAATCCACCTCTGGATTCCTCGTGCCAGTAGGATTCTCGAGGATCTTTTTTAGGGATCACGAGTTCAACTCGTGGAACGAGGATCGATCGCGCGATTCGGTTGATGTTGATTGAAGATCGTCGATCGACGCGTTAATTGGGATTGATCTAAAGAGGAACGAATCGAGAAATAATCGTGAACTAAAAGAAAAAAAAAAAAGAATCGTATCGAAAGCAACCGAATTTTTCCAATTGACGCCTTTAAATCAATTTTCTTCTTCCCTCTTGTTCTCTCTGGATAACCGATTTACGATCGTTATAGCATTATGCTCGACGAGTTCTTTCATTAGAATCCAATTATTCCGCTTCCAGCAGGGCAGACTACTACTCTTTCTCCTTTTTTTTTTTTTTTCTTTTCTTTTAAACCGAAGGATCGAGGATCTCTCGAAACGAGACAAACGATTTCGCGACAAACTTGATTCTAAATTATTCTCTTCTCGAAGAGTTCGTTTTGTTAACCATTGACGAGACTCATTATACGATTATAAAAATATATACGTATATGATGTTGCATAACTTTGAATGCAAAGTGGTAAATTTTGAAGAATCGAGTCGAAGGATTTCGATCGAGTTAATATATCGCGAGAATTATTTTATCGATCATAATCAGGAAACGATCACATCAAAGAATTTTGAAGGGACAAGACGGATCACGTGAGCAACATCATTGGACACGTGGGTAACAAAAGTATGCGTGAAGCATAATTTAGATGTTTCCGATGATGACGAGATCCTGATCCGACTAGCGCTCCAGCTCTCTTTTTTCCAACACGTCAAGATGAAGAATGCCCCTTTTGATGGAACCAACCACGTTTTATCTCTCAACCATTGACTCACATCTATCCATTCGAACTCGAACGAGCAATACAATACGAAATAGACAATATTTACAACAATAATCTCTGAATAACCAATAAAAAAGAACAACCTATTTAACAGGAAAAACAAACGAAGAAAGGGAACCTCTATCTTGCAACTGCACGACTGTTGCAATTGTGATTGAATCTCGAAGAAAGAAGAAGAAGAAGAACTTCGGTTCATAATTTTCTCACCTCTGTCGGTTAGCAACAAACAGGTGGCTAAAAGGGGATACGAAGAGGAAGGCGTGGAACGAGGAGGAAGGCGACAATAGGGACGGAAACGTGGACGAGGAGGCCGTTCTGTGGCGGGCGTCGCATCGGCGACCGCCGATGAACGCTTCATTTTCCACGTTTGCCCTTCGAACAAAGCATTCGGTCGGCCAGATGCATGACCATTCTGCACGGCTACCTCCGATAAATTCGTCGTCTGACCGCGAGCGGGTCAGAGAAAGCGGCCGATAACGCGGAAGATAAGAGACAAGGAGAGGAAGAGAGAGAGAAAGAGAGAAGGAACGAGGTAGATCGAGGCGCGAAATGGATGGAGGGACACACAAGGTGAATAGAGAGGGTTGAATGGTGGTGGAGCGGCCATTAATTGGAGCGTCTCCCGGACGGGCCAGCGATGTGATTATTTTCATGACGTTTCGATTCAAATCAAACGCATTGTTAAACGGTTCCTCATTGTGCGCCTGCTCCAATTTGCAGCGATATTTTACCAGCCAGCCTCCATGCTTCTGTCAATACGCACCGCGCGTGACGATAAACAATCCCAGTGACATCTAGGAAATGGCCCGGGGGCAGTTCGCGCTACAGCTGGAAAGAGATTTTTTTTCCTTTTTTCTTTTTTTCCCTCCATCGTAGTGCTACGATGATTTTGTTGATAGATTTTTTCTCTCTCTTTTTAAATGTCTGTATTTTATTGTTGGGGGACCATTGTGGTATAAAAATTTGAATGGAAAAATCTGAAGCGAAGAGTTCTAGTTTGGAAGAGATTAGTTGGGAAGATATTATAGAAATTTGAAAGATATTTCTAGTATCAGAATGATATTAATTGCCAAGTCCTGTTTAATTAACGAAACTACTGATCACATGTGAATCCATTCTCATATTACACTCGCAATTTACTTCATTATAACGATCATTTTTCATCGATCAAAATCTAAAACAGGATTTTCAAAAATCTCTACCTCTTATTCCTTGCGCTAATTTGATCTCCGTTGTTCTTTCTTCTTTATTTTTCTCTCTGATTAAATCATTATAAACGATCTCTAAAGATGGCATTGAAGTAAAAGACAGAATGAATAGAATATCCTCAACAGCGTTACCCAAAACTCGAAGAGAGAAGAAACAACGAGAGCCTCCCAATTGCAATTCCACTTATCAGCCAAACAGAACAATACAAAGATATATATTATTCACCATTTTCTTCCAAGAATCCCGCTGTCCCGAGCAAACAGACCAAACGAGATTTATAACCATAACCGGTTAACGAGGCTAACACAGTTTCTAAGTCGTGAGAATTCACGTTAGCGAGAACAAGAGCAAAAGCAAAGTGGTGGATCGCGGCGTTTTGCGACGTTAACAAGCAAAAACGAACGAGTTTTGCCGGCTAGCTCGTTGTCTCTCTGCACGTTTTCACCGTGAAAACGTTAATTAAATCTCCCCTATCTCGACCACGGCTTGCTCTGTCTTTCCTCTCAAATCTCTACGGCGTGACTATTGACAGTGATCCATTTTTCCATCTGCATCAAGCTATTCGTCCATTCGTACGAAAAGAGGAAAGAAACGAAAAGAAGAAGTACGATGATTTCTTTAGAACGTCTAGACGGTTGCTTCGAAGAGAGAGCACGAAACTTTCGCATCGATCAACGATCGAACTTCTTCGCCGAGATTTCTTCCGCCGCGTAACAACCGGCTTCTACCGTCTCGTTTCCGGATCGTGCCTCGACTTGATTCTTCAACGTTACTTCTCGTAGTTTCGCGTGAAATCGGATGCATTCGAGTTGCATCGAGTTTGGGTTAAAATCGATTAAATAATTTTCAACGTTTAACGATAATAATCGAATATTGGATCGTATGGAATTAGGAATTGTTCGTATTCATTCAAAATTATTATTCCGTATAATTTATAGAATTTTATCGAGAAGATATATTTCAATATTCCAAGCAGCAATTGTTTAATTATTATGAAAAAAAAATATTAAGTAAATATTAAAAAAAGGATTAAGTAAAAATTGTCCACCATTTGTTTATCCACGAGCAGTGCACAGCACTGATATAACTGATATATTCCCGGGAAGGAACTTTTTAAAAATCATTTACAACCGTGTTTGTTAACGAGGGACAAATGGAAAACGAAATTTCAGGGAGGGATAGAGTGGCCTCGATGCGGCACGCTAGCAATTAAGGAATATAATTAATGCTTTAATCGCGAAAATTTCAGAGGTCATTTGTAATTTAATATTCACGTGTGCCGTCGCGATGCAGGAAATGGTTACGTTTCATTTCGGACGGGGGCTGATGTTTAATATGAGTGAAATTGCATTCAACTCAAGAATGGTCGGTGAAACCGTCTCGAAATATCGTCTGACACCAAGCCTTTAATCCTTTTAATCCTTTCGCTCCTAATCTTCTTAACACCGTCAAACTACACCGAGCCACGTTAATTTATGCATCCATCCTGATTATTTGAATTTTCCCATCCATCTACCCTGTCCTATATTTTATAAATATTTATTTACAAGATGAACGCCTCCCTCTGAATCAAATTAAACTTTCCCTCTTGGATTAGATACATATGCATCTTCTTTTCACGTTAAAACGAGACAAATAATCGCAATATTTTTATTTTAATACGACAATAATAACTTCGAACCGGATTCAAATAAATATTAAATAATTAAAGAAACTTGTTCGAAATTTGTCAAATCAAATTACTATACGAATATAAATGTTTATATTTTTCTATGAAGATCGGCCAAATATTTTAACACCTTTCCAATTACAATTTCCATGATCGTTTCTTTTTCTTATTTTAAAATTATCAATGGATTCGCACTGGATTTTAATAACAATAGAAAAATTTGAAAAATAACGGTACCCGTACTTCGTTTCGAACCAATTTTCGTTAAAATTACCATTTACGAAATTATCAAAGCGGCTCTGGTTACTCCAGTTTCATCCTATATACATATACACTTCCCTCGCGACTCTTTACTTCCCTCGTTGAATTTTATTTCTCTTCGAGTGCTCCCTTATCGAGTGCTAACGACATTTAATTATCGTTGCGAATTAATTCGCGCGAGGAATACACGTTGCCTATGCGCTAAATAAAAAATAAAAGGAGGCGGAAAAAATGGAAGGGGAGAGCTCGAGGAATGAGATAAAATGCATCGCCGTATTTTTGCAAAAAAGAAAAAAAAAGTACATTATTACAAATGCAAAGTGCCATTTGCCTCGATCGTGCTTGCCACCGCATTGCAGAAAGCCAAATTGGTTTACTTAGAAATTCGCGGGAAACGTATACGAGGGCCTCCTCGTTGCGCCACAATTCGTAACTTTTACACCTCCCCTGTCCTCGTTACAACGGCCAAACTGCCCTCCAAACATTTATGGCGATGCTTGACGCGGCGAAATTCCCGACTTGGAGGCAAACCCCATTCGACCGTGCCAATTTTTCATTAATATTACGCGTAATCGCCTTTTTACTTTCCAACTTCCGGGGGAAAAGAGTAGGGAAGAGGGAACTTCGTTAAGTGCAACGATTTAATGCATCGCAATTAGGCAATTCCTCTCCTCCTCTCGTGGGATTCAGGATTTAAGGCGGGAATCGTTAATTTCTTTTTCCGTGGCGATCGTTTTGAATGGATAGGTGACGAAGAAATAGGATTTTTACATTGAAAAGGGATTGGTGGAAGTCAGTTGGTCATTATTTGTACAACTTCTTTTTGGGAGGAGGAAAATATTCTTTTTCGCTACCTCTACATTTTATGCTGTTAAAATTTTGCGGTAAAAAAAAAAGAAATCGAATTCGTCGACACTTTTAAACGTTTGTCGGATCAGTCAAAGGGAGTTGAAAGAGGAATCGTCGAAGATGTTAAAAGATCAAAAGGAAACGATGGATGACCGAAATGTAAACGAGAAGAATCAAAGAAACATCGCGATACGGAGAAGTGGGAAAGAATTAAGAGTGCAAAGAGAAGGCTTGACTCGTGAATGGTGTGAGTCTCGCCAAGCAAAGAGGCGAGCAATAATAATCAAAACGAAAGAGAAGTTAGACAGAGGAATCGTAAAAGAAGGGTTAGAAGGTGTGTTGAGGAAAAATAAGCAAGTACTGTCAAGATCAAAAAATAAAATAAGACTGAGGAAAGATAATAAATAGAAGAGCTTTGAATTTAACGGTGATAGTTTCTAAGAAAACCTGACCTGTCTTCTCTTCGATTCTAAAATTTCGAGACATCCCGATGCATCGGCTAAAATCATCATCCAATGACTCGACGTATCGTATACGTTTACATTACACGTCAAAAATTTGGATAAATCAATATTTTAATTTCGCGTAACAGGACGGAAAAACTGTAATATAGCAACTGACGTACACAACTTGTGAAATATATTTTATAGTGAGTGAGAAATAAAATGAAAAAAAAGAAAAAAATACTAAAATTTCGATGAATGATCATTTCTGACGTACGCAAATTATAACTTCATATATAATCTAAATGACTCGTGAACGAGAAATCCCTTAATTAGATACATTTAACATAAAATAATTAAACCCACGATAAACATTCTAATCTAAAAATGCAAATGTCGATTCTATAACTAAAACTATTCTTTCGCGCGAATAATCAAAACGTTACATCTCGAAAGAGAGAAATTATCGTAACACGCGCTAAAAAAGGGATGCTTTTAACAAATTATCCCTTTTCGCCGGGTACAAGGTGGTGAAGTGTCATAGGGCGGGTTCGAGTGGAAAGGTATATATGTATATATAAAGGACGAAATTGCATCCATAAAAATCGCACTTTGACCGAACCACGTGTTTCCAACTCGCGTGTGTACAAACACATCTCGGGGAACAAGCAAGGGATGGATGGATGAGTGCATATTCGCTTGTGCACGAGGGGTAAAAAAGAGAGGTGGGGAGGGGAGGGGATAACAAGAGCTGGGAAGAGAGGAAACTGAAGAGGGGGAGAGAAAAAAGAGGAAAAAAAGAAGCGAGAGAAACTTTTTCAGTAGCCAGTTCTATTTCATCGAGGTCCCTTTCGCCCTCACTCTTACGAGTTCAGACCATTTTTATTGGCACCAGGCCATGAATTTAAAATTACGCCAATGGGGTACATTTAGCTCTTTGCCAGGCTTCGCTAATTTACTTCACGACCAATTCCTACCACCGGCCAAATATCCTTACGCATTGTAGTCCAATGCTCTCACCCTGTCTCGTCGTTATTGTAAATATTTTTTTGCAAAGTTTTAAACATCGGATCCATCGTTTCTAGGGTACGTTAATTAATGATTTAAAGGATGCAGAAGGTGAAAATTTATGAGGTGCAGAAGGAATAAAAATGATAAAGAATTACGAAGTGGGAAAATACGAAAATATTAAAATTTGGATAGATGATAGGTTTAAGTAGTAGTAATATTTGTAATCTAAATTTAACAATTTTAATAAGTAATAACATCTATCGAGTATATATATATATATATATGTATGCATTTATTATGGCAATCCTCGATGGAAAAATTGAATAATATACACGAGTCGTCGGGAGCAAATATCGAGTAGTTAGATTCGATAGCGATATAGCAGGAGAAGACGACTCCCAAGGGTCGTCGACACGGATTCGATGACGATGTTAAACATCATCAGCAATGAGCCGAACGAATTAAAATTACGATATCGATCCGATTATCAATCCACGAATGGATCCCAATTCACATTCTCGTGTATTTCCTTCAAAAATTATCTTATATCATAAATCTTAAAACCTTATTAAAAATTATATGTTGAGCAGAACATCGAAAGTCGAAAAGATCTCTCTGCGTTTGCACAAAAGAACAATTAACAATTATCCCCAGAGAATAGGAGAAATTTAAATTTAAAAGATTTCGAATGATTCTTTAAAACATTTCACGTACGAATAAAAAAAAAATACACTCAACATCGAGTGGTGTGGAATAAAAGAAGCATTCATCGAAATAACACAAGTGAATTCCCGCGTACGTGTTTCCTCCGTTCCTGAAATTAATCTCGAATTAATTCCAAGATCAAGAGCGACCACCGTTTCCCCGAACGAACGGTGATGGGGGGAGAAATCAAAGGAAGACAGGAAAGGAACGGTGGAATTTCGACGTTTCATTCAATAAACAGGGGAATTCGGGGGAGGGGGATGGATTCGCAAGCGTTCCTCATGCGGCGATTGCAATCAGAGCTATGAGAAGCGTATTTCACGAAACTTCGTTTCTCGCGCGGCGAGCAATTGGACCAAAAAATCCGACGAATTGCGGTGTGCCTTAAATTTCGTCGAAAAAGAAGGTAGAGATTGGCGCGTGTATCCCAGAGCCACCGTCTGAAATGCGGAGAGAGTGCCGCCTCCGCCCCGAGAGAGAATTCGTCGATGGCGGAGGATAAAGGGTGGCGAGAGGAAGGTCGAGAGAGGTGAAGGGAGAGGGAGGATACAGGGCGCGACGTAGGAAAATAAAAGAGGAGAGGAGAGAGAGACCCAGAGAGTTCGGTCCAGTGTTTTCCAGCACTCTTCGAAAATTGCATGGCAGAGCCAGCATAAGTATTTTATATCAAATAGTTCAATGTTTGCCGAGCAACCGGAGCCAATTCGCCCGATGGGTATTCGACGCCAAGTTCAAAAATTTACGATAAAATTATTCGCGAATATTTGAATAGCAAGAGAAGTATCGGGGGCGGGATCGTTCGCTCTAATAATGCATCCATAGAGCAACCCGGAGCTCGGACAGAATACGGCAGTGATTGATTGATAGAATTCTTTAGAATATCTCTACCCTCCCTCTCCCTCCCATCCGCCCTCTTCAATTTTCCATCCATTTGTTCCTCTTCCCCTCTTGACACCCCTCGCCTCGTTGTTACATACCATCCCGTCCATCCCAGGATGGCATTAACGCGGAATTTCGCAATATTTTCTTGGTTAGATCAGCGATCCCCCGTTTGATTTCAACGATTCGATGAACGTTTAAAAAAATCTTGCACCGTTAAAGATTATTTTATAAGAATAATAATATTGTAACAACAATGCAGTACAAAAATTCGGATTAATCGCGTCGAAAGGAAGAATTTCGCGTCATCAGAATCATTAGTAGTAGTAATAGTAGTGGAGCTCTGGGTGTATAAAGAGAGCGTTTATGAAATTTTGATAATGCAACGTGGGACGTAACGACGCGACGTTTAAAGGCTCGCGAGCGAGGTAAAAACAGAAAGGGGTTGGAGAGGGTTTGACGTTGTGCCGAGGTGAATCTCGACGCATCCGTGGGGGAGGTCCGGTAGTTTCATTTCCTTCGCTCACGTTCCACTCTCCGTTATTAGCCTAAGAGTCTGAAGTGGCGAGAGAAAGGTAGAAGGAGAGCGTTTCGCGCAGTTGACCCTTCCTGGAGAAAGTGTCAAAGGAACGAACGTTTTCCCAAATTACGACCCCACGGATAAACGCTCCGAGTAACGACGTTGCTCGGATAATCTTGTCCACCCTCCAACACCTCTCGCCCGTTTTATGCCCGCTCGAATTGTCACTTGCTGATGAAAATGGGCAAACTTATCTCCTTTGAAAATTGAATGACGCAAATTGAAAACGCGAGCCATGATGAATTGCTCGTTAAATTGTCTCAAAGGTGTTTAACGATATGAAACAACGTATTCGACGAGAGTGATTTCATCGTAATTTTCCAATTACGAAGCTTAAATCGGCTCGGATTGATCCCCTACATTTGAATCTAAATTTGAATCATTTGAGACACGAGAGAAATGGTATTTACCGTCTTGATACTCTTTATAAAAAAAAAAGAGAGAGAGAGAAGAAAAATGAGACCATAATGCACGAACGAAACTCTTTGAAACTTTCGATAAAAAATTCAAAAGCCTGTTATCATCCAATAACGAAATTACTTAAAGAAATATCCACGATGAGGATATCTCGATTGCTCGATCATCACTGCCCGCTATCAAAGAGTAATGGTTAAAGTTCCATCTAACTCTTCCTATAGAAATACCTCCATTAGCATTCTCTTCCACATTTTTCTTTTTTCACCGTCGCGTCAACAAAATAATTTTCAGAATAATTCGCGAACGGGAACTTTTCTGAATTGCTCTCGCTCACTCTCCCCCTCCCCTCCCGTCCCTCGTTTCCCCTTTCGCTACGACGATCGTTATTATCGTTAGAGACACGCGTTGTACGTCCACAAAGTCGAAAAATAGTCCTCGTATTTATCACGAAACGAGCGAAACTTTCTATTCCCCCGCAATTCCCCGAGATTCTATTGTCGCGTGACACGCAGTATTTCTCTCGAATTTCGCGCGTTTCAAGGGAAAGAAACTTTTTTCACAGCGCCGTAATATTTCCCTACTCGCTTATAACTTTATTTAATAAACGGAGACTAATACCACATGCCTTGGTATACGTTCCTTATTTATTTCCGTTCCGGGCCACGGCTCCTCCCTCTCCCTCTCCCGCATTATCCTCTCGCGCAGTTCTTTATTATGATGCACCGCATAAAAGCATCATTACGTGATTTCTCACAATGATAAATTGTTTGCCCCGTTGAAATATTCCATCCAGTCATCCCTCCTCTCTCCCCTCTCCTCCCTCTCTTTCTCTTTTTTCTTCGAGAAAGTAAATAATATCGAAGAAAATAAAAATTCGTTACGTACTCCGAGGTATATACGGAGGCTATTGTATTGAAACAATGGCAGGGATGGAAAACAAAAGGATAAAAAGATGGAAAGAGAAGGCGAAAAGATGGAGGAGGAGGAGGAGGAGGGTGGAAAGGTAGAGTATAATAATCCACGCAGACGGATAATGTGCAACGTTGTAACAATTTACCTCTCTCGAAGAGGTATGAAATTATTTCGACGGAGGGCTAAAGAGAATTGGTCACAATGGTCCGACGGGCCCATTGTAACCACCTGCACAGTCGTATCGTAAATACGAATCCCCTCCGAAGGAAGTAGCACGATAATGTATGAGAGTGTGAATTATATCATTTTCAAAAAATTATCGCGAAAGGAGGATGGTGGTCTTGACCCCTCGACAATTACTTTTATCGCGAGTTCAAAGTTAGACAGTGGAGAAATTCATACGTATAATGAAACTAAATAAATCAACCAGACCCTTCTTTAAGTTTCAAGAAAAATCGTTCAAATCATCCGATCAAGATTTAATAACGTTGAATGAAAACCAGAAGAAAGAGATTTCACCACTGTCTTGATTAATTTTCGATTTTACAAATCCAAATATATCTAGCTTATAATATCCCTTGTGACAAAGAGCCCACCAGTTTGGCCTGCTCGAGTAGCAGGAATCCCAGAGTCGTTTCAAAGCAAACACGATTCACCGGAAAGAATTATCCTAACAGATACACCCCCAACTCCCGGATACGCAGGTTCTCGCGAAGAATCTTTATACGAGATGTTTTTGCCCTGGTTGAATAACATTCCGCCCTTTTTCACGCCACTACGTGAGCCGATACGTTTTTTCCCATCGAACCACGTGCCTCCATATAACGTGTCAATGGTAGGAAACGAACGTCTCATCCTATATTAGCCTAGTTTCGGCCCATTTCTTTTTTTTTCTTTTCTTTTTTTTTTTTTTTTTGTTCCCTTCCCTTTCTCTTTCTTTTTCCAACCAAGCCAGTTTCAGCCGGTTTCCATGGAAGTGGTGGAATTTCAACGTGACCGTGGATGGTAAGGATGATATATCGATGATACACGTGAAGGCCGTGTTTGTGTTTTCTATTAGGCTAATCAGGACCGTGACTGGGAATACAGGCGGGTAAATGTGTGCCAACTCGGCTAAGGAAGACATGTGTATCCGACTTGTGTACGTGTATGGAGTGCCTTTATGCGAGTACGTAGGATACATAAAGGGATGGAATCGAGGGTGAAGTGTATATACCCGGAGTAATACAAACGGAAACGAGGCTGGTATGGAACTAACAACTGAACCGGGTATACCGTGAGCTATATAAATTGAAGGTTTAAGGAATAACACGGTAAGATGATCGGTTGTCATCGTGGAAAAATTCGTATGAATTCCTAACGTTTAGGATACTTGATCTTTCGAAAAGATTTTAACGGATGAAAACACGAGATATATGTGTATGTATGTGTATATCATTGGATTGTCGCTTGCGCAACGAAATGAAAATAAAGCAAAGTGTTATTTGTTGTTTGTTCTCTCTGACCTGAGACAGTATTTTGTGTAAGTGCTTCTACTAATGGATATGTATGAATGGATGGATATGTATTTATGGCTTAAATTCATTGATTAAATATTTATTTATCAATCAATATAATTAAATATAATTCCTGCCTATGACTATGAAACTATATTTTTTTTTATTCCTACCTGGCAGAAATCTAAAAGTTTATTACATATTTATTATCTACATACTTATCTACATCTATTTTCTACTTATAGAAAAATTTGTATAGAAGATTTGCATAGAAAACTTATCTAAACTCGTTTAGATAAAAGCTTATTTTAAAAGTTTTAATCAAAGAAATAGAAATTTCTTCCCATCAATCTTATAACGCTCTTAATAATAAGTAAGAGTTAATAATAAATAAGAATTAATGATAAAACAAAAGTATTTAATAGACTTACCATTTCCTTTCATTCAGATGGAATCCAAATCTTTCTCGTATTTATTTAAAATGCTTCTTGCGAGTTAATATCTGAAACAAATTTATTTATTGGATTAATAATAAAAAAAGAAGAGACAATTGATAGATAATAAGAAGATAAATTGAAGATAAAAAGTATGTAATAAAAATTATATGAAATTTCAAATATTTTAAGCATATAAGATTTATGTATTTTAAAAAACCTAACAAAGTTATCAATATATCAAAAAATATATATATTATAGCAATATTTTCCATGATAAATACAATTTATAATAAGAAATGTTGAAAAATAAATACATTTAATAACTAAGAGAGCTAATAACTATTGTATTCTTCATTTTAATAAATAAGTAAAAAAACAATAGAAAATTGTTCTAAATACATTTATTTCTTGTAAAAAAAGTAAAATATTACCTGATATGTCATGATATGGCTATAAATCGTCATGAGATATGCATGCTTCCTTTATAAGTCACAGTTCACAGAACACAAGAATTACAATTCACAGAACGATAATCTGCACAAATAAAATTAAAAGTAATGAAAAAAATGTATAAAATTACAAATAAATTAAAATAAGCAATAAAAGTATTGAAATTTTAACTAAAAGACATATAAACTACCGATAACCTCAATAGCGAGATGCGCAATTGAAAGAAAAAGTACAAAAAAACTTAAAAATCTAATTAATTTTGATTTAACAATGTTTAATAAGTTATTAAATAAGTAAAGCTAACAATAATATATAAACTGAACAACAAAATAAGAATAAAATTATTAGAAATTACTTACTGCGCAGTTAAAATTTCGCACTCGACCTGACGCACCTTGTCACGATGATTTTCGACAGTAGAATGACGCCCCGCGCCACAGGTTCGCCTAGGACGCTTCTAATTGGCTAGCGTAATATAGTTCCTTATTCGCTCAAACCGCGCGAAAATTTAAATATTATATAATACGCATTAATTATGGATTCCTATAATATTAGAATTTCAGAAAGTTTGTTTATTGAAAATAAATATTAATATTAAATAAATATTAATTATTAAAATTAATTTAATATAAAAGTTATAGAAATTATAAAAACAAATATAATAATAAATAAAATAATCATTTAATTACTCAATATTTATAATTTTGACAAATAAATATATCATTAAAATTCATTTTAATACTAAAGAATTTTCAATTTTAAAGAAATTGAAAATATTTTTGAAAGAAAATAAATATAATATATAAATTTAATGAATAAATAAATAAAAAATATAAACCAACAAATAGATTGGATAACAAATATTTTTATTTACTCTTCATCATCCATACAACATTTTTAACCATGTCAACCAAATAATTGTATCATTTATACATAAAAGATATAATAATTATTCATAAATAAAAACAAAAAAGAGATGAAAAATACTTTCAACACTTCAAAATAGAAAATTTAAGAATCTTTTTTAGAATCCTGCAATAATTTCAAAACAATTTTTCTCGCAAAATTTCTTAAAAACGATTCGCCTGTTGTAGATAGCCCGACTCGTTGTCAAAAAGGAACACCGGTTCGTGCCGTAAAACTCCCAGCCGGCCGAGAAAAATGAATGCCGGGGTGGGCATGACTAAAGTACGATTGTCCATATTTCAGACGTCGAGAAAGAAACGCAAGCACCTTTTCGTGACTGGGATAGGGTAAGTGTGGAAAAAATCATACTCGAAGAATCGGCCGAGGAAAGTCTAGAAGCAGGGGCTTGTGTCGAACGAGGGGAAAGAAACGGGATAGGTGGGGAGGAGGTTGGGAGAGAACAGTCTAAAGAGACATTCCCTTCGAATACTCGAAGACCAAGGGAATTTGTAACTTTATAAGTCGGCCAACTCGGCGTGCTCCACGCGCGAAAGTATTAAGTACGATGATATATATCGGTAATATACTTTCGGTGTGTCTGCCGGGATTTTCGAACCGACGATCGAATCAACGCTGGTCTCAAAGGGAAGCTTGCCGTTCTACTTACTCCCAGGTTCGAATCTCCACGGCACGAAGTACCAAACGAAACTCAATATCGAAAGTAGGGCCTGTATAGTTTGCAAACTCGATTGTTCAACTGTTTGGACATAATCGCGTCCGTCAAATAACGATCTTTGACTCTTAAAAAGGTGTCCACCTTTTTTTTGGAAAACGGAACTTAAGAATACTGCTTTTACGATAATATTCTGATTATGTATTATGAATTATGTATTATATCAATAAGAAAAATTTTGTACAATAGTTGTAGCGAACGTATGAAGATCACACAAAGAAAGAATAAAATATCTTCGTTTTCCTTGATTTTAAATATAAATCTAAAAGTCAGATTTCAACTCTTGTAAATACATAAATAGAACTTCCAATTGTTATCTGAACATTCGCACGAAAGAATCAATGTAATATTAATTTTCTGTATATTTTCGTTAATTATAGGAGATGAAAACATAGAAACGCCGGCTATTTGTCGCATTGCAATCTGGTCTCTTCAACAACAGTTTATCTCTTCAAACATTGAATTCGAAATTTCTAATGTCCCCGAGAAATTCCTTAATCGAACTTTGGTTAAACTGTCGCCCAAGGAAATGTCGTCCGTGACAAATCTCGGTGCCGTGGTGAAAAGTTCTTGGACGAGGGACAAAGAGTGGAAAGTGAAAGAGAACGGAAGAGAAAGGAAATGGAAAAGGGAAGAAAGGACACGCGAGTTGGAACAAATGCAAATTATATTGCCGGCTAACGTTCGCTGAGACTGAAAAATGCCAGGAGAGCGATATAGGATGGCGTATTTTAAAAGCAGGCCAGAATGGTACGAAGTGTAACCAGTTAAGGTAATTATCACTCGTTTTTTCGTGAATACCAGCAGGGTATTTTGAAGGTATTGTGCGAACTGACGTAGAGAAAAATGACGATCCGAGCACTGCAAGCTTACCACGCGTCCCTGGTGGAAATATGTTTACCAGTTGGGCACAAATTAAATGAAATGTAACCGAGATTGACCATTTTGTATTAAAGACAAGTTTCCCGCACCTGATTCTTACGCGCAATTTATTCTTTCGTTGCAGAGAGTGCACAGGAGATCGAATAACTTGTTACTCGATTTTTCATCCTGTGTCGAGCAATTGGATTCGAAATTGAAAAGTGCTAAATCTCAACGGTTGGAACGATTTCTTAAAATTATTGTGATTATAAATAACACATAATTTCTCTGTTATTTTTTATTTTAGAAAGAAAAGAACATTGATTCAATAAAATTCGTTAATATTTCGTTGAAACTATATCAATCAAGGCCTTGTAACCCATGGCACAAACGAATGTCCCATTCCTGCCACGTTGTCGAATGTTAACCCGTTAATTAGCAACCACGTTATCGGAAATCGCGTGACGAACGAATCCGGCGACAAGTTGGAACGTTTATTCGGAAACGACACGAAGCAAAAAGCGATAAAGAGAACGTTCTATTAACCATATATATATATTTCTAGATATTTCGTTAAAAATCATCGTGCATTATCCAATTACACATACGGCCAATCCACATCGAGAGCAGATCCGCAACTCTCGAACAAACCGGTTACACAATCGTCTTATATAGCTGGTTTTGAACGATCGAGCGGACCTCGTTTTCATAAATTCCGAATTCCATTAAATCGATAACGCTATTGAGATAATAATACAGAGTGATTCACGAAACGTATATCCATATTTCATCAGGCACGAGTCTAGGCCTGAAGAAAGTAAGTAAAAAATATGCCTGTGTGTTGTAATTTGAGAATATAGAATATAGAAATAGTTAAAAATTAAAACACGATTTTATTTTCCAGCATGTATTACAGACCCCCTCCATGAGAGAGAGATCTATGAATCGTGGTGTATACATTGACCTAGAGAAATAAAGAGATTGGGCGCATTCTTGGCGCAATGAAAATCATTCGAATGATACGAACAACGCCGTAACGTAGCAATGCCTTACGTTATATTCTCTTCCATTCTTATTCGGGAGGAAAGAGTCATTAAACGAAGTTTACTATTCCACACGATGGAAACAACGCGCGCCATTTGCGACGCGTCCAGAAGCGGGGAATCGCCGGGCAAAGCGCGAGGGCTGCGACTTATAAAATCTCAATTTACCGGATTTTCCCGCTACAATGGGGACTAATGAGTGTAATATTGCCCGGTCTGGAAGGAAGAAAAGTAGGTGTTTGCGATTTAAGGAGGATCCGCTTCCGAGAGGAAGCCGTGCGCCATTTCCAACCGAGAAAATATCTCGAACGAGATACTCGAGGAAGTATCATCTTCGAATTCGTTTGGAAAGAGAGGGAGGAATCGAGCTTTTTATTATCGCTCGCGCTTGTCAATGAGAAAGTTAACGAGGAATCTCGAGGCGGGGAATCTCGCGATCTGCTTTAACTTTCTAATAAAGGGACGGCCGGTTTCTCTTTTAATTATTCAAGAAATGGTCGGGTGTTTAAATTAGCCTGTACAAACGCAGACATTTAAACAAAACGCAGCGCACGCGTGTGGTAACGAAGGCTCGTTACCACAGCAAGCTCGAAATTTTGAATAATCTTGTCCTATTCTTTCTTCTCTCTTGATTTTCAGCCAAATGGCCGATGATAGGAGATATTTTCATAATAATTAAATATTATTCGTATTTATATGTAACGCAATAACAGATGGATAATTTATAACGGTCGGTTGCGAATTGGTGAATGTATAGAGATACTAACGAGATGTTCCTCCTTTGTTTCTTCACAATTGTGAATGTAAAATCAGAATCTCATTAAAGTTTTTCTTTAAGATCGGTTCCCAGGCGAAGGTATCGATGAGGGAATGTTTGACAAGATATCTGAAAAGGATGGAGGTTTTTCAATTTGCAAAGTGAATCGCGAATGCATCGCTCTCGACGAATCGATTTCATCTTCGTTCAATGACAGTGGAGAATTGTTCAAATATTCCGCGTTGATGAGAAAACAGTTGGTGTCTTTGTATATACGCTCTTCTTACATAAAAGATCTTGCACAAGATAAGACTCGATAAACTAAAAAAAGAGATTTTGCATTTCGAAGAACCAAGTCGAGAGACCTCGATAATATTGCGGATATACTTGAGAATACCAGATTGTTTTATTTATTGTGCACATTACACATTTTCCGTATTCGAAATTCCTTCGATCCCTAACACCTCATAATATAATCAAATTTAGATCAATCTCGCTATAAAGTTTTGAGTTTTCAACTCGCTCGTTTGAGAAATCTGTCGAAAAACTTTCTCGTCGATTCGAGAGAAAGAAAACAATAATAATTGTTTTTATTCGGCACACGTAGCAAATCTCTTTATCAAATTAACCAAACAACCGGAAAAACGATAGTTTTCGTGGAAGACAGCCCATCAACGCGTAATAGAATCGAATTGCGGGGATTAAGCGAGCAGAAAGGGCGCGGCTAACATCATAGCAGAACATTATAATTCAATCCAAACCGTTAGCCACCGCAATAAATATTCTTGGATGGCGAAAACTCGCGCGTTAAAGCACGTAAGTAAATCAGTGTTATTGTGCGACGAAGCGTGGGCCACCACCCGCACAACTGTCGCTACGATTCGCATTACTGCCGATCAGATTTACCAGATTTTCCCTGGCAAAAGATGTCATCGCGCAGAGGATACATATGCATCGATTCGAGAATTTATTTATAACAGTTTAAAATAATCTTTAATGCATTAGAATTATAATAACAATCGATTTATAGAATCTTAGAATTGAATTATCGTTGATGATCTAAATTAAGGGAAGGATAAGAGAATTTACATTGACAATAGGAACGAAATTGTTTGAGTCAAAGTGAAAGAGAATTCGTAGAATCCCTTTTTATCGTTCGACAGGGAATATCTCACGTCAATTGTAAATAAATATCTGTCTGCGTTCGATTTACAAACAAATTCCAGTGGACAAAATCATATTTTACTCGTACACGCGTTTGATTCACCAGGGATTAAACGACAATGCCTCTCTGAAAAAAAAATTTCGTTATACAATACCATAGAAATTTATCGTGATAAAATATTTAGAAAGGAAATTTCCAAATCAAATCTACCTTAATTCCATCCCTGATCATCCTTTTAAACTAATTTAACTAAATATAATCCCAATACGATTCCTAGAACATAGAACATAATTCAAATCCTCTTTCCTTCTTGTGGTTCATCCTTATAAACCACTCAGCGTTACGATAAATTTTAATCAACCAACGCCAAAATAGGATGAAACGGATAAATAATCTCGTTTCGAAATTCAACACTCGTTGTTAACAAATACTGTGAGACCATTTACAAAAGGTACGAACTTACAGAACGAGAACCCCGAATATCTTTGCGACAGAGATACGATTCTTTCATTGACGAAATAAGTCTGTTATAGAGTCGACGACCAGGAAGCTTTTCATTATCAAACAGAAGCTTTAACGGGCATTACACTCCAGATCCAGACGCATTAATTGCTGGCCTCTTTTCAGCCACGACTCCCTTTTTTGCTTCCAATCCAAAACGGATCTAATGTCGTTCAATTCCAATGGTGCAGCCTCGAAGACACGAACGAGGTTAAAAAAAAAGAAGGAAAAAAGGAGAGAGAGAAGTAGGGAAAAAATGGAACGAGACACGTTCAAGTGGAAAAAATGAATGCTTCACCGTTGGATACACCGCATTATTCTGTTTCGGCCATCTTCTCCACATTTTCTCATTTTTAGTGGCGCAGCTGCATCGAAATGTGCGCGGCTGACACGCGAGATTCACCGATCGAGGGGAAATTTATTCGTCCAATAAATAACCGTGATTAATTCTGATCACGTAAACCAGCCTCAGCAACACTCTTTTTCTGTGTTCTGATCTCTTCCTCCGTTTCGCATTCTCTCTCTTTCTCTCTCTCTCTCTCTCTGTTCCAGTCCCTTATATCGTAACCTAATCACCCTTCTCTATCTTGCACTCGTTTTTATTTACCCGCCACGGTGCGATCCTTTTCCTTTTTTATCGATTTCCGATTCATCGTTTAACCCTTTCTCGAATACTTACTGCTATTAGCGGGGAAATTGTCAGATCCAATTAACGTTTGAAAGATGTACCGCTGCTATTTCGAATGGTGTTGCGAATAAAAATATTTATTCTCAAGAACGGTGAGAAATTAAGGAACAAAAGCCTTGAATAAAATTATTCGAGAAAGGAATGAAATAAAAAAGGACGATAGTTTTAATTTTGAATTATGAAAAATTAGAAAAATCTTGGTATCTTGAAAATCAAAAATAGAAAAACATATTCAATTCGATCAAAAAGTTGATCGATCCCTATCATTCTTTCTAGTTTCCATTGAACGCGCAAAATTTGTTTAATAAATCGGCCATAAATAAATATCTATATCCTCCCATATTTCTAACGATAATTCCTTTTCATTTGCCCTCTCAGATATCCGGCCCGACATAAATTCTACTTATATCACTTAATCCACCTTGAAAAGATTTAAAATTTCTACGAGCTTCCCTAGTTTAAAAACGCCCCTCTTCCCCTGATTTTATCAATCTAATTTTATCAGCTCTATCTGAAAAGTGAAAGAAGATCCGTTATTACTTTCGTGATCGCGAGCTTATGTAAACTCGACGTTGTTCTCTCCTCTTCCCCTGGCTGGCGCGATACACAGGGCGTTAATAAAAGACGAAGGCATATCCCGAGATCGACTTTTAGCGTGTTCTCTCGCCGCCCTGAAGAAATATATATATTCGATGCTCGCAAACTTCCCGCCCGTGCTTTACTTGCATCATCAAGCTCTGTCACGTGGACCGACTTAGATTGCAAGACGTTGTTTCGCAAACGTGAATTTATGAGCATTGTTGGGAAACTAGTTTCGCTTCTGGTATTTAAGACTGTCTGTTATATAACAGATATTCGTTCTAAATTTTTTCTTTCTTCTCCTTCTCCGCAAGTAAGACGCAAGGGAATTGTGATCAATTGATTATCGTCGTGTAAGGAAAGTAATATGAGCTATAATAATAATTCATGAAATCTTGCAATTTCTTTTTTTTCTTTCTATATTTTTGTATAATTCTATCGATCAAAATAATATCAGAACATTAAGAAGAATACACGATAGTTTCGTTTGAAAATTAAGATAGATTTAAATACGTCGTCGTGATATCCATAAATTTCAATTAGAAATTTCTATTGTGATCGAATAACGAAATTTTTGATAAATTGTTCCCCTAACACGTCGATAGACAAGCAAATTAATAAACAGATATTAATTCGTCGGATGAAAAATCGAACGAGAATAATAATAAGATAATAAAGCAATCTGTTACTAAGAAAAACGCGGCGATATTTGATCGAAAGATTTCCTCTCGCGAGAGGAAATTTATTAAACTGGAGATCCCGCGTCTGCGGATAACGGATACCACACGAAAAACGCGATAAAAATATTATCCCTATCTCGATGCAAATGATTGTAGAATTATGTACATATATCGCATAAAATATTTTTCCGCGGGAAATTTGAAACCGCACGTACGAAGATTGAGATACATTATAATTCGCGCGACGTTGGCTTTCTATTGGCTTCGTCAAACAGCAGACACGGCCGGATATCCGTAAAACTGAATCGAATCGAGCGCTTTGGATAGACGAAATAAATAATCTTCCGGCATCCTGTTAACGAAGAACGTCGCTCTGAATCCATTCGTCCGATCAGATTATTCCATTCGAAAATTACGTGGAATATCGTCGCAGTTGCATCCATCTAACACTTGCGATGAATGCATTGCCACGCGTGAAAAAAAGAAACAGAGAAATGCAATTATTGTTTCCTCATTGAAGTGTAATATAATTTGACAAAAGAAAGGAAAAGGTTTCAAATATTCCAACGTTCATTCGTAGGGAAAGTAATGGAGGAATCTCATGATTGATGATTTCGATGTATAATTAAATGATAATTAAATGTATGTGCATCACGCATTTTCAATGCTATAAGGAAGTTGTTTCATAAATTAAAAAGATAATCGAGTCATCGTATATACCTGATTCTTGCTCGTTAAACGATTATATACGATTATATTCTCTTCTCTTAATGAATTCACATTTCGATTCGTGAACCACGATACATTCGCACGAATCGTATTAATTACGAATTTCTAATTTCTAATTTTAACTGTACGAATTCTCGTTCGTGTAAAAAGTATGGAAAACCAGCCACGTAAAAATGGTAAACGCTCGTGAAATACGCTTGTAAAATTCGCAACATTACTGCCGGCGAAGGAAAAAATCCCCCCCCTCCCCCGAAATTCGCACTCGGAGGAACGGCAAACGGCGAATTAAAAAGCAGCGCGAGCACGTTCGAAAAGCGCTAAAAGGCATTAAAGAACGGTGGAGGGAAATGGCCGATGACAGAGAGAAACAAAGTGCAGAGGAGAGGATTTTTCTTTTTATTGACAGCCTGATCGATCGATCGCTCGAAAATATCGAACAAGCACGCATCAAATGAAAAATAATTTATTCGAATGCACGGTTACACGAGTTGAAAACTCGCGCCAATTCCCTCATCGAACGAGATGGAAATATGGAAAAAGGAAACGAGTGAACAGAAAAAAGAAAAAAGAGGGAAATAAAGAAGAATAAGAGAATATATATATGTGCCCAAAACGACCTCGAATCGATTTATCCTTTCGTATTGGCGCGAGCCCTCGCGTGTATGACGAGCACCACTTTTCCCTGGGTTCCTCCCCATCGTTACTATCGCGCTCTCCATTAGCATGCATCAGCATTATTACCTTAGCTGGCATTATCCGCGTCGACGTTACCAAGGCTCGCATAACGGGCGAAATGCGCAAAGCAACAGACGAAGGAACGGCCGAAAATCATGGCGAATGAAACGTAGGGGAATGCACGAGCTTTTGATGATCAACGCCCTTTTGATGGTATCCGAAGAGGTGAACTTTGTATCCGATCCTTTGGATCGCAGCTTCCTCATCAACCAATTTTCCTCGCGATTAAAGCCTCGTTTGAGGTGAGTTTACATTAAGCGACTGTTGGTCAATCAAATTAATCGATCCCGAGTACAAAATCGTCCGTGTGAATTAAATTTCAATCAAGCTAAGATAAATTTGATTGTTCGATTGATGGTATCGCGATAGGGAGAAGGGTGGAATTTTTATTTCTCCAATTGTCGAGTTCTTATTTAAAATTTTCCCTCCCGGTGTTCAATTCTCGAAGAAATAATTCACATCTTTTTGAAAAGTCTTTTTTGAAAAAAAAAACAGTTTCGAAAAATGAACGGAACTAAACGGGAAACCCGTGTTGGAAGAATTTATAAAGCTTTTCTTCCCGATCCCCCCAACGTTGCGTCTAATTTCTGATAATTTGAAAATTATCTTCGCATCCTCCTTTCAATCTAAGCATTTCCCTTCCCCCACACTTTTTCAAATCTATATTCTTAAATCTGGAAAAATTAATAGATGACCAATTGCATCAACGTAATAACGATAAAAAAGAATCATCAACGAAAATCATCCCAATGTAAACGTTTTCAATCTCGTCTCGGCCCAACTCGAAATGAATTGGCTCTTTTGGGCCAACTAAAAGTTGGCCAAATGTAAACTAGGCTTAAGCGAGTCGGGAGCAACCGGTCGTTCCCGACCCAGAACCCGGAAACCAACGTTATTAAATTTCACCCCCGTTTACTCGCCGATCTCTGCCCGATCGAGATCTCCCGCTCGATGACGACCTTCGCTCTGTCATGTCGGACAGCTCGTTGAAACCGCTTTGCCCGCTTCTCCGATGTTTAGAATCCCTCGAGAGTTCGGTGGATCGGTCGCTGGCACGGGATTAACGGAGGTTATGAAATTTAGCGATCGATAGTTTCCGTGCGAATGTACGGACGAATATGTATTAAGGAGCAAGGATGAGAAGATAGCATATACTTGGAAACTTTGACGGAAAAGCGTTAACAGTTCAACGGGGGGAGTCGAGAATATTCTGGGTCTTGGATGGATATTTAGGAATTGTTTTTTATGTGTGTGATGAAAGTGAAATTATCATTTTCTTTTCTTTTTTTTTTTGCAAATTACATACCCTTTTCGATAACTTTCTTTTTCTAAACTGATATAATACTTGTATAGGTAAATTAATAATATCATTTAAAAAATGGAATGAAAATTTCATTTACATCGAATGTTACATTGAATATTTTGGATTGGATATTTTATATACATATATATATTGAATATTATACGAGTTCTGTTCATTTGTTGCATTTAAATTCTCAATAAATGAATGAAAATCTGGTAATTAACATAATAAAAGTTTACTTGATTTCGAAATTATATATTGTTACGATAAAAATTCGTATTCGAAAAGATTACATACGCCTTAAATAAACGTTAAAACATGGAAAAATGCAAATAGTCGATAAATTATATTATTTTCTAAAAGGATGGAGTGAATCTCTCAGCTTCTCCCACATCCATTTCGATTTTTTTCGTCCCAGAGCATTGATTGGTTTGACAGGTAAATAGCCCTCGTGGCGCCATGCACCGTCTATCGATCTATAATTATCATCGAAGACTGATCGCTACTAGATAGACTGAATAGATAGAACTCCGTGAAACGTTGCACAACACGAGATATCAAACTAGTCGAGCGAATAAGAAAGGCGGTACGGCGGTCGTATCTCTTTGCATTTACAACTTATTCCTATCTCCTTTCATCCATATAGATAACTGTGAACGGCGAACACCAAGTCAAGTATTTTTTTTTTTACAATTTCTAATCCAATTTCCGTTTATCACGCGATACGCGCCTGCACGAAGAAATAAAATAAAGAAACAGTCCCCATTAAGGATTTCCATTCGGAAACAAGAATATCTAAAAATCGCTCGATAAAGATTGCAACCACGATTTCACTCGTCTCTCGTTTTAATCGTGTAAAGAAAGATGAAGATTCTTTCGCTCGAGAAAATTCGAGAATAACATGATCCTCGCGTTCCCGACGTCACGCCTTTAATCGTTGATACGGATCGTCGAGCAACGTGCTGGCTCCCTTTGAAAACTAGTGCTCGCCTTCGATATGAATCAAGTATGAATAAAGTATGATGGGAGCAAATTTTACACGAATCTCTGGAAGACGGATCATGATGGATGAAGAACATGCTCGGGGCACGAAAACACTCGAATATTTCCCCATTCATGATCCTTCGAACTGTGAAGAATTTTCGGCGTTTGAATAAGGAATTGGCGCGATGTGCGCGTAAATATTACATGGAAAAATCGATCGTTCGAAATTGAGGGGAAAAAACTTTGGGGTGAAATTTAAGATACGCGTGTTTCCATTGATGAAACGCGTGAACGTCGCTCGAGAAAGCAAAGTTTCGAATGTGTTTCGTTACGTGTTTCATTGTGCCACGGCTGTCGCGGAAACGTTGCGTTCAACGTGTCAAAAGTATTCAAACCGCGATAACTTTCCGCCTGCGCTGGGAAACGATGTCCACCGATATGCTCTGCTGTCACACTTCGTTTTCGATTATTAATGAAACTCCCTAATGATAATTAATAGTCCAGCATCCAACCGTGGAATAAACATAGGAGTGAAAAATATACGCATTGACAAATTAATACATGGAATAGTATTGGTTGGTATATATGTACTCGAACGCTATGCACTCTGAATTAATTAATTTGTAAGATTTCGAATCTTTCGACCCTTATTTTGACAATATTTAACGCTCCAATTAGTCGAAACTTTATTTGGATTATGGAAACTTAGAAAGCAAATGATTCATTTAAATTTATTTTTATATTCTTTATTTTAATTGTAATTTGTTAATTACACGTTCTCATATTTTAGTATCAAGAGAAATTTTCAAATTTTCTCATTCCCGCCCATTCGACCCTTCTAATTTCAAACTGAGAAATATCTGTACCCGCCTCGCTTCACTCTACTCTTTTTCTCGTTTCTTTCCCTCAGCGACCCTCTTGCGAATTATTATTTTCCTCCTTTCATTCCCACGTACGCACTCCATATGTATGCGTTTACATGGGCGAGAGCCCGGTTTAGAAAAATTCACGAGGCGCTGACTGGCCTTGACGTTTCATTATACCGGATCGACGGAGGAGGCATTAAATTCCCTTATTAAATGTAAATACCGTATACAAGATAAATTCGTTAATGGCCGTGCGATTTTCAAGCGCACGCTAAGCCGCCTGAATTTGATTTATTACACGGACCAAGCCAATAAATTCTATGGGCGAACAACGTGTATACCAACCGTATCGAGGATGGGCCAAATAACTAATCAAGATGTCGGTTTCATTAACGAAGGCCTTCATCACTCTTCGACCGAGTTACGACCGCCTCAAACAAGAACCTACGATATATATATATATATGTATATATATAAAATAGATCGTGAAACGATTTACACGTATAAAAAGCGGAGCTCCTGCAGTCGAAATTTTATTACGATGAACGAATAAATTTTACGCTGGGTGTGCAAATTGGGTACGAGGAGGAGGAGGAGGAATGGTTGGCCGTATCGATGCGTTTTCGCGCAGAAATTTCTACATATTAAATTGTTAAAGCCTCGATAAATCCTCGGGATACTAATTCTCCGTCCTGACACGAATAACGGTAAGTTTTAAATTCGTAATCATTCGACAAGTTTACGAATTTAGGGCGTTCGAGGTTTTTTGGAAAAATTTTCCGAGGGGCGATGAATCAACGGTAAATTTTCTTTTTCCGAGAACGATATTTAATGAAGCCGATGCTCCTTTTTTAATTTTTAATTGAAACGAAATTCATTGTGATGTATAATTTTAAAATCTTCTTAATTGTAATAAGGATTAATCGAATTCTATATTTTAATTCATTTTCACTCATCAATGATTAAAAAAACAAAGTCTAGAATATTTTATTTTGTTTTTGGAGAATCATCCCTTAAACGTTTCGACTTCTTCGATCAAAAAAAGAAATAACTTAAAACTTTGATGAATTTTATGAAATACTTAAATTTTCGAAATTTATCCAATTCTAGATTTCCCTCGTTCCTTAAGAATTTGAAAAATTACACAACTGGATAATAGGAATGTTATAATTCTCCGCCAGGAAATACATTTTTCCTCCCCCCCTCGTTGAAGAAAAAAGATATTTCATACCGCAAATACCACACACGAGGTTTCAGCGAGTATTTGCGAAACGAATTCGAGGATTTCGATGAAACGTTTCGGGGGCTGGCCACGTCGATTGTGCGCCCATGATCCACGAGCCCTTTCTCTTCTTTCAGCTTTGGCGAGATAGGTCAGAGGGCTGGGTGCCACTCGAAATCCGCGCAAACGTATTCGTGGTCACGATTAATCATCGATATTTATAACGGAGATAAATTTCACCGAGATTTTTGGCCTCGTTCGACGAGGGAACAAGCATTGGCGTGGAGACACCTCCAGGAAAGGAGGAACGGAAGGGAAGAAAAAAATTTGGGGCGAATGGACCGAGGCTTCTGTAGGGAGCTTTTGTCGAGTATCGTGCATTCATCCTTTGTTCGCGCGTGAAATTTCCATCTTCTTGCGAACGAAGACGACACGTGAAGATCCATTTCTAAGAATTAAAATTGAATAATCGAAGATGGAATACTAAAACGCACTTAATAAGTTAAATTATAACCACGTTTATTTTCTTCTAGGATCCAAATTTAAATTCCTAGAAAATTAAAAAGAAAAATTCGTAGAATTTCTCTATTTCGAAAATCTATAAACCTTCTCTCAAACGTCTGCCATTAACAAACTTACCAATTACGAGAAGAGGAGAGCGAGATTAGAAATAGAGACTAGAAATAAGCATCGTTCCAATAAGTATAATAAAGTGTTGGAGAATCGTATTTCAGAAAGCGAGCGTCAGTCGCTCGGCCTGGATAAACGGAAGAAAAAGCAAAGCCAGTGTTGGGACGAAACAGGACAGGCGAGGGAGAAAGAAAAGAGAAGAAAAAAAAATACAAAAAGAGATAAAAAAAAGGAAAAATAAAAATAACGCAAGCGTGTGCAACGCGAATGCACACGCGATTAAAGGAAAAGCGCGCATAGTGGACTAGATGCCCGATTCGCAGCGCAGTCGACGACGAGAGCATTAATTTCGTTTCAACCCGTTGAACGCTCAGAATCCTTAACGAATGACGTGCTTTTTTCGACGGCTGGTCTTTCACACACTACTTGTCGCCTGCCTGCATTTCTCTTAGTAACAGGACGTGTCCACAGTCTTCGTCGCGAGCAAAAAGCGGAAGGGGAAGGGGTGTACGATGAGGTAGGAAGTGGAGTTTTAACAGGGATGATGGTCGCGAGCGGAAGACGCGTCGCGTGAGACAAGTGGGAATAAAAAGATCGCAATTAACGAACACGTGTCTGCAGCTTTGGGGCAGACCGCCTCGTTTACCTGAAATCTATGTATCGCCCGTGCGTTTCAGAGAAGATGAATTGAGTGAATTGGGTGGAAAAAAAAAAAAAAAAGGAAAAACAATTTCTCGTTTAATTTTTTTTATTGAAATTTTAACCGAGTTAAATGGGTTTTAAAACCGAGAGGCAAACCCCGATTGTGAGCAATTTTGACATACATACGAATTTCTCTAGGCTAAATTTCGTTCAACTTTTAACGATTCGAATTAAACTAGAGGAACTCTTGAGAATAATTTGAGATTATCATTGTGTAAATATTCCCTTTTGATCAATACTTGTGCTTCGTTCTAATTCTCATTCCAATCTTTCGAGGCACTTACAATTGCCCACAGATTGCGACACAGTTGTGCGAGCTGTCTCTATCTTGCTTAACACAAAAATGCTTATAATTCGATCAAATATTTTTGAATTGACTTTTAGCCATAAAACTCCTATCAGTGTTCTCCCCACGCTCTATTTATATTTTATTCGCAGATTTACCAGACAATTCTGAAATAGCCTAATACGCGCAGACATTTTTATTGAATGGGAGCCGTGCAAAATGTGCTCACGTTGCTCGTTCAAGCGACACGGAAATGCCGGCAGAGAACGACATCCGGCGCGCAATACCTGTTGTAACGCCGTTACCATCGTAATATGTTAGTCGATCCGCGTGCATTTCACTTCGTAATATAAATACACGCGTGTATCACGCACATGCGTCGCGATATATGCCCCTGCGGGTGCAATTTATTATCCGAGATGAAGCAACCGTCTCGTGGCCGTCCGCGATTGCAACATCCGTTAGAAAAAACACGAGCTTGTCTTTCACATCGAAACAACTTTCAAAAGGTTTAGCAATTAGATACGCGGATGATGGAGTATCGTTGATTCGTTCGAGAGAAAAGGAATAAGAGAGAAATAAAATGGTTGGAGAGGATAAAATCGCGACCAGTGTTTGCGACGATTTTGTATAGTGTTATATTACATGGAACTATCGTAGTAAAGGTTTTCTTTATTAAGTTATTAAGAATTGTATGTAGAAATAATTTTTAAGGATAATTTTATTTGAAAGATTTATGTATTCAAGTATACTTTGTCTCGTATTTTGTTCTCGATCCTTGATTTCAAAGGAATGAAATAATTTGTTACAGAGCTTTGTTATAAATTTTGAAAGAAGAAGGAAGATATGAGAAGATATCACGTGGAGCGTTTTTACGAATTCTTTAAAATAAAATACTTTACATTTATATATCTAAATTATACAATTTTGCTATAATAGATGTTAATACGTGTTATATTCCAAGTAAGGGATAAGATTCAGCTAAGAGATACGTTTAAAAAAAGAATAAAACAGCGAAACAGGGTCCGTAGTGACATCTAGCGGAGCAAGATGTAACGATGTAGATTTTGCTGTAATAGATGTTAATACGTGTTAAATTCCAAGTAAGAGATAAGATTTAGCTAAGAGATACGTTTAAAAAAAGAATAGAACAGCGAAACAGGGTCCGTAGTGACATCTAGCGGAGCAAGATGTAACGATGTTGATTTTGCTGTAATAGATGTTAATACGTGTTAAATTCCAAGTAAGAGATAAGATTTAGCTAAGAGATACATTTAAAAAAAAGAATAGAACAACGAAACAGGGTCCGTGGTGACATCTAGCGGAGCAAGATGTAACGAAGATAATCAGAACTTCTTCCTCGCATCCTCGATACGCTATACCGATCGATTTTAATTTTCCATTGTTTTCGCGTTAAATTCACAAATCCGTGATATATTTACATACATGTAAATCCGTGTAAATAGAAGAAGAAATACTTCTGAAATTAAAACAACATGTTCGAATAGCCGGACAAACGGAATCAAAAATGTAAAAACCGAAAGGTTGCATGCGATATTACCAGAGAAAACACGATTAAACTCGATTAAAAATTAAAACTCGAAATATATCTACTCGTACACAAAGAAAACTATTATCTTTTTTATCTTATTTCATAAGAAACAAGTAATTCTTAATAAACTCGACAAACAAATTGTTCACGGAAGATAATTGTTTTTAACTTTGAAGATTGCTTTCACTCTTATTAAATATGAACGAACATTGCAAATTAAAAAATGAGAAATAATTTTCTATGAAACTATCGAACGTAGCACAATTCATCCCTTTGAACATCGCTTTTTCCATTCGACCATTGCTTAAATCGAATACTTGCATGATATTGGATTACACGTCCTCACGCGTGTACTCCGTATATTTCATATTCAAATATTTATAGAGTGGAGAGTGTAAGTAAAACGAATGGATGGAAGGAAATGGACAAAGGAAAACAAAGGAAGGAATAGAAAGAGGGGAAAGTACGAACGAATGTACGTACGAAACGGGCGGAAAAATGAGTTCATCGACACTGACGAGCGATAGCTTTTAATCTCGCGTTGTAGCCGCGGTCGTTTTTCTGCCGGTTCGATGTAATATCCGTTGTAAATGCACTCCGGGGAAAATGTTACTCAATGCGAGCGCCCGTGCAAATCCTGTGTACGGTGTAATTTAGTATCTGCCCGCGTATGAACGCTCGCCATTCGCTCGCCTAACGGTGGCCGGGGCCCCAATGGTGCAGTCGAAAGCATGAGCAAAACTTTTTGACAACGTGATCCTAAATTCTGAATCCCTGATCACGTCGACGACGGGGGAAAAAGATTTTCCTGGGAAGGATTTGCCGAAATAATTTCAATCGGACGGCTTTCTTTCTATTATCTATTCCATTCTAAAGATGAATAAACGTCTAAAGAAGAATATAATTGTTGCGGTTTTAAAATTTTTACTCCGCGTATTTTTCGCGATATCGTAAAATTGAAAAATGGATTCGTGTCGTGGTTGAACAGAGATTGAAATAAAGAATATCAGATATAGATATAACGATCCCTGTGACAAAATTTCTTATCGTACGTTTTATAAAAGTGGATTCCACTCGTGTATCACAAATGAAAATCACGATTCGACATTGGTCAGGCTAATTAGAGGAGCTTAAACAACCTCGTCCCTTGGCGTGGTTTCCGTCAATTTGAAGGCATCAAACAGTCAATAAAGGTATTACCCTATTAAACGCTCCACTCAATCCCTGACGCTCGATTAATTCCCCGACCGTTCCGCATTGGCTAACGGCATTAAAAAGGATAAGAGACTAAAATATGATGGACATAAAAAATGCAATCTCCCAGCTCGTAATAATCGAGAGATATATATTTATAAAGAAGGAACGATACACGTTTGTACATCGAAATCATTTCCCGGTTGAGCATCGCTACGTTATTTACCCCAATTAAACTAGCCCCCGGCTTGTGTATTTACCGAACGATACATTGGAATGCACGTTAAACGTAACATGGTGAATACTCGTTGAATAATAATATCCGTTGAAGAATTTTTTCCACTGTATCAGCTTGATAAAGCTTATTATAGAAAAATATAACGGTATAATGCTGTTGTATAAATTGTTCTCTCAAGGAGAACAATCGGGGATAATGGAGCCACGAAGTGGCCCATAATTGGGCAAACGGGATATACACACACACACACATATCACGAAAAGCTTAACGTTGGAATGGCGCGTGGATGCCTCTTCAGAAAAGAGGCACGACTATATATTTGGTCGGCCAATGTTCCCTCTTTCTTCTTCTAAGGATGAGTAAATAAAGTGAATATGGGGAACGAAGGAGGAGAAGGAAGAGGGGAGGGGCGTCGACACGACGGTAGACGAGGAAAAGTTATTTTTCCTCGTGGACTTTACTTTGTACCCGGTGTACAGAATTCCTCGCAGACGGTGGGAAAAACTTCAAACGAATGAGCCAAGAGAATGGAGTTGGGAATTCGATAAACGTATTCTCCTTCGGTTATACAGATCCAGCGAAAATATTGTTCTTTAAGCGCCACGTCGACGCGTTCTTCCGTGGCGGAGGGGGGAGAAAAGTGGAGAAGGAAAGAAAGTGGTCGAAAAAAATGGCCGGTGTTTTGCCTCCATCGATCTTCCACTTTTCGAGAGGCTCGGAACTGCTCTTCTATCGGCAGGAATCTCGTTTAGAAAAGCTTCCGAAAATTATCGTCTCGGTGTTGCACAGGTGCACAGGACAGGGTTGGTGTTGCTTGGTGTTGGTTCGTGTTTACGTACAAATTCCAACCGAACTCCCATTATCCCTTAACTGATCCTGCGGCGCAGACAGGCCGACGAAATCCATTCGAAACTGCTACCTACGAGATTTGAGATATGCCTACACCGACACGCTAGACACCGCGTAATCCGATTGTGTGCCACGAATAAAAAAAGTTATGTGTTGGGGGTGGGAATGGATTAATTTCAATCTTTCTCTCCCTCTTCTTTCGCCTATATCCCCCCATCGAAAATACATATATATTATATAGCGGATAGAAAAAGGTGTTTATTTAAGGAAAGAACAAAGCATTAAGTAATCGTAGGAATATTGTGACGACGTTTGCAATTCTCGCCTGTTCACGGATAATATTCGCGTTGAGCTGAAAGACATTTTCGAACGAAGCTTTTTAGAAAATTTTTAGGGGAAAGGATTAAGGATTAATAGACTCGACCGCGAGCGCGTTCGCGCCATGAAAGGCTGGTCAAATATTTGGACGGAGTTAAACGGTCTAAATGATTCGGAGAACGAGGTCCGTTGTTTAAAATCGTGATCGAATCATTACAATCTGTAAATATCGAGATAGCCGGTGGATACGTCAGCGCCTATTCGCCCCAACCGACAACAATAATTTGCGCCGAAACTTCAATATTTCCGCTTCTAGAGCGCTGATCCACGAATCCCCCACGAGTTATCGGGTCTATACAGTTAATTACAAGCTTGATTTCAGCCTGATTAACCCGACCATCAGACCTAACCTAACCTAACATCTTCGTCACGAAATAATATAATAACTCCACCTATATTCCGTCGAAAAATCCATCATATATATATATTTCATTCCCGTCACGTGTTATGTAACCGTGCCCACTTACTCTTCCCCTCTCCACCACGTCGTCGTCGTCGTCGTTCCGCGAAACGTACTGCGGGGGAGGGAGAGGCGATCCGTTTAATGCCAATCGACGCTAATAAAACGAAACCATTAGCCGGCGCCTGAGTATCTTCTAAACGATCATCTTCTTTCAGTGGATGAGGTTGGCGCGCGCATCTCCTAGAACTCGAAACGGCCGATAGAATGGAGGAGAGAAGGAAGCGTAGAGAGGAACAGAGAGAATGGATCGAATCCAGTCCACTTTCCATTCCGCGACTATACACCCGCCTGTGACTCCTCTCCGCGCAACTGTGTATCTGTGTGTACGAAGCTGCGGGGGGTTGGGGTGCGTGCAGGGGAGGGGGAGGGGAGGCGCCATCGATTGGTGGACGCTAGTACAGCTATTGGATAACTGAGGCGGCACGATGGAACAGGAGAGGAGCCGAGAGGTTACTGTTCCAGGGGTTTGATCAACTGGTCTGCAGACCCTATTTCCTCTTACTATCAGGAGGAAATTGCCACTTCATCAGTTGGATAGCGCGAAAGATTAATGTCCGTCGCTCTCTTGTCATTTACACAGTCGGGGCCGACCGACAGGGTTGGCCGCGGTTCTGATGGAACTTTGGGGGAGGGGGGAAAAGCGGTGTCTCCGATCATAACTCCGCGAGAGTAAGGGACAACTTCTTGTTACGTGAAAAGAGAGTAGAATTGTTCTTCTGTTGTTGATGATTTTATTTCCAGATTAATACATTTATCTTGCCTCGATCGACGAATCGACGAACTATGCATGTACACTTTATCGAAGTGCGTGACAAGGCCCGAGTTGTGCGCGAGATATTAATTATGCACAAGTTTTATCGAACCTATTTCCAGGAAAACGATATCGATAATAAACTAAATAAACAGCATGTAAAATAGAAGGTTCAATTTAGTGGGATATGAAACAACAAAAATCGAAATTCGAGAGAAAAAAATACTGAGAAATATCTCGACAAAAATGCATTCTTTTTTTTCTCTCTTTTTTTTTTCCATTTCACTTAGTTCATCGATCAAACTATCGAAAATATTACCATATATTTGCAATGGAATATTTGTTCAGTCTACTTGTGTTTTCAAAAGAAATTGATCAATATATCTTTTTCCATACAAGAGGAGGATACATAAATGCAAAAGCAAATCGACAATCCATCATTTTGGTCTAATTAATTACAATTAATACAATTTTCTACAGTTCTCTTCATTTTCTCTTAATATGGAACTTGTGTCGAACATTTATGCAAAACAATATCCAATTTTTCCTACGTTGATGTACGATGCACAAGTGAGAAGTTTGTTGTGACGTTTCTGTTGATCGATACAATTTTGCGCGCACCGTTGTTCCAACGACGAAGAAGAAATTCTCTATAACAACGATAGAGAACAAAAACGAGAAAGGATAGGATTCTACGATAATGGGATTTTTCGGATGTAAATGAACGCTGACTCAGACAACTCGTCAAAACGGATACACTGGACGTATTTGAATTTCGAATTGAAGAAAAAGGAGACTGAAAATATTGATAATCGCGTAGAAAAATATCGAATTCGAAAGCATAGAAAACTCAACAGATACACGATCCGCAACAATTCGAATCTTTGCGTTTAAATTCCGACTTGTATCTTTAAATTCTTTAATCTATTTGAAACTCAAATAAGGAGACAGAGATAATTATTGAAAAAATAAGAGAAGACGATATCCAGTTACTCATTCCATTGATGAAATTTGAAATATTTCAAACAAAAGATTCGAATCACTTGGAATATAATTCAAAGTCTTATCGGTATAACATCGAGTCGAATATGGAAAATGATGGCAATTAAATAAGAAGATTTATAAATATTAATAATCGATAAAAAAGAATCGATCTGTTTCTTATTAATACAGAAATATTATTAAAATTCAAACTTATAAAATCTTGCAAAATTTTCTTGCAAAATCGCTAATCAATAATTTAGTTATCACTGATCATCCCAATTATTATTACATTATTTATTTGCACCCTACTTACTAAACAAACTGATCGAATTACAAGAAAGCAAACGAAAGGAGAAATCGTGTCTCGAGTGCACAAGTCTGGACATTTTTCCTCTCGGTATCAGAGACAGACCTGAGGTCGAGGAATCTCATTGGTCCCCGGGGGACCGGCTATAAAATCTTGTTGCTACTTCGTCCATGGGAATGGGCACTGCCCAGGAACTGAGCAAATGGTTATTACACCGTGAAACGGGGAACGGTGAGAACTTATCATACCGAGGGGAGCCGCAGAATAAGTTGAGCCAAGACATCCGGAGATTTCGCGCGAAGAAATAAGCTTTCTCGGTTACATCCGCTTTTCCTTTTTTAATTACGACTCTGATCCGTTTAAAATATCACCGGAGTATATCTCGAGGCTGATATAGTGACTGTGAATAATTAAAAAAGAAAAGAATAGAAAAGGAATGATATCTGAACGTTGAAATAGAACTTGTCAAGCGTGTTTCGAGATCGTGATTCGATCACACGCAATTGGATTAATGCATCGAACGAGAAAATATGCGAAAATAAAATGGAACGAGTTTAACAAAATTTATAATCATCCACGTCAAACACGTTTTTAGAAATTGTTATTTCTCGAATGAGTGCGTTCGTTAGAACAAACAATTGTTCTATTAATTCTATAAATGTATACCGGAATTTCGTATTAAACTCGATAGGATTTTATCTTAATTTTCTTAAATTAAAAATATTGCTTTTTCCTCGCAATATTTCTTCTCAATTATTTCCTTTCTCCCCGCAAAATACATTAATATTCCGTTGCCCGTGTTTCCATTTAATCGCCAGTTTAAAATTCAAATGGAATCAGCTTTTCGTTTCGAAAAGAAACGATATCAAGTAACACGATGGATTATCCATCAACGTCTCGTTGATATTCAAATTCCGCGGTTCGGTCGATGGCCAATTTCGATAATTTATATAAAACGCGATATGGAAACGCAAGTTACAAGAGTAATCCCCCTCGTCAGTATTAACAACGTTTCCCAATGAAAATGGCTCCAATATCGTTTCAATTGCGTCTTCTCGATACGCTTATTTCATCCGCGACGACATTCCATCGTCGTTTCGATGCAACGAAACGAAATTTAAGCTGCTTTGATGTCGCGACTTAACGAGCCTCGATGGGCCACCGCTTTTGTCGATGGCCCATCGTTCGCACGATCGAACTTGCGAACTTTTCTTTCGCCCCCTCCAAAGAAACGAGGAGAAAAGAGATGGAAAAAAAAAGGAGAACAAAAGGAAACGAAAGATGATGGATTGCAGGTGTCGATCGAATAAATGATATCGATTCCTCTGGAGCACGCGATAAGTATGAAATACTAGTCACGCATCCTGTTACACGTAAATCCGAGGAGACAAAATACGGCCATCTCGAGCTACCAATGAGCCGATTTCTCTGAATGCCTCCTCCCCATACAAGACGAAATGCCGGAGACATTTCATTTCTGACGCGTCCTCTGCTCGATATTACTGCCGTCGTATAGAATTTTTTCCCCGAACGAGACCGATGTCTGTCGTTTTGTTCCGAGAATTTGAATCTTTTTATTCCCTGACACGTGGAACGTGTGCCGGATGTCCAAATCGATTCTCAAGATGATCGATGATGCTAATAGATCATTTCGAAGAGAAATATGCGACTTGATTATGTGGAAAACGTAATAAATTTTAATTGGTATTTTAATTGCTCTATATACTTGTGTTTTTATAACAAAGTATTTATATCGAAAAGCGATAAGTTAAAGGATATATCACATCCTGTTCGAGATACAAATTACAGTTCAATATAAGATTAGCAGAAATATAAGATTTTTCCTTTCTATTCTTTCATACTCGAATCTTAATCAAATACAAATTATTCACAATATTTTAAATATAATTTCAAGATAAAAGATGGAACGACAATAGCTTAAGGATAGGCGAATGGACAATAGTGAAATGAGAAAATCGAATTTCCAAATTATTTCCACATCTCGCGTGGAACAGACAGTTTGTCAGAAGAGATTAGATTTCGAATTCCCTTCCAATCTTTCCCAAGCGTTGCGAACACTGGACGCTTAAGCCGAGAAATGGTTCGAATCGAACATTCAGAAAGAGTTTGAAATTGGGGAACGCACGTTTGAATCAAACGTTGCTTTGATCGCATTGAACGCCCGCTTCAACGTCGTGGATCGTTTCTAAGTTTAAGGCCTTGGCCTACGACCCCCAGGAATCTCGGGGAGGCAAAGTTTACGAAACGAAACGATCCCTCGTGGGATAATTAAGGAAGGTAGGTGGCTCGGATTATTTGTGAAATAAGGGTTTCTAGGAACTCGTACGCGCGGTTGAAATTTAGTTAAGTGGCCGCGGCGGGTACGTGCGGTTGAGTGTTTTTAAGAGTAATCGTTACGTACTGAAAGTGCTGCATTAGATAGCAGTTAACCGAGTATATTATTAAGAGAGAGAGAGAGAGAGAGAGAGAGAGTTTTGGAATAAACAGCGAGATAAAGTTTAAAGAGGGTGGGATTGTCCCATTCGTACCCCTGCTGCTTTACGTTCTAGTCGGCTGGGAAAAATTTTATGAGAATAACTCGGATATTTTTTAACGAAATCTCTCGTTCGAATTCGAGATTTTTTTATAAGTATACTATTTATGTATATTCATTAAAGTGCTATGAATAATACGAGTAATATGTTACTTATGTTTCGGATAATTATTAATTTTAATCGATTTTTAAAACAATCAAGCGAACCTAGTTTCACAGCCAATTTTAAAAAAAAGAATATTGAGAATCTCGCAGAATAATAAAAATTCGAAATTTCAGCACGACGGATTATTCCATCGGAACTGCTATCTTTTCTCAAGATAAATATCAGGAAACCGTAGATAATTCCATATAGGATAAGTACATAAAACTTCAATCAAATTGATTCAACACTTTTTGCAATATTTCCATTACCATTCCTAAATCTACCGTCCCAAGGAAAGGGAGGAATTTACAATTCCATAACGTTTACCCAAAATTTTTCCCGTAAAAATATTTCAAAGAGATTATACCAATGGAATAAAAATATCTCTGAAAAATCATCTCTTCGAATCGTCATATATTCGTCACATCATCGTGTATATCCATATAAAAGAAAAAAAAAAGAAATCCTTTTCCATTCCTTCCTCTTCTCCACGGCTCTCCGCTCGAACGAACGGATTAACAATTTTAATACACTCCCGTCCCCCAAAGAACCACTTTATCTCCTAGCGTCGAGCTTCATACTTGGTTACACGTTTCACGGCACGTCAGTGGCGCAGCTTTCAAGATTTTTATCGCGTTTCGAGCTCAGACGGCAACGTGCAACGATATAAATACGCCGGAACAAAATCCAATATACGCAGACAGAAAAAGCGTAAACTCGTCCCGGCCTCGTATATATATATATATATAAATGTATACGGTGTGCATAGGTGTCACCATGTTGCTCGTAAGCGTGTGCGCGCACAGAGGGGTTGGAAAATACACGGGCAGACCATATTCGCGCCGCAAGAATCAAAAACACCTGCGTGCGAATTACGAGGTGACTGGTATATCGCGATATCAAGTCGTGAGGGCGCGCGTAAATTCACCCTGTTTAATATGTAAACGACCCTATCGATCAGAGAAAAATCGAGCTAACCTTATGCCACGCGACAATATATAACACATCATATCGGTGGGAATCAGTTCTACGGGATATGATAATTTATATCCCTATCGAAAAGATTTTCGAAAAGAAAATCGCTATTACGATCCCCGTGCACGGGTTGGAAAATATCGCGCTTAATTATTGGCAGCCCGTAAATCAAGCGCGAGGGCGGGGTGTGAGGGGTTGAGGGTGGTTAACGATAACGCTAATAGGTGAAAAACGTCCTCGTTCCAAGTAATTTTTATTAATCGGTCGTCGTACATCATATACCCGATATCCGTGTCGTTAAAGAGGAGAGGAGGAGGAGGAGGAAGATCGTGATTAATGATTAATGCAAGTTAAACTTGCAAGTCGGCTCGGACACGTATACATGAGTCACGATTCTGAAACTATTTTTGAAATATTGAAGAAGAAGCGCGGAAGAAGAAAGGAAATTATTATTATTGTCATATACAAACAGTTTCTTGCAAATGTTAAAATCGTGGAAAAATCCTTTGAGGCAAGTTTTAGATAGAGATACGATATTTTCTCGTGCGTTAAAAAATTGTCACGAATTTTCAGAATAATCCATTAAAAATTTCAGAAGCTCGAATATCTTTAAAAAAAGAAAAGAGAAAAATTCTTGGTAATAACCACGAAATTGCGTACTCGAGAATAATCTTAGAACGAGTGAGCAAGTACTCGAAAATTCTCAGAGAGACTCGGTGTCCTGTTTTCCCCTCCGGAGCCCGGTGATGCTCCCTCGCCCTCTCATGGTAAATATTACATCCAACGTAACGCTCTTAAGCGTCGTTTTGCATAGAACGTGTCGGCTTTAAAGCGAATGGACGCAGCGGATCCTTCTTCCCGGATCACGGAAAGGAAGGATATCCCGGCTAACTCGAAAAATCTCAGAGCTCGACCGACGTCGGCGTCGCGTCATCGACACAAGAAATCCTCGAATTTCATTATTCAGATGAGCATCGTTCCGTGACTGATCGATCGCTAGGCAAAGTGAGTGCAGAATTACATGAATAATCTATGTCGCCCTGAGTGCCGGATCCTCCTCTTTCGAGCTTTCAGACCATATCGCCTTTGAGCCAATTCATCCACTTCCGGTAGAGCGCGCCACTTCCTTACCGGCCTGCCTCTCTCGCTGCTTCTTTTCGCTCTTTCCCTTTGGCGCATGAATCAACCAAGCTATCACGTATTACACTTGTGCATGTGTTTATACAACGGTGAACAAGTTTGATTCGCGTTCCCAAAAGTTCCACTTTTCCCTCGACCGTGCAATTATCGTTTGTATCGATCTGAGAAAAAAATTCTCGTCTCGATCAAAAGATCCTGCGATGTTTTATCGAGTTAACGCGTGCTTCACTCGAATTTCAATAGCAAACTCCAACAAGAAGAAGTTTTTAGTTTGGAAAGTTTTTAAGTAAATAATATTGAGAAAGTAAAGGAGAGGAGTTTGGAAAACTGATTGAAAAATGAATAGTGTTGCTAATGATGTTAGCAAGAATTATTATCACTATCGTTAAATTCATCGAGCTTCCTTACATAACACATTACATGACGAGCATCTGTTGAGATATCTTGAGGATAGAAAAAATTAATTACACTCTCTCATTTCTAATATTCTTAAAACTGTTTATGCTAATCGTGAAAATCTAATGTATATATTCTATTATCTGATTAATAAATAAGAAAACTGTGATCGTGAAAATCTTCAGTCGTGTATATATTCCATTATCTGATTAATAAAAAAGAATCGAAATGCGATAGGATAAAGTGTCATGAATGATTAATGAACGTTTCTGAGCCACGCTACGTATACGAGGATTTTAGAATAATAAAAAATAAATTGCGCTATTGTCACGAGTCACGAAAAATGTAGTGAATATAGAAAAATACTTAGAGAGATGACGTTAATTCTGAGGGAGGATATGATAAATATTATTCGCGGGAATAAATTTACGCTTAGCGTAATTAGGATGATAAACGTGGTGGATGGTTTTATGGGTAGGCGTCAATGAGTTACACGAAGGTTGCGATCGTAGTTGCATAAATTGATTTGAAATTCATTGTCTGCAGTAAAACAACGATCGGCGCCCGCATTAAGCTCCATGCAAATGAACGTGAAACAGAATCACAGGAGAATGTTCTACATTATCGTTTACATCGTTAATACCCGTTCGCCATCCTGTTCGAACCGCTTCAGACATTATTTTTTATGGAACATGTAGCTGAAATAACGATCAAGGAACACTACCGATAGATCGAATTCTTATGACATTTAAAGGCGAATAATATTTAGCTAATTCAAAATAAATTAAATATACAAAGAGCATTTAAATAATCAAAGTGTTATTTTGAAGACAGATTTTTCTGGAATGAAAAAGTTATCAGAATTCAGGATTATTTAAAAGCATATATGAAAACACGTTAGGATTTATTAAAACTCGTCTCGACGAAATCGAACGTCATTTAAGAATCATTTTAAGATTATTTCAAGATAATTTAACTTAAAAGATTTTAAGAAATGAAATTTCTTCAAATACACATTTCCGACATCTTCCTTTTCCTCCTTTTTTATTTTTCCATAAATTCATTTTAACCGGTACGTGTCTTTGTACATCGCGCAATTTGTACAGAAACAGGTTTACAGAAACAGGCACAATAAAACTTCGGTTAAAAACAATTATTTATCCGGGTCCCGCTGTTCCCGCGCAATGAGGGAAAATGAGTCGAAGTTATAAATAGTGCGGCCTCCGCGGGTAGCCGACCGTATTTCTGGCTATACTATGGAAAGGATAAAAGGGGAAGATCTATGGAGGACAGAGGAGTCCACGGAAAGAAAAATAAATCTATTTTTTCAGTTTCACCCTTTTGTCCCGCTCGACCATTGCACCGCGCGAACTCGAAGAATTACAGCGCGGCTCTTAAGTAACCGGATGTGATTAGAGAGTAAACCCGCGGAAACGCGATATCCAGTATCCAGATATGTGAGCTATCCCGATAAACGATAAGAATCTGCGTGATAGAAAAACTCGTTTGCACCCCTCGAGTTGTAATTGTAATTTATTATAAAATAGTATCTCTTAACATAATTTCCTCTCTTTCTCTCTTAAGTAAAGAAAAAAAAATGTTGAATACAGATACAAGCACCGAGACTAATTATATCTAACATTGATTTACGTCCACATTGATCATTTTCCGTGGGTAAAAAGCTTATGCCGAGAACATTATGTCGAGAAATCGTTGAAAGAAGTCGAAGAGCAAAGAAGCAACCGTTTCAACGATTAAAAATATATCGTTTCATGGACGAAGAAACGATGGTTGTCTCGACGACGGATACTAATTCCCGCAAAAAATAAATTGATCCGGAATCGGTCGACGTGAGACCGAGTTCGACGGGCATTACAACTTGCGTCGATCGTTTCCAATTTTCAAACACGTCCCCTGGGGACATAATTTCTTCCACCCTTCGCCCGTGGTAACTAACACTTGCGACTGCGCGCTACCCTCCGCTCGATCTATTCCTCGTGGTTTTTCTCCCAAAAGAAAAAGAAAAAAGGAGGGAAGAAGAAGAAGAAGAAGAAGGAAGAGGAGAAGGAGAAAGGAGGAAGGAAGAAAAAATGGAAAAAAATTCCTGGTTGAAAAAAAAATACTACGTAGACGCGGATACGATCGTTCCCGAGTTGCAATAAAAATAGTTGGACACGGTTAACAGGAATCGAAAATTATGGTCCACCCCCTTCGGGGCCGGCCGACGACCAGTGTATCTAACGTTGGTAATATCGCCGTCTGGTAAACCGCACATTGCGACTCATACCGATCCGGCACGATGTTAACCACCGTACACGTGTGTGTCTCCATACCGCGTGGCTCCATCCCCCTTTCCTCATCTCTCTCTCTCTCTCTCTTTCTCCCGATACAACCCCTCACTCCAACCGTTTGTCCACACCATACACTTTCGACTAAAGTAGTAATGAACGCGTTCTGCAGTTTGCACTCGGCGCGACCCCGCCATTATTACATTGCTCGAGCTAAATAAATTATTCCGACGTGCTACCCCCGTTTCGACCTATCGTCGTCGCATGCGGGAATACTCGCACGACCCGCTCCCCATATCATGTCCGAAAATTCCCTCCGCCGCAATTCTTACTCCCCCGCGCCTTGCGATCTTCCCTTGTCAACTCTATCGTCTCCCCAGTCAGGACAATTGCGACGTGCCTGCTTATGCGAGATGTTCGATCGATGTTTTCATATAAAGTGGACGTACGGAATCTTTCATCGAAGCATAACGAAGAGAGTTCGTACGAACGATATAAGTACGGTTTATAAATTTGTTATTTAAAAGGATAAAATGGTTATATTTAATTAATCTTCGCAGATATGCTTCGACAGATATGCTTCGAGACATACGACAAGATACTAATTTTCAATTGAAGGAGAGGAGATAGAGAAATAGATGCGGATATCGTACGTTCGTAAATGCAGCAATGTAAGACAATAATCGGGAAGATAATTATATTAATAACTGGATGGAGGTCAAACGCGAGCGGATGGCATGTGCTGGCGTGCATACGATAGTAAATACATCTAGGGTGCGTACGTGCGGAATACATATGCAGGAGACTGCATCGTGCTTGGTTCGTAACTCACCAGGATATTGGATACTCTGTTATCATAGTAAACCTCCATCCCTCAGTGAAGCCGGTGACGACGTAATTATCTCTAGTAATTAAAGTACACACCTACTTTGCTCGATATTGGCTCTTTAGAGCCTGCCACGGACGAAGTGCGCGGAATTATGGAAATCATAAGCAAGCAACGACGTTTAACTAACGTTGCACGGGAACGATCCTGACCAGAGATAACCACCGTCTTGGTTCTCCATCGATATTGCGCGACTTCCGTGAATATATTCGTGAAAAATAAATTACGATAACATGATATAACATTGTCGCAAACAGCTTGTTTTATATTTAAGCATAAAACTTTTGATTGAATCCTCTTGTTTGATTGAATCAAACACAGAGCGATTCGATGCAAATTAAACATTCTGAAAACAGTAGTTTTAATTGAAGAAGCGTGTAAAATAAATTGGATAATGTATCGAAGATACTTAGTCAGATTTGAAATATTATTATAGATTTTTGAAATCAATGTATAGATATTTCTTTTAATTCATATTCAGTTTCCTCGATTATTTTTAATCCAATTCGAAATATATTCATATGTATGTATATATAGTATAATGTATTCATTAAAATCATTTCATATCCATTTTACAAACTACTTCGATCAGTTTAAATGGAACACGTATTTTTTTGCTTCCGAATGGCTCTCGCGATTCGCATAGATTGCGATAGAAAACAAGAATAGCAGTTACTCACGTTATACGATGAAAGCATTTGGCACCTGAAGCCTTGCATTTGCAGATTTGTCTGCGTCTCTTCTAGACGTTCGCCACTCTCCTTTCTGGAAAATTGTAATGCGCCGTCTTCTTGCGGACCACCAGCTTTTAAGGGATTTATCGAGCCCCACATTAAATGGCACTGATCTTAGTAAATCCAGATGGAATTCTCGTGTTTCCGCCACTTGGCGTAGCTTCCAGGATTTGGCGGCAACCGTCGTACCTCTACGCCAAAAATCGATTTATTCGCATTAATCGTCGGCTTGCGGAGTGCACGACATATTTCCATATTAGAATTAAGTGCTACGCCTCTAAGCGACAGACAAAAAAGCGATGAGAAATGTCCCCAATATGACCAGCTGTTAGTTGCAACACCAATGTCGCGATGCTTCCTCGTTTCACGTGTTGTAATAAATAAAATTCTGTAAACGCTATAATCTGCAGAATAACCACAAAAGTGATATCGACTATTCTGCGTTTGTTGTTCGATAAACATGAAGAGTTTCAATAGATGTTACCAGTTTTATCTTCGTTGTTTATAATTTATTAAACAACTCGTATACTATTTAAAATTAAATGTCATTAATTAAAATTAATATATTTCTATGGTAAATGTAAATTGAAAATATACTTACATATACATTGTGACAGAAATTATACTTAGCAGTGTTAAAGATGAAAATTTATCTACGCATAGTTATCACGTAGGTTTATGTAATGCTAGCATATTACCAACTGTAAGCATTATGTGTCCAAAGTTCAGTCAGTTCACCACTCAAAGTTGCTTTGCGAGAACAAAGGATTAGGATCGTGTGCACAGCTATTACTGTTACAAGTTCTAAAGCTAATGAAAACAGGTTTGTAATTGGCCCGGCAGCAATTATATATTTTACATAAAATAATCTTCTTCTTTTCTATAGTTTCTCAACTACGAAGTCATTGTTGATGATTTTGTACTTAAAGAAAACAATACAACTAACAACTCTAATTCTATATTTCTACAAATTACTCTATTTTAGTTCAATAATTCACGATATGTCGTCTCAATTCATTCCATTTTTTGTCCATCAAGAAAGGAATAGATCATTTATAGAAAATTAACTGTAAAACACAAAATATCAAAATAATTACAAATTTTTTTCTTTCAAACATCGAGAATATGTAAAAATTAATAATAAAATACAAAATATTAAGGAAACAATAAAAATTTTTTTTTAATATTATCAAATTATAATTTGACAAATCTATAAAACAAATATCTCGAAAACCTATCGATTTTATAAAACTATCATTACTCAAAGACTATCTTCTGGCGCAATATAGAAAATCGAATAAAAAGCTGTGATAGAATGACCGACAGGTTTGGTGGATTGGTGCATCTTGCACTTACGTTTCTTTCTGTAAAATAGAAGAGGGGATGAAGAATAGACATAGTGGAAGTAGTAAGTGGCCTAGTAAGTCTCACGATAACAGTTATAAATGACCCTCTCGAAGTATGGCGCCGTGCCATCCAACCCTCAGCTATACGCTAGACACTGGCTTCTTCGTAACCTAACACATGCCCAGACGATATAGTCGTAAAAGGTACTAAACAAACGTACGCTAAGTAGCCTGGTCACAGCGTGTGCATGACTATACTATGTATCCCTGTTTACGTATCCTTGATCGATAATCGTGTATGCTGTTATGTGGTTTCAGATCGATTATCCTAAGATTGTTACACCACAGATATCATTTTTGAGGAAGACATCTCCGTTTCAAATATAATTTTCAAATATGGCCATAGTACTTCACATTTTCGCACTTATTACTTTGGCATAATTATGATGTTTTCTAGACATAATCATCTAAAACAAACATAATTTTTTACTTTAATTTATGCTATATGGATAAATCTTTGAAATATTAAACAAAAAAAAACAAGAATTTTATTATCAATGTTTATTATTTTTTAGAATTTTTTATAACTCATTTACTTAATGAATTATTCCAAATGCTCCAACATTCACTATATATTATTATAGATCACACATACTTGATCTCACATTGTTTATTAATTTATTTATTTATAATTTATTTACATTGTTTTTAAATAATTTTTTCTATTAAGAAGATTATCTTTGATTATCTTTTTCTTATTAGAGAATATTAATTGAACATAACCAATAAGCAATCTACAAACTATTAAATATCTATAAATAATCATTATGAATTTCATATACAAAAATACTTTTAAAAAAAATATTAATAGACGATATAATAAAAAATTAATTATATGAAATAAATTATAAAAAAAAACATAACAAATATTCTTTACAAAATTATGTTTGGTAAATATGATTATACATTAAGAAAATGCATTTCTAATTGCATTAAAAGTGTAACCAAAATGTAATGATTATCATATAATCACAAGAAAAATTATTATCAATCAATTTTACACTGGTTTCTAAATACCACTTAAAATTTTTTTATAATTTTTACAGCAAACTGTCAACCATTTCATACAAACAATCTGAGAATAATTTTCTAGAACTATGAAAATGCATCCAAACATCGAGATGTTCGCGAAATCTCATATAGAGTGCGTTACTTGATGAATAAGGTTTATAAAATGTCGGTAACAAATTATAAGAAGAAACCATCTATCTTAAAATTTAGATACGACATTGTTATGATTGATAGATTTATATTTTTAATGAAGCAATGCATACGATCATGCGATTTTATTAGAAAAATTAATAAAAATTAATAAAAATATTATACATGTAAAAATTATTCTTACAATTTTCCAGTAGTACAATTTTCTCTCGTATATAACCTTAACTGTTCAAACAAATTAATATTTGTTATTTAATTAAAATACACAAGTAAAAAATTAATAATTTTGTTTGATTTATCATTAAAAACACATCAAAACAATATAAATATAAATTAAATATGTGAAATCTGTGAAAATTAAAAGAAACAAAGATTTGAATGATAAAACATATATACACTTATGCACACGAATTTGCTACTAACTAATTTTACTAAATATATGCGATTTTAAAAAGATATGCGCGCGTCATTAATACGCATGCGCAGATATGCGAATCTGTAATACACAAAGTACATTGAAATACAGGTTGAAGCAAGTGTCATGGCGCTAACTTCGGATATCGATTTTGGTCCAGTGAGATGCAGACTATTCATATTTTATTGATAGCATTTTCAATTTATGTCCAACTTAAATAAGATAAATATTTATAATATTAATTTTTGTATATTTATTAACTTACACTTAAAAATTATTGTATAGTACTGGCAGATAAACGTATTTTTATTGGGAGTGGTCATTGCCATCTCAACTCCATATAAATTTGTAAATAGTTTCGTTTAAAATGCGAATATTGATACTCGGTGTTCTTTTTAATACTCTTCATATTATATACAGTAAGTATTTTATCTTTTTTTATCATAAATATTTGAGAATCATTTAAATCTTTTAAAAATTTTATTGTACTTTAGGTATTATTTTGTCATTTACTTTGAGTACATTAAACTCGATTGTTTTCTATACAAAAAGTAGAATGACAAAAAAGATTTATATTTCATTTAGGTGTTGCTGGATTGAAAATTTTCGAAGCAAATCCTGACACAAAGAGACTTTATGATGACTTATTATCGAATTATAATAGACTTATACGACCTGTTATGAACAATACCGAAACCTTGACAGTTCAACTCGGTTTAAAATTATCACAATTAATTGAAATGGTATAAAATCATACAATTTTTTTCTTTGATAAAGTAATATTAATGATATTGCTTAAATTTACAGAATTTAAAAAATCAAGTGATGACCACCAATGTCTGGGTAGAACAGGTAAAATTAATTATCAAAATAAATATGTTTCATTCATTATAAATTTTATATATTTGCAGAGATGGAATGACTATAAACTAAAATGGAATCCAGAAGAATACGGTGGCGTGGAAATGCTATATGTACCTTCCGAAAATATTTGGTTACCAGATATTGTCCTCTATAATAAGTAAATTTTAATTTATATTATAATTTATTAATGAATTAGTACATGAAATTATATAAGAAAAAATTTGATGGAAATTCATACTTATACATAAATATTAATTAAATATAATTTTTATAGTGCTGATGGTAATTATGAAGTAACGCTTATGACAAAAGCTACATTAAAATATACTGGTGATGTATCTTGGAAACCGCCCGCAATTTATAAATCATCTTGTGAAATTAATGTAGAATATTTCCCATTCGACGAACAATCGTGTATTATGAAATTCGGTTCATGGACTTACAATGGCGCTCAGGTTATAATTCAAAAATATTATTCATATTGATGAATATTTTTTAATCAAAATCAAATAAAAATAAATTAATTTAAGAGATTAATAAATAATTGACTTAACATTAACATTATTTACTGAAAATATATTTTGTAAAGACTTTTACTAATAGGTAGATTTAAAACATATGAAACAAGAAGCAGGTAGCAATTTAGTTGCAAAAGGAATAGATTTAAGCGATTTCTATTTATCAGTAGAATGGGACATTTTAGAAGTACCAGCATCGAGAAATGAAGAATATTATCCATGTTGCACAGAACCCTATTCTGGTAAATAAATTGCTATAATATTATAATATTAATATTATAAAATATAAATGCATTTTAATAATTATTTACACAGATATCACCTTTAATATTACAATGCGAAGAAAAACATTATTCTATACAGTTAACTTAATAATTCCTTGCGTGGGTATTACATTCCTTACAGTACTTGTATTTTATCTACCAAGTGATTCGGGTGAAAAAGTAAGAATTATAAAAAGTATAATAGACAAATAAACAGATATTCCATAAATTTATTTAAAATATTTAATTTCTACAGGTATCATTATGTTCTTCCATTCTCCTTTCATTGACAGTATTCTTTTTATTATTAGCCGAAATTATTCCACCAACATCTCTGGCTATACCACTTTTAGGAAAATATTTATTATTTACTATGATTTTAGTCACTTTGTCGATATGGATTACTGTATGTGTTTTAAATGTCCATTTTCGGTAATCTAAAATAATATTATCAATTTTATAGTGTATATTAATTATCTTATCTATAAAATATTTAAAATCATGTTTAATTGTGTTATATAGATCTCCATCTACACATAATATGTCACCATGGGTTAGACAAGTATTTTTAAATTGGATGCCGCGAATTCTAATGATGCGTCGAACACCATATTCAACTCCAGAATATGATGATACATATATGGATAGCGGATATACTAATGAAATAGATTTTAGGTAAATATTTTAATATCTATCCAATTTTTAAGTAGAAAAAATTTCAAAAATATACATTACAGTTTTCCTGATAGTGTTAGTGATTATCCACTGGAATTGAAAGGAAGTCCTGATGGATTTGAAAGTGTTACCTCTCAATATAAAAATATACGAGAAGATGATGCTCGACATATTCCACATGCATCAGGTAAATATTTAAATTAATGTATTAATGTAATTAATGTAAATAATTAATGTAAATATAATATATCATATAAAATCATTTATTAAATTTAAATTAAAATAAAATTATTTATTAAATTTATATCAGTGCATTGATATTTGAATAATCTCGCATGAATATTATGAATATACAGTATTTTTTGATTTATAAAATACACAATACATATAAAGAATTACATGGCAACAAAAGAATAAATAATTGCATATTAGAATAATGAAATAATTCGATAATTCAATATTCTATACATGGCGTCTCACATTACATAAATAAACTAATATTATGTAATATGTATTTAAATATATGCTAACAATAAAATACTGTTATAGTCACTGATAGTGAAAATACAGTCCCAAGATATTTATCTCCGGATGTTATCTCAGCTCTTAAAGGTGTGCGTTTTATTGCTCAACATATAAAAAATGCAGACAAAGATAATGAAGTAAGTTGAATACATATTGTCTAAGTATTCATATGTTTTACTTTTGATACTTTTTTTAAAAAACTTAACATTTCAATTATATTCTTTAAAAAATATTTATTATATCTTAATTCTAAATTTTTTCCTTATATATTTTTTTACATTTTTAGGTTATAGAAGATTGGAAATTCGTAGCTATGGTTTTAGATAGACTTTTTCTTTGGGTTTTTACATTGGCATGTACTGCAGGAACACTTGGCATAATATTTCAAGCACCAAGTTTATATGATACTAGAGAGCCTGTGGACCAACAACTTTCTGGAATATCACCTCGCAATTATATGTATCCAAATATAGAAATTTCTCCAGAAGGATAAATTTTGAAATTCATAATACGTATAATACGTATAATACGCGTAAAAAGATTATATATAATATAAAAATATTAAATCATTAATATTCTATTTATATCTATTTTATTTCTTATAATTTTAGATTGACTTTTATAAACACAGAATTTATATCAAATATATTCTAAACAGTTTTATTAACCCTAAATTAAACAATATTCACAACTAAATATTTTATTTAAAAAAAGCAATTTTAAAAAAATTTTTAGGTTTAATTATATTAAAATTTGTAATACAAGTATTTACATTTTATATTTCACTCTTTCATTTACACATTAAAGTTAATAAGAAATTTATATTACAAAATAACCTTAAAATTCAAAATGACTATTATTTTAGACGAAATTATATGATTTTATTATGATAATGAAAAAGTATAATAAAGCAATTTATTATTTAAATTAATTTGATCTTATTTATACATTATGAGTTAAATAATGTATCAAACAAATAATGTATCATCTCTACATATCTAATGAAGGAATGCTAGATTATTATACATATATAAAAAAAAATATTTTGCTTATTTTTGTCAAATTTTAAGTACCAAAAGTAAAAACGTTATGAATTATACTTATTACTATACAGTAACTTTTGTGTAAGATAATCATAAAACTATTAAACTTTTAGTTTTTCTTCTGTACAAAATTGCATATTTGCTTTAAAATTTGGCAATTTGATAATAATAAATTTAATAAATACAAAAAATTCTACTCTAAATCGATTATCATTAATTCTGGCGATTCGCTTGTACTGCTAATCGAGCTAGTTTGTGATTTTTTTGGTGAAGAAGTACCACTAGCAATTTTTTTTGTACTTTGTGTCGGTGTGGTATGTTCATCATCATCATCACTATCTGATATTAAATCAATCACAACAGCTCGTTTCTTTTCCTTTTGAGGTGTAAGGCTGCTTTCATCTAAACAATTAAATGATTATATTAAACATAATTATTATATAATTATTTATCAACATAAAAACATTTATTTTTAAATTTGTGATATTTATAAACATATTAGAAATAAAATCTCACCAAGATCAACTGTATCAACATCGATTTTACGATCTTGCGAATTTGTAATAACTTTTGTTTCGTTCTTCTCTTTATCCTTTTCTTTTTTTAAAACTAAATTTTCCCAAGATCCGTCTTGCAATAATTGAATTTCATTTACATCTGGTAATAATTTCTTAGAATTTAATACTTCTTGGAAGTATCCATCGATAACGAGATTATCATATAACGCTGGTTTATCACAAACTGGACAATTCCATGTTGGTTTTCTTTCATTCATTTGAAGAAACAATGATGCATCAAAACATTGCAAATGCGAACATGTTGTCGCCCGACATGGTGTACTCATTCGCATTTTACCTAATGGACAAGCTAAAGATACTCTAAGTGAAGTTGTCGCTATTTCACTATCTGCATCTTCGTTAAGTTTTTCCTTAACTAGAAAAATCATAATTATCAATAAAAATCAGTAAGTTTCAGCATTGTAAAATATTCTAATTGTACAACTACTTACTTAAACCTCTTGTATAATCCGAATGTCGAACACCTCTACTTTTTAACCTTGATAATAATTCAGCACTTGAAAGTTTTCTTACTAGATATATCGCAATTGCATATCGTCTGCCATAATCAGCCGACCACGTTACGTGAATTTGATTTGCTACAGTAGGAGATAATTTAACTAAAGGACTAATATTAACAGGCCTTGGTGGCCTCTTTGGTTCTACTCCGGGTTTATTAGTAGGTATTGGATTCTGGAAAAAAAAATATTTTATTTATAAAAATTTTAATTTTAATAATATTTTCATATATTTATATATTTCTTATATTTATATTTATTTTTTTATATTTATCTTTATAAACTTACAGGTAAGGGACATAATTTTCCATTAACTTTTACAGCAATACTTGGTGGAAAACAATCTTCTTGTTCACATGAAGTCTCTTGTAAACAAAATCGCATTTGTATCTGAAACAATCATAGTTTAAATTATAAAATATTCCATACAAATTTAATATTGTTTTAAAAAAAATAATTTTCAAAATGTACCTGTACTGTATAATCCATTTTACTTCCTGCACGACAATCACGCGAACTTGCTACATCTGTTGATTGCTGTGGTGTTAAATGAAACATAAATGTATTTTCTTGAAGTCGCATAGACCCCTGAGGCATTAGACTAGATGGCTTTAATAACTCAGCCAATAAATCAAAAAATGGTAGCTTTTTAAGTCTGACATCTGGATGAACAGGATACTGACTTCTGGGTTGAATTTGTAATGGTGATGGTAAAACTTTTGGTGTATATGGATATGGATTGTAAGCTGCACTTGTTGTTTGCTAAAATGTTAATATTCTAAATTAAATTAAAAAAGCAAAAGCAATTATTTAGGACTAATACATGAATATATCTATTGATTACTATATAAATATTTATATCCATAAAACTTACTTGTGGTGTTACACTAGTATATCCTGATTGATACACTGGATTAGTTCTAGGTGCTTGAGGTAGTGATGCTTGATGAGCAGGTGGCAAATCTTTTCCACTAGAAACTGAAGACTGTGATTGTTGTTGCTGACTGATAGCTTGTCTTCATATTAATTGAAAATAGAAAATAGAAAAGAAACAATATTATCAAATCTAATTTATATAATAAATTATATATATATATATTAAAAATATATTCTTTGCATTTCATATATTCTTTGCATTTCATATATTCTATTTGCTCTATGTATTTACCTTGTATAATAATTTCTGGAATGCATGTTTTGATCTATCTGTGGCTCACCAGAACTACCTGTTTGACCATACATTTGATGTGCAGCTAATTGATCAGCTCTAAACAAAATTTTGAAAGAAAGAATGAAATAAAGATTTTATTTTAATAATCCATTGATATTTACAACCTTACTATAAAAATAATAGTATACCATAGTAGATATGGAGAGAAAAATATTTTTCAATTTTACTGAAATAAACAAACAAATAAAATATATAAAAATTTAATAAACCATGATAGAAATTTTTAATAATTGAATATAATCAAATAAATAATTACTAACATTATTAAGCTTCATACTCACTGTATAGTTTTATATAGTTCACGTATTTTGAGTTGAATTGGATGAGACCTCAAACGTAACAATTCTAATGCACGACCTTGTAATTCGTTTTTTCTACCTGATTTATTTCTACCAGCAAAACCAAGAAGCATCTGAAGTTCAGACACTCGAAAACTCAATATCATATTCTGCAATTAGAAAATTATATGCATATTTTATATAATATATTTCCTAAAAATTTTATTATTTTAATAAAAGAAAAATATATATTATAAATAAATAAATAAATAAATAAATAAATATATACATATATATATATATGTGTGTGTATATATACATATATATATATATATATATGTGTGTATATATACATATATATATATATATATATATAATTAAAAAGAATTAATATTTTAATTTATATTCAATTATAATAATTCAAATTTTATATAACATTTATTTTGTATTTTATATGTTATATTGGCTTATATGAATATAATTGTAAAAATATAGAATAAAATTGAAGATTCAGACATAAGGATCATACTTCATATCAGATATAAGTTTTTTATTTTAATAAAAATCATTTAATATATTTTTATCAATATCCATATTGCATTAAATAAGAATTTATATTAAATTTACACAATAATAAAATAAAATTTATTTTTATAATCATAAATAATATTATTTATTCAACAATATTTACAGAAAATTCAAATTTTTGTTATTAATTATTAAAATATATGAAATTAATCATACAAAAATATTGAGAATGATTTTAAATCATTAATAAAAAGTAAATGTTTAGGTTACCTGTGATTACGAAGATATGGACGTGTTTTGAGAGCATTATTCAGCAAACGTAACATAATTGTAAGCACAATATAACGAAGAAAAAATGCTATTGATTAATCTTAATATTTCACTGAAGAAAGAAAATAATAATAAGAATAATGAAGAAAAACGCGCTCAAAGGTGTACTAGGCGTCTAGTAATACAATTCACCGACGTAAATCATAAATCGCTGATACCCCGGATATAACCACGACAAATTCACAATGCAGACGTGCCGACTTTTCTCTAAAATTTCACACATAGTCTAACTGCACTGCACCACTTCTAATACTTCACTCACCTCTAATTCTTTGGTCTCCGCCATCTTCTTAGACGATTTTTTTTGCGAAGCCGTCTTGCTTATATTATTTCCAACTTTCAATAGAAAAATTCTCCTACCCCTTTCTTACTCGAGTTGTTTGTATCGCAACTCGCTTGTATATTTTTCTTACTTTTAAATGCAACTATTGAATAATATTATTTTATGGCGCGAAATTAATTTTTACATTTCAATTTTGAGATCGCTTTAAAAAATCTAACTTTTCTAAGAAAGCAAAATTCTTGTAAAAATTTTTAGTTCAGTCGTCTGAGATGAAATAATTATCGATATTTGACACTTCGTTCGTTCGAAATGCGAAAAAGGATTTTCCAAGATGGCTGCTTTCGCTTCATTGGCTTGTTCAACTTTAATTTGTGTAATTCAATAATTTTCCAATATCAAAATAATTTCATTATCTATTAATATTAGAAAAAGAGCAAGTTATTCAAATTTTTTAAAAGTTATGAATTTAAATAGTTCTTATAACTTTCAATTGAATCTACATAAGTGGGAAAATCTTTGAATGTGTTCTGGTTATGTTTCATCTATAAGATTGCAAACATCCAACCAAATTTTTAGCATTACTTTGTAACTAACATGCAATACATTACAAGATATTATAAAAATATAAAAAACTTATTATGATATGTACACTTTTAAAAATATAAAATAATTTTTAGATTTTATAATAAGTTCTTTAATTTTGTTAAAATGCACATTATAATAAAGAATCACAATCATATATAGAGACACGAGTGAACGATGTAAAATAAAACTTACAAAATTTTCTGGAGAATCTTTATAGTAATTCATTTTTACTATATTCGTAATAGATTTTTACTAGATGATGTACAATCTGATTGGATTATATCTAGGGAAAAAATACGTTTTACTGTAGATTTTATCTACATATTGTCATCAATCATTTCTTTATATTATTTTAAATATCATTGGTGTATTAACTCATGAAAATGAGTCATTATATATATTCATAATATTCTTTAATGGAAATATATATTTGTATTATGTATTGATTTATTTTAAACATTTATTTGTATCAAATTTAGAATGAAATTATATATGATATATATATATATATTGCATATGTATAAAAATGCATATGTATAAAAATATATATATATATATGCATATGTATAAAAATATATATATATATATGCATATGTATAAATATATATATATATATATGCATATGTATAAATATATATATATATATATATATGCATATGTATAAATATATAGATATATATATGTAATATATAGAAAGATATACTATGACAATTCAAAACATGGCTACCATGTGAAAAATAAATTAGTCGCATTACAGTTTGTAAACAAATTTCTATTTAGTTTTTACGATAGTTTTGTTTCGTGTTAATAGCGAAACTTAACAGCCGTAAAAAAATATATTTCTTCAATGAAATTTATACAAAGTTTCTGAGAATTTCGGAAGTGAAATATTCGTGTTTTTAAAAGTTCCAGTTACAATTTGATGTCTATTTAATGATCTAACGGATTTCTGAAAAATAAAAATATTTCTGTATTTTAATGTTCTTCGTGGTTGTGAGACAATATATCTTTCAAATGAATATTAAATAATGGTAACCTTACTTTATAATTTAAAGAAAGTTCTAAAATATAATAAAATAAAAGTAATTTAATAAATGTGTTCCGAATTAATTTATTTAAGAATAAAAATGATAATTAATTATACAATTATATACCTCCATATGTAAGTTAAAAACAATAAATTATTTATATGTTTTGACTGAAGAACTTAACCTATTTTTTAGATATACATCTAATTAAACATATCGACAAATAAACAATTATATATTCAGAAATTATTATATAAATTTGTGCTAAAGTGTGTTAATAACAGAAAGAAAATTATTCTTTGTTAATATCATAAGTAATATGAAAATATGCATTTAAAAATATATTTTTAACCAAATCTGTTTTTTAAAAAGGTAATAAATTTTGTTACATTATAGATAATTATTTGTAAATCAATTATTTTTATTATTTTTAGTTATTTTAATTATTTTTATTATTTAATATTAATTAAATATTTATTATTGTTACAGATTATACATGTTAAAATATTAAATAAAATATTTATGTAATAAAGATTCTATGAATAATAGTGTATTACATTATTTGTAAATTGACCTCAATGGATTCCATTGAATTTGATGCAATTATAAGACATCCAAGAACTATAATTCATATAGATGTTGATTGTTTCTATGCTCAAGTAGAGATGCTAAGACATCCAGAGCTAGAAAATAAACCATTAGGAGTACAACAAAAAAATATGGTAGTGACAAGCAATTATATAGCACGAGAATATGGAATTAAAAAATGTATGTCGGTACAAGAAGCTTTAAGGTTATGCCCAGGGCTGGCCTTGGTAAATGGTGAAGATTTAACAAATTATCGTCACTTTTCTGCCAAAATATTGGAGATATTACATCAGTTTACTCCATTAGTTGAAAGACTAGGTTTTGATGATAACTTTATGGATGTAACATCTATTGTACAAAAATATATGAATTCTGGAAATAATTCAGAATTAAATATAAATATTTCCATGGAAGATGAAAATCCAGTTGGTGAAATATTTGGAGCTTCTGAAGAAGAATGTCCTTGTGGTTGTCATGCTCGATTAATTATTGCTTCCAAAATTGCAGCAGAAATAAGAGAACGAATTTATAAAGATTTGCATGTTACATGCAGTGCAGGAATAGCACATAATAAACTTTTAGCAAAACTAGTAGGATCATTGCATAAACCAAATCAACAAACACTTATATTTCCATGCAGTGCTCCTATGTTATTATCTAATATAGGATCTGTATCTAAAATACCAGGTGTAGGACAAAAGACTACACAATTATTAATGTCTAATAATATAAAGACAATAGATGATTTACGCAAAACGTCTTTAGAAACCTTAGAAATGAAAATTGGCATTGATCTGGCAAGAAAATTAAAAGATAATGCTGAAGGTATTGATGAAACTGTAGTAAAACCAACAGGGAAAAAACAATCTATAGGTTTAGAAGATGGATTCAAAAGTGTTTCATTAGTAGCAGAAGTAGAATCACGATTAGGAGCACTTTTAAGAAGATTAACAGAATTAGCCATGGAAGATGGAAGAATCCCAGTTGCTATGAGATTAACAGTTAGAAAGCATGATTTTAATAAATCAAGTTCGGGTAAAAGAGAAACTCGGCAATGTGCTTTACCAAAACACTTACTGCCTTCTTCAAAATCTGGTGTTTATGATCATGCTAAAATGTTGACATTAGCAATGAAATTATTTCATCGTACTGTTGATGTTTCTAAACCATTCCATTTAACTCTTCTAGGAGTTGCTTTCACAAAATTCGAAGAAAGATCTTCCGGAAAAAATAGTATTACGTCTTTTTTACGAAAACAAGTTGCAGTTCAGTCTGTTTTAGATATAAGCTCAGAAGAAGGTATTTCCGATATTAATCTCGGATCGCCAATGAGTGTGAATCAAGATAGTAATGATGGTTCTGCAATGAGTACCACTTCATCTCCAATTTCGAAGTCAATAGGTACTAACAATCAGAATACGGACGATGATTTATTGAATGAAATAGAACCTTTACCAAAAAAAACAAGATTGGAAGTATGGTTAAGTGGACGCAGAGAATCTCCAAGTAATGAAATGGCTGATCTTCGCCTTAGTCCTTCATCACCAATGCAACTGTCTCCAAAAATTGACGCAGCTGTTCTTAAATCTTTACCCATTGATATACAAAGAGAAGTGACCCGTTCTTGGCCGACAACTAGTAAACCAAAACCCAATAATATACTTAAATACTTTATAGCCAATAAGTGACGGAGTTTTATAGCCTAGAATATAATATAGCCATCATTCTGTATACACTTACACACCTACAATATTGGATGGCAGCACCATGTGATATTATGAATTTAAGTTACTAAATATTTTAAATCAATTTGCGATTTTGGGTATTAATCTTCTGTATACATATTTTCTACAACATTTACATTAAATGAATGTTAATACAAAGTAACTTTATCGTATATAATTTTGGTTACTTCATTAATCATCATTTAAAAAAGACCTAAACTAGATTTGCATGATTTGTTTAAAGCATATTTTTATTTATTTATCTTTGATCAATTCAAACACAATTGTTTGATTAAATTAGAGTAGACGGATTTTTTAGTTCAAATTTAAAAAATATTCTCAACAGTCAAAAAAAAAATATAAAAATATAAATTGACTATTATTAAAAGTATTCCTATTCAAATAGAATTCTCTCTAATTCTTATTTTAAGTCAAAGGTAAAAAGCATAAAGTAAGTTTTATTTTCATTTTCCATGTGCATATGATCTTTAATTCTGGTATGTTTTCATAAATAACGTTTAATATTATTCAACTGAATAAAAATTAAGATTAAGTAAGTTAAATATTTTTGTATTAAAAATTTATTTAATTCGTTACTTTTTTTTCTTTCTTTTTCCATATAATTTCTTTTTATTACGTCTTTATGAGTATTTCAACGGCAGAAAAGAAAATTTTCATTTAAATTTTAATAATTTTTTGTGTGTGATTTATACATTTTGAAAGGAAATCCGTTTCATTCAACGGGTGCTGGCATTTAATTTTGTATGTATTAGCTATTAAATTGTAATTGTATGATTTTTTATGTTTAAAACAAAATGAAATAATGTTTATATTTTTACTATACTATCGATGTTATTCTATATGTAACGAATGTTACAAAAGACATGCCGTACAGAAATACTCACTCACTCTTAAAATACTATTGGTAAGGAGCATCATTCGAATGAGAAGGCACAATTTATAATATACAGTTACATTCAGAATATTAGACAATCATAAGGTTTTATTGGTTTGATATGGTACAAGGTCAATAATATACGTTTAAACGAACACAAATGAAACAAAAAGAAAAAAAATAAGCCTATGATCCACGCTATTTCAAATATTATATTACACAAGTTCACTTTTAAACGATTTACCGAAAAAATAAGCGTGCATTAAAGCGTGGTCACTGGCAAGTGATACTGTAATAGTAGCTTTTGTAAATGATCATACTTATATAAGGATATGGACAATTTATACATATATATATGTATATATGTATGTATATACATATACTCTATATATACATATATATGTATATATATATATATATACACATGCATACATATATATATATATACATATATATATATGTATATATATACATAAAGCTCGAATAACAAAATAAAGAAATATATACGCGATAAAAATGATTACTTATGACCAAGCTTTTTTTTATGTTTATTTATTTACTTATATGCACGGGAGAAGCGGTATAGTTCTGATTATTAACTTCTGGTTGTGAAATACATGAATATTTTATACATATATGCAACGAGGAATATGAGCAGTTGCGAAATTCACATGTATTTGTCAATGTTGAAGTTCTAATTAATAAGAATAATACGCAATAGTTTGCATTTTTTAGATAATTCTCAAATAATTGATAATATTCAAGAATTAAAAACAGAGAATATAAAATGAAATTGAGTTTGATTTTGTATAAACAACATTACATCGACGGTTCATATTACCTCTATTTCATTTAAATAAAGGAAGTTCAAATTGTACGATTTTGTTGTTCTCTTTTTTATTGTTATTGAATAATGCTCCTCGTTCCTTATCTATTTCACAATATATTTAATCTGTTTTGAATCATAATTAATAATTAAATCATCGAAATAAATTATATATACAATTTCGATATTGAAAAAAAAATTATTTTTATTTATATATGCTATTATGCGTATAATAAAAACATTATCTTAATAATAATAATATTTAATAATACAAATTTAATTTAAGCGCACAGTGCGTTCGTGTGTGATGACAGAATTAGACCCTTACCACTACTATGTAATTTGAATGAGGCCAATCACCCAGCCACCATCTCCGAATGGAACATAATCAGGGTGAGTCATGTCATAATGGAATAAATTGTTAGCTTTATGCCTTTTTAAATTATCTTGCGCATTCGTTTAATAAGACCCTTAAATAATCCCTTTTGAATCATCGAGGTATCGAATAAACTAAATAATTTTTACTGTACATCGAAACTTGTTGTACAAATATAATTCTGTTGTACAAATATAATTTATAACTATTATGTTAATTCTTTCAAGATTAGTCAGACATATAACATCATGAATTACGTCAGCTTTCAAATATTTTGTAACTGTCAATAAAAATAATTTTAATAAATTTTCTTTAAAAATAAATTTTAATTCTTAAAAAAATACAATTTAAAAAAAATTTAAAATGAGGACAATATCGGTGAAAATAAAACAAAACTGAAGATAAAATAAGGTAGACAAACTTGTTATCTAAAAATAGCAAGATTATTCTTTGTTGAGCCATAATTAGGAAACCCCCATTGAGAGATAAACGAATACATTTTTAATATTGTTAGTCTAGGATCGTTTTCCTCTTAAATAAACGACATGAGTTTTCTTAGTTTTTATCATAGTATATGTGAGATACATCTGAATAAGCTTTTTAGGTAATATCTGACCTAAATTTAAATACTGTCCAGGCATATCTTTAATTTCCACGGTCATTAAAGGTATAAATACTCCTCAAATATGTCCAGTATGCCAAGTTGATAGTTTACCTTGTTGTCACAAAAAACCTACAATTTTAAAATGTTTTTATTTTTTAATGTTTTTATTGTTATTTTTATATTTGAAGCATCAGGTAATAATTTCTTATTTAAAAAAAAAAATAAAACACTATAAAAACTGTAAAAATTGATTAAAAAAATTATTGACGTGTTAAATTAATCCATTTATTTATACATAATTAAATATAGCTGCAAACATAAACGAAGTTCCAAAAATCGTCGGTGGTTCTTTAGCAAAGGATGGGCAATATCCCTATCAAGCCTCACTTCGTTATAGAAATCGTCATTTTTGTGGAGGATCAGTATTAAATGAAAGATGGATACTGACAGCTGCTCACTGCTTATCAAGGTTGATAGTAATTAAATTTCTATATACTCTATATTTCTAAATAAATGATTTTCCTCTTTTTTTTTATCTATCGATTATTTTAGTTTTAATGATACAGCAATAACCGTCGTATTGGGTACTAATACTTTAGACAAAGGCGGTGATGATTATCAATCTGAAAAAATAATTGGCCATCCAAAATACAGTTCTATATTGATCAGAAATGATATTGGATTGATCAAGTTAGATAAAAATATCGTTTTCGGAGATAAAGTGAAGCCTATTCAATTACCCAGTGAAAACTTCAATAAAATAGATTATCCTGCTGTATTATCTGGTTGGGGAACCACTAGCGTAAGCATTGATCTGTATGAATTATAATTTTACAATTTTATTTTATTATTTATTATCATTGTACTTATATGTTTTTTTTCCCCTTATATATTTGAATGGCAATTAATCACAATACCAATTATACACAAAGTATCCTGGACGAGTGCCAAATGAATTATATTACATTCAATTGAATGTGATCGATCAAAAACAATGTTTAAATGTCAGTTTCCGTGTCACCAATGACAATATCTGCACACTTAACAAGAGGGGTGAAGGCGCTTGTCATGTAAGTGCATTCACGTCTAGTACTCGAGAAGAGGGCTCTTTCATGTCAAAGGATCCCTTAACTAAAGCGGCACTTTTTTTTCTTATTTGTAGTCCGTCGACGAAAACCGTGTCGATGAAAGCGTAATAGTGAGCACCATTGAGTCCCACTCACCTAGTTCGAAAAGAATTATATTAACTATGCGGGATGTATCAGGCGCACCCTTAACTTTCTTACGCGATAAAATGAAATGAAATCATTACCTTTTTATTCTTTTATTCGATGTACAAATTGAATTTTTTACACTTAATTAATTAAATCTCTATATTGATATTATGACATTAATTTACAATTTCATTTACAAACATTTATAAGATATGCAATAATTAATTTATCTTATTTATAAATAAAAGATTTGTTTTAAATAATTTTAATAATATACATAATATCATAAACATTATACGCATTAAATGATTTATTCTTGAATCACAGGGTGATTCTGGTGGACCCTTAGTTGCTGATAATGTACAAATCGGAGTAGTATCCTGGGGAACACCGTGTGCAAGAGGTCAACCGGATGTCTTCACTCGCGTTTATAGTTATATTGATTGGATCAAAGATCACATAGAAAATAAGAGTTAGAGATATAATTGAATTTAATTGAATTACATGAATATTATATGATGGATTACATATATATCTGCAATCGTTATTTCTGAATATAATATAAAATAAATCATTTCATTAATTAAAAATTATTTAATTTTTAATTATTTTAAACACTATATATTTATAAGAGAAAGAAATATATTTAAAGAGAAAAATAGTAGTTTAAGAATCATAAAATGAATCTTGAAAAGAGACTAAACATATGTATTCCAATTTAATAATCAAAGAAATTACATTATATTTATAAAGCGTCAATTTGTAAAATAATTTTTTTTTCCTTTTTGATTTTATTTTTAATTTATTATTCTTATTTTTTTATGTTTTTTAAATTGCAATTTATTTACATACAATTGTTAAGTTGTACATGTTATATTCTACGCTTATGCAGATGCATTTTAAGGTGACATTAATTTTACATTTTGTAATGAATTAATATCATGCATATCTAATGTGTTGAATTAAATAGAACACTTAAATACATATATATAAAATATTTATTTGAGAAAGAATATGATCTTTTATAAATATAATTTAAATTAAATGAACTATTATATTTTATGCATATCATATTATATTATATTTTATGCAATATATTAATAAATTCTAATATAAATAATATTTTTCAATTTTAAATTTCGATTCAAAATACATATTTTTGTTTTCTTATTTTTGTTATCTTATTTTTTATTATCATAAATGTATATAGTTTTATATAAAAAAATAATGGATTTAACAAATTTAAAAAAAAATAAAGATTATTAAGATTATAAGGTTATATTCAACGAAAATAATTATAAAAATAAAAATTTTAATTTTATATATTCAGTCTTCAAAAAAATATAATTAAATATGTAAAATTTTATTAAAATAATTATTTCTATTATTTCAATTATTTCATTATTTATATTTCAATTATTTAATCGATGATAATAAAAAATAAAAGAATAAGAATTTAATATTAGAATAGTAAAAAATCTTCAATTTCGGCCAAATCGAATGACCTGATTTTAATAGCGCATGCTTGAACTATATATGTATTAAAAATCATTTTAGAAGTAAAAAAAATACTATACATAATAACATTTTTAAATGTAAATCTTATATATCTATAAGATGTTAACTAATAACTGTTTCTCTAATAATTTTACAAAATATTAATTTTAAATTAAATATTGGTCAAAAATTATATAATGGAATAATAAAACAATCAAAATAATAAAATTTTTTTGCAAACAAAATCTAACAAATATTACGATAGCTTTAGAAATTCTTTTGACTACACCACTGGTAGCACTTATTCAAAGATTGCCAACATCGAGGCCAAGGATGCGCACTACTACCCCGATCTCGTCAATGTTTACAAAACATATATTCTATATCAAATTGCCAATATTTAAATTGTATAAAACTTAAAATTGATATAATATTGATATAGTAATTTTTTTCAAACTATGATAAATAATAATCCTAATTTTAATTCAAAATAAGAAAGAAAACTCTACAATGTATATAACTAATGTCCATTTGTCATATGTATGACCCAAATCACAGTGCGCATGCGCAATTGAGTAAGGACAGTTTAGAGGATGTACTTTCATCCCCTGTTTTTTGTATTTCGCGATTTCTCAGTGCCATGTCTATTCGTATCATTTTCTGAGAAAACGTGGTGTGAAAGACGAGAATCGGTGGCCATGCCACCTGCTGGAGCTTAATGTACATTATCTGAAATCAATATCGCTATCCTTATCTTTCGTCTTATGAACAACGTCATTCTAGTAGTTTGCACTAGAGAAATACGAGCGCGGTAGAAACTGTACTCGGGGGATTGTGTTAAGAGTGGTTAAACCTTCGGTGTTTGTAGTGAGAAAAATAATGAATGCCGATCTATCATTATTATTAAATTTTTATCAAATAAAAATATAGTTACTATGAATTTGTTCCATTCAGATATTGTTAATAAAATAATTTAATAACTAAATGTGAAAAAAATATCGTGTGTACAAAATACAATTTGTATGTGTGACACGATTGCCAAAATTGCAAAATTGAGCATAAAAAGATTAATATATTGGTATAATCTATTTGTTCAATATAATATAGAAAACGATGCAACACTAATACCGTTTTGGCTCATGTATTGGGGATGTATTAATATTCATCAATTTTATTGTTTAGAAGTATGACAACGAATATTAAATAAAATCTATAAACGTATATGTTTATGTTAATGCTTTTATATCCTGATGTTATAAAGTTCTTTTAAAGTAAAAAATATATAAATGTTTTAAAAATATATAAATAAAGTAAAAAATATATAAATGACTATATTTCGGCATTTTTCATTTGTGATAAAAGATCAGACGTTCAGTATTTGAACATAGGCTCATTGGAAAATGCTGTTGTAAACAGTCATATAATATTGAAGATCTTGCTACACTTAAATTGCTGTATCATGGTGCTTTGTTAGTGTGCATATCACGCCTGTGTAAGATCCTTGGGACGCCATAAATAATATATCGCGCCAATACATTGCTTGTATAAAAATAACTTATCATCTGAGTTTATCAAAGGAAGCTTCATGAGCTGCTGTCCATTCATGTAAGTATGTGACAAACTTTTTTAAGAAATGTGTATACCTTTATAGTATAAAAATTTATATAGTTTACATGATAGTATGTGATTCGTATTTTTAAGGGTTGATAAAAATGAAGATAAAAATATGTATTAATGCTTTGTTTTAAAATATTATATAAAAATAAATTCATTTTTTATTTAAATAAAAATATGAAAATGTTTATAAAATATAATATAATTATTATAAAAAACTAAAAAAAGAATATAAAATATTTTCAAAAACAAATTTAAATATATACATAGTAAACATAAATAAATTATAAATAAATATAAATTGATATAAATTTAAATATTTATTTTGTATTAATTTTTGTAAAAATTAATAAATATATATGATAAATAGAAATCAGATTTAATTTTTTGGAAAAATTGATAATATTAATAAAATTTTTATTTTTTCATTTTTCATTTTTTAATTATATATTTTCTGTGACTTTCATTAAAAATGTAATTATTTTTTTCAATAAAACAAATTTCTAATCAGATATAATAATCATATATGACTGAATTCATGAGCACTTAAAAACTATATTATAAAGTGAATGTAATGCTGCATATAGATGAGAGTTTATAAAAACATGAAATTCGTGACTGTAGAAAACGTACAGCTGTTGAGAGCCGGCTGTAGCAAGTGCACGTAAGTAAAGCATCAGATGCTACACCTTTTAATGGGCGACTGCGCAGTAGACAATTCAGTCGACTATGTAACCGTGTACCTCGCACAAGCATACCAGGCATTTCTCCGTCTTTGTATAGTATATCTGTCGTTGGTGTTGTACGTCTCCTTACCCTTCAGGAGACGCGTGTATCTCTCTTTCTTTATCATCGCTTTCTCCTTTATATTTCTTCTCACTCTTGTGGTAAACGCTTGATGGTGCGCCAATACTCAGGGACGTATTATATTGCGCACAATATTTAACTAATGCTTTAACTTAATATTTTTTAACAAAATAACTTCATTTTACTCTTGCATTATAAACGCTATGCTTATTTGTCCTACGTTAATTATAAAAATTTATATATAAAAATAACGCATTTGTCAATGTTATCTACTTATCATATTCTTCATAAAAATGCGCTTATCTATTCAGTTCAATTCTAAATAGGAAATTGTTTTTATCATAATGATGCAGATGAATTAATTATTGAAATTGTAGTTTTTATTTTGTATAAGAATAGTATTATATTGGTTGAAGACACTTTCGCAGAAACATAAATGAAGAAAGGAAAAAACACATCTTGGTAGATCGTAGCCGCGGGCACCCGCATAATATACTTATCATTTCGTCCCTGGTAGTGGTGCCGGCTGTGGATGCAGGCGAGAACGTGCGCAGCTGTAAAACGTGAGTCGCTGCGCTCCGCAGCTGATGCGGTTCGTTGTTGTCCGTGTCTGTATTTGTTTGGAAAAATGCGACAGAAGAGCAACGAATTTCGACAGTGTTTTTGCTATCATCTCAAGGGGGTAGGCACGTATGTGATTCCGCTGATATATTGCAAGTGATAGTGACATATATAATAAACATTTAAAATGATACTAAAAATTTGCAAAAACAAACAATTTTAAAAGTGAAATAAAAATAAATTTGAAGTTTAACAAAATTGTTCTTTGCATTTATTTTTTAATATAATTTACGATTTAGTAAGCTTTTTAGAATATAAAAAAATTCATCTTTACAACTATTTCCGTGTCAGGGACAATAGGTATTAGAAAAAAATATAGACAAAGAATATACATCGGCATATGCTTTGTACCTGGTGGTTCTTTTATGACAAAGATTATGAAAGAAGTGTTGTGTTCATTGATAACATTTTATATGAATGTGTATTGTATTTAAAGCTATTAATACTTATTTAGAAAGAAAAAAAGACAATGCATCAAGTAATTTTATTTGAAAATATCTTTAAAAAAAATTGCATGTAGAAAGTTCCTTACTTCGATAGCACTTGGAAACAGTATTTTCTTTTTGATATTGATATATTTTGACATTTAAATTCTTCAGCATGAAATTAAAAGATGTAATTTATACAAAAATCATTTATTGAACTTATTAGTGTTGTTAAGTTCATTTGATAATGAAAATTTATACGAGAAGAAAGAGATATATTCCAAGCGTGCATCGACACCTCGCTAAAACGTGTGCAATGTAACGGATGTATATATTTCTCAAAGCAACGACAGGGCTATCTCCATTATGGAGGCACTGCGTTTAGCTATACAGTGAGTTCATTATTCAACAAATGTTTTTATAAATAACTTGTTTTAATATATTTAATACTACAAAATTCTGTTTGTATTTGTTCACTTATTTTAGTCAAACAATTAGAATAAATTGTGAACGTCAAAATGTATCTATTCGTTCACAATTCATAAATAGATAAATTTTTGCGACACCCTATATATTTTTTATTTTTATGAAATTATAAACTAGGAAAATAATATTGTCATAACAATTGAATATATATAGCGTTAAAAAATGAATTTTGATATATATATAAGAAGTTCTTTCATGAGTATATTATAATAATATTTATATTTAAATTTATTATAATTATTTTTTCTATTTTTGAATCATATTTATTTATAATACTTAATATTATAAATAAATATATTTTATAATTGATAAATATATTTTTCTTTATTGATTTTATTTATATTTTTCGAGATTATATATGATATAAAGAATAATATTTTATTCAAAAATAATATTTAAAAAAATGCATAAAATTTTCTTATTAATATTATTTATATTATATTATATCAAGACAAATTTTTTATTTCATAAAAAATTTATAAAATTTACATTATTTTATATTTTATTTAATTACAATTATAAATTTAATTATTTTATATTTTACAGGACACGGCTAGGGGAGAGGATGGTTAGTATGAGCTCTATGCTCGTGGAAACTGTTAGCATAAACTATGAAGATTTTAATGAAAGTTTTTTAACATGTGGTACATGTCTTTGTGTTTATGATGGTGGAGAACATACCCCAAAATTATTACCATGTTCACATACTGTAAATATTATTTTTAATATACAGTTATTTTTTAATCATTTGTGTTATTTAAATTATAACTTATTTACATTTTACATGTACAGGTATGTTTACATTGTTTAACAAGAATTGCTGCATCTCAAACTCGTGAGACTGGTGCTTTTCGATGTCCTATTTGTAGAGAATTAATAACAATTCCTCGTGGTGGAGTTCCTGCTTTACCACCTAGTTTTCTTGTAAATCAATTGCTTGATCTTATGTCTAGACAAAGAAGAGAGGTTTGAAACAATATTTCTTATATAATTTTTTCTTGTGAATATTAAGTATTATATTAAATTTTATTTATTATTACAGGTTATTCCAAAATGTTCAGTTCATATAAATCAAGAATTATTATTTTGTGAAACATGTGATACAGTGTTTTGTACAGTATGTACAGGTGGCAATCATGCAGGAACATCACCAGGATGTACTGAGCATACTATCATACCTTTTAGCATTGCAATAAAAAGAATGTCTGAAATCTTGCTTTATAAAGCTAATGAATGTATATCTAAGGTAATAATATATTTTTATCATGATTTGAAATTTAGTAATCATGGAATATTATTATATTTAGTTAACACAAGCCCAGGATTCTGTAAGTACAGAATTACAACGTTTGGAAGCTTCAACAGAAAAATGTTTGAATGCTGTAGATACTGAATTTGCAGAAATTATTTCAAAAATAGAAAGAAGACGTTCAGAATTGCAAGCAGCTGTTACTGCTGCTGCAAGAGATAAGAAACATGTGTTAGAAGAACAACATGCTCTAATAGAAGCTGAAAAAAATAAAGTGCAAGGAGAATGTGAAGGATTACAATATCAGGTATAATATTAGTACAGATATTGGATATGATATTATAATAAGGATTAAAATATACAACTATATCTACCTGTTATATAAATATAATAAAAAATAATATATAATTCTTTTAAAGGTTGAAGTTCGAAATATTACACAAAGAATTGGTAGTTTATCTGATCAACTTGATGCGGCATCAGCACTTAGTGAACCTAAAGAAAATGCTTTTATTACTTTTGAATTTAATCACAATAATGCTCTTTCTCAACTAGAGGAAGCTCTTAATAACTTGGGAAGAGTACGTTCTAGTACAACATTGCCAGGTATCCTGAGGATTGATAATACAGTAAAGTACCTGCTTCAAACTTGTTATTAATCATTATGCAAATGTTATTGCTTTATATTTTTAACTTGCGAATTATAAAAAAAATTATATTATATTTAAAATAATAATATATATTTTGAAACAGGTTTATGTAGGGCCAGATTGAAAGATCCTGCCATAGTTAAATTACAAGCAGCTGTTGTAGTAGAAACTGTTGATTACCATGGACATCCTAGAAATGTTGGAGGAGATCTTATCACTGCAGAATTAACTTTAGCTGATAGTATCCATTCAGAAAACCAAAGTTCCAGTATTGAAACTGAAATATTAGATTTAGAAAATGGTACATATGAAGTACTATTTCGACCTCCATCTGCAAGTCGTTATATTTTAAAGTTATCAGTTTTTGAGCGGCCTATTAAAGATTATCCTTTATTTTTTGATGCAACTGAACATAATGAACCTATTAAGATATATGGAAGACGAGGAAACGGAAAAGATGAATTTCATCAACCAGTAGCAGTTGCTGTTGATGATGATGGCATGATATATATTTTAGATACTGGGAATTCACGAATAAAAGTATACTAAAAAATTTAATTTATTTAAAATTATAAGTATTTAAATTCTTATATTTTGTTACATATTTTATTATATTATATTTCTAGGTACTCAATTGTGATTTAGAATTTCAAAGGCATATAACTAATGAAGGTCTAGAAGGACGTAGTTGTACAGGGATTGGTATTTCTCAACAAGGTATTGTTGTTGTTAATTGGAGGACACGTAAAATAACTGAAATGAGTTCTTTAGGAGATACTGTTAAATCTTTTTCCCATAATGCATTTCAAGTTAGTATTTATTTCTATAGTATTATAAAATAACTTTTATTATTTAATTATTTTTCATATTAATATATTTATTTTTTTTATTTATTTTATAGGAACCAATTGATATTGCAGTTGACAGGAGTTATGGCCATATACTTGTTGCAGATAATGGTCAAAGTTGTGTTTTTGTATTTGATTCTGATGGCAAAATTCTCTTTCAGGTTGGATAATATTTAGGTTCTTTAAATTTATAATTAATTATTATTTTTCTCTTTTATCATATATTTTTCTCTTGTATCATATCCAAATATTTTTTAAATAAAGAATGTTATAAAAAAAATATTTTTATAAAAATTGTTTAATATAAATAGATATATTATGTAATATATAAATAATTTTTTTGGAGATAGATGCTCTTTTTTAAATAGAATTATATATTTTAATGCATTAATCAATGCAATTTATTAAAAAAAAAAATTAAATTATTTATATTGTAAAATTATTGATATAATTTGAAGTTCATAAAATTTATCATGTGAAAAACAAAAAAATATACAAAATAATCTGTTGTTCATGCTTTTTTTGTCTTTGATATAATTTTATTTTAAATTACCAAAATATTTTCTTTAAATTAAAATCTTTAAAAACTATATTTTTTAACATGAAGTTTAATATTTTTTTTATATGAAATAACAAATTGCATCAATTAATGCTATAAAAATTATATAGTATCATTTAATTAAAAATTAAAATTGACCTTTATTTGATCTTTATGCATTAGTCTATAGAAAAATCATTAATTTATATTATGTTGCATAATATATCTTCTTATCAGAAAATTTTTGTAAAAACATTTTTTCATAATATTCTTTTTTTAAAAAATATTTTACTGATATTTAGATAAAATGAGCACCTTATATATTAAATTTTAAAAATCTTTTATGTGTATATATATCTTAAAAATGTTAATAGGTTGGAAAAAGAAGTACATTTAAATTAATTACATCTGTGACTGTTGGACCCAATGGTGAAATAATAGTGGCTGATAGTCGTATACAAGTATTTTCTGCTAAAGGAGATTTTTCTGAAGAAATTTATTCAGAAGGCAAAGGTAACATGCATTTTCATTATTATTATATTATTATATTAAGTGCTATATTTAATATTTCATATATTATAGGAAAAGGTACTTATGGAGGCCTTGCTGTTGATGCAGAAGGCAGAATACTTGGTACTCGTACCGATAAAGGTCGCAGTATAATCCAAGTTTTAAAGTTAGGAGGAGGTAATATTTTAACTGAAATTGATTCACATAGTTCAAAACTACGACGTCCTTCAGGTATTGCAGTACTACCTGATAATCATTTAGTAGTTGTAGACTTGGGAAACGATTGTATAAAAAAATATAGATATTGGTAAAAACAAGTTGATTTGAAATCAAATTTATCATATGTTCACAAAAATCATTCATACATTGCAGTTATATACCAAATATGCATTTAATATAATTTAAATTATTTACTTCTAAGACTTTTGTTACGATTTTATGTATAATTTTAATTTTTATTGCATTTTTTGTGTATCATTTTTTGAAATTATTGATTTGGATAAATCAAAATAATTTCTTTATTTGAAAGAAAAATTGGTGATATTTAATAATATAGATTGCGTGTAAATATATATATGTACGTAACATTTATATAAAACAAAAATTTTTATTTATTTATTTTAAATTTTACATAATTCTTAAAATAAAACAGATTTAATTAATATAATATAATTTTTAGAATTTTGTATCATTGTATCTGTTAATTTAATTAACTAAATAATAATGAAAGTGATTTTTTTTATTTTTTTAAAATAATTTTGAAATATATATATATATATATATGTAATAGATATTTTTCACTGCCATAATTTAAATTCATGACAATTGTCATCAGAGTTCCATATATTTCAAAAAACCTATTGTATAAATATAGTAATAAATTCTTGAAATTCATATATATAATAATATCTATATAAGGAATTTGTGGGAAAATAATTTAAATGTTAAACGAAAGGGTTCCGCTTATTTACAAATTCTAATATAGAATACTTTTAGAAATTTTTTAATTTATATATTAATAATTTTTTTCTTTATAATTAAATCTATTAAAAAAAAAATCATTTACATTTATTCATATTATTAATATTTTGTGAAGAACATCATTGAGAAATCAACTTCATAATTAGTAAAAAATTTAATATAATTATAATTATTGCTTATATTTATTATAAATGAAAGAAAAAGAAAAAATAAAACATTCAATATAAAATTAAATTATATAATAAAAATTATATTTATTTTCAATAAAAATTTAAAAAAGAATGTTTCAATTTGTTAAATATATCTTAAAGTTTTTTTTTTATATTAAAAAATATATTTGTATCATTTTCATTAAATCAATGATCAGTAATATTTTTTATAATAAAAAGCAAAGTTTAATTTTATAAATATTAAATTGATAAAAAATATTTAAATATTTATATATATATATATATATATATATATGTATATATATGTATATATACATACATATATATATATATGTATATGTATATATACATATATATACATATCTAAAGTGCTTTGTATAAAAATCTTATGTGAAAAAATGATGATAAAAAATATTCTTTAAATTTTATTTATATTTTATGTTCATCTCAATATTTAACTCATTTATTTTATAAAAATTATTTCTTATGAATATTAACTTATTTTTGATTATCATTCAAAGCATTTGTCATAATATATTCATTAAATTTTTTTGATTTAGAAGTTAAATTGTTTTTTTATTATTAAAAATTCATTATTATAAATAATACATATTATAATAAGTAAATAAAAATAACTTAATATTGTGTGCTAATATTTTTCCAGTATTATTACAAATTAAAACAATATATTTTATTTGTATGAATTTAAATGAATTTTGTATAGTATATAAAATTATGCATATATATCATTTATACATAAATATATAAAAATATAAATAAATATATATATATATTTATGTATAAATTATTATAATTATTACATTGCAAATAATATTTTACATATTTGTAAAAAATATCATTTTTATAATGTTAAGTATCAATGTATAATTTATGCATAAATTTATTTATTATATAATCACAATTTTTTTATTTGTAAATGGTGCATTAAAGAAATTTAGATAAAAAATTCAAACTTTGAATTTTCAATAAACTTACAATAAAACTGATTATTGTGATAGAAACAATAAAAAAAGACTTTAGTTAATTTTTAGTTTTCTTTACTTATTAGAATTAAAGCTTAAAATTTATTTTTATTTTAACATTTATATATTATCTTTATATTAGAAATTAGTTTAGAAAAAAAATATTTAGAAAAAATTAGAAAAAAGACAGTTTTTTTTTAATATTGATTAATAAATGTAAATTTAAATGGACTGACATACAAATTAAAACAGATGTCAGTGTTGTGTTCAACTGTTTCTAATAATTAAGAAACAAACTCCTTTAAATAAGAATAATATTGTTATATTATATATACTATATATAATATTTCATTATTTTAAATTTATGAATTTAGTCATTATATTTGTGTTTTTCATTCATTAATAAATATAATTTCATTTATTAATGCTAAGAAAAGATATATAACATTCAATAATTAATGCATACACAAATGTATTTTTACTCTTTTATTATTATTTAAATAATTATATGTATGTTAATTTTTGTTTTTATAAGTATTAGTATGTTACTAGAATGATAGAAAAATTATCTAAATTGTAAGATATTATAATTTTAAATAATTATTTTTGGAATTGATATACAGCATTTTCTGTAAATTATTTTGCAAAATAATTCAGCATTATTATTACTTACAAATATTGTATGCATATACATACATATATGTGTATAAGTATAATTAATTATAAGTATATTATGTCATTAATTTTTAGAAACAAGCATGGCAGTGCCTTTATTAAACAAATTTCCATGCAAATATAAAGTTATAAGTTATATAATATAAAGTTGTGTTATTAATTTTAATATTTTTATGCTGACAACATATGACAAGTGACTTAATATGCTTTTAACATCATAATTTTATATTTTTTAAATTACATATTATTTTATAGTTTTTTTTATATATAAATAATATATGTCATACATAAATCGATGCTTTTAGGATTTGCTTTAGCTTTATTTTCATATTTAATTGAAACAAAAATTTTATATTTCATTAAAATATTAACTTTATATATATATATATATATATATATATATATATATATATATATATTTACTAACATTAAAAATTTGACTGATTTTTCAATATTTTAAATTTGATATTATTTAATCTAGTCATATGTTATCAATAGTAACACTTAAAAAAAATATGTAATAAAAAAACATAGTATAATGTACAATATGTAAATAAATATATGAACTTAATTTATAAAAAATAAATTTTATTATCCTGAATTATTAAATATTAGGAATAGGTAATTAATATTTATAAAAAAATACAAATCATTTAAAATAAACAAAATTTTTATTTATTCAATAATTTTATATGATAAATATAATACAAGTAATTGAAATAATAATTTTAATTAAAGAAATTATAAAAATTTAAAATTATCAATAACATCGAAATCAATCTCGCGCGTAAATATCGGTTCGATAGTAGTAAATTGAAACGATTATCTCGAGATTTTTCCTAGCGAGAGTATCGAATGAATGTAGCGTGCACGCGCCGTAGCTGAAAAACGTAAGCTCGGATACTACGCTTGTGCTAGTACGTGCTCCGTACACGAAAGTTATTCACACACGCTATTCATCGGCTTGTGCTCCTCCATTACGTACATAACGTGAAACGTAAGACGCTACATACTGGTCTATACGTGTGTCGTGCAGGTGTATATAAGCAGAGTTGCGCACGTCGTACACGAACACCAAAACATCCTTTCGATTGAAATGTGATTTTGTGCTAAAAAATGTGTTTAAAATGATTCGTATAACCTTCAATATAAAATTAATAGCTAAGTGACATTTGTAAGAAAACTAATAATTCACGAATATCAAGAACAACCGTTAAATAACATTTTCGACGGGACATCAAAGGAATTGAGAAAGGGCGAATTTGAGGGCCACTGCACAAGCGCGAAGACGAGAGAGAAAATTAGAGAACGAGAGAGTGAGAAAACGATAGGACGCTAGGTACGGTGCTACGGTGGTAGTGAATGGAACGCGGCCCCCACGGGTGAGCGTAGTACGACGCTCCACGGGCTAACGTTGCACCAATGACCAGCCGGGACGGACGATCACGTGACGTGCGTGCCGAGGCAGCAGCAGAACATTGCAAATGACAAGACGCGTAGGGCATTGTCGTCGCGCCGCCGCTACCAACGTTCTCGTCGTAGTTGCTGGTGAATTCGTCGCGCCGTTATCGTCGTTGCTACCATTATCGTTGATGAGATCTCGTCCGCCACCGAGAAGGCAAATATTATAAACGATTCTGAAATCTGTCCTCGCTGCTGTCGGCACCACCGCTGCTGTCGCCGCGTGTGCGCGACAAAGTCGCGGGTGCTCGGAGGCCTCGTGCCCTGAACGGTGCCCGCGGCGCCCCGTCCTTAGTACAACATATTTGAAACAGTGTACCAAACGCACCAGCATCAAAGGCCCGAGTGCCACCTGTCTATATGACAAAATGTCGGGATCACAGCGAATGCGAAAATCCTCGCCATGCTCGACATCGAAGCAAGGCCCAATGCGCGCGACTCTACCCGTAAGCTCGCTGCTAAGACAAGGCCGGCAGGGCAGCAGTCTCAGGAAGAGCAATAGCAACAGTCCCACCGTATCGCCAACAAATGCGAGTGCGTGGCGGGCCCGCATCTCGCCGGAGACTTCTTCCTCTGGACAACGAAGCCCAGGTTCCCTCTCTTACAAAGGTATTTACGTTCACTATTCTACATGTCACGTACTTACTATACACTGTTATCTTTCGCTACACTTTGTTGTGTCTGTCATTTTAATTTTTTTCATATCCTCTGATTGAATCCTTGATTAAAGACTATTATTTATTCCCATTTCCTTTTTTCAATGTCAGAATACAACCAACTATAAATGTTTATTGTGTATTATATATGCATAAATTTTTAAACGATTTTATATTTGCAAGTTTATCGTAATTTTTGTCGTTTGTAAACATTTTAAATGTTATTTTTATAAGATTCCACATAATTTGTTTATATTATACATGTCATATATATAATTGATTGTAAATATTATAACTAAAATATCAGATAAAAAATGTTATATGTATTTTAAGTTCTGTGATATATTAAATTTTCCTAAATCTATATAATTTTTAAATATTTTGTATGTTATTTAATAAATTTAGTTAAGCACGTTAAATTTATATTAATTTGCAGTTTTAAAACAATTTACTTATTATAAATGTAATTATGCATTATTGCTTTCATTATATTTAATAAATAATATTATATATCAATGGATTAAACAATGATAAATGTAATATGTAATATATAATAAATTATATATATATATAATATATATATATTATACATATACAATATTTTAATGTCATAGGAAATAAACTAATCTTTTTCTGATTTCTTTAATTATAGATTTATAATTATTAAAATAAATAATTCGGTAACCGAATATAAAATTTTAGATCGGTTCCACAATAAACAGTTAAAAAATTTATTATTTTCTCCTTTATCCTATTATTCAATTTTTATTTATATCTTATTTATTTTATCCAGCAACCGAATATATTTTTCATAGTCCGGTTCTGGTTTACATAATCCAATTTTAATTTATATATACACAATAACAATACATTTTTTATTTAATTTCCTGTAATAATTATTACATCTTTCATAAGAATTATGTTTATTTAAAATTTTTGTCATGCACAGCAAAATCAAAAACATTAAGTGGAAGATGCAGCGAAAGTTTAAGTGGAAACCAAAATATTCGAAGGACAGCATCATTAGATACAATCTATTTGAAAGGACAATGGCCTCGTGATTCATATTACATTCATTCCAGTCTTCTTTTGGTTGATAAATCTACACAGGTAAATTTTATTTTATTTCAAATATTTATTTAATTGTATTTAATGTTTTTATTTTTATAAAAAATTCATTATATTGGCATAATAATATATTTTACTATGCAATATAATGATATTTCATATCTTCTATATCATATCTATAGTATAGGAATCAATGAAGTTATTTTTCTATAGACAGAAGAATGGTCTAATGAACCAAGAAAATTACACACACGTCATCCTACAGAACAAACAACCACTGATGAAAAATTGGAAAAGTATTTTAGGCACCGGTATGTATATTATCATTAAATTTATTTTGTTTTTATTTTTTAAATGATAATGAAAAATTTTATATTATAAAATAATTAATAGATTTAAAATATAGTTTTTTTTATGCAACATATTATCATGATATTTATATATATTTATATTATTTGAATAAAAAAAGATATATAATATAGGTTACAACGTACAAATAAGGAAGGCACCAGCAGTAGAGAACGAACAGCAGTATTTGGACTTATAATGCCAGGTGGACCACCGCCAGCTTTTCCTGCAGATCATACAGTTTTACCCAGTATTGCTTCACAAACGTCTATACGTGAGTTCAATTAGGAATAGGGACTCATATAAGAAATCTTTTTGTTTCTAGAATTGATTGACATGTTAGTTTTATTATTGTACCAGACAATCAATTTGGTTTGAGTACAAAGGCAAGTCCTATGAATATCCCTGTGAAACCAATGAGGCCTCCAATGCGTTCTTCTATTGAAGGATTAAATCAAGAAATTGAAGGATTAGTTCTCAAATCCACAACTAACCCTAGTGATCCTGATCATCCAGTGGAAGATAAAGTATGTATTTATTTATATTTATTATAATATTTATTTATTATAATATAAACAATTATTTGTAACAATGTAATCTATTTATTATAATTTTGATATATGATGAATAAAATAATATATTTAAAATAATCTTAAAGTGAAATTCAGAAATATTAAAAATTGATTTTAATTTAAATATACACTTATTCTTATAGTATGCGCGATATCGTGAGCAAATTACACCAGAAGGTCATCGTGCACCATTAGCAGATTTATTGAGGGCTACTCGTAGCGTGAACACACAAACACCAGCTACTGACCTTCCCTCCAGTTCTTATTCTTCAGGTAAGTTTATATTTTACTATATTATTTAATATAGTTTATATTATTTAATAGTATTTAGATTATGAAGTAGTCAAGTGTTTTTAGAAAATATGCGAACTATATAAATTTTATGTTGAAAAATTATGAAAACCTAATCCAAATATTAACACTATCAAATTAATAATTATATGCAACATTTATTATTAGTATTTATAATTCAAGTAGTTTTTTTTTGTACTTTGAAAAATATAAAAATATTTTATCTATTTTTATTTTTTTAATAAGAGTATATAAATATATATGCGTGTGAAGTATTTCTGGTTACTGGTAACACTATAAATAACAGACTAACTATGGTGTGTGCCTGTTGAGACAGGCCCTCCATCTAGGAATTCTGAGTCTCCGCTGATTCCTGGTCTTATGGATGCGTCCCGTCCGCCTAGCGATCTCTTACAAGGTTGGCGCATATTTGCGGAAACATTCTTTTTATTTTTCATGAAATCCCTTTTAATCAAATATATTTGTTTTTTTGTTTTTATTTTTTTTTTATCTTTTTAAATGTTCATATACATATAGTTAATAGATTTTTATATATCTATCTATAAATTTTTTATTATTTCGTACATATATCTATATATATATACACACATACACGCGCGCGCGCACATACACGTACACACATATACATACTTATACTTAATCTAAAATATGTGCATGAACTATTTTTTTTAAATATAAAATTTTAAATATTTTATAAAAAATATGAAAATTAATAACAAAATTAGGATTATTTTTTAATTTTAAACAATTATTTTTTTCATTATATTTTATATTTATTAAAATTTTAATATATTTTCACAGAATAATATCAAATTGAATATTTACAATACATATAATATTATATATTAAACAAATTTATTTTTAATAAATTAAAATATATTTGTTATATCCTTTATTATTCTATTGATGTTTGCATGCACATGCAATACTTTGATTTTATAAGTGTTTCATTATATATATTTTAATTTAATATTTGTAACTATTTTTATTTAAATTATTATTAAAAAATAAATTTACATCATTTATATAAATATAAAAATAATAAGATTAAGTATACAATTGCATGATAAAAAAAAATTTATTAAGTTAAGATTTATAGCAATTTGTTTAATTCATAATTTTTATGTAAAGAATTCTAAATTAATAATATTTATATTCAATATTTATATTCATAATAATAATTATATATATTCAAGTATCATATAAAACATTTAATAATTTTCAAATTTGTTTATATATTCTATATGTTTATATAATAATATGTATATATATATATATTTTTAGTAATATATATAATATGTATTATTTTTTTAATAAGTTATATAATATATATATATGTATATTATTCGAATAAAATAATTTTGTCTAGTATATAAAATTATCATATTTATATTTTTTATTTTTTTATATGAATTTTTAAATTTTTTGAATTTTTAAATATATAAATCATATAACCATATTTATGTTATTAAAAGCATGAATTAAAGATGTATTTGCTTTTCAATTGATATATGCAATATATTTATGCATTAATTTTATATGACTATTAATTCTGATATTGTAATTTATCTTAAAGGTGGAAGTCGTGGTTCAACTCCTGAACAAGATAGAGAAGGACGTCTTGGCACCTCTCCTCACATTAATAGGTTCCTTGCAAGAGAACCACCTGATGGCTGTGAGAAAGTCAATCTCAAATTTGTAGAGGATGCCAGGTAATTTTGTTGTTTTCTTTTTAAATTAAAATAATTAATATAGGCAATTTATTTTGTAATAATGTATATAAAAATTTTATTTGTTACGTATTTTTTATTAAATTATACATATCTCATTTAAAAATCGCATATAATTCGTATTATTCAAGAAAAAATAATTTAAATTCGTTTAAATTAAAATTTATTTAATAATATTTAAGATTATTTTTTTTATTCAGAGAAATATTTTAACATTATTGAAACAATTATATTTGTATGTATAGGCGACCCATGATAGACTTGAGCAAATTAGACTATTGCCCAAAGCCGTGTGTAGCATTCCAGTTAAAACCTAGCTTGGGATCAGCGTTCCTGCCATTACAACAGCCAGCCAGTCCAACAATGGTTGCCAGTGCATCACCTTCTTCGCATACAACACCAACTACACCTCCTCCAAATCCATAGTCCTGCTCTTTACCTTACAGAATAATGTTCACAAACCCGATTGGTATATATATTTTTTTTTAATGACCTCATGGGTAGAAAGTGGTTTACTTTGATATGAAAGCTTATACCAACAAAGAAAAGTTACCGAAAAACAGCCTGTTTCCAGTGCGACCCAATGTTCGTTCGGGCATCGTGAATGTGTAATTAAAAAGTTATAATTGCATTGATATAAAATATTGAAAGCATCTGAGCTCCGTTAATGTTTCAAACAATAATAAATACGAGGAACAATAATTTGTGATAACTAAAAAACGACATTTAGGAATGAACATTGTGTTCTACAGGGAGAAAGACTAATAAAAATTGTGTATTCTAAATTTAGTGCTAAAATGTGCTAAACGACTTTAGTTTTGTATACAGGGATAAATATTCAAAATGTCAGAGTATTAAATTTGATTGTTGGAAAAACAAAATTATACAGATAAAAAATGGGTACATGTGCCTGGATATGTACACCGGTACCCTTTTATAAACTTTTCATTAGATCTTTATCACTTAATAATTCGAATTCATAGTTAAACAAAAAACACTCGTTAGAATTTTGTATCGTTTTGTATTATTACTCATATGCTAAAAATATTCAAATTATTATTATATGAGGAGCTCGAAAATATGTATCCCTATGGTACATTATTTTTTAGAATTATATTCTCTTAGAATTATACACGTACATTCTTTACTATTTTTTTTAAGAACGCGTATGTAAGATAAAGCATAAATTAATTGTCACGATAGTTTATTTTGTATTACGTGTACAAATGTGCACTTTTGCATAGCTTCTTTTTATAGTAATGTCTCTTAGGCAATAAGTTTCTATTTTGAAAGTAAAACAAGCACTTTGTTCAATTATAGTGTTCAGTGTCATAAAACAACTTATGGAAGTTAAGTTAATTGCAAGAGTATATTCTATTGTTTAATAATTATATTACCATAGGGTTACAAAATTTTTGATTTAATATGTTATGTTAGTTTACTATCTGAATATGTACAACCAATACAGCATGCAATGACAGGTTGATGGATGTATGATAGAATGAACCTAATGATATAAGGTGGAAATGTAATGAGTAAAAATATGACAAGTGGTAAAATTAAACATTGATTGAAGTAACAAATAACGACATGTGCTTTAGCCAGTGTGGTATCAGATGTGCATACAAATGGCTCCCTAACTTGGCACAGTATGGGTGTGCGTGTAGGGTTTTGTATAAACGTGGATCATAGTAAACAAATTTATAATCTACGTTCTATACAAATAAGTATGCATGTGTTGTAATATCAGAATCCTGATTAAGCCATCCGCGAATAACAATGAAACTTTATTATCGAAATATTATACTATAAGTATTTGGAGTTTCATCTTTAAAATTTAGTTATTTAAATTTGTGATAATATTTTTTTATTATGTTAATAATTATCAATTGTTAGTTCTTTTATTAAATGTTTTTACAATAAAAATAATCAAAGAAATATCAAATATTGTTAATAATTTTTATATAAACAAATTACTTACTTTAAAAAAAGATCAAGAGTTATTTGTGTGATGGCTTAACTTATTATTTAGTATATGCAGACATAGCCACTCAAGAAGTTCAATTTATTTTTTGCTTTCTAATACAAAACGTTTTGCAAACAATTTTATAGTTATGGTCTGAGGAATAAGGATCTTAATATAAGATCAAGAGCAGGGAAGAACAGTTTTTTAAATACAATAGTAATATACTTTCTAATATTATATTGTATCTAGCTACAACAGTGAAAAATGTTAACACATAAAGTACCTGGCACACTGGTCTATGCTCTCTTTTATCCAGCTCACTAGAAAGTTCATGCCTTAGAATGCGTGGCAAAGTGTGCTAAATAGACAGGAAGGTTAATGAGAGAGTCAGGATATATACAAAATGCACTGGCTAGTTAACAAGTATACAATACAAAACTAATCTGCTATCTAGCTTAAGAAGATTTTCTTTTATTTATTTTCGCTATGGACCTAAATAACATCTATCCCATTGCTATAAAATACATGAATGTAAACGTAAAGTTTGCAGGCGCTCTAAAAAAAAGAAAAAAAATTTATCGATCATGTATTTCATCTGTTGGCGTATTTTTACTTAAACAGAGAAAAGAAATGTTTTAACGTTACATGTATTAATCATAGTGAATAAAAAGTTTCATACTTTTACTAATAAGCAAAAAAGAAAATTACTTTAGAAGAAAGCTAGCCTTATTATTTTTGACTACACTCATGAGGCTCCACTTTTTAACCTTCATGTACTTGCATAATGTGTTATCATTATTGTTAGCTTTTGTTGTCAATTTCACAAACAGAGGAATGTGTGTAAAGACTGCTAAACTAAAGATTACTTGTTATTTGGATATACCTAAATTTAAAGTTAAATAAAATTAGGCTCAAATTTCTCCGGATACCTATGAAACAATATAGGTACTCTTTAATTCGTTAACTAAATGATCCTTATGTGACTACTGTTCGGTACATTCTCTTTACATATCTAAATCTGAGCAGGCTTCAGAATGGCAAAATGATTATGTCAATTACGAATTTATTTATCCCTAGGACTGTCCAAACGTATCGTTGTAGTATCTCGCACAATAACAAGAAAAAATACAAAGATTGTTGAGATTTGTAAGATGCTCAGTCTAAATTTTTTATTACGTAAAAATTGTAAAGAGAAATTTTGGAAAATTTTATATATTTCGTAAATTAAACGCAGCGTTTATTCATTATTTTTTAATAAATATTTAAAATATTATTTAATCGTTTTTTATTTTAAGCAGACGAATACAAAACCTTTCTGTTTTTTTTGTAATGATATATTATATATAAATTTATAAATATATTCTGAATAATATTCTGAATAAATATATTATTTAATTATATAAATTTTATATTAAAAAAATTATAAATTATTTTTAAATGTATAATTTTTTATGTTATTAAAAATTTACTATATATTTTTTGAAGTTCAGTTATATATAAAATTTTTTCAATAAATAAATTATGAAATGAAATGGATCATTTTTTAAAATAAATTTTTATATTTTATAAAGAGTATCTTACATGCAGTCTTGAACATTCTAATAGTAATTCTCAACGGTACATCGAAAATCAATAATTTATACATAAGGATCTATCTACCTTCTAGTCTGTCCTAGGGCTAAATCAAAATTAGTCAGCGAAGAAAGCTAGTGAATGTAAATAATAATTTAAAACAGTTTATGATGAAATCTTTGTACGGAACGTAGTGACTAAGGCCAACGAATTCTGTACTTTTCGTGCGTCTCGCGAAAGTTCGTTGAACGAAAAAAAACTTGTGGATCAATGCGAACTTTAAAAAAATATGTGTATAAAAAATTACCATAATACGAGCTGTCCATAGTCAACAGAGATTAGACTCCTTTTCCAAACGGCACAATGCAATTGTCAAAATCATAGTAAATATTATTTTTTTTTTATATTAATTAAAAGATTTTTTTATGATGATTATATTTAAAAATATTCAAAGCTATTGATCTTATTCGAAATTTTATATGTTTTTTTTTCATTTTTATATTTTATTAAACATATTTTATAATTTATTGTCGTTTGTTCCTTATTCGTTTAATGTTTTGCTTATCTTGACAAGTTTAAATAATAGTCACACGCATCTCTGTGAATCGTAAATTAAGAAATTAATACAATTTAATGAATACTATTATCATTTTTCAAATAAGTACCGTGTATCAGTATTGTAAAGTATGTTAATTTTTTGAGATCGAGATTTATTTTTTCTTTAATCTTGATAAACTTTCATGAATATTATATGTATAAATGAACTTATATTTTCTACGGAATAAAATACTCTTTAAGTGATAAGTTATATATTGTATTTTTCGTGCATTATCAAATTTCAAAATATAAAAGCAAATTAAAATATAAGATTTAGTACATAAAAGATATATTATTGTCTTATTTTTGAATATTTTATCATTATAATTATATATTATTTATATTTGATATTTAAAATTTTAATAATCCATGTTTACAAATATTTTAATTGCTTTCAATAGTAATTTTTGTTTTTTTTATATATTTCTGTTAATGAATTATATTTGTCCATTAAATTTAAATATTGAATTATATTCTTATCGAAACATTAAGAACTTATTTAATAAATATATACGATTATTTTTCTCTCCCTATTCCAAGCAGAATATTATTATATTATATAATATCAACTTGAAATGAATGTATCTGATTTATAATCAATTTTATAAGTAATGTAATCATGTACCATTATGTTACAAAACTTACTATGATTATGATGTTATGATTGCGATGCGCTATAAGTATAGATTCCATAGATTTGTTTAAAGCGTATGTAATTGCAATTAATACATTGACTGCCATGCAATAATGTCTTACTTTTCGATACATTTGTATCGAATTAAGTATAAGCGACTACAATTTTTAAGATAATAAATATTTGTCATTTATGTTGTTGCTTGCATGAGCTACAATATAAAACTCTTATTGCAACGTCATCAAATGTATTATAATATATAACAAATATACGGACGTATCGTTGGTTCCTTTGTAATAAAAATACATTATGGTTCCACATTCGGCAGTCAAAGTATTAAGGATGATTATATTAATGATTCGATAAACTTTGCTATTACAAAAAATTTTTATATCTCAATATGGAAAGGTAAAAAATCCAGTTTGTGTCGCTCAGTACAAATACTAATTCATATTACGATTGAAATTTCATTGTTATAACATATATTTATTTGATAAGCGTCACGTTCAAGGAATAAAAATTTATGCGTGAATACATTCTTTGATAATTGGTTTTTTGCAAAATTTTCTTATCTTACCTCTCCATAGTGAGACTCCTATGCAACTTGTTAAACCTGTGAATCTTATATGCGATTAGTTGTATTATTTACCAGCATAATACTGTATGTACTTGTTCCAATAACAATATGCACTTTTATTTTTATCATAAAGTATAAATGGAAAAGTGTACCTTTTTATATTACTGTTAAGGCGCCTTACATGAATAAAATTTTTAGAAAACGAGATTGAACACGATATTATATAATTTAATTATAAAAACACTTTTTCTTATATTCTTTGCATTATTTTTTTTTTTATTTAAATTTTTTTCATCATTTTATCAAATAATATCTTTTATATACATTTTAATAAAAATCATTTATTTTTATCTTATAATATTTTCAATATTATTTTTATTAATTTTCAAACATTTATTCTAAAATATAGGATATATAATAAATTTATACAATATATAAGAAATATATTTTTTATCTCATTAGAAAATTAAAAACAGGATTAAGTTTCTCTTTAAATAAATTAAAGTTTTAAACAATATTTCACATAAATGTTCACATAAAAAAAATAATACATATTTTTGTAGAAAAAGACTTAATTTTTAATTATTTTTACTACATATTATTTTTATACATATATCAGCTATAAACAGCATGTGTCAATGTATATTAATTATACTTGTATACATACAGGCATATGCTCGTATCTTCAATTATCAACAATATATATAATATATGTATAAATATATATATATATATATATATATGTATAGAACAACATAAGTATTTTATACATTAAATTAGAAAGATTTTTTATATATACAAATTGTCTATAAAAAAAAATGTTAATAATTATAAACCCATGTATTGAGGGGAAGAAGAAAATGTATTTCTTGCAGAGTTGTTTTTTTTCGAATCTTCAGTATTAAGATTATCACTAAAAGAAGGTAATATTTTATAATAAAATCAAGCTATCAAGATTTTTTTGCAATTTTTAAAAAATTTAGAAACAATTAATTAATAAATAAATTAAATAATATTAAAATTGTGAAATAAATTACCCAAAGAAAGGCATCAAAGATATAAGAGTTTGTCTATTTGGTCTAGACGCAAATGCTGGAGAACATTGTGCTAATCTTCCAACAATTCGTCTTAACCACTGTTGTAATTTTTGTCGTCGCTCTTCTACAAATTTAGCATCCTAGATAAGAATAAAAATAAATATAATTTTTATATTTTCTATATATCCACTTAAATGGTCATTAATCACAATTTAAAATCGAAAAATAAATTTCCAGGAATTGAATATTATATATCAAATCAATTTTTCTGTTTATATATATATCAAACAATTTTTCAATTGTTCCATGAATGTATCCAAGATTTAAATGAAAAATCGAGAAAATAAAATAATACAAAATATCTTATAAACTGAATTAGATAATATTGCATTCTGTGTTTTATTTTACGGAATATATATATATATATATATATATATATATATATACATATACTTAAAAAAAAATACAAATAGAAAATTAGTATATAGATATATTGATTGTAAAAATCTTAATAATTTTTTATTATAATAATCTTAAAATAATAAAAGCATAATATATTTTTATAAGCAAGTTTCAGTAGATGATGATAATAAATTTATAACCATTTAAGTAGACAATATTATAATTATTTTAATTTTTTTATATATAATATATAAATACCTTATTTCCTATTGTCTTTTTTGGTGGAAATTCAAAAGTAGTAACAATTGCATCATGTTTCTTTAATTCTCTATAAAGTGCATGAAATTGAGCGTATCGTCTATATATATTCCATTCTGTATCTCTAATACGTACGTATATCTGTAACAATTAATAAACTTGATACATTTGATAATAATTTTATTAGAATTAGTTTATATTAAAAATTTTTATATTTAATTTAGATTCACCTGGTAAACATGATGTATATCAGAAGATTGCCCAGTTAGAAATGCAGATGGAATCCATATATGTATAAGACATGGTGGTTCTAATGGTAAATCATCTTCATTTATAGGCCCCCGAAGGCACTCTAATTCAGCTTGTAATAATTTAACTAACCTATCCCTGTAATTTTTCAAAATATTAATATAAAATATAAATATTATTAATAATAATTATAATAATAATAATATATAATGTTTACCTGTCATTTAATTGTAAAGTTAATCTAGCATTAAATTCCATTAATTCTGCATGCATATCTGCAACCTGAATTAATTTCTCTTCATATTGTTGAGCTTCATAATGATAATCTAATGATGGATCTTCTTCAGAAACTGTAGTAGAATCTGAATCTCTTCTTAACATTTGTACTGCTGTTACATATTTTCGTAATTGTTGTCTTAATAATTCATTTTCTCTATTAAATTAGAATTGTATTAAAATATAATTTCTTTCTATTTGATAAAATAAAATCATCAAAATCAGAAACTTACCGATTTAATGCTTGTATTTGTAATTCATGTCTTTCAAGATAATTTTGATGTTGTCTTTGTAAACGACCAAGTTGTAACCTACTAGTCATAGCATCTTCTTTAGCCTGTTCTAACATTTCAGTCATAGCTAAAAGTTTAACTTGTAATGTCTCAATATCTAAACTATCATTATTTGTATGAATATCCAAATCTATAAAAGGTTCAGTAGCTTCTATTGCAGGTTCTGCAACTTCAGATGAATCCTATATAAGAAATATAAAATGAATTAAAAATAATAAATTAAATTAAAAATTAAATATATTAAAATTTAATATATTTTAAACATACATCTAAATAACTTGGTAATGTTATCAACATATCATCTAATGTTTGATCTAAAGGTGACACAGGAACAAGTCCACCCATACTTCCAGAATTTGTGATTGGTGTTAATATTTTTTCTTCTTCAAAGGTTTCACTAAAATAGTGAATATTATTACTTAAAACATCAAGTTGAAAGTATGGAGTAATATGTTTACTTACTTATTTTCCCAATCAGAATTTTCTTTATTTGTTATTGTAGTGATATTATTTGTTTCTATTTGAGATTGTGAAACTAAACTATGTGATGTAGAGGTTTTTGTTGATGTTACTGTAGGAGAATTGAGACAAGTTGGAGGAGCACTAACTGAAATAGAAACTTCTGTGTTTTCTTGTTCATCATTTTCATTATCAAAAGAAATTATATGGATTGGCACTTTTTTTCTTTGTTTCTGTTTTGAAGTAGGCCCTAATTGAGACATTCATTATATTTGTATAAAAATTATATTTAATTTTATATATTTAATATAAGAGATATAATTACCTGGTATTGAAGATGATATAATTGGTTCAGATAATGAAACCTTTTGTTTATCCATTTCTCTGCCTTTTAAATTATTATCTAATTCTTCATTATCTATCCTAATTGCAAATAAAATACTACCAAGTCCTAATAGATATTTCAAAATGATATTTAATTACTTTATACAATTAAGATATTATGATAAAAAATTAATGTCTTTATACCTGCTGCTACATTTGGCAATACAGCACTTCGTTCTTGATCAAGTAAAAATGCCCAATCTTCATAAAATGGAGACAGTATTGAAGGATCAAGTATAGCATGTAAATGACGTTCTAAAGAACGTTCATTTAAAACAGCTCTAAGCCATGCTCTACCTCTGCCATAATCTGTATGAACCTTTTTCAATACACTAAAACGTTCTTGTTCATGCCATGTTAATTGTTCTTTTATACAAGGCCAAAATGCCATATCTGATGTATTACATGATTTTGTATTACTACCAGACACTATGTCTGAAACATGCCTGTAGAAATATAAATAATAAAAAATAATATAATAGCATATTTTATATTATTAGTTATCATATATGATTATCTTTCAAATATATCTATATAGTTATATTTGAAATGATAAAATATAAAAAAAATACATCATTATATAAATGATTATATGCACATTATCATAATATATCAAGATTATTTTGAGAAAATATAATAAATACTATTTTTATATAATTTTATATATTTTATAGAATATTGTACATATTGTAGATATCTTGATTAAATAAATAACATTTTTTAATAACATTATATATATATATAATTTATTTATAATTAATACAACATATATATTATTTTTTACCTTAAAGCTGAATTAATTTTTTCAATACAGTTTGTACGTAATCCATGACTAAAAATTGATTCAAATATATGACATAATTGTGTGACACATATATCTGATTCAGTTGCTAATTCAGTACGCCCACCAAATCTAATATGACACTTTTTTGCAGAAGCCAATAAATTTTCCAACAGTTTCTGTCGTTCTGATGCATGGTCATAACTTTGATTAGAATCAATTATATTATGTGTGCTTGGCACTATTGCTGACATCATACGTAAAGCCTAAAACATGTATATTACATGTTTATATATATATAATTATTTATCAAAAAATTAACCATATATATGCAATTATATATTTTTTTTTATTTTATAAAAAATCCTATTAATATATTTTAAAAATTATTAAATAATTAAAATATAATGAAATAAATAAAATATTTTTTAATATTTCTTTATATATATCAGATATGTAAATTATGATATAAATTATTATATCATATTAATTTCAAATAATTTTTTAGAATAATTATATTTTATATATATTTAAATCAATTTTTTATTTAAATATATGCCTCTTATATATATACCATTTAAATATAATATACTACGCACATAATACGCAATTTCATTTTAGTACACAAAAGAAAGTTTACAGGTATTTTCGACAATTAATATAATGATTAATTATTAATTATGTTAGTTAAAAGGATGTGTTGTATAACAAAATGCTAATTAATTTGTGAAAATAATATTGACAGTTTATAATTTAATGATAATTTGATACTATATAAAAAATAAATACGTACCATGAGTAAAAATTAGTAAAGATCACATTAATTTCCTTTCAAATCGTAGTTAAAATTAAAAAGAGTTGTACAAAAAGCGTACATAAATATACAATCACTTTTAGAAATTGTTATATGTACAAAATTTGTCAAAGAAGTATTATAATATTATAATTATCTCATGACAATAAACAAAGGCTTAATTTTTCTAGCGAATAGTATATAAATTTATATAGTAGAAAAACTTTAGGGGCGGAAACAGTCCCCTCATCTTCGTTCTTTTTCCTTGAACACAGATGTGTCATGTGAATTATATATAAAATGGGCATAGAAAAAGTGACTGCTTGTCGACAATTTTAAGTATAGTGCGTTGATATTCTATAGTTTTAATATATAGGAATTTAAAGTTCAAAAACATTTTTGTCAGCTTTTGTAATCTTGATTTTACGAACACTTATGTTATAATTATAAAATGATTAATTAATTAATCACAAATATATGATAATATTCTTGTGATATAGAATTGTAATAGAAATATAATAAAAATATAACGTATAACCACAAACTAGTTATAAAATAGATTTATTATCCAATGCATTTTTGTATCATATAATCCAAAAGCTATTTATATAGTCATTGTTACTATTCTTGTGTAATATATCATGTTATCAATTCAAAATGGAATATAATAGCGTTGCAAAGAAAAAAATTATAATTAAATTTATGATTAATATAGAGATAGCACGTGATAGTTAATTATTTTTGACGTAAGAATTATAATTATTATTTATAAAATGCAGATTTATCATAGAACATTGATTATTGAAAGAATTGCAAGAAATATCATCAATAAAAATAATATTAATTATTTCCCAAAACTTTTATTATTTGGATATTCTCTGAGAAGCAATTTTCCAATATATGTGCAATGTAAATTATATATATTAACATTTTCATAAACTGTCACAAGTGTTTATATTTGTCATTACAATTTATCTAATTAGTAAGACAAGGAAAATAAATACTAAGAAAAGGACAGAGATAGTATAAAAATATGGGAATCAGCGCCATCTTCAGAGTGCCGCAAATGAAACACAAAAAGAAAGGATAGAAAATAATAGAAAAAGGACAGAAAATAAAGAATTGACCACTAGCGTCATCTCTTCGATAAATGCTCAAACTTGATGTCAGAAACATATAAAAGACATTAACTAGTACCGCCATCTCTTCGATAAATGCTCAAACTTGATGTCAGAAATATGTAAAAGACATTAACTAGTGTCGCCATCTCTTCCATAAATGTTCAAACTTGATGTCAGAAACATGTAAAAGACATTAACTAGTGCTGCCATCTCTTTGAAAAGTGCTGAAACTTAATGAAATTAGAATTATCTAAAGACATTAACTAGTGTCGCCATCTCTTTGAAAAGTGCTGAAACTTAATGAAACTTGAAACATTTAAAGACTTTAACTAATAACGCCATCTCTTTGAAGAGTGCTCAAACTTAATATTTCTTGATATTCAAGAGATGGCGCTAATAGTAAATTCTTATTTTATCTCTATCCTTCTTCAACTATTTTCTGTCCTTTCTTCATGTGTTTCATTTGCGGCACTCTGAAGATGGCGCTGATTTCATAATTTTTAAGCTATCTCCGTCCTTCTCTCACTATTTACTTTCCTTGTCTATACAATACATTACAAATGTATGCGACAACATATATTATATCACTTGAAATAATCATTTGAAACTTTAATGTCTTCTCTAAAAGACATTATTTTTTTTAATAAAAGATAAACGTAGTATATTTTTATACATATTATCGTATATTTTATATAAATCCTTGATAATATGAATGATAATATATATTTTAATGTTCTTTTATCGCATAACTATACTATAACAAAATTTGAATAAGATTTTTACAAATGAATTATAAGTTTTTTTATAATAATGAAAGTAAATTTACGGCTATCTAAACGGTTCATAATTTCGTATTACAGGTAGTATACGTTATGAATTATGGAACATGGTGTCAAATTTAATTTTCAACTAAAATAATTACTATTACTTCATTAATAGAATATATATATTTATCTATATATAAAAATTTTCATATATTCATATATGAGTATATTTATATATTCATTTAATGACTAAGAATATTTAAAAAAAAGGCATTGCCAATTAAATAAATTAATCAAACGACTTATTAACAAATATCATAAAAGAAAAAAGTAGGAATTGAAAAGGGAAATAAATCTGTTTTTTTACAAAATCTCTTTTTTATTGATACTTCGACAACATGGGCTGAGACACACACATTTGCTCATATGAATTTATACCACTGCGTGTTTCAACATATACATACACAATTTCGTTAAATTATCGCGCTGCATTAGATGTAATAAATAAATTAACTTTAAAATTGTTTCATTTTGTTTGGTAATTGTTGAGAGAACAATATGAAAATTCGAATATTAATCATTTTTTAACCCTTTTTATAAATAATTTAATTTTACAAAACGTACAATTTACCAAACGTTTAATAAAATTATTTTATCAATCTTTCATTCCAATCAAATTATTTTTTTCAATCTTAATGAAAAAGAGAGGATTTATTCAATATAAAAGCAATAAAAATTTATGAATGAAATCTTGTTTCTTGAAATATTTCCTATTTTTTAATAATACAAAAAGAAAAAACATTTAAACAGTATGAATCATTATCATTTAATTAATTATAAAGATATGTTCTTGATAATTATTTTTTATGGCAAGTAATGAGACAAAAGGTATAATTCCTTTCTCGAGAAAATACAACGATGCAAAAAGTTATAAACCTAGATGTACAAGTGTCACGATAGCACGATCCTAACGAAGTGATTCTCTGTGCGCAATTGCGTGATACGATCAGATTTCGATAAGCTCCTTCGCACGATTAATCATCATTGAAATTATACTACACGAATAGTAATTTCTTTGTCCAAAGTGAGAGAGCGAGAGAATCGTTTATCCTCTTTTTTTTTTTTTTTTTTTTAATATACTTTCGATATCAAACGTCTCGTTTTGTGTGCTCGTTTCTTTCATCATCTTTTCTTTCTTTCTTTCTTTCTTTCTTTTTTTTTTTTACGACTTTCTTTCAATTTTTGCTCCTTTTTTTTTTATTTTTATTTTTTTTTGCAGCATCGAAATATGAAAAATTCATTTTCGACCATTCTATATGCATACATACATGCATACACACACTTACATATATGTATATACATATATATTCGAGGAGATCCACATGGGTCGCAAGAATAGGTTGACAGGATAGACTCTTCTAATAGACTTTGCAGACGGACATAATAGAAATATTTAATATATAGCATCATATATTAATATAATATTTAGTAATAATATAATATCTATTATATATTAATATGTATATGATATTTTTTTTGTTTTTAATAATAGCGTTCTTTTTCTTCTCGCTTTGTTTGAGGTGTGATATCCAGCGATCTTTCCTTCTTTTTTTTTTCTTTTTTTCTTCTTTTTTTTCTTTTTTTAATCTTCTTACATTCAAATTTAGTATGATGTAAGTACGATTTTCACTTCAGCCTTATTCGAATATACTATATAATCCTCATTATTGAATTATATCAGGCATTTTGTACGACCTGTTGACTCATACAACCATCGTCTGGTCGTTTCACAACGTATGCGTATTCTATCGTAGAAATAAAATATTAATTTCCTTTGAAATGATCTAAAAATGAAGATACGAACGATAAAAATAACGATATATTTATATAACATTATAATTTTATGTAACGATACGTTTTTTTATTCACTTATTAATTTAAGCATCTTGTTTCTATATAAATATATCAAAATATGGGACAGATATTGTACAAAACGATACAGAGAATATTACGAGAGAAAGAGAGGAAAAAAGAAAAAAGAAACACTTTTACTTTTCCCTTTGATTCTTTAGAAGGATCAATGAAAATCGTAAGATTTATAACATTAAGGGACAAAGATTTATAAGTTCGTTAAAGTTATCTAAGAAATTTACTAACGTTTGAGTATATAAATATCTCGAAGAAAACACCATTATAGCATAAACTTTTCTGGTTCTATCATTAGATTGTCTCACAAAAATCTTCTTCGTTTCACGATCAAACAGATTATATCTTACACTTGGTCAAAGGAAAATAGTAAACGTAATATATTCATTTTCAGTTCCGTTTATTAAAACTTTTAAATATTAAACATTATGAAACAATCTAATGTATCCACCCAACGTACAATAAATAGAATCTGATACGCTACAATTTATCGATACAAGTAAAACGGTTTAAGAGTTAATTTACTCAATGATTCCTAATAAAGGCCAAATTCATTAAAATAATATATAAAATTTGCGTAAACGCAACATTATAGAAAGACGCAAGGCAACGTAAAATAATTTACATAACATGTTTTATAAAACATATTGTAATAACAGATATTATCAGTTATTACAAATTAGAAAGAATGTAGAAGAAAAAAACGCGTATAATCGAAAAGAACAAAAAGTATCGCAGAATTAATTTATAGAAAAGGAAATAATTATAAGTGATAATATATTAAAAGAATTAGAATTAACTAAAATTGATAGAAAACAAATTATACATGCTATGTTAACATTAATCCTTAAGTTTCTTAATTATCTGATATTATTAAAAAAAAAAAAAAGGAAAAAAGAAATAAATCTTTAAACATATTTAAACGAGGAGATCTAAAGATCATGATAATAATCGAGAAATGAAAAATACGCATGGTTACACGCTAATAGTGAAAAATTGTCGAGGAACCTTGTTTTCAAGCGTGGATACTAGGATGGAAGCGAGACGCACAAATATTAGAAAAGAAAAAAGAAAAAAAAAAAATAACAAAACGCATGGAAATTTCTACACGTGGCACAAAAGTTTTTTACTCATTGCCGCAAGATTTTCTCTTTTTTGTACAAAATTGTTTTTCTTTTTTTCAGCAACGTCGCGAAACGATCTCCACGAACAAAGTTTATACAAGCGTATTACGAAGCTTGGAGGATCGTTCAGAGATTGATACGCACACACACACACACACACACATATACGCACGCACGCATATACGCACAGACACATACACCGACGTTGTTTAAAAATTGTGCAGAGAAATGAAAGAAGGAAAGAAGGAAGGAAGAAAGGAAGGAAGGAAGGAAGGAAGGAAAGAGGGAAAAGGAAGAAGGGAAGGAAAGGAAGTAAGTAAGAAAAGAAACGAAGTAAAAGAGTGTGTCCCCGAGAGGCTGGGCTAAAATATTTTCACCTCGTGCTTTATATCGCTAGACTTCACGAATAATCGTTTATTATTATTATATTATATTTCCCTACATAACTACCATTCATCTTTGATATTTCTTTCGTCTCTCCCTTCTCCATCTCCTTCATATTATATAATTTCAAGAAAAATAACATCCGTACAAAATTGACTACAGCCGATTGCTTTTATATGATGTGTTTGAGTTCAAATCATTCCCGTGCAAAACGGAGAAATCAAAGTGTATACCCATCTATCTCCTTAACCCTTATTTCCTCTCTTTAGGGTTTCCTTTTTTTTTCTTTTTTCTTTTTTTTTTATTAAGATATGACATGTATACGTATTGACCTGACCTTTTGATCCCGATCGACTCTCCCTTCCCTTCAACCCATTCGACACAAAGACTCGACGTTTATCGACAAACACAGTTTTGCGCTGAATCGTTTTGCCGATATAACGTATATAACTTCTTCTTAAGTAAAACTTTATTACCAAATAAAGTTCGGTTTGGCGAACTGTTACGTTGTCCGTCAAATCGATTCGCACGGAAAAGCCAATTCTACTGTTTCTTTAGGGCTTGTAATATAGCAAGATATATAGGAACGGTTGATCGAGGATTATCGGACCAGGATTTAGCACCTGATCAATTCAACCTGTAGAGTTATCGATAAAACAATCAATCCTCTTCTCGAAATTTAATGATCGTCGACAACAAAATGTGACTTGAATCTCTGATTATATTTTTAATTCTTATTTTTTATTTTCCTTTTACTATTCTCTCGTTTTCAATCATGTCGAAGGGGTTATTGTGCAACGTTGGATCCGTTCGTTCGGGATCGTGCGGAAAAGTCTTGTCTTGAATTTAAGAAAATATGCGGGGACATCTTCGTAATTAAGTTGCTACATTTTATACAGATATTTAACCGTTAGAATGTGCAGCTCGGTGCTTCTTAAGCGGAAACGTCGAGGAGCGTACACTGCCAGCTACGGAAGTACCTTACGAAGCATAGTGTGGTTATTGTGAAACACGGGCGTGCAGATTCTCTGCACGCACGATGCCGATCCTCTTCATCTCGCGTGCGTGTCGAGCGGATGCAAAAGCAACGAAAATTTCGAAAAATCTTAATTATACACGGGGAAAATTATTTCTGAATTATTATGTCCTCCTCGCCACGTTTCATTTTATTCTTTTTTCGAAAAATATCTAAATATAACAATGGCTTTCATCCATTGGATATTTCCGTCCGCGGTATACAATCGTTCAAGATGTTTATTAATTAATTGGAAACGCGCTAACGAATGGAAGAAATTTAGCCCTTTTGGTTAAAATAACCCCTTGGTTAAAGAGGCATTACAATTTCACCGTGTATAAGCACTCGATTTTCTTCGGGAATTCAAGTTACCTTTGCATCCCTGTTTAAAGGTGTTAATTGCTTTTGGTCCTTCTTGTACCTTTCGTAATTGATTTAACGTTCTGTTCTGCATCTAATCCTCCCTATCGAGTGTTCGAGGCGTGCTCGCTCGAACGAGAAACGAAATAATTGTTGCTAAACCGCTTTATTTTGCAACCATCGTGGAAAAGAAATGTACGTGGAAAATCTTAGACAACGATCTAAGAATCGATCTGTCGCGTATGAAGTGTGGTTGGACGTATTTAAGGTGCCTCGATACCCTCGATTTGAATTTTTTTTCTCGAATCACATTGTAATAATCATCTCGATATTCATATTTTCCTATCTGCTGGGATCGAAAATGCCTCGCAATTCAAAGATCTCGCGTGGCATCCGGTCGGAGAGCTTAATTGAGAAATTGACGCTTTTGAGGGGTTATGCTCTCTCTCTCTCTTTTTCCTTCTCTTTATTCTTCTTCTCCTACTTCTTCTCTACTTTTCTTATCTTATTAGGCCATAAAGCCGTCTTCGAGACGAGCTCTGCACATCGAGTTCTTAATCCGGCCGGAGACAGTCCGTGGCTGTGACTAGACACACGTTCCTTACGTAACAACTTCCGTCCAACGCGCGATAGGAACGATTCTCAGGAACTCGGATCGTGTATCTCGACATCGTTCGATTCGCGTTTTGGATCGATTCGCGTTCGAAACGCAACACCACAGGGAATAAGGAAAAGCTGGAAACGTTCTTTCTATTTCTCTTCTTTTTTTTCTTTCTTTTTTTTTAAATAATCGAATGATATAATAAGCTCTCGATATCGTCCCGAGATCGAGTAGTCGACGAGACACGAGGGTGTGTTTGTGCAGACAGGAAGTTGTCACCGGAATGGAAATATCATCGTGAGGCGACTGATAGATTTCCCTTCGTTTAATATTTACAGTAAGCTGTCTATTTATTATTCGACGCGACGATATATAGTCTTTTCTCATTCGTTCACCTTTTTTTTTTGCTCTTGTATTTTCCTTAGCCTTTTCCTTTTTTTTATATGTATATATATATATTTTTCATTTCTTTTTCTTTTTTTTTTCTTTTTCCTTTTATCGTTCCCTTCGAAGGGGAGAATTTTAATCGTTGATGAAAGTCTGTACAAAAATGATGAATCCATGATGATCGGTGTGTATAAATCGTAGACGTGATCAGCGTTCAAGGCGTATCAAGGCAGCCGCGGTTCAGCCTTAAACGCTGGGCAACGATCCTCTCTGGCTTGGCCAGCTTCTATTCATCGTGACGCATTTTCATATCCTAAGCGCTGGTCCACGCGGACCTGACCATCTAACGTCGGACGGCACGGATGTCTTTCAGGGGATGCACGAGTGCGTGTTGGTGGCCTGTCCCGGTGACGACAACGCCACGGAGAAGTCCGAGTCCAGGACCAGATCGCTGATACACCCCACGATACCCTTTGCGTATCTTCCTCCCGTTGTCCTCACGATATCCGGCGCGCCACCTGTCAAAAACATTACCAAAGTTGTAATTTTTTAAGAAAAATACGAAAAGAATCAAATGGAAATTATTATAGTTTCTCTTTTTTCAAGGCTGACAATTTTTATTACATTCGTTCGGTGTAAATTTTATCGAAACAAAGGGAAAAATTCTCTTTTCCTGACATAAAGTGAAAATTAAAAAAAGAAACTGCGCTGGAGAAGATTTAAATTGTTTTGAAGTTTTAAAAAATAATTTAAGAATAATAAGGAATGAATTTGGGGAATGGTGAGGGTAATTCTGAAAGATTTCTATGTTTGATTGTTAAGTTAATGGAACGTTGTAAATACGGCGTGTTTGATGAATTAGAATACGCCTCTATAAATTTCCTGAGAGTACGGCGATGTATCAAGCTGTTTCTTTATGAGTTCAACAGCTTAGCGGAAGTTGGCGAGAATTCGTAACGCGCTCTCGAGGATGACCCACTTGGTAATTTCAGTAATAACTCAAGGACAGCTAAAGCTGGATGTATAAGTTGACGGTGTTGAAACTTACGAGTAGTTAATCTTTGATACTTGATGATTTTCAAACCGAAATGTTCGAAGAACTTTTTTTTACAACTTTCGAAATATTCTGAAGTATTCGACGATTTTTCAAAAGACAGATTGACGTTTCGAGTTACAAGCAAACAGATTGTAAGAAGAGATTTATTAAGAAGAATTGATAGAATAAATTACGAAGAAAAAGAAAAAATCATCTTTTGCGATTTATTTTACTAATAAATTCGCAAAAAAGCGACACTTCAAATTATCTTGAAACTCAATCATAATCAAACAAGCAGCAAACCAATAAATTCAACAACTAACACAATCAATTAAGATAAAATAAATACGATAATCACGATTAATCAAATACTACGAGTTAACAAATCAATAATGATAAGACAAATAAAATGGATCGATCATAACGAAACAAGTATCGAAACAATATCGACGCAACGATGGTTAAACGAATAAAACAAACCAATCATGTTCAAACAAGTGAAAGAAATCGATCACCAATCATGTCAGATAAATTGAAAGAAGATCACCCGCGATCAAATAGTCATTTTTATCGATTTAAATGCTTCACTTACCGACATAAAGACCCGTGTCAGTGTTCAACTGTCTGAGCTGTCCAGGCGACGACGCGGAAACGCCTGTACCGCTGTCGACGACAAGCGACGCCCACTGTTCGTTCCTGAAGGAACATCGATCGATTTCGTCAAAAACATTGGAACTCGATTAAAAAGTTTTCGTCGTATAAAAAGAAGAAGAAAAGAAAACTATCTTCTATACACGGTTGAGAAACTTCGCAAAGGTGTTACCTCACTGCTCGGACCCGATGCCATAGATCATCGTCCAGTCTCGTTAAATTGTACCGCAGAACAGCCTCGCCCGAGCCAAGATTGTAAGCTAAAGTCAAATAGCCACGATCCAATCCGAGGGCTAGAAAATCGTCGTTCTCGTCCCTTTGCTCTTGCGGATCCGCTTGTCGCCCGCTCCAAAGCAGCAGCCCGCTACTGCTGCTCGCCCTGAATCTCATATTGATGTCCACCCTGTAGCTTATTATCCTGCAACAGATAATTTTTTCTCGCGTTAAGAAGGACGCGAATATTTCCCTTCGATATAAAAAGAAAGAAGCAGCTTCTTTCTTCGTGGATTAAACAGGGTTGAAACGGAGACTGCGTCGAGAGGCGATTTCTTCTTGATTCGTACGTGAATTAAGATAAAAATGGTTCCACTGAAGAGAAATCGAAAATCCGAATTTTACACTGCATCTTCTCCCACCTTTTCATCGTGTCCGCGTCGTTGTAGTGGAGATAGCTCTCGCTGCCCGAGAAACTGGGCACGGATCTCTCGAACCGCGTGGCAGCGTTCGTTTTCGAGGGCGAGCTGTCCAAAATCGTGTTGTCGTCCGGCGCTGGACAGGGATGGGGCATGCCAGGTCGACAACGACACGTGAATCGGTCCCGAAGCGGGCGGCACTCCGCGTCTCCGCACGGTCTCGCCTCGCACGCGTGTCCGCAATTGCCCACGTTCACCCCGCCCAAAGCCTCGGCGAGGATTCCGATCTGTGCAAACGTAATCGCTTTGTTAATGACGATTAACACGGCCGCGACAGCTTGTCACGACGAATGATCCCCCGAACGTGGACGAGCCGCAGTTTGACCGCAACCACGATCGACCAAACCTGTGGGAATAATGACGATCCCGTGCTAATGATCATCTCGAAAAGTCTAGAAAATCTATGGATTTGTACTATCTGTATTGATTATGCAATGGTGTTGTACGCAGACCTGTATTTTTCAATTACAAGATTATTACAATTATTATAAGAATTTCATAATTAATTTTATGATTGGAATTTCAGATGAAGACTACCAGATGTAGAAGTGAAAAGGTTTGAGAAAGTATTCTGAAACGATTATGTATATTTTTAATTCTCTGTTTTAAACACGAATGTTTAAAGAGGAATCGAGAATGATCGTACACACAGACCTATAATCGCTTAATGGTTAGGAACGTAGACCTATATTACTAGCTCCAATAGCTGTGCACTTAGGACTTATACAACTTGTGCAATGACTATATATACGTAGACCTATGCTACTTATTCTATAGCTACACACACAGCACTATTGTACCACTTGTCCATTCTACTTTCCTGACCAATTTCTAGCTTATACCACTTGTCTAGTCAGGGAGACCACTACTACTTCCTCGCCGCATCAGCATTGACCTGTTTTACTGACCAGTCCAGTGATCAAACTCTCTTCCACGCCACTTATCCCATACAATTTCTGACTATGCTATTTCCTAAACAACTTTCATGATATCTAATTGCATTTCTCGTTTATACCAAAATTGTTTAACCGTTTACATTCTAATTCCATAATGATAATCTTTAGAAAATCTATTTAAGTTGTATATTAATTCAATAATTATCCATTCTAGAACAATTTGGTTCGAGTTGGACATACAGTTACGTGCCAACATCGACGTAGAATATATTCATGAATTTATGAGTTATTTAAATTTCGCGGGAAAATCAATTAAAAGAAAAAACGAGGAGAAGGGAAAAGTGTTCGATAAAGATGAGAATGGAAAGGAGAACGGTAAGGAAGAGATAAAGAAGATATATGAGAAAGTAGGGAAAAAAGGTTAGATAAAAAAGGTAGATAGGGTGATCAATATGGGAAGCAGAGAGAGAGGGAGAGAGATATTATAGAGAAGAGGAAAAGAGTGATAAAAATGGAGAAAAAAGGATGATAAAAAAGGAGGGAAGGAAAGAGATGAGAGAGGAGGAATGGTGATTTCTCATTTTAGTTAGGAGGAAAGGAAAAAAAAGGTGGAAGAAGAAACGAGGAAATAAATTAATAAATAAAGGGAAGCGACGTATAATATCTTGCATGATGTGACTTAATAGAGCTTTTAACCTTTATTAACGTGCCGTATTTCCATTATTTTTAATGGCAAAACACGATGCCAAAGTTGGTACGCGAGACCCTAACAAAAAAAAAAAAAAAAGAAATTCATTATTTATTTTTACGAAGAAACGTTCCATAATGATCAAGGTATTTCGTAATACTTCACATCTTCCCGGCCTGCTCCTTATCTAATAACATTTATTACTCCCGCAGAATTCCAATTTTCTAAATGCATCTTGGAAGGCTTTTGCCCATATAAGAGCGCGTGCCGGCAAAGTTTCTTACCTCGCGACGATTCAAAATGACCGTCTGAACGCATCCCACGAAGCTGGCGGTCGTTTTCATCTTCGGGGAGTACATGTCAGTGGATGGCGCGCCGCCCAAGTAAAGATTTAACGGCAACGACAGTTGTGTGAAAGCGCCCGGGGCTAGGATTTCCTGCGGGGGGTCGTCCTCGACTTCGAGCGAGGCCAAACGTCCGGTTCTCGACACCCGAACCTCCACCCACTCTCCCAGACGAACAGGATTCTCGCTTCTGCAATTGTGAATCGTTTGAATACCATTAACACGCTATGGTGACGGGAATGAAACGTGTCTTTCGATGTAGAATTTTCCCTTTTCTTTGCTTGTTAACGTACACGCATTACAAATTGCGCATGCATGTTCAGTTGGCTTTGCCAATGGTCAATTGTCAAAGTTATTCGAGTACGAACATCTTTAATAGGAAAGGAGGATTGGTACGGATGATTAATGGTAGTAATAATCAATTTGTTAATAAAAAAATTAGAAACTATACGTGATATAGAATGTATAAGGAATAAATATAATGATTTAGATCATCCATGGATTATTAATTTTCCAGAGACTATATTCGAAGAAACATATATTATAAACCGTCTCACTTTTTTGATATACGTATGGCCTTTGATGCGATGCAATATTACGATATTAAATACTAAAATCCTTCTCGCGATCCAAGAATCCTTCGATAGAAAAAGGGGGAGGATTTTGTGCTACTTAAAATCGAAAGGAAGAAACCGACGTTTCTTGGTCGCCATGATAAAATGTGACACGACTGTGGAAGAATCTTCAGCGGAAAGAGGAAAAACTAGTCAGAATGGTGAGTTTCACCGCCGTAATTCCGATCAAACGTCGTGAATGGGAATGAAGTTTGCTCACGGATGATATTTCGATGGTTGAAGGGTACATCAAGGATCGTGAAGGGTGGAAAAGTCGCGTATTAAATCCGTCTCACGAGCCAAAGGGAGGGAAACTTTCTTTCTCAAATAAAGAATCGAAATGTTGCGTAGCCTCTTAATGGCCGGAAGAGCAACGTGCTCGTGAATATAGGGATTTGAAGAGGGTGTGATCGATGAGTTTCTTACGCTTCTTTTGAGAATAATATTGTGACAGATTTGTGAATTATAATCATTGTTGATGCTTTCATTATAAACGTATTATTTAACAATTTTGCACAATGGCAAAAGAGATTTAACGAGAATTAATTTGGGACAATTGATGATGAATAACGAGCCGTTCGCCATTAGATTAAGATAGCTAATTATAAAGCTGATGTTATAATAATTTGCATTATTGATAACATTACTGATACAAAATTTATTAAACGATATAAATCATCGTCGAATATTTGTATTTGATAATTAATTTATCCAATTAATATTCGGAAAAATTTCACTATTCAAGAGTTCAAGATTTCAAGTAAACGATACGAGTTAACATTAACACGATAATGTTAATCGTGCAGTAAATTCTATTTTTGTTTTGTTTATTAATGTAATATTATCGTAACATGTAACATATGAAGAAATCTGATAATTTATAAGCAAAATTTACGGATGAAGCTAATTTTCGGAGCAACATTAAAGCAGCTTGTTGCACCATTTTGCACCGTACAATTAATAATATTTATATTTGTCGTTGAATATTTATATTTGCCAATTAATCCGATCGAAATATGTTTGCGTGTGTCGTTAAATATAAAAAGCTTTTGCAACTCGTAAACATCATCGATCATGATTTCTCTTTTATATATATACATATATATATATATATTGAATAAATACCGCCTCTGAACAATTTTGCAAATTGGTAAACAAAAAAAACCAAAATTTTGTATCCGATTGATTAATATCGATGGCTGATTAATATCGAGAGAGAGGATTTTGGATTCGCACGTTATAGAGTAGTAAAGAAATAATGGCTTCAAGATTTATCCAGCTTGGCCACAACAAATGAAGTTTGCCTACGGATATTATTTCGTCGAGACGAAACGTTGTCGACAGCAAATAAAAAAAGAAAAAAAAAAAAAAAACTTATTTATCGATCGGTTTCATAAAGCAGGTAAACACTCGTCCGTTTGCCTCCGTGAAACAGAATGATGTTTGATTTTCGCGAATCAATGTAAAAACACATGGCCGAGCCGTGTATTCGGTTAAATGAATCGGGATTAATTAACGGGGGAAATATTTTTCCGTTGGGTAGAATCTCGAATTTCCATATCCATCGTCATTGTATCGACGAGAAACAACGTTCTGTTATTATATATTATAATTTAATTGTCGAAATGCTTGCAAAATGAAAGCTGTCCATTGTATTTGTCGATGTACGCGCGGAATCGTTATGACAGTTCAATTTTTAATGAAATTTCAGTATATGAATATTTTACATTATGTATATATTTTTTTAATAAAATTAATTAAAATCTGCAATATTTTCTATCCCATCCTTATTTTCGAGATATATAAACTTCTCTATTACGATATTGAAAGAATCACGTATATACATTTTCTTCATTGTAAAATAAAAACTTTTTTATACGAATACAAAATTAAATCCTTCTATAACTATCCTCCTTTGAACCCTCTTCGCATTATGTACACGTAGAATATCCAATAAGAGAATATTCTAAATCATTTCCAATTCAATCCTCCTGATCTCGCTTAAGGATTTTCCATCAGGGTAAGAGAGTTAATTCCAAGTTAACGGAAACAACAAAAATGATAAGCTAACCGGGACCTGATTAGAATCTCTGATCCATGGAAGGGCGTGTTTGCGAGCACTGATTTTCCATCATGAATATTCAGAGGTTTAATTCGCGATGAGGCCGATCGACATCGATACATCGTTAGCCGATGATAGGGCGGATTAAACGATCGGTCGATTCTTTCGACACCAGCATCGAGCTTGGTTAATCGATCTCATTGCGCATAAATTCGTTATATAGCTACGTTACAAGCGACAGATAATCATTCGTTCATGTACGAACGAAGGAAATAATCATGTACGTATGATACTTTATTTATTTTTTTTTCTTATTTTTCTTATGTATTTCAAGTTTTTTTTCACTCGTCGCTGCTCGATCGACTTTGATTGGTCACACTGGACTATTCGGGAGATATAGATTCGAATCGAGGAACTGGAGGAGATTAAGAGAAATGGGGGAACGGAAGCTTGAATATTTTAATTGCGTTGGAAGTCGGTTGAAAATGGATGGAAATAAATGATGGTTTTATTCCAGGTATAAGAAATAACGAAGAAAGTAATTATTCGTGAAAAATAGTTTAGATAGAAATAAAGAGTATAAATAAAACAGCTCGTTAATTACTAATATTTTCCTCAAACAATATCATACTAATTGTTTCTAATTTTCAGGTACTAAAAACAAATACCCAGTATCTAGTACTTGTGCCTCCTCACATAAATAGTGGACAAATAAATAGTGAGACAAACAATAAGATAGACAATAAAATAGCCAAATAAATAGAATAAATGTCGTGGACAGACTAATAGAATAAATTAACAAATTAAGCGAATAGACAAATAGACCAAGATTATCATCAGATAGAATAAGAAAATGATAATCAGAAGTTTAATAATAACTGTTGCAAAAAAGAGATCCTTGAACATGTTTAACATGTTTAATAGAAGAAGAAAAAGACCTACTAGAACAAAGACCTAAATTTATTTCCTGGAAAGTCTATTAACTCGCCACTACTTCAACCACAAATCAAGCCACCGCCTTCAACAAATTAAAACACGCTTCCCCATCCAATCAAGCGGGAACGAGGCATCCATAACTGGCCGACCCACTTCCCTTTTTCACCTCGTGCACCAGTCCCCGATAAAATTACAATATCCGTTCATCCGTTGAAAACGTTCGATGAGAGGCAAGCATGAAAACGATCAATTAGACACAGTTGGGATTGAAAGGAATTGCGGAGGAAATTGAAAGGAACGGTTCGTACACACGTGTGTATCTATATGTATTTATATGTTCGTATATAATCGATTGTCAGAATTCTGAATCTGAGTTTTTCCCGAATAGAAAAAGATAAACGATAAAGGGCTGATTCTTTCTGTTGAACTTCGTAAATCACGCGGATGTTTCCCCGTTAACATTTCTATTGACGCGTGTATCGTGTTTTTATTAATTGCTTCAATATATCACAAAGCCCGTACACAACTGTTGCATTTTTTGTTTTCAAGCTGAAACAGTTTAATCGTCTGGCTTTATTATTCATTGGTTTTGTGACAGACTTGTTTCAACCAACAATTCCATCCGCATAATAATTTTAAAAAAATTAATCCATCGACAATTTCCCTCGCCAAAATACGTAATAAGAGATCAAGTTTATGTAAAAATTCAATCGGTCAGAAAGTTCGATCTATTCTAATTTAAATTTTCGTTAGAAATTTCATTCGAGTGAAATAAATGAAATTCGGATTCGAATTAAGGTTCGTATGTGAACGTTGGAATAAGATTTCACTCTTCGGAGAGCTCACCTCAAACTGGCTGGCCCTGTTCCCAGGTCAAAGGTAAACTGAACATGGCCGGACGACAGGTACAACGCGATGAAATCGCCGGTGGCGTCGCTGTGATGGCCATTGTAAAGTATAACTCCATCTGCGACAGTTGGTTTCAACGTGACAGCCAATTCCAGCCAGGATAGCGACGTGTCGGCCAATCCAGGGTAACGCAGATAAGAGGATCCATTGAACGAAGGTACCTGTAACCAGACAATTCATTCGTAACGGTTATTTCACGGACTTTCAACCCTGGAGGAGATCTTTCCCCAAGAATCTGATCCTTTCAGAGAGAATCGTTGTTTTTCTTGTAAATGGAAGGGAAAAAGGGATGTAAATGGTTAAGAAAATGATCCTTTCTTCTTTATTTATCGAGCTTCGTTTATCTCCGAGTGTTTTAATTTCTTAATTTTAACAATTACAATGATATTGTAAATCTGTGAACAAATTGTGAAGAAATTGACGTTGCTAAAAAAAATTAAATGATCATCTTTTGAAAAGCTTGATCATCTTGCAGCTAATGTGATAAGTTTTCTTACGAGTCATGAATTTTTATTTGCCTTGAATGAATGAAAGTTTAATGATAAAATAAAAGAAATTTACCTATTTTAAAAAGTAGCAAGTGTCATAGCAATTTGTGAAGAGAAGTATATTTACGTGTTATAATGAGATAATAGATAAGAAGAACGTAGAGGAAAAGATAAAGGACAAGATAGACTTAAATGGAGATGAAGATTAAGTAACAGTTAATTGACTATGAACAGACTGCAACAGGTAATTTCGTTAACTTGTTAGCTGAGAAAATCGAGTTGGCACGTTATTTGACTTGCCACTATTTAAATTTAGTGATTCATTTATCCAAGAATAATCTTTTTAAATACGCTGTCATATATCACAAAATCGAAAAAAATTTAAAAATGAACAAAATTAATTTCATAATTTAAATTTATTTATTAGTCAACACCGGAAGAAGTTTTTCAATGAACAATTATGATTTCGCAAGTCAGATTTTAAAATTTCATTCGCCGAATTATTATAGTGTTCTTGGACGATAAATATTTATCCAAACAAAAATTTATTTACAAAGGGAAAAAAGATTTTTTTAATATTTCAAAAGACTTAAAATCCATTACCAAATAATTTCTCAATGAACCTCGAACCTGCCTAAATTTTTCTACTTCCATCGGATAAAAATCATTCACTTTCCAAAGAAAATTTTCGAGAAACGTTCATGGATTAACCTTTATCATTTTCTTTATAGTGAAAACCGCGAAGTAAGGAAAAACAACGTGTAAATCGTTCGATGGACGGAAAAAATCAAGGCTTCCAACCGTCGAAGTCAGCCGACGATGTTATTTCCCATCGGTCCAAGCCCCCCCATCGTTTTCCCCGTTATCTCTCCGTGTCAATTTTCGAAATGACGTGGTTACTGAACAGGAAGAAGGTTCGCAGTGTAGGATACAGTAAATTAAACGTTGCACCATCGTTACACACCCCATCGTAAATCCCATCGGCGCGCCCACGCCTCGCTTTGCCACGGATTCGAAGAAATGTACCCGAACACGCCGCTATAACGAGACCAGGGAACACGAAAAGATGTTCACGTGAAATTTACCTTCTTCTTGGGATGAAGACGTCGATAAAAAGAAACTCGCTTGCCAGGGGTATAACACGATTATGGGCAAGGAGGGATGAAATTTTTTCTCCTGGGTTTTTCTCTTTCACGCGGGTTAATTGTGAGAACGAATGGTGGAGGGATTATGGAGGAATGTGAAAATGTGGAATATGAAAATTCGTGTGAAAAAAGTGTATGAAATGTGGAGTTATGAAGAGTTATACAGGGATGTGTGGAATTTGATCTTGATTGCTTATGATGCTTAAATATTGCTTAATATTATTCGAAAGATAGAAATATAATTAATGGAAGAAGAAAGAGAGAGAATTTATTTTATGCGAATATAGATGTTCGTTACTTTTTGAGTTGAATTTATTTTTTCCAAGTTTAATAGAATTTTATGAAAGAAATGAATAATGGATATAAATGAAGTTGTGATGTGTCTATTACAAACTTTGTTAACGTTCAATTTGTAATCTAGTTAACATTCAATTACAACGAATTTCATGTTGTTTAATAATTGATTGATTACAAGTAACAAAATTTAATGGATGATATTGATTAATTAAATCTGAGAAAATTATAATTTATAGAAAATTATCCACAATATTTTATACTTGACATTTCACAATTGATATATTTTTGCATATAAAATATTCGCTATTTCGTAAAAAGCGAATTCTGTTTTCCTTTAGCAACTACGTTGTCAAAACCAGAAATTTCCTTATCTTTCACGATGCTCGTTGAAGAAGGAACACTAAAATGAGAATAAAGATGGAGATAAGCGAAATTTTTATGATTTATGATGGTGAATAACGAGTGAAACAACGAAAAAGTGTTGGATAAAATAAGAAGAATTGAAGATGAAATTTTTAAGAAAATATTCTTGACGTAGTCGATAAAAAGAATGAGAATAAATAGAAAACTATAAAATATTAAAATAATGATTAAATTTTCGTTCAATCGATGAATAATCATAAATGGATAGAAAATAATAAATTCTCGATAAATAAAGTACGAACGGAACAAAATGAAACTAATATCCAATTTTATCCATGTATCCATCTGTTGATGCTAAAATTACTGCTCAAGCGTTTCGGAAGTAATAGCGACCGACAACCCGATAGTAATTTTATCAGATGCAACTCGACGCGTTTACGGACCCGCTTTAATGCTTCCGCCATTGTTATAATCGATACACGCGGATACGTATATACTCGTACGTATAATCCTACGTGTATTTCGATGCACACGTGTGTGCACACGCAAAGTGGCAGTCTGCGGACGAGAGGACAAATTGATCGGTATTATTCTCGGTTCCCTTTCCAACTTTTCAGCGTGGAAACGGCGATCATAAAGGAACAAGGGGTGGAAAAAAACGGGGGAGGGAGAGGGGAAAAAAAAGGAAACAGGGGAGGCAAATTTCTGTCGAAAATTTCGATTCGAGCGAAGAAAAAAAAAAAAGAAAAAAAGAACGCGTTTCCGTTTAATTCGGTAGAAAATATCCCGGATCTGGTCGTTTCGCTCGAAATCGAGCAGCAGGCTGTTCCAAGCCTTAGTATTCCGCGCAAGATGTAATTAACCGTGATACTTTGCACACGATTTACTATCGAGGCCGATACCACCGCGATTTCTCCACGGTCTCTTTCACGGTTTTACATAATCGTTCCTCGTATTTTAGAGACGATCTCTCCAAGAGAGATTTTCATTGATCGTACTTAGGAATATATTCCGATGGGATTAAACCATCTTTTATTATCGAATATGATATTTTTTCCAAGATATTTAACGTATATTATAATTTATGAAATGGCAGGATTAAAACGATTGATAACAATTAACGCGATCACGAAAAGAATCTTGCCAATCCGACGTACGTTTAATAGATGGAAAACTATAAATTATCAAACGCACGGAATATTTCTATAACGAACTCTCGCGATAAATAATGCAAACGAGTATAATTATCTCTTTTGTTGTTGTCTCTTGTATAAATCATATTTTTTTTTTTTAAATTTAATTTCAATCTCCATAATTTTGCTTTATAATCAACTACATAAAAGAATTGCCCGTAAAAATTATATTAATTATGACGAGGTGAACAAAGGAACGATACGGCCGATATGAATAATCAGGATAAACAAAATAGCGTACGAAAATCAAACAGAAACGCGGATCTCGATTACCATTTCCCTTTTATTCCACGCGTTTCAATGGAATTTTTTGAGAGAGAGGTTATCGGCGGTTACTTCAAAAGCACGCGGACGACGTGACCGCAGGTTCGCGCCACGATAAAGGATTAAATGCAAAGTTTACGGGGCACGGGAGCGTGAGCCTGGCCAAGATTTAATTAATCGGTAGCGTTTCAGCCGTATTTGAAATCGCGGCCCGTAACAGTTAATCGTTCGTGGCTTCGACATACGAGAAGGGAAACGAGTTACCATTGAAATTTACGATACTGTAATTTCACTCAATGCTACCGCGTTTGATATCTCGCGATACTGTTACTGGCGTTCTTGAAAAATGGTAATTCCCATGGTTAAACAATTTTCGGATTCGATTTCCTTTTTTCGTTTTTTCTTGTTTTTTTTTTTTTCGACATTCTGGAACCGAGAGAGGATAAATCGATTTAAAAAATTGGGAAAATTTTGAGATGAAATGATATATTCGAGGAAGATGGATTATTTAATTTAATTCAATAAATTGGGGGGATTGTCAAAAGTTTACTCGATCTTTATCTCTTGTCGTTGTGCAGGTTTCTATCGAAATTTTTCTTCTTTTGAAAAACCATATATATTAAAATTGCCATTTTTAAATTTCCATTGTTAATAAATGAGTGATGAAATCGGGGATTTCTTTGTCATATTGAAAATGCGTCATAATAAATAAAATGTTTCACGTAGAAACTGATATTCATTCGTTGATATTCATTATATGATTACATATACATAGCACAAGAAAAATTGGAATATTGATTTTACGAACATTTTGATAAGAAATCGGAGCTTTGCAAATGGATAATTGATATCTTTGCACGAATCTATCTATCGATTACTCTTTAAAAATTCATTCAATATATCAGCGTGTTATCAACTGACTTCAATGCTAATAGATTTCTACGTTTTTAATCTCACACTAAAATATCCCATGCATCGTCCATCCCTTTAACGCATCATTTAATAACATTTACCTGCAAATCGACCCTGGTCTCGCACAAGTCGCCGGTGTATCCGAGGGGGCAGAGACATACAGCCGTGTCGCCTCCGGTAGTCAAGCATTTCCCGCCATGGGAACAGGGTACCTTGCTGCATCTGTCCGCCGTGCATTCCTCTGAAACGACAATAAATCAGACGGATCAATGAAGCACGCGATCAGCTCTGTCAACGTGGATGATACGACAAATGTATGGAATCACGTACACCGAGAAATCTTTCGATAAAATCGACGTGGATGCCTCGGCCTGCATTATTATACGCGCGATCGAAAAATATGGGGGGATGGAGGGGGGGTTCTGGCTTCGTGTACCCGTCGACAGTATCGTCGGTGTAAATATTTGACGAAAATACGAAGGCTCTCCTTTTCTGCTCTCTTCGTTCCGCGCGTATCGACGGCGGTGAGGAGCCGGAAATCGGTGAGATGTCTGCGAAATTATCTTCCGCCGCGCTCGTTCGACGACTCTATCGGAAATTTCAGACGAATGAAAGAGGCTTTTCTTTTTCCGTCTTTTTTCCCCTTCCCTGTTCTTCTCCTCCTCTTTTGTTTTCTTTTCCCTATCGGGAGACTTGGGATTGGGCCGCGAAGAGTTTCGAAAAATCGATCGCCGCTACGTGTGCCGATTCCTCGACCGGAGAAATATCGACGTGGTAATATTAATCGTGGACGCGTTTGTTGCGCTTCTGTTCCCTCGAGTCGAGTGACGCAATTTAGATATGAATAAATAAAGCACGAATATGGGAACGCATGGAATATTTTATGGAGGTGAACGCAAAATGTAGGATCTTTGTTCGGAAATTCGAACTTGACGAATAATTGAGGAAGCAATTTTTATAGGCGATTGTAAAGTTCGATATTTTATTACTACGATATATTGAAATTACGGAATCCTCACGAGGAACGATCTATCTCGAAATAAAAATTGAAAATCCACGTGAGCTGCAACAACAAATTAAAATTGCCCGATATATATTCCATTTCTACGTGTTTCTCGAAATAATCTCCGATTTTCCAGGAATTAAACTTATGTTTCTGACCTTAAAGCTGTCTCCTCTTCAATTCGTTCCACCTTAAGATGGCGGGATCGATATGAACTGAACGAGAAAGAGAGAGAGAGAGGAAGCCACGGTCCTCGAACCGCCTTTCGAAGGCTACTTCCTGCTCCATTCTTTATATCGGGTCGTCAACTCACGCGGATCCCTCGTGAATCTGGCTTAAATCGAGATCTACCGAGAATTCTTCGATAGACTTTACTCTTTCTCCCCGTTTCTCTTTTGTTCTTCCCGATTCCGCTTAATAACGGGAACTGACAACTTCCTCGACGAGTTTTCTCTCTTGTTCTTCTGATGATGAATGCGTGGTATTCGTAACTATCGATAACGGAAACGATGAAACCGTGCGAATGACGTGGAGGAAAATTTCGTTCTGATTTTATGTCCTTTCTTCCTTTATTCTTCATTGATATTGATTGTTTTATTTTTCTTCGATAAATAATACCGTTTTTTTTTTTGATATATAATATGTAGATATTAAATTAATTTGAGAATACAAAAAGTAGGTAGAACGTTTTATTTTTACAATTGTTAAAAATTTTGAGAAAAGTACTGTTCATTTTTCATTAATGTACACGATACATGATTCATTTATTGATTCAACAGTATACGGATCACGTACGAAGATTGCCAAAGAATTTCCATGTTCTTTAATGCGATGTGCTTATTTTCATTTTAGATTTCAATTCGTTTTTTATTCCCTCCTTTGTTACCTCTCAAAGCAAATTAGATTTATACTATCACGAATTTTTTCCTATTCAGTTATCTAGTCGGATATGGTGATTTTATCTCTCCCTCTCTCTCTTCCTCTTTCCCGAGAATTTTTTTTTTATCTCGATTACAACTTTGCTTAATAACGTCTAGGAACTTTCGCGTCGAGGATTTCCTGAAGAAAAGGGGGAGGGGAAAGAGGAATTGTTCAGAGGAACTTCTCAAACTCGGTGACTCGAGATCAATGATGCGATACCATGAAAACGGTAAAAGGTATACATTCGAAAAATTGCAGTGAAGAGGGAAATTTCTTTGTCAAAGAAACGAGTTGCCTCGATGAATACGTAACGGTACTACAAGGAAAAGCGGTCGCCATAATGAAGGGAACGTTTTTCGGAAGAGAGAGTTATTTTTCCCGAATAAATATCTCGCTTTTAACAATGCCGAATTTTTGTTTGTCCTTTAAAAATATTTTAAGCATTTCATTTTTACGTATTGAATTGTTATCAACGTTGAAAAAAATCCTTTGATAAAAATTTCCTTTCGTGAATTTTTTCCTTTCTATTTTTTAATCGTTGGATGTAAAAACTAATATTAAAAAAAAAAAGAAAAAAGAAAGAAAGGAAGAAACAAATCACTATGTATTATGCATTTTTTTCAAAAATGATTGGAATTTTTTTCTTTTTTAACTAGATTTTATATTCTAATATTAAATATTAAATTTTTATCAATCAAAGAACAAAATTTTTCAAATATTTATTTGAATAACTGAAAATGTTTTTTCTTTTCTATAATTCAGATATATTCTAAATCGATAGATATACATCTATTGAAAATGGATATGTTTCTAAAATTTTTCAATCTTTCTGTGCAAAGCCATATCAAATTAATAGATAGATATCTATTGAAAATGGATATAATCCTTTTTCTATCTTTTTTTTTTTTATCTTTTTTTATCTTTTTTTTTTGTATAAAACCATACCACAGATATTGCAATTTTAATTTCACTCAAATTTTTCTATTACCCCTTTCGTTTAATCATCCTTGGATTAAAAACGAAACAAAACAAACCACATCGTATAACTGATGAACAGTTCTCCATTCAGATTCCAGTTTCTCGTTCAGGTAAATAAATCGAAACAGAATCATATACAGACTAGGTGTATCAGAAATTTCAGAATGAAATTGTACGAAACTATTTCCTTATTCTTCATTTCTTTTTATCCACTCTCATCCGTTTAAAATTTCACGAATATTCCTTCCATTCTCCTCGATAACTTATTGCGTTTACGTTTCGAACTTCATTCGTTTATACTTACTAATGCATAGGGAATTTCCTCGAGGGGGTGGAGGCAAGAAGAGAAAAAGAAAGAGAGAAGGAAAAACGAACGAGGAAAGAGGGTGAAAACGAGAATAACGCTTCGCAAATTGGGAAACTTCGATTTGCACGGTTTCTCGACCGAATAATCTCGATTCCTCATCTTCCTACTTATCCCTAAAAATCGTCTAACTCATTCATTGTTATCTATCGAATCAAGTTTCCCTTTATTATTTCTTGAATTATATTTCGGTGTGTAGGCAATTCGATCAAGGAGATGAAGTTTATATCAAAGAAACTTTTGTTCTTTCGCGAGATCATCTTTATGGGATTGGAATATCGTACATCTTTATTTTTACTATATTATCGATTTTTCGTCGTTTCCATGACGACGAGTTTTTTTTTTATATATTTTTAAAAACTCCCTTTTCTCTGATTTTCCATTCTTAAGTGGTGCTCGTTTCACTTTCATTCAAACCTTGTTTTTTTTCGCTGAATTTCTTATGTTGAGATTCAATTATGCAGAAAAGGATGTATTAATTATAGATTAATTATAGATCAATCATTCGAAATAATATCTGTTACTTTACGTGATTGACAAAAAAACATTGTATAAAATTAATATCATCGATTCTAAATATAAAATTGCTTTGTTTGATCACGATAATTTTATTAATCAGTGAAAAAAATAAAATCAATGCAAATCCTTTTAACTTGACAATATAAATTATATTTCCTATATGAATCTATTCTAATACAAAATATTACAATTAAATTCTAATCAAAAATAATCAAGTATATTCAGAGCGTACAAAGAGAATAGAATTAAATATTCAGCCTTTACCTCTAACAGATACGATAATCATCAATTAATTATTCTCTCATGACGATGTAGTCTCGTATAATTCAGGTTCATATCACACGTGATAAAAACGATGGCGGTGACAGGTCATTTATGGCCCTCGTTGTCGAAGGAATCTCGATACCGCGGTGGATAATTGATTAACACTTGATAATTAACGCGTAGCTCTCGATTTACATCACCATTCCCTCGATTCTGGATTCTCTCTCTCCCTCTCTCTCGATTTTCGTCGTTAACTTAATTAAGAAACAGAAAACACACTCTTGGCATTGGAATTTCACTCAAATGAATTCTCTGCGATTTTCTCCGGTGTTACGTTAATTAATGATCCTCAAGGAACGAAGAAATTCGATCATTTATTCTTCGGTATTTGTCGTGATTTATGAACTAAACTTGGTGCAGTCGAATTTTTTTAAATGAATTAAAAATGAGATATATTTTAATCTATTTTAATTTATCGGATGAATAGAGAATTGATAGTAAAAGTATAGAGAATGAATGAAATATGAATAAAAATGTAATATATGAATCAATAGTTCGATCAACGTTTAAATCAGGAATTCATTTGATTGATCAAATTAGCCTCGTTTAAAATTATAAATACAAATAATTTGAAATCATTTTATCAATATATTTTTTATTTTGATTTAAAATACGCTTTGGGAAATACGATTCTTTTTTATCTATTTCTTCAATTCAAATTCATCGATACTATGCTAAAGTTTCATGGAATTATAATATAAGAATGATATTTATTGATTTTGAATAGTTAGTATAGAATTTTGGAAATATCACTGATTTCGAGATATAGAAGAATTTTAACGTTCAATTGGATCTGCAATAAGATTTGATATTATCGATTCAAACTCCATAGAATTTAATACCTTTGGGATATGATTCAGTTGATTTCGAGTCTAATGAAACCCAATACTCTCAACTTTGAATCCACCCCGCACTTCTAAAACTCGTTAATATCGTATCTCTAATTTATTATCGAAATAATGTCGTGTTGCACTATCAGAAATTGTCCATATCGATTCGCGTTTAATCGGATCTCTGTTTGATTATTTATTAATCAACTCGTTTCGTTTCACAAGTTTCGAATATTTTATAATCCATGATTCGTCTAAATGTATTTCATTTTTTCATTTTTTAAAAATTCAATTGCTATTGATATTTAGGGGGGAAAAAAAGAGAAATGAACGAGAATACATTTTCCACTAAATCAGAGGATCCTATACGGCGTGCGTTGGAGGATTTTCTAACTAAATTCATATGACACCTGTTGTGTGTTCGCCGATATAGAGGTTAATTCGAGCACCCGATATCGTGCGGCTCTCTCCATCCAAACAAAATGTAACTTCAGCGTTCCTAATTATGGATTGTGGTATTTTATCGTTATGATTATTACTCGAATCACGAATGACCGCGAATCAATATGATAAAGTGATTTCAGCTTGTCACGTTTTATTTTACACGTTACATCATTGATTCCTGACCAATGTGTCGAGAGAATTATATTAAATATCGGAAAGAATTCTGTTGAAATTTTACCAAATACGAAAGATTTAATATATATATAAAAAGAGAAAAATTTATATACGAATTTTTAATAAAATCTTAATTCTTACTCTCGAATCTTACAAACGAAAAAAGGAAATTAAAAAAATATAAGATATATGTAACAATTATCTTTATTAAAATACTTATAAAAACAAATATTGGAATAAGAAATTCATCAATCACTTCCACGTTTCTTCAACTAGACACACGAGAAATAAAGTATAAAAGAATATTTTCCAAGAGTGTTCACAAAACGAATGGAGAAAACGTCGTCGAAACGATTTGCTTTGATATCATCCTCAAGAATCCTCTCTCCCTTTGATTCGTTTTTCAACGACACCCCACGTTCCAAGGTTTGCAAGGAATTTAAACCAGTGGACCACTGGTCCACGACCAAAAAATGGTCCCGAGGAATTTGATCCTTTGATGCATTCTGCACTATCCTCGTTCGAGAGAGACGTGGAGAGTGGTCGAACGTTTATCGGCCTCTTGGAAATCTAGAAACGCTCTTACAACTTATCTTCTATGAGATTACATTTTCAGGGGATTACGCGCATTTCCTCGAAGGGGTTCAATGGAGATTTGACAGTCGATAGACCGGCTCTCACTCACACCGTTTCAACGCGAATCGAGATAAGAAAACGTGGAAAGTTTAATCGACGTTTTTCGTCTTGACCAATGGTTTTGCTTGTGTTAGGAATCTGTGGAGGTGCGAGGAATCGATGTTTACTTATCAGAGTTTCCATGCATTTTTCATGTTTGCAACACGTAATTAAAGAAGTGTGTTACTTTACTCTTAAAAAGAGAGAAAATTAAAATCTGCATAGAGTTACTGTTTCGAACAAAAGTTTAGAAAAGAACCCGGATCTCCCTTGTAGCTGTAAATTCGTTTCTCTCCAACAAAGAACAAGCACCGCTTTTAACATTCACTTCAAAATGAGAAATCCTTCCCAAAATTTACTTTTCCTTGATACATCAAATATAATTATACCAAGTAACAAGTTTCAATTTCCTAAAATTTCATACAAAAATCCTTTTAATTTTCAATTTCCAAAATTCAGTTCTCTCCTTTACTCAAAGTTATCGTCACGAAAATTATTATCACAATTAATTCCACAATTAATAAATCACAATATTTTTTCCAGATCCGGAAAAAACAATTTAATCAATTGTACTCACCCACGTCGAAACCGTTCGCAGCATCCCCCTGTGGCGCGAGAGGGAAGCGATAACGGTGTTCATTGGCTTCCAGATGCCGGACGCAACCCTTAAATCCGGTCCTCACCGGAAGTCGCTCGAGGCCGGTTGTGTTTCCAGGTCCGCCGACGAATAATGGCTCGCGGAAGGTAATTCTCGCAAACAAGCCCTGCAATCAAACCCAGAACGACCTGGTTCACGCATCTGTGGAAAATTTTTATCTACCAAAAAAAAAAAAAGAATCTTTATCCATTTTCTGTGTTCGCATCGAGTTTCGAATACGGTCTTCTTTTCTTTTCTCTCTGTTTTTCCTTCTTCTTTTTCTTCTTCTTCTCTTTCCTCTTTTTCAGTCTGATCCTCGCAACGAAATTTTCCACCTCTTTGAGGTTAGAGCGATCTTTCGGGAAGATTGTTTGTTGAAAGAGTTTTGAGAATTCTGGGGATTTGGCAAATGAGGAATTTAAGGGATGTTTCCTTTTTTCTTTGATACTGTTATGCTTTATTATTTGCATTTGAGTATTTGAGGAATTGTTTTGTTCGTAATTGAGAATAATACGTAATAATTACTGGCAAAGATACATCTAGAAAAATGTCTGTTTCTTGCATTGTTGCGATATTAATTCATTTTTCGCAAGTAATATGAAAATATTTTTTCCTAATTTTTCTTGATAATAAGTAAATTCTACGTCGACGTATCATCAAGCAATTATGCGAAGTATGTATTCTATTCACCAAGATATACCAGCAGTTTCCATCCCGTTGTATCCCGTAGTTGTTCCTGTAGATAGGGAAATTATTTCACAGGAACAAGTAATTACGAAGGAATTCGATTCCAGCACCGGCGAGAGACGCGTGTTAATATTGATGGAAGGAGAAGCATTCGACTTCGTGATAGCTCGATGAATTTCGTAGTTACATTTCACATTGGTTAAATTCGCCTTTCTATGCACGTTACATCTTTCCGGCAAATCGAGTGTGCTTGACGCGATGAATAAAATTGATTTGGCACACTTCTTGCGCATTTCAATGAATCGACCAATTGTCCCTATTCGCCTGAATTTTCAAACAGTTGGAAATTTTGTAAAATTAAACTCTGTGAAACGTCGTTAAATTTGGGGGATTCGGCGCGGAATATAAAATTAATTCACGGATGGAAAAGTTTGAATTCTCGTTAAGTTTCGAAACAATTTGAAGAATAATATTTTAAAAAGAATAAATAAATAAACGTTTATATTAACAGATTCGCTAATGGCGACGTAATTAATGATCGAACCTGCACAGATGATTAATTACGATACACTCTTTTTAAAGATTTATTTAAGAGTCTCTCAAAACGGAGAATTTCCTTACTTCTTTTTAAACAAGTTATTTTGACAAAAGAAAAATCTCTATCTCAGTAAGTTTTGTTCTTTTCTATAAGAAACGTATTCCTTTGTTCAAGAAATTTCTTTCTTTCTTCTTGAAAATCTTCTTTCGTTCACCAAACAAAAAATATTTTCCCTACATTTTTTTTCTTTTAAGATACAAAGATACATCTTCCAAAAAAAAAATTGTATTTTCATAAATAAAGAAAGAGAGAAAGGACAAGGGAGAAGAAAGCAAAATACTAATTCCACTAAAAGATTTTCAAAGGGAAGGCATTTTTTTCATAAAAAAATATCCTCCCTCAAAAATTCTACTACTTTGCCCAAATCTTGGAATCCCTTATATAAACTCCCCTATCCAAACATCTTAACTCACTCTCAACACTCTCGAAAATCGCACAATTGCCGCGATTCACGATACTTCTCTCGAGGGTATCGTGTTTCATCCAAAATAGGCACTCGTTCCTACGCAGTTCCCAAAAAGTAACCACGTATAATGCGTAACATCCAGAAGGAACATCTCAACCGAGCATCGACACGATAGGTGTTGCAGCAATTTACGTGGATTATGCACCCAATGTAGCCCATATTTGCTTAACCACCTCGCGTCTGAATAATATATCTGCCGAGAGTTTCTTGTATTTTCATCCCTCCTTATGCGGGTGTTGGGCGTATCTCTGTGTACGTATCGTGATATACAAGCAAAAGGGTGGAACTAGAGATGGATGTACACATGTACAAATCTTAGCCCTCAGCCTTCAAAGTTAATGCACTTACAGAAGTCTCGAAAGTTTTGGGAGAAGCAACTTTAAGGGGCTGGGAATCATCTGTAAGATCGTTTAAAAGGTTTTTCTACTCGTTGGAAAACTCGTGGAAAGACCTATCGATTGATACGATAGCGCGGAAAAGAAGTTTTGATCGAATCTTTTGTTTTGTTGAGATCAAGAGTATTTTTCCAATTAAAAATTTTGAGATAGGTAATCTTTTTCTAGTTTCGATTTTTAGTTTCCCTTTTTTGAAAAGGGAGATTTATTTTTCGATTATATGGCAAATTCTTAATTTATTTTTACACGTAGAATGGCAATGGTATTTGGTCATTTTTTGATCGTATACCAATTATAGAGCCTTGTAGTTATGTAGGAATTTTATTAGAAAGTCTAGTGTAGATCAAAGAGGTAGCATCGATGAAATATTCAACTTCTTTTTTGAATATTTATTAAATTCAATCTCTACCTGTCCTATAAGATCGAATACATTCGTTAATGGAAATTCGAGTATTTATCAATAATTTTTAAAATTTTTTCTACGGGATAAAATTTAAAGATAAAACCTCATTAAATCCGAGCTAATTATATCTTTATATCTCGTTTCGAAATCGTATCGTTCAGATTAAATCATCTTTAATATTTCGTGTCTTTAATACATCTGGATCGAGACCTGGACAAAAATCGAAGAGGGTGGATATTGATTTTCCGTGCAAAACTACAAAAAACAATCGTAAAATGATGAAAAATGATGTTACAAGATTCGAAATGGCTGTGCATACTAACGACGACATTTATACAGATACTCTCGGGCAAAACGAAAATCGATCATACGGAGAATTCTTTTTTATTTTTCACGTTCCTTGGAAAAGTTCATATCGCGTACATCAATCGCTATAAAATAGGAAATATCCACGGTGCACAAATGTTGCACGAATCTCGAATGTATTAAACAAAGAGTTGAAACATTTTTACTTTGGAAAAAAAAGAAAAAAAGAAAAAGAAATGGAGAAAGCTGCGATAAATTCTGTTTTTTATCACGAGAGAGTTTACTAATGCTTGTTTTAACTGGAATGAATCCTTGCATTTTTCTTTCGTAACGCGACCTGTAATGATAACTCGTAATTGACTTTCGACTTTTAATTTCGTCCAATCCCTGTCCTACTTCGAAACTTTTTCGCTAACTTCGATTTTTCGGAACCGAATCTCTTCTTTTTCTTAAAAAAAAAAAACGAACTAAGCTTGTCAAATGGATAAAAGTTTCGAGCATGCTCCATTTGTTTAGATATCCCTCTGGATTAGTTTATTTGGAGTTTTAATTCAACGATTCTCAAAAATCGCAGAGAATCAAGAACAAAAGCTTTCTTCAATCGCTTTTCCCATCAATTACGAAACGTATATCGTTACATTCCTGATATATATATCGTAAAATGATTAATAAATGACAAATTCATATACTAAAAAAAAAAAAAGAAAAAAAAGATTTTCAAAAAACTCGTGTTTCAACTCGTTTGAAAAAAAGTGACGGAATCTTTTCAATGCGACACGAGATGGACTCGGCTGAGTTACGATTCCGCCATTACGAAAATAAGAGGTCGCGAGAAAAGGGCGGGATGAAATCTCGCTTATTGACGCGCAATGAAAGCGAAACGGGCCACGATTAACATCGAGCCACCACGAGAAATGCACACGCCTATCAGAGCAAATGAGATTCCCAGCCACGGTGAAAGGATACGCTCTTTCAAAAACGCCGGTTTAACCGGATCCCTCTTTGATCTTCTCCTCGCCGAAAGTTCGGTCGGCAAAATTCATTTCCGAAAACGCGTGATTCCCCTTTTTGCATCTTTGCTTTTGCCCTTTTTAAAAAAGACGCAGTAAATCCGGCAGGAAATACGGTTTCCCTCGCCGTTGTTATTAACAACCCTGGTTTCATTGTTTCGCGCGAGAGGATACGTTTTTTGGGGGGAGGAAATGCGATCAACGGAGCTCCTCCTCTCACCTTCCTCCCGTTTCCGTTTCATTGTATCGATCACGCGATGAAAAGTTTTGCGACTCGTGCTTCTATCACGCGGGAAATTCTGTTAATAACCGGGCGAGATATTCACTTTTTTTATTTTTTTTTTGAAATCTGATAAATCTTTCGTATTGTTCGACACGAAGCTTTAAAAATATGAAGCAGCGTTCTAGAAATTATATTTGGAAATATATTTGATCCTGTCTAATGAGTCACTTAATTAGAAATTCGAGGCGAATCGTACGAGATTTCCATCCGATATCAAGCTTCAAGATTCAAAATTAATTTTCATCCCTTCTCTATTCTTTTTCTCTTCCTTCCAATAGGTGACTCCAATTTACCGTCTTATTTTTATCCACCCAATATCATCGATCACGCATTTCCTCCCCTTTTCCCCAAAGAATTCTTCACCAGGAGGGGGGAAAGTTGGAGAACAACGTAAAATTTAGTTTATCCTTTCCTCGATCCAGAGTCGATCCAGAGACCCAGTTTTTCACGTGAAACCGCGAGTTGGGGTCGAGGGACAGGTACGTGGTCGTTGAAGAGAGAGGATGATCCGTGGTTTTTAAGCGATTTCGCGAGAACGACACGATGAAATCCGATTTCTCATTGTTTTTTTTCTTTTCCATTCTTTTCTGGAACACCGAGTTTACCGTGCTCGTCACGACAGTAGTCCTCAGACGCGGTTAATCTGCCCACTGGCACGATGGGGGAGGAGGAGAGAAGGGGTTAATTTTCAACGACTTCGAGGGTTTTACGGAAGGGCGCGCGGAAAACGAGGGTAGAGAACTTTTTATCAACTAATCTCGGTCTCTTCGCGGTCAAAATATCAGATGTATCGCGCTTCATGCTTATTCTTCTTCTTCTTTTATCTTTTACTCCTTTTTCGTGATTAGAGGTGTCTCTTCCTCTTTGAATTGTATGAACGTAGGAGATATATTGAAAATTCGAAAATTTCTCTACGTGTTTTGAGTTTGCCTCGCGAAATTTTCAATCGCTTTTATCTATCCGTTATCCATTTCAGAGAACACGAACGAACGGATTGAAAGACCAATAAAAATAGGTTGAAAGTGGAGCAGGTTTTTTTGAAGAATTAACCGAAGAAATTATAAAGTACGTGATCAAACGAAGCGAGAAATATATTTTTCTGAAGCGTGATGAAAATGAAGAATATCAACGTTTAATCGTAGTCGTGCGGAAAACAGACGTTTGACGTACCCTTTTACAATCTCATTTCTGCTTGTTCTCGTGCAAACGTAGCCACTGTCTAGTTAGAAAAAGAAGGGGAAAAAAATAAAGAACGTGGGAACAAATTAAAGCAACTGCGACGAGTTCCAGTTATTCTCCGACCCGTTACAAAGTCGGGAAAATTAGATGGTCAAGAAAACGTGCTTTGTGTCCAGAGCAGATTATTACAGCTCATATTATTCGGTCAACAGAGGCAAAATAAAGATATCGTTCGAGCTACTGGTTTCGTCGAGGGAATGTTTAAAAATGTAATTATCGCGGGGGAGAAATTTTCATTATCAAACGATTTCAAGGGGATATACTCGTTTTACTTTGCGTTGAGAATAATTATTTAAGACTAGTTGGAGATGAAAGTTTAAAAAGATTATATGCTATATCTTTCTTAATTATTTGAAAAAATAAATATTTTCAAGATTTAGTGAGTAACAGGTTTATTAATTTTTGAATTTTTATATTAGAATGCATCACAGAGTGCTACAAGTTTTTATTTTCGAAAACAAGATCATATAATTCTAATCTTTGCGTGTTCTAATCGTATCGTTGTTTATTCACTTTTATTCACGGTTAAACGGTTAATTTTTATCTAATATATCTGGATTTTGCAGGATGAATGCGTAGTATGTAAAAAAAAAGTTATATAACAATTAATTTACAATGAAATATAAAACTTGCGTTAAACTAAAGTAATATAAAAAACAATTTAAAATGCATTTGATAAAAACATTTTATTTAACAAACATATAAAAATGTCAAGGAAAAATAAAAAAAAATACTTTTTTAAAATTGTTTGAAATATATTTATAAAAGTAAATAAAACATGCGAACAAAATGAAACGAAATATGTTGAAATATCAGTAATATAATATACGTATTAAAAAATCGTGTAACTGTGAATCGTATAAAAAGAAACCCAATTGTATTTCTATCCCAAAAGAATCGATACATTACATTGAATTGAAAGGTTCATCTTTCACAAATCTTTATTCAAACATTCTTCTTCGAATTTTCTCTTTACAATTAAATAAATTTCCACGAATCAGCTGCGAAAGAATACCGGAAGACACGGGTGAAATATCAAGAAAAGTGGAGGAAAGAAAGAAGGGACTCGTCTGAAGGGGCTCCTCCTCTGTTTTGAGCCGAGTCGACTTTGTCGCCGAAGAAGAAGAAGAAGAAAAAAAAAAATAAAAAAACGAGGAAGAAGAAAAAAAGAAGAAGAGGAAGAAGAAGATCCATGAGAAAGGTGGAAAGAAGCGGAAGTAAAGACGAAAAAAAGGGGGATCTCGGCTCCTCTAATTACGACGCTGTCGTTAGGACACCGAGTACTTAATGGCACTTTGGGATAAAGTGGGCTCGGCTCGCGGACCCATTTGCCGGCGATGTCCACCGATTTTAAAGGTAATTAAACTCGCCTCCCCTGGGAAAACGGACGGTCTGTCTTCGAGCCGTGGCCTGATCCTTGAAACCGCTCGTCGATTAACGTCTTTTTCGATCACGTGTCTGGGATAAAGTTTTTTTTTTTTCCGATTAAAAATTAATTTCGAGTATTTTTCCTATTGATTTTTATGGGAAGAATATTATAGGATGATTCGATGATGATTATTTCTTTCGAATGAAAATTTTTATTGCTGTTATAGTTTTTGAAAAATTTATATATAAATATGTAAAAATAAGACGATAAAACTAATTACTTTTCTTTCTTTTCAAATTATAGACGTTACGGGATAATTTCTTTTCATTCTTCGTTCTCTGGAAATATATTTTGATTACTATTTTTATGAAAATAATTACGTTCATTGATTAGTAACGATATTATGAATTTATCCTGTATTGCGAACTCGTATTATCCAATTTGGTAAATTGATAATATACGTAACTTCTAGTTGACTGATTATATATGCAAATTGTTCTACTGTTCTAATTCTGTGTTATATGTTTTACTAAACTGATTATACACACCTCTCTTTCAGCCATTGTACAGAGCTTTATTCCACTCGTCTGATTATATTTTAACCTATTCTATTTGTTCAGTCACATATGAATTTCTATTTCTTATTTAACTGTTTATTTAACTATATACACTTTTATTAACGAAGAGAATATCTTCTAAAAAAAATAGTGAATTAATAGGAATATCAATAGAAACGAACAAATTATTCGTTACTTTGAATTATTCAATGAACTTGTTTAAACTTATATATATATATTTATAATTGATTAATATAACGAATATATCGCTTCTTTAATCTTAAATTCAATGACTTGAAAGCAATTTATAAAATTGGATGTTGCTGAAAGGAAAAAGAAATAATAACAATCCAATCTCTTTATAAAAGGCTCTAAAGGATCCTCTCAGTCTAAATAGAAATGAAAAACGACCATGTTTTTCCATGCGAATGTACAATTATTAACTGATAAGAGGCATCTCTTTCGCGCGAGAAAGAATCGCGCGATATCTCGGCCAAGTCTCAGATTTCTTTCTCGCAGTGACCAAACAATATTCTCCGATTGTTTCGCGAAACTTGGCCGTGGACGAACTTGGCTCTGTTTTTAAAAAGGAGCACTCGAAACCACTCTTCCCCTCGTCGAAGAAAGTAGCGTCTCTTTTCTCTCGCCGCGAAGAAGACGGCGTACTAACTTATTACGAAACAATTTGCAAGTCTTATGAGAGTGGTCGAGAGAGAGAGAGAAAGAACGAAGGGAGAAGAAAAGAGGAGCGACTGATGGAGGAAAGAAAGAGACGGAGGTTTGGAAAGTAAGGCAGCTTTTAAAGACTTTTAATTCGAGAGTAGAATGCCAGTTTCACGGTGTAATTTGAAGCAAATGTATCTCTGTTATATGGTAAATGTGTTGTTTTGAAATGAAATGAAAATGAAAGAGAATAAACGAAAAAAGAAAAACAAAAAATACGCGGATAGTCAAATATTTGGAGGTAATAAATATTGAAATAAAAGGAAGAAAGTTTTTTCCGGTGAATTATTAGTTTTTTACATTTATTAAAATTATATTATATTATATGTGCTCGTTTTATTCTTTAAGGATTAGCTTCGTATTTTAATACTTAATTAGAATCGTTGGATGGTTTGAGATTGTTAACTTGTGATCACATGTACTTATTGAAATCTTAATCTCGTAAAATATGTAATTCAATGTAAAATTGAGAAATTTAAATAATGTAAATTAAATTTAAAACAAACGTTACTCATGATTTAATAACGATCCAATAGCACATTAATTCATGTATTAATATTTTTATTCCCAATATTGTACAGTAGTTTCAAATACTATTAAAATTACCGACGAGAAGAATTTTTTACTCTCTCATCCTTTATTAAGCAATCTGTTTACAACAATTATTAACTCCCATATCTCCTCCCATGTTGAAACTGTAATCAATCATAACTTATCACTTCTGCCTATATCGAACAAAGTCCCTTACACGTTAAAGAACAACCTCCATTTTCAACCATTTCGCAACGATAAAACCCACCCATCTTTGACGATACCTTATCGTTAATAACCAAGAAACGTGTCCTTTATAACGCGATAATAAATTTATCACGCGCCTAATCGCATTTAAATTTTAATCAACCATTTGATCGACCATTTCCACTGCGTTGGTCACGCGAACAGTCACGAAAATTTCGATGAAAAGGCATGGGAACATCGTACGCGACAAACGTCGTACACCGACCCAATTTCCATTATATCCGGCGTACGTGAATTAGGATAAAATTAGCCTTATGTACAAAGAAGGGTGGAAAATCGATAAACACGACGTCGCGATCGGTGAATTTGCTTAATCGAGCAAACTGTTTTATAGGAGCATTTTACTGATTGCACACAGTGTGCGGCGTGGCCAGATGGGCGTGGTTCGATTATTCATCGTCGACAAAGCCGGCCATCTGTCTTTATACGTCTGACCATAAATGTAACGGGAAGAGGGTTGAAAATGCATCAACCTTTCACGCGATCGTATTATGAGGGGTACGATCTAGGGAGATTTCGTCGCGTGTGGGATGATCATTTTTGCGGGGAGGAGGGAGAGGGAATGGTAATGGACATTAGTCTAGTTTTTCGTTATTTTCGAAGAACAAGATTTCGTCCCTTGCCTTGCGTTTCTCCTCTGGCAAATAAGCGAAGTAATGGATACCCCCGTTGATGTACAACATCGTATATTCTTGAAATATTATACGAGGTATATGAGAATTTCGGTGGAAAAATGATAGAGATGTATGAATTTCTTTTTTTTCTTTTCTCTTTTTTTTAAGACAGAGAGATAAGTAGAGAAAGGGTAGAGGATTTTATCACAAGTTTTTAAATTTTCGAGAATATGGTAACATGGTTTAATATATGAAAATATATTTTTCTTGAATTAATTAATTTATCAACTGTTCTATTTAAAAGCTCGATTGGCTCTTTTTTAGCAGAATTTAATTACATGCGTATAATTTCGTATAATGAATTTTTAAGAATTGAATTTCATTTTTGCAAGAGTATATTTTATAATGCGTTACCTTAATTTGTGTCTTTCTTTCTTTTTTTTATTATTATTCTTCCATTTTCCACGATGCCAATTTCGCGTTGATTGTATTGAAATTAAACAATGTACACTCATTACACTTATTAATTATCTCGTTCCTGTGCTTCTACGATTTAATACTTGCACACGTTATCACACGTCACTATATACTGTCGCAATCAAACTCGAATAGAATATTCTCCTGCGAGACGAATTATCAAAATAAAAAAAATAACAAAAATAAACTTAACAACCCCCAATAACTAATACAAAATTTATTATTCTTATCGAAAAACGATTCAATCTCGAACTAAAATCAGAAAAAAAAGAAACATTAATTAAGAAGCATGGATTAATCGACTCGCAGAGCTACCCAATTCAATCCAGAAATTAAAACGATACGAGGGAGCGCGCAAAGCGAGCCACTCTTTCATAATTCGAGCGATTGTCGAAGCGTTAAACGCGGCCATTTAATTGGCGCCTGATCAAACGGTTTGGGACACGTCCGCGAGAGAATGGATCCATGTACGTCTCTATTCGTTTTCACGCTCCATTTGGCCGGGTAATTCGCGGCCTGTCGCTTTCAAACCGATCGAAAGTAATATTCCAACAACCTTCTTGTTTCGAGGCAAACAGCGGAAAATCTTTGACGCGGGTTGAATCCTCTAGGAAATTTTTTTTTCCGACTCGAACAACAAACGTACACAGGGTGCCATCTATTGTTCCCCGTTTTAATCATGCTCCTGCACTTAGTCACTCCTCGGTTTTATTCCGTGCTCCACAGGTTTTCGCGATTGCACGGGGTCAACGTTACTGCTCTTCTCCTCTGTTTTCTTTTTCTCCTCCCTTCTTCTCGTTCCACACACACACTCGTTTCTCTTTTCCTCGTATTCTTTTCACGAGTATTATTTTTTTTCTTTCTTTCTTTCTTTCTTTCTTTTCCCTCTCGTATTTTTCAAACGAGAGGGCTTGTCTTTCATCCACGAGAAAATGCTCAATGTAAGTCAATTTTCCAATGCGATCGACCATTGCATTTTTGTCTTCTTCTATCGAGAAGGCTGGCTCTTTGATCTGATTCGATCGGGTCTTTTGCATATCGGTAAGGATAGTTTGGTATACGTTGACACACATGTAGAGAATATGTTATTTTCGCAAGTTTAGAAAGGAGATATAATTAATTTGATCGATGGTTATTTAAGTTTCTTTCGAAATTTTGATCTCTCTCCTTTTTTTATTTCGTTATCCCTTTGAAAGATTCCTCCAAACGCGCCGATATTTTAGATCGAATATCTTTTCCATTTTCTATTTTCTTTCTGGATTTTCTTATTGAATTCTTTTTGTACATTGTATGGAATAGGAAAAATGGAATAGAATTTTATACAAACTTGAAACAGAGGAGCAATTTCTCCTCGCGATTCGAAATAATATTGTTTTTTTATTTTCTCCTGTTAGAATTTAAAATCGTCCCGAATAAGAAATATCGATACTCAAGAATTTCTCTTTCTTCGATCCCTTACCATAAAATACTAACTCGACCTTAAAAGGATTCGAACACACACTTATAAATAAAACTATCCTCTCGAGAGTTTTTGCTAATGGATATTGCATTGAGTCCACTGAACGATAATTCCCGTATCGATAGCAACTCTCGCAACAAGAAGGAAAAGAAAAAGAAATCGAGGAAGAACGTTGAATCGCGCGAAAGAAACGCGATAATTAATGCGAGCAAGTTCGTTTCTTCGGAAAGAAGGAGTTGGCTGGTCGTTAGACAGTCGATTTCCTTGGAAAATAACGTTTTTCTCGGCGAGAAACGTGTATCGTGGATGGAATTGCGCGCATGTGAATAACGATGACGTCGGCGCGGAGTCGTGAAAAGATTTGCTCGTCTCTCGTCGACCAAAGACGTCAGCCGGCCCGGAATTTTAAAGGGGGAAGATGTCTAAGAGGAGAGACGCCGCCTTTTAACAGGCGGAAAATTACGAGAACGAGGGAAAAACGGATTTATATATCAACGTCGGCTGTGCAACAATCCGTGACAAGCCGGTTATAACTGCCAATGAGAATTTGTCATTGGGATTTCGCTCTATGATATCGATCATGAATTTTAATCGAGGACGAAAGAGGGGTTGAAGTTCGTCCCAGAATGAAATTTTAACGGTGAGCCAAGTTTTAATAACTTCTGTTTGCCGAAATTGTGCGCAGTACCACTGTGATTTTAGAGATTCGATATTGGGAGCAGAGATCGTGCAGATTGTGTGAATTTAGTTTTAATTTTTTTTTTATTTTATTATACAATTGCTTTACGATATTCGAGAGAGAATCGATTTTTCAATTTGTCTCTCTTCGAATCGTTTTAAAATTATAAAATGCTCGAACACCGTATCACGTTCATTTAATTATTCGAATAATCTATTAACAACCATCCAAACCATCGTAATTCTTTCATCCTGCTCGTACATTTTCCTCGTTTATCTCCCTTGTTTCTCCTATCTTTTAATCCCCTCACAATTATCCTACTTTCCAAATCATCCTCTAAACGTTGAATTTCCGATGTCAGAGGCGTACCAAATTCACGAAACCATTAATCGAACGTGTCCGTTTTCGGAATAGGCGGTCATCGATTTCAATTCCGGCCCGCATAAATCCTGATAATTCTAATTCGAATCGAGGGGCCGCGATTAAGTATTTGCGTGGCACGTCGACAAATCTATTCTCCCCCTCCTCCTTTCATCGATAATCGATCGTTCCCTTTTTCGGCTACATACGCGCCCCGTCGAAAATTCATTCTTACCTTCGATCTTCCTTCGACTCGTTTCTCTTGATTCAGCTGAATCCAGGCGTCCCATCGATGCCTGTAGACAGTCAGGGTGTTCCATTCGTTCAACCTCACTGTTTGCGTGCTCCTCACTGTGCCGACTCCGCTCCCACAATCGAACCTTCGAACAAATACCTGGATTAGGCTTAGTTCCTTTCGGCTTATGGAGTCATGATTTTTTTGAGGCGAGGTTAAAAAGGGAATTGTGATCGATGAAAAGATGGTCTAGATTTTGATTTTGTACAGGAATGAATAATTAAAAATATTTTTTGAAGTGTTTTTATCTCGAGGCAAGAAAGAGAATCGAAATTGGCTTTAATAATTTAATCGTTTACTTTAAAGTGGAACGAATTATGACGAATGAAATATTTTTGACGATTAAAGAAATGGAAAAATATAAGAGCGAGAGTATGCTGATTAATAATTTAAGGTTAAGAATTTTATTAACAATCGTTAGAAAGATTGGTATTTTATCCGATTATTGCCATTAAATTTCTTCCCTCTTTAATATTTCTCTTCGGTTTTTCCAATTTAAGCTTTCCATGTTGTTCACGCAATGCCATTCATCTACTAGCAGGAAGTCTGGTTCGCCGCGAAACGTGGAAACGTACGAAATCGGTCGAATATCTTGAATTGTAAGGATTCATCGAGTCGAGAATCGTTTGTTTAAAAGAAAAAAATTTATTTACGGAATAATACAGTGAAAAATTTCTTTCAAGAGTTTTGAATATTTCGAATTGAAATATTCGAGATTTAGAATGAAATTAATGTAAAATCGATTTATATTGGAACAGGTCACGAAATTAAGTATATAAAAAAGGTATTTTAAAAAATAACAAAAATAGACGATTAAATTTTTTATTCTCTGAAATATGTTTTTCATTCACATTGAATATTTTAAATCGAAAAAGAATTGACTATTACGTATATTTTATAAAATTTGTATAGAATATTTTTTTACACATTTTTCTTTTTTACACGTAAAATATTTTATTTCAAGTATTTTATATTTTCCATTCATATTTTTTTTTTTTTTTAATAAAACTTTATCTCCTCTGGGGAATCGATAATGGGGAATAAAAATATTATAAATAAAAATCACAGAAATTAGAGATTAAGAGGAAACGAGGATAAATAAAATCTTCAATAGATTAAACTTTCATGGAAAAATATATATTACATATTTCATGAATACTCGTAAAGGCTTGGAAAATTCATAACTCATAATTTATTCATATGCTCATTTGGAATAAAATTTGGAATAAGGTACACACGATCAATTGTTATCCCAAAAACATTTTCCGATCGAAAACATTTCACAATCGTTCGATTGATTACCATAATGAACAAAACATTTCCAATTTCAATGTAGCGACGAACAGAATAGTTGATCTCTCGTTTCGAAATCTCGTCGCATTCTTAAACACCGCTTCCGGTTCCCTCGTCCCCTCGGATAATACGGAAAATCAGGTGCGCGTCGACGGGGAAATGAAAAAGCATTATATCTATTAACTATTCCATAACGGGGATGTCAATCAGTGTCTGTAAACGTGAGATTAACGACCACGAAGGTAACATGAAACTTTGCCGTACTGCACTGAAAGTAATAATTCACCATTACCTAACTTGGAGGAGAGAGAAATTCAAAATTCTTGAAAAATATGCAAAGCTATGTAACGACAATCATGCAATGTTATAAATTAAAAAATATTTCGCGTATCTTTTTCAGTAAGACAGATAATATTTGTTGTGACTAGGATTAAATCATTTTACCATGCAGCAGAGAGAAAGTTGTAAAATAATATATTCAAGATTAACAATAAGATAACTTCCTTCCGGGAAAAAAAATAGTAATTTTAAATATGTTAATAATTTAATTTAATTTAATTATTTAAAAAAGATTCATTTTGTTTCATTATAGTATTCTGTTTCCTCCAGTTATTATTACCTCCATTATACTTCTTCTCATATATGTTCCATTCTATTTATTATTTATTCGTTCCAAGCGAAACGAAGGATGGAAAAGGGGTCGTGCTTAGTAGAGGCAAGGGTTGGATTCTAAGTTGCGGTAATTATCACTGTCGGAGGGTAAACGACATGGTAATGAGAAATTTTAACGAGTTATGCCGACTGCAGCGTAAATCCTGTACAACCGAAGTACGTAATTAATAGCATGCTGCTTGGGGCACGCGCGTGCTATTTTCAAGTTTTAAAGCTCGCCCTCTACACGCAGCTCGCCAATTCGTCGATTTCAGTCTAAGAATTATAATGGCACCACGTTTTCGTTTCACCACGAACACTTCTTCAGTTTACGTTTCATTTACGCAAAAATTGCTTTTCCATCCTCGAGTGTTTACTTTTTCTTTCTTTTTTTATTAAATCACGATAGTAGATTTCATTTCATTTATGAATTATACAAACGAAATTTTTATCAAGGCTTGTTATTCTTCTCTTTTCCATGTTTGTTCGATAAATCAGGTTTGAATGAATTAACAATGGAACAGATCAATGTTGTAACTTTCAAGGAAAGATTGAATTTGTATCAAATAGATATTATTATCATTTCCCGTTCTATTCTATCGATCGTGCGCGTAATTTTTTAAACCGCATTCCATCACAATTCCGAAATTTTAAATATCTTACACAATTTTTTGCAAACGCAAACACGCTCACGTGTGCCCGAGATACAAAGAAGAACAATATAAAATCATTTTAAATGTAAACGATTCGCCTTATTTGCAAATCGTTATCCCGTAACGATCCATCCCCGAGCAGCTTAACGAAGCAGAATCTTTGCAATTTCCTCCCGCGATATATCTCAAAATTTCCTTTCTTTCTCTCGCTCAGCGAGATATACGTTAACAAAAAAAAATATTCATAAACGATATCCATCTACGAGTTATTATCACAAGTACGGTATTTAAAACAATTTAAACCGCGATGAAAGTTAGCGTGTTCGAGGGTGCAATCGCGAGAAAAGCCGATTAGCCGACGGACGATACCCGAAACGGAAATTCAATTTCGGCCATTGTTACGAGATATATATATATATATATATACATCCGTGAATGTAATACGGTTGGAAAAATAAAAGGAGTGTAAAATAACGATTTTTATCTTTACAGAAAGAAAAAAAAGAAAAAAGTGACGCAATTTTCGCCCGGTGTGAAATAATTAAGAATTTCCCTCGGGGAGATGACGACGAGGATCGTGACCCTGGCCTTGTTCTTCGCGATATAGTGACCCCCAGCATGCGAGATGCACTTGACATTTTTAGATGCACATGCTGTCATTAAAGAAAAGTCACGTAGTTCGCTATCGGGTTCGATATTCGAAGAACGAAATTGAGACGATTGTTGTTGAGCGAAAGACGATTCGGTAAGAAAATACACGTGCGTTGTATTCTATGGAAATTTGTTATAAATATATTTAATCAAACTAATCGGAGGGAGAATCAAATGGGGAATTAAATTTAATCGTGAATAGAACGGAAGATGGAAAACAAGTATATCTATCCTTCAAAAGTAAAAACCTAAACCTGATATCTCACATCGATATACCCAATATCAAAGCCAAACCTTTTTGGAAACCTTAACGGGTCAAGTGTTGAAAACAGTTACTTACCCCCCGCATATTCGAGATCGAGAAGAAAACGGGAACACACGTCCCCTCGAAAGAATCTTTTGGACACCGTCCAGGACTCAATTCCTATTTTTGTCTCGATCCTCGGGCTCACGCGATATTACTTCCGTTTCGAGCGCGCTCGTCGCTCGACCGTGCATGTAACCGTAATGCGGACATCCGTGTACGTGAAAGTGATTCTTTGAGCCTTCCACCCTCTCTCCCTCTTTATCCCCAGTCGAAAGACACAGAGCACGATGGGTTACGTGAACGCGGCTTAACCGAAGAAAAGACCACTCAGATTGGATAGGTAAGCCGGAAAACTCGGGTGGCGAGAGACTTTGTTCCAGCGTTGAAAGCGAACGGTAACTACACGGGCACAGATATAGGATCATGCTTCTTCTCCTTCTTATTTCAGCCCCGGCTGACTTGCGAGAAGATTTCATTTCGCCCGAAAGCGAATCTTCAGCCATCTCTCAACGCTTGGAAAGGAAATATTTTACGGTGGCGACGTACTGAGAATTGGGGAGGGATGATCGTGGTGTAACCCGAGTGTCGTCAGAGCGACGGGTTCGATTGGGATTAGGCGGGGAATATTTTCAAATTCGTTCGAAGGGATCTCGATGATGTAATTTGAAAAAAATACGTTGATGATGGAATATTTTGGGATTAGATGTAAATAATGTTGGTAACGTAAAAGATATATAATTTTCTTTTGCAAAGTCTTCGATTAAATTAGAAGCAATGTAATATTCGTATTTAAGATTTCTTTTCGAAGATTGATTTTCACAAAAGGTTTCTGTAAAGATCGATATCAGAGTCAGAAAGTAAATTCGATCGAGTACTTAGCCTCTAGACTAGAGATTTTTCTTTTTTTCTTTGACTGGTTAATATTCGAACGATGTTTGTCCAGTGCGAATAAATTTCTACGACTGATCATTTGGCGCACGGTTAATGAATTATGGAAATGAAATCGGCGAACGATTATCACGGCATCGTTGAATAAATTACATTCAGACGAGGCTTTTATTCTTTCGGCCCGATTATTTCCATAATTAAATAGAAATTTCCGTTTTCGAGGAAAACATATTTCAAGGCTTCGTCATTTTAACGGAACAAAGGCTTATTGATAATAAAATTGAATGCTAGTTGATATTGAAATTATGATATATAAAACGCAATAGACGTATTTATATATTGTTATAAATTTCTATAAGATATTTTCTACAATTCTAAATTTTAAATTGTATACTTTTGAAGATACTTTTATATATATATATATATATATTGGAAGAAGATAAATATTATGGACCATAAATAACAATTTATTATTATGAATGAATGTTGATGGCACGTAACGTTAAATATTCAGTAATTACAAAGTGCATTAACGAGCGGACTAAAGTGCGACTAAAAACTATGGCAACTCTCTCGATTATTTTAATGACTCTCGTTATTCTCTCGATGGCTTGCACAACTTTCTTTTATGACACGTGTCATATGTACATATGTGTTGAGGGGACAATGAAAAAACGATACAAAGATTGAAAGACGGATCAAACAAAAGAACATGTCGCGTGTTTAGAACTCGTTGCTCGTACATTTATATTTTTTCATTACATTACGCACGTTGTTAGTCTGCTATTATTTTCTATCTTTATATTATTTTTCATAAGCTGTTCAAATCAAATATATTCAAATATAATATCAATTTTTTCTGTAAGAGAAGAAAAAAGGAATAATTAGTTCTCAATAAATAAGTGAAAATTGAAATTTTTAGCAACGGATAAATTTATTAAATTATTTAATATTTTTCTTATCCCCTCCCCAAAAATGTTATACGATGATATTAAAATATATTGACGAATATTTTCTCTTTCACAATTTCAATTACAACGATGAAACCACGATATTTCTTCCAACTTTGCTGTTACACTCACGACGTGGAATTAAAACGTGAAATATCACAACGAAAAAGTTTCGCCAAAAACTTTACAAAGTGGCCCTTTAGGCCATGGTAATGAAAACTTGGGAAGGTAAAGGGCAACATTAACTATAAAAACACGGCTCGTCGACGTGGACAATCTCCGCCACGAGTCGAACTTCCGGATTCATAAATCGGCTGGTCGCCACGAGTTATTAAGCTGTAAACGAAAAATTAGCCGCGAACTGGAATCCTTAATTAATGGCCCCGTCAAATTTACACCACAAAATGGCCACATAGTCATTGCTGGTGAGTGTATACCGTGAAAGATGGCCGGGAAAACTTCTTTTCGGTCCCTTCTTCGCTTATTAAGAAAATGTAGTGGCGGCCAAGTTCATCAACGCGATACTTTATAGCGAGATCTTAAGAAGGTTTGTTCCTACGAGATGAAATTCATTTAAGAGAGAATTTTAAGGCTTTTTTAATTTTTACGATAAGTTTTTAATTTGTTACTTATTGGTTGAGTTCTCGTGATGAATATATACGTCGAGAAATTTATTATTAAGTGTAAGTTTATAGTAGAATTATTACGAGATACTTAAAAATGTTACGATATTGATAAATTTTAATTTGTAAATTTTATTTTATTTAGGGATATTTCATCTAATTTTAAATATTGTTTGTTCTGTTCGTTTATCAATTTTGCAAGTTTAAATTAATAACACTTTGAAGTATATTTCAAAATTTGTGGTATAAATTACGGGGTTGAATTATGCGGTAGTTGAAAATATGTGCTAATTAGAATTTTGTACGCATTGCATTGATATCCGCATATGTTATTATCGTAATGTAATAATTATATAATTAAGTGAAAATGCATATAGCACGGGAGAAACGAAAAGAAGAATTCTGGCAAAGATAATTAAAAATTCGCTGAGAAGCAGAGTGCAAGCACGCAACGAGCAACACGCTACGATAAATACAAACTAAACTTTTCGAGCCTGTTTGTATATAGAGAGGATTAAAAAAGACGATAAATTTTAAAATAACTACCCCCGAAACTTTAAACGAAGATTAATCCCACGAAAATCATGTTCTTCGTTTCTCGTCTAATTAAAAAAAATTTCAATAATTTCACAATATCAACGTCTTCTCCCCATTAATTCTTTTCCATAGATTCTTTACTAAAATAAAAAATAATTTTAATTTTCTGCCTTCAAAAAGAGTTCCTTTGAGAGTGGATCAAGGACCGTTATACACGCGATGGAGAAGGGACAGGCGTCTCAAGGATGAAAATTAACCCTTCGAGAGCAGACCAGCGTGTCTTCGAGTCGAGTTTCGTCCAAGTTTATCGATCACGCGCTCCTCCTCCCCCTCCCGATAGGGAAACGTGTCTCGCGGTAAATTGAAGCAAATCGCGGTTTCGCGCGAATCCTTTGATGTCCCGCCGCTAATAGGGCAATGAGGTTTTCGACCAAACTTCCGCCATATCGAGGCAAGTTATGGAAAGTTGGCATAATACTGGTGATATATGTCATCGACAGGGATGCACCCAATTTGCGGCCAACCGTTCGATTCGCTGTGCTCCCCCTATCGATCAACTTTCCATCGATACATCTGTTCTAAACTAACCTTTCGGATTTACAAATTTATTAAATCGAACGATAGCAATGGCTATTGATTCTAACAAATAAATCGAGATATTTAAATTTTTGTAAAAATTTTCGTAGAATCTATGGAGGGAGGAAGGTGTATGTAATTTCGTAAGAATTGCATGGGAAATGAATTATAATGATTTAATGGTTAATTAATTCAGGGTACTTAAAAAAATATGTACAATATGTTTTCATCACTAGATCGTGGAAATTTAAATAAAATGTACAATGCTCTGCAGAATGTACGAGATGAAAGGGTGAAACGTATTTTTAGTTCCATTTCTGTGCGCATAAAAATCTAAATTTGCATAAATACCCGCAATCTACTCGCTTTTAATTTCATAATAATGAAGTTATACGTATACTTGTATAATAACAATATTAACTACTTTAAAAAATCTTTAAAAAGCAAATTATCAAGTATCCTTCTCAAACTTGAGAAATACACTCACCTAACCGCACAGGGTAATAAAGAACCTTCCTAACTCACTTTCCAAACTCCTCTTCCCATTTTTCAACCAACCCTTTCGAATAATCACACTTCGATCGATCAGCAATCCACTTTCCACCCAAGCTATTTTACATTTTATCCGAATTATACGCGATATAGGAGGCGTAATATCGTTACCTGAACTCGATGAATCCGTGATGCAGAATCAAGGCCATGAAGTCACCCTGAAGATCGTCCCTCTCCCCGGCCAGAAGCAAGATACCATCCCACGCCTCGGGACGGAATTCCAGTTCCAACTGGACGTGCTTGTATGCGGCCTTCAACGCGGGAAACGCAAGCCAACCGGAACCTGTGAACCTGGGCGATCTTACCTCGGCCTCTGCAAAAGTAAAAAGTTTTCCACCGTTAGAAAGTTAATTGTTGTTATTATTAATGTTTAATAGATTCGATAATGATTGACAGTTGACAAAATCGCTTATTTTTTCTTGGCGGATCTCAGAATAAATTTTATTAATTAGAGTTAATTTCTTTAGTTTCGTTGGAGAAACGAAGCGGACAGAGAATTAAATTCTTAAAGAATAATTTCATTCTATTTTCCTCGATTGTCCTACTCGTATCTTTTATTTGACTGATAATATATTTGAATAAATATCCCATTGCACAAAGGAAGGTATAATATTTGTGTACATACGTCAAATAATACGATGTTTTCTTTCAGTTTGGTATTAAAATCTTGATAGAAACGATTCTCGTTTCGAGAGAACGTAAATAAAAGCCAGAGTATCCAGATACATTGGAAACAAAGCGGTTGCTTCGAATCGTGGCCCATATTTCGTTACCCACTTATCCCCTTCAAACTAATTGCCCCATATATCGATAAACCTTGGACTGCGAAAACAGAACCTCTCCGTCTTCGTTCCCTTTTTCGTCCCCGCCCATTCGAGGGAACGAAGAAATATGGTTCGAGGGTGGTGGAATAGAGGAAAAGCTGGGAATCGAGAATTTCTGAGACAGGATAGTGGAACGTCCTTCACCTTGGCTAACACAGATCCAACCAAAGGATACAGTATAGTACAGGAAAAAAGAAGGGTGCTCTAGTGCTCGTCGTACACGTAATTTGAAGGGTGGCCTATAAATCCTGGAATGGAAAAACTTGTGTCCATAAGAGGAATGGAATAACTGCTCGTGATCTTTCGATTTTATAACAAAATATACTCGACATGTAGTAGTAATGAAATTGTTATTAATAAACAAACTTACCTTTTGTAACATAATTTAATAAACTTTCGCATGATTCCATTATTTAAATTAATTTTTGTTTCAGGAAACTTTGACAAAATTTATATAAATCTTGTACACATTGTTATTTCAAAAAAGGAGAATTTTAATCACTTTAAATAGATAGAAGTTGGAACTTGATACAAAAATAACTTTTGGAATAATTGATTTGATCGAAATCGTGGACGATGAAGATATTTGATTAATTTAATTTTTCGCTTCGATTATTAAAATTCGGCCTTCACGAATTTCCTTCGATGGCGAACCCGTACGTTTTCCACGGCACGGTGTTACAACGTTTAGAGCGAAAGGGAGGATGTAAATGTATTTGATACACGAGTGCTCGAGGACGAGAGCGAGTTAAGTCAATTTAATCTCGCGGTTTTATCTCAGGTAAGTCAATATCCGGGAAGGGAAATAAGAATACGAGGTTAACTCGATTTCCAGGTTTAATTGGCCACCGCCATCATGGATCTGGCAGTTGTTCGTTGCAATTAACTCGATGTAGATTAAAGATCGTATCAAAAATAACTTATGCGGATTATTATTAATACGATTTCGTTAAAATTTATTTTCTCAAGTTTTTTTTTCAATAAGCTTCACCTATGGAAATCTGTGGAAAGTGTGCCTCTTCCTCTGTACCTTTCCCCGTGGTGGAATCAAAGTAAGAGACTTGAAAGGGAATCAGAGAAGCGTGGATACAGGATTAATTTCATATCGTGCGAGCGAAATTTCATTTTCGCATTTATCTTTCTTGGAAATTGTATTTCTGTTTAACGGTATTAGAAAGAAAAAGTAATTTAATTTGGACAATGAAATTTTTCATATATATATATATTTCAATAACACGGTTAATTAAAATGAATTATATAAAATTTCATATTGTGACGTTTTAATTTCTCTTTCTCCCTTTTTTTTAATTTCTATTCGTTTGAACGGACGAATAATAAAATAAATTTTGATATACATTTGGCAAACGTGTCGAGAGACTGTTTTATTATTTTATTATTATTTCTATTATCGTAAACAAGAATATACAATTTTTTATTATTTAAAGTTCACCAGTAGAACGTATTATTATAAATTGTAGAATACGTATATATCGCGAAAATGAGAGGAATCTTTATAAAAGTTCCATCTCTTTTCAATTCTTTCTTCATCACAAAAAATCCACAGGCTAATCGCTACGAGCTAACAGAATTGAAAGAAGAGATACGCAATCGCAGCTAATTTAAAAGAAAAAATCGTTGGAGGCAAAAATGGCAATAAAAAAGTATCAAAGCTTTGTTTTGCAATAATTCGATGTTAACGGATAAAGCGGATCCGATGAAAAATGTCGCGAGAATTGTCTTTTCATCTGGAGAACCTGGTCGACAGGCTGCAACGTGATATCGTTCCACGTACAACGGTTGTGTAAAAGTGTCGTGGAAAACCGTGGGCAAAAAAAAAAAAAAAAGAATCGGGAAAACCGCGTTGAATTCGCGCGAACATTTCAGATATCATCCTTTGTCACGAGTATCTCGTGTTCGAGCACAGGGGATTAACGATTTACCAATTTCTCTGCTTCTAAAATTTATTATAACATCGAACAATTCGATTGGATAATTTCTCTTTCTCCGCTTTTCAATTTCAAGTTATTTCGAATTAACTTCTTTACACGAGATCAAACGCGGAGAACGAAAATGTCACAGCGAGTAATGGTGTATTTTTGATTTCGAATTGTAGTAGTTGCGTCGAATTACAATTGGACACATTTGTTGCTTGCACGATTTTCAACGTTTTCGAGTTACTTCATTATACGTTTAAACCGCTTAATCCGACCGTTTATTGACATCGATTGAATTATTCACTTGTTTATTACTGGATCTCGATTGGTTTGTTTGTTGCCGCGAAACGTTTTGATTTCGTTTTGAATCGCATTCAGAAAATAGTCAGTCGTTGCTTGTTTTCTTTTAAATTCTGCAAAAATTTGGCGAGAAGTTGACAACGGGCGAAAATTTGACGGCTACGCTTTTAAATTTGCCTTTGAAATTCTGATATAATGGACGATTACATTATTTAATCGGTTTTTTCCCTTCCCTCGATATTGATATTTAACATTAATTTCCAATGTTCGATATTACTAGTACAAGAATAATTTCCAATATTAATTTTCGATATTCAATTTCGATGTGGAATATTTAAAAGAAAGGAAAAAAGTGATAAAGATCAAGGAGGATATTTTTTAAAGTAAATTTCTACTTTGTATTAAAATCAAGAATTATTAAGATGTATCCTTCGTGTCGATTATGGAGCAAATTATATTATCCAGATAAAGAGGAACATCCAGATTTCGAAATTCGATCGAGAAACGTCGCCGTTATAATACATGCATAGAAACTTGGCGGATAACGAACCGGAAAATCGCGTTATTTGTATTCCGGTGGCGCGAAAAAATTTCAACCGGTATTATTCCCCGACTTTCATTGGATCTTCCTTAACTTTAATATATACATCGATAAATTCTTCTCCTCTTCCCTCAACAATCCCGCGTTTGGGGATAATATTAATCTAAATACGCGATAAAAAGAGAATTTATCTTGCGCGAAAAGATCGCATCTTGGACAGAAACTCACTGTTATCACGTACGTGTGATACACTTCCGTGATCGTGCCACGGCACATTTATCGACGAAATACACGAAATACCTGTGACTGACCTACCACGAATTCAATGGGTCGGTATCCTCCTGTCATTTTTTCCCCTTCCACGAAAAGAGATCAATCCAAATTATATTATAAAGTTAAAATAATAATTATAAAAAGCGAATGAAATTGAATAAATTTAAATTCGTAATCGTAATCGGAAACTTCGATATTTTAACGTGAGAAACACGGGAATGAATTAAAAATTTTGTCATCGAAATGCTGTTGGAAAATAGAGGGAAACGCGCAATTGAAGCTGCTTTTTGAATTATCCCGATATCTCAATCGGTTGCCGAGATATAAGAGTTGAAAGTATCCACGTAGCGCTTAAAATGGTGCGGAAATATGAACGGAGGCGCCATCTATATTTTTTCCTGGAAACGAGTACTACTGCATTTCTAGGAATCGCGTCTGACGCTTGTCTGCAGTTTGGGATAGGTCAGTGAGACGAGGCGCGAGCGAGAGTTCCGAGTAAACGATAAGGACGGCGATAGTAAATGATCGAAAATTACACTTCTCTTTACACGACGATATCTCGGCAACCGGAAGTCGTATCGAGATAAATCAAAAAGGGTTTTAAAGTGGAAGGTTCCCCGTTTCTAACGGTATTCGACTCATCGATTAAAAATCATTATCTTCGGAGTTATAGCGGTTTAAAAATTTCCTAATTTCAATAGGATTTGAACGAGTTTTAAGGTAAATCACGTGATCATTTCTGGGAAAATATTGCTTGTAACTATGTTACTGGTGTGTTGATGATTGTGAGTCGATTTAAAAATTATTCTAAGTCGATTCAAAGTTATCTTCGATTCTTAATTAAGATTTGTTGCGAAGCAACATAATTTTTATTTCAAAACGTTTGTATCCCGTTTAAATTTAATTAATCAAAGTATTTGGAGAGGTTTAAATAACTGCTTGCATCGAATTTTTAATCTGAATTTTTAATTTTCTATGATATTTGACGAATATTTTATTTATTGGCTAGCTCGCTGCAGATTGCTCATTCCATTAACAATATTCTAGTTACATATAACTTCAAAAGCTTTAAAGCAAACGCAAACAACCTGAGAAACTTACGGGGTATACACACTGTAGTTTTCAAGTTTGTTGCAATTAAACAAACTTGTTTCCAAATTATGACACTATTACACGTTCAAGTAAATTTCACCGAATCAACAAGTCCACCAGTTTAATATTCATACTTCATTTTTAATTTCATTGAATTAATCAACAATTCCATTGAATTAAATAAGATTTATGTCCCAAATGATTTTTCTTTTAAATCAAGAACAAACCAATTAAATATTTTAAATTTCATTTCAGTTATATGCTGGGAATATAGAACTATTTTATACACTTTGTTTTCCATAATATCGCAGATATAATTTCATTTTAATTTTCAATTATTTCCAAATGAAAAACAAACCAATGTGAAATCATAAATCTACATTATTCCAATTAATATATACATCTGTTGAAAACACAGAAATATTTTCTATGCGGATAATTTTCAATTAAAATTTAATATTATGAATAAATATGCGTGAAATATACGTTTAACTTTCTTTGCAGTTTAATTGATTTTATTTCGTTTATAAATGTCAGAATATATTTCTATAATAAAAAATTGAAAAAAAAAAGAACAAAGATAAGATTCGTTTTTCTTGCAAAAAAATTTTTTACTTCCATAATTTTCATAATTATTTATCATCTTTTTGTCAAACTTCATAAACATCCTCTGTATCATCTTTCACAAAATTTCCTGTGGCAAGGAGCTTTGTCATTTCATCCTCGACTCTGAATAAAAATTTTATTACTCGGGGGATGACCTAATATTTTACACCCTCGGTTTCCATCGCAATTTCATGGGCTTAATATTCCATTGTCCGATCCTTATAACGTTTATCGCGTTTATCAAACGCGAAAGACACTCGACCAGGAGTTGGTGAATTTTTGAAAAATTTCAAAGCCGCAAATTTCGCGTAAAAGCTTCTTACCTAAAGTTGCATCCCCCATGGGACTTACGCGAATATTGAAGCCATTTTAGACCACGGTAAACAACGGACAATCAAGACATGAAAGTTTCAGCAAGCTGGATTCATCGAAACTTTTCTGCTGAAGATGCTTTTCTTCTACCCTCTGATAAATAAACATTTAACGACGATAGTTACGAAAGCTTTGAAACAGTTGTGAAGAATTACGACTCATTTTTCAAGATTTTTTCGATCTCTGTATAAATATTAGAAAGAAAATTTTATATTATGACAGAGAAATATGTTAGAATAAAAGAATTATTTATCGTAAACTTATATTGTAGAGTTTGCAAATAATTATTGAAATTTAAAATTATTTCTGAGTTTAGTTATAGTTATTGTGAAAAAATTATCACAAAATTTCTTGTTCAATTTATTTGTTGTTACTTGTTATTTTTTTCTTTGGATTATATATATATGTAATTCTTATTTAAATTAAATTTGCAAAGTAAATAAAAACTTATTTTTATTATATATTCTTTTGGCGAAAAAATGTCACAATTTTTTTCGTTATCTAATATTTCGTACATTAAATAATTTCTTGATAAAACGATGAAAAGGATCGATCGCTTGAGGCAATGATTTGAACAGACATTATTTACAGCTTTTTGAAAATTCAATTCTAACTATGCGTATTTTCGGACACGATATTTTTTCGAATAATTTCTCGATTGTTGGAGAGATGGATTTAATTGATATTTAGATTCGTTTAAATGTAGTTTATTCGAGAAAATTGGTTATGTATTTTAATTTAATAAGAGAAAATGGAGAACAGAATGAATAAATTTTATAATTCAAAGAGTTTTTGATCAACAAAATTTAATTATTCCATAATTTATAATTGATCAAATCATTTTCGTTAAATTCCTGTTGAAATTACTTCTCCATGGTGAAAATTTAAAATCTTCTGCCCCAGAAATATCCCCAATATATTATAATCTCGAAAAATTTTGTTTAATCACTTTCACATTTATAATTGTAATTTTAAACAAACGTTCTAAGTGTTCTGATATTTAAAATATTTAAGTCAGCAAATTTCATTTAATCCTTCGTGAAATTTCATAGTTTAAAAACAAAATTTCAAATTATGAGCAAAATTAAGAGTAACGTCTCTCAGTTAGACAGTTAATGGCCTTTTGAAGAAACTTTGTAATTCGTTTTAAAAAGCAAAAGAAACGTTGGATTAACTATGCAAACTTCTAAAGAGAATACTTTGAAGATTTTTTTTCCCTATTAACCTTATTTCATTTTTTCCAAAACTCGTTACATTATTTATTTATAAATCGATATTAAAATACGATTGAATAAATTATTCCCTCCCAAAAAATTCCAAACACGCCAAACTCGATATAAAACTTAGGTCGAATTGATAATCACTATCGTCCGTCCAGAGGACATAATAACACGTTCTCGAAATAAGATGCGACAAAGGAGGGAAATGGAAGAAAGAGAGGATCGAAATTATCGAGTCGACGGGATCGGTAACCTTTCTGTTCCACGTGTATGATCAGTCACTTTGGCCCACCGCCAAAACCAGTTCCTCGCTGGGGCCTCAATTAACCACTTCACTTGCCACGAGGCGCGATTTATCGCGCGTGTAGGTTTGCAAGCTATGCCAAACAGAAGTATCGCTGATCGAGCTTCCATCTGGTGATATAATATCGCAAAATATAATATCGTCGAATACGAGATCCATCGAACCATTATTTGAACCATTTCGCGATCGTTCCAGACGAAATTTAATATTTCTTTACGAAATAAGAGATTTGAGAAATTTTTAAGAACGATAAAAATCAATTGTCAATTTCATTGTGAAAATCAAAACTTTATTTTTGGAATAAAAATATTCAATAAGCTATGAAATCTTTTATAAATATATTTTTTTTTTAAACTTACTCTCGTATCATTCCTTTCGTACATTTCTCAGCATCTCAACAATCTCTCGAATAATTTCATTAGAATATTTGCTTCGACTATCTTTTTCAGCTCGTTTCGCTCTAACGATCTCAACAACCTTCCCTCATTTCTTTTTCCCTTCCCCTTCTCTAAAAAGAAAGAAGAAGAAAGACAAAAAAAGATTCTATACGATGTTAATAATAATCTTACATATACACGCATGTATTCAGTATATCTTCATATACTTATATAATTTTATTTCATATAAAGTATAATAAAATGGAGCAGAGAAATCCAAGCTCTAAATTTTCAATATTTTGTTCATTCCTTCAATAAATCTATAATTTTACAGAGTAAAATTTTAAATTATAAAACATTCTAATACAAAATATTTTTCAAAAATTACATTTCAAATATAAAAAAGGAAAACAATCTCAGTTAATCCTTATATTTCACACAATTCAGTAATGTAAATATTCGAATATTTTTGTTATATACACGTATATACACATTTGCATGCGAATCGGTCCCAGTTTATCAGACACAGTCGAGCAGAAGCGGAAGTTCCACCGGTTAATACGATTCTCGATACGAAACCGCGGTCAATTTAAGATTCATCGGGGCGTGAGACTGTCTCGAGTGTATAAATCGCAAGGAGGATGTTCCTTCCCCCTCTGTTTCGTCCCCCACGACTTGAAAAGGACGACGTGCATCCAATTTGATCGATCGTTTCAACGGGAGGGGCGCCTTTGTGCAAATTATTGCTACGAAGAGATCCCCTCCTCGCAAACTAAACAAACAATCGTCATCGTTTTACGTTCGCGTCGCGAAGAATGTTAATAAAATTCGTCTCTGCTTTCTTCCTTTTCTCTCTCCTCTTTTTTTCTTTCTCTTTTATTTATTTATTTTTTCCCTTCTCTGATTTTCCTCCAATTCGTTGCGGTCGACGTTGCTACTCCGTCAATTTCTTCCCTTAATTGCTCGCTTCTTTCCACCGGTTTCTTCGCCTCCTCCTCTGTTTCAACTTCTTTTCTTCGAGTGCATGCCCTTTCCCACTCCCTCGAAACTCTTTACTTCCGGTCTGCGGTATTTCCAACCGTGGTCTCGGGATTTTCTCTACCTCGGTTGTTTTAACGGCCGCTTTTATACGGCTCAGTTTACCCGTTACGTTTCTTTTCTCGCGCTTTCCAACATTCCGTTCTTCTTTTTCTCTCTCTCTTCTCTTTATTTTCCGCCCTTTTGTTTGCCCGTATACATCGCTCTTTAAATCGCCACGTTAACCGAACTCTCGTTCTGTTAGAGATATTCCATTGTTTTGCATTCTTTACAGGGAATTTGGAATTTGCGGATAGACATTCAATTGTTGGAACACGAGGAAGAACGAAACGAGGATGAGGGATAATATCATTATCATTTGATTTTTGTCAACGACAAACGGACAATTAAACTTTATGATCCTGAAAATATTACACTCTTGTAGAAAGAATCCAATTTTTCTTGCAAAGATTTCCATTTCGATTCGAAAGGTATCGGTATCCCACCCCTTTTGAATAATTTCAATTCATCCATCCGCTTGAAAAAAATTTCTCAAACGTCCGCAATTTCCTTTACAACCCCCTCCGCCTATAGAACAGTAAAGAGAGGCCAATTATTCTTTCTCTCGACACCGTCTGCATGCAAGAATTTTCAAAGCTCGACAATCTCGTTCCAAGAAAAATATCCAACGTTCACAAGGATGTATTCCATCGGTTTTCGGTATGGCCAGCAATTTGGTCACCCTTTTATTCCTCGAGGAACATCGGTCGAAACGCAGCCGACCGCTCTGCGAAACAGAATGAAATGATCGCGAAGCATCTCGGCGGAAGAGCATATTTTGTTCATCTTCCCGGATGTGCAAAGGAATAAGGGGAACGAGGGGGTGGAAGATCGATGGAACAACGTGGAATTCGTTCGATTTCGACTGTTTTCGAAGAACTTTTAACGCAACAGCTGCCAAAGTTGAACCTCGATTTTTGCTCCGTCGAAAGAGACTTCTTTCTTTATTATTTATTTATTTTTTTTCCCTTCCATTTTTCTCCTACGGAGAAAAGTATAACAATTATATCGTCAGTTTGAATCGTTGTTGAACGTCTGAAAGCTTTTCCTTTTCGAGAAGGAAAGGTATAATTATAGTTTTTTTTCTTTTATTTCGATGAAAATTCTCGATCCTTTTTCCTTATTTTCTTCTCCTCTCCCTCTCCCCCCACTTTTCGAAGAAAGAGATTAGCTGACAGCTTCGATACGTACGAATTAATAGGGGAAAATACCCTGGAGAGCAACGTGTATATATATAAAAGAAAAGTAACGATTCGATGGAAACGTGTAATTATGCAAAAGCGAGACCGCCAGGGAACGAGTTTTCTCGTTTCGATCGGATCTCCACGCGCGTCAAATTAGCCGGTTTATCGAAAATTACACCGCATACACTATGATTACAGGACGCCTACGTGGATATATGAATTTAATGCCCCTTTGCACCGCGTCGAATCAGCAGGATAAGAAGATTTAAATTTTGATAAAAAAGAAAAAAAAAGAAATAATCATCTTTCCTCCCCCTCTGATGAAATATAAATTCATCACGAGTGCATTGGAATAATGCACAAGGTCAAAATTTAAATATCAATCCTTCAGGAACGAATCGAAAAGGAAAATAAATTTCAAGCTTAATTATACTCGAAACAATAAAATTGCATATTAGTATCTGTCGAGTATGTCTGCACGATGTATTATTAATGTATGATACGACACGATAAAAGCACACGTGTTTACCTTGGAAAGTTAATTTCCATTAAATTAAAATCAAAGTTCGACACTCTCCTCGACGATATTAACGCGATATTAAAATGATGCGCTACGTTCGATATTCTGCTCTTTATTTCGCCACGAAAGTAAGATTCGGTACGCCAATGGTTGAAAAACCGTTAAATCATGGACATTTGTAAAAAGGGTTTTGAATAAGTAAGGTGTACACGCGGAAAATCCAGAAAAATTAATTATAACGGGGGTTGAAGAGGGAAATGGCGAAATAAGAGACGGGGGAAAAAGCGTATGAAATAAATGGGGACCGATTCTCGAAAACCGGCGTGGCAGTAAATAAAGTCAATCTCTTTTTCTTATTCCAGGATTCCTCGTATTTCCCGCTTTTGCTCAATTTAATTTAAACAATGCGCCTGCCATTTTTACGCGCGCCACCCTAATCCGGATTACTTCGCCTCCCTTTTAACCCTATCTTCCTCCAAACGCGTAAATACCTGAGTGAATAATTAACGCGCCTTAAAACATTTCTGCGAAATTTTTCGAAAATTTATCATATGTATTTTTGGAGAACGTAAGAAAGGAATTTTAATATAAAGTGTGTGAATCGATGGAATTTAAAGGAATCCAAGAGGAAATCCAAATCTAATAAAGATCGAGATTAATTTTTGGCTAAAATAAACGCAGAGTTAATTTAACCCTCCCCAGAGAAAATTGTACGGAATTATCTTATCCCTGATCGTACGTAGAATTACAAAAACCCTTCCTCATTTTATTAAAACGCTTATAAGACCCAAAAACATACAAGGGATGTTTATCATCGACGTGACTGCGATGCAAGATTATAAAATAAAATTGTTAATGCCCAAAACCGAAAGATTTATTCGATATTATCGATTATTAATATCCGGTTAATTACTTTTCTAAAGCACTTTATACACAAACAAAATTGAAATCATTGATTTTTACGTTATATATATATATTCAAACGTAATAACAATCTCCGTTCCAATCGAACATTTACAATCAATTATATAAATCAGAAAAGGAATTATTTTTCTTTCTTTTCCTCCATTCGTCCGATAAAATACCGCGATCAATTGGAGTGCAAAGCGGATTTTCTCCTTTCGAATACGACGAAAAGTCGAAAATTATTATTATAAAAATCCAATTATCGCATCCCCGATCAGCAACGGAAGACAAAGAAATTTGAAACGCGAGAGATAAAACACGCGCGTTGGAGTCAGCAACTCTGGAGCAAGGGTGTAACGCAGACGGGGGTTGGCGAGTTTCGTGCTTGGAGCGTGGATCCGTCCAGGAGAAGGAGGAGGGGAGTAAGTGGCCGCGCGTTCACGTGTTCACGTCGCGGGGGCGTGTAAATGAAAAATGCAGCGGCGGAAAAAGAGCGTGGGATATATTTCCAGGCGAAGAAGGGTCGCCCCTCCATTAATGCCACCCTATTCCGGCGGGGTTGATAATGGTTTTGAACGTGTTTGCGCCCCGTTCCCCCCGCGCGAAAGTGCACTTTTGCCCTCCCCGGACCTTTGTTTCCGGGGTCGTCCAAGGAGCGGAGAAGGGGATATGATGTTGTATCGAATTGAATTTCGCATTTTCGCGCCAGGTTTTAATTATCTTTGGCTTTTAAACGGGCGTGATTGACGAGAGGAAGGGGGATAAGGGCGTGGACGAGCGTTGGGGTGTGAATGAAGAGCGTTTGAGAAAAGAGGGTGAACGAGCACTCTTGAGGTTATTAGAGAATTTTAGAGAAATGGAGTGGCGGTAATATTGTTGGAGTTTAAAAAAGATTTATCGCGACAAAGGGGTATATTCCCTTCGAATTATTAACTCGTGAGAAAGTGAAGTGGGCCAGGCTTAATCGAGCGTATCGGGCAATTAGTCTAATAAAAATGTTTAAAATTTTGTTCCAGGATTGGAATAATGACGATTTGGAATTATATATCGTTAGAATTTCACCCGCTCGACCCACGAAACATCAGATTAATTATTTGCCACGATTCCTAGATTTTTGAATCGAGGTTGTGGAATGGCTTTATCATGGACGACAATATTCTGCGGAATTATCTTTGGATCGCGAGGCATGCACGAGGAATGAGGTGAAAGCGTAAATAAGGAATGGTGGATCGAAGCTTGCCTCATTCACGAAAATTGGAATTTCTATGGAAGATTCCTCGCGTAGTTTTGGTAAAAGGAAAAAACTGTTGCTCAAACTGTTTTTTTACGTCTCGCATATGTGTAACACATGTGCCTGGCCTCCTGGACGAATCTTGTAGATTATATTTTTCCATCAGTTCTGTCTAACAGACCGTCAAATAACTTGCAATTTCTAAAATTTATATTTATGAAATTCAAAAAATGTTTTCGAAAAATCGTATTATTTTTATCGATGGATTTTTCCTATTTTTACCGAATACGTGTCTGCGATGTAATTTTCTTCGGAGCAAAGAAAACCTTTTCCCAGGTTTACATTTCGAAACAACTAAAATAACTTCAAATTGACCGGAAAAAAGTTTCTTCTGGCCAACTGCCAAACCTTCGACCACGTCCAATTATCGATCCTCTTCGATTTTGAACCATTTTTCTTCCATTCACTCACCTCTTCGATAAAAGAAACCCGCTATTATTCCGTCCACGAGACGATTTTAATCATCTTTAATGCCGAGATCAGGCAGTGGACAGGTGGACTTTAATACGTGTCAAGTTTTACGACGTGAGTTAGGTTTATAACAAAAATCCGACTTCATCGCCGTTTTCGAAAGTTAAACCTTATAATACCTCTCGTCCTTATCCTTCGGGAATAAAATCTTCGATACGGTCAAACCTACTTTTTCCTTTTTCTTTTACATGTCAAGAATAATCCTTGCGAGAATAATCTTCGAGGAAAGTTTAAAAGTTTGTATAAAATGAATCTTTGATGGGATTTGTAACTCTCTAAAAAGATACTCCATTTCACAAAAATTCCAAGAAAATTCTTTTAAACCAATTTCCAAAATATATATCTGCCCAATAATATCCTTTTAAACTCCCGTATTATTCATCGTTCCCACGGTCGAACGCAAATCGTATACACACGACGGAACAAAATAAACAAAACTAGGCGAAAGTTATGATAATCCGTGGATCTCCTTGGGCCGGGCGACGACGAACAACAAGCGTTATCAGTATTATTCCCGCATCGAAGCGAGCCGGAATCTCTCATAATTAGTTCCACTCGCGTCTGACAATTAACAGGCTGGTTGGAGGCGGTCCGTGACACGAACACCGCCAATAATCGTACCGTGCAAATCGATGGCCCATTAGAAACACACGCCATCCCTTTTACACCACCGAAAATTATTGCCTCCAATTATCCCGCTCGAGTTATTGATTGAACATGGACCCGTCCGAATATTATATTATTACCCCAATTTGATAACGCAAAAACTGTTATCCGTTAATTGATCTCGAGGGGGAGGCGATCATCATCCGGCTTTCTCTTCCGGTAAGTTTCTTATCTCTGGATATTGGATAGGTTAGGTAACGATTCGAGGTTAAATTGGATCGTACCCGTTTGCAGATCCGTCGAGCTCTGGTTTGGAGGAGGATGGGAAGGTAGAATCGACGAGGATCGTCGCCAAATGCACAAATTGCGATTGCTTTGATTCGATTTTCAAATCGATCCTTGTTGATTACCTCGAATTCGAGTTTTATGACGTAACTGCCTGCTTCGTTAAAGTGGATTTATTGTTATTCCCTTTGAGATGCAACACGTTGCAAACTCGTACAATTCGAGTGATACATTAACAGTAACTTTAATTCTATTGTTATCATCCAGGGATCGTTTAATCCGTTTAAATCAGGAAATCTTGAAACGAATGGAACGTGTCTTAGGATTATCCTATTTTCTACGATCTCAGCTTTTCTTGGAATATAATAGGAGTGCTAATATCTTGTCCACTCATTGTCAGCTACAATTCTCTAATTTATATTTATTTTTTGAATAATATTTTATATACGAAAGGGAAGAAAATTATCGTGTTATATTAAATAATAACAAGTTTTCAATTAAATCGAGAAGAAACGACACGTAGAAATCTTGGCGAGTATCACAAACTTTTCAAAAATCCACGAGAAGGACGCAAGAATAACGAGGTTGAAGATAACGCGATATAAATAAAAAGAAAAGAAACGAGCATCTAAAATCAAACGTTCATCAATCTGGAAGCATCACGAACCCTCTCTATCCCTCTCTATCCCCCTCCACCACGAATCTAATTAACTCGCAAGCCACACGTACCCATCTATTCCCTAATTACCCCCAAACTGCGCTAGAGAGCGTAATAAATCGCCCTCATTAGCAGCGGTCTCTCGATTAAAAGCAAAGGAAGATGGAGAGAAAAAAAAAAGAAATAGAAAGAAGCTGGACCAAAATATAAATTCGAGCAAACAGACTCGTCGTCGCTAATAAAAACGCGGGATACGACGACGGGGGAGAAATTTTCTTCGCGGGAAGGGAGAAATTTAATTAACAACGAGATGGAACGAAAGGGATGTATGGTGACTGGCCATTAAAACGGAATCAACGGCACACGGCGAACGCCTCGAAATCGTTTGGACGCGAATCGTCGGAAGGGAAAACGGTGAAACATCGGTGGTGGACGGTCGCCTGTTCGTTTGATATCGATTTTGCAATCAAGAGGGGGAATTGTACGTTTTCCACGGGCACGTACGTTCATGACTTTTCGTCGAGTACGTGTCACGTCGTCCACGTGGCACGTTCCGTTTAATTTGTCGCATCGGTTCGAGAAAGGAAGTCGATTTAAATTCTACGTATGACCGGTTGTTAGACGATCCTGCCTCTTTATTTACGCTCGCGGTGTGAAAATATGCAAACGATCTATTTGCGGATAACTGTGACGCGAATGAAGTGGAATCGTAAATAAAGTGGATGTGAGTGAAAATAAGGGGAGTTGACAATTTTTTTTTTTTTTTGACAAGTTCAGTATCGATATATTTTCTTTACAAGGAAAAAGAGTCGAATATATGTGGCTAATTTTATTTATACAATTTATTTATACATCGACACATACTTTGGGAGAAATAAACGTGCAAATAATCATAAGTCTTTTAAGAATTAATAAAAAAGAACGTATCGATGGTACAAAGAGAATTCTAATTATTTTCCACGATAGATTCTTCTTTACGTCCTCTGACATACATCCGGGATCACGTCGAGACACGATACAGTGTTGATTTAAAAAATGGAATTTGTTTTTTCGCGATTAATGCCGCGTTTCTCAGTGTACGTAGAGTTGTCGTTGTCGAGCCGGCAACTTGATGGATTACTCGTTCATGAGAAATGGGGAAGAGAGAGTTCCAATATAGTTCAATGTAACGATGAAGGCATGAACACGATAAGAAAAAAAAAAAAGAAATAAAATACGACTAATAGGATGGATAGAAACGTTTCCCATCCCTTAAATAAAATTTAAAAAATGCACAGGAACGTGAATAACTTCATAATCCTTTGAAATGGAATTTATATAGAATAAACAAATTTAATATTCCATAAATTTATAAGCTGCTGCTTCATGAATTATAAAAAAATATATACATATAAAATTTACAAACTCGAATTGTTATTGAAAAAAATTATTGGACAATCGTGCATCGTGGAAAAATTAAAAAGATCGACAGAGATCAATGACGAATTTTTAAAAAAAAAAAGTACCACCAAACGGAACGAAGTTTCCGCGTCGGAGAGAATAAATTTTCACCCCGATGGTCGCGTTCTTGGTGGACCAAACCCGTCGTTTCCGGTTTCATATTCCCCTTCGAGCCAAGAAGCCGCACCAGTTGCGTTTGAACGATGCACCGCGCGAAAAAGTTCGCGTGGATGGCTCGAAAAAGCGGCGAGTTTCCAAGTTTTTCCCCTTGGAGCGTGTTCCCCCCGGCCGCGCATCGCCCCTCGAGCCAGCCTCGTAACGAGGAAAAACAAACGCGATCAACTCGCTGCCTCTCGGTTGAAGAGCGAAAATTGAGAGGAACGAGGCGGGGGGCGGCGGCCGCCGTCTGGCCGGGCGAATTTTTTGCGCTTTTGGAAAGCGCCGCCGCGCTCTCCTCTTTTTTTTTTTTTCTTTTTTCTTTTCAGAGGAACGTGATAGGTTGTTGCGCGCGAGGGAATTTTATGAAGCTTCCAGATTTCTGACCGGGATCAAATTTTACAAAGATTTGAAACTCGATTAGGAGAAGAGATTCGATCACTCGCGTCATTTCTTTACGTAGTTTCGTTAATAAAAATTTTCGATCGAGAGAGAAAGAAAGGTGTAAGAAAGGTTTCGCCTCTTTTTGCAAGTATGTTATGACTTTGTACGGGATAATGCAGAGTGGCAATTTGATAAACGAAAGAATATTTTTTTAAAGCGTCGTATTATCTATCAGACACGCGCAAAAGATTCTATATCGATTAAAAGAAATCGATCCCACGCGACAGCTTACACCTCGTATTTATCCCAATTGGAGAGACTACTCCAATGTCGCGCGAAAGAAAGGGGGAGACGATCTTGGAAATTAAAAACGTTTCATCACGACGCCAAAATGATCAACAGATACTCCATTATTCGAAACGAAATTTTCAACGCTCATTTTCTTAAATACACATTTAAAAAAAAAATTAATGCATGGATGTAATAATAATTCGCGACAGAAGAGGTCGTTGATTATTTTTCAAAAGGTAAAATCTCCTCGCATCGTGGAACTTATTTCCATCACCACCAATTGTTTCCAGCCGATACGTAAGTTCCACATTCAGATTCACTAAGAAGACATTGATTATTACATACGCAAAGGTGACGCGGATAAACGTTTAATTAGAACAATGCATCGTTAGATGTGGAAGTTACGGGTCACTGTGAGCGTCGTTGGGACAAGCGTAATCCTGGAGCCGCGTGTACTGCACATGCACCTGTGGCGCAGCCTGCATCACGTACCTAATCGATTGACCATCCGCTGTGACGCGACAAATTGTGTTTGCACGAGCGTTGCCGCATTATGCCGGCCACAATGCCACGCCGTGCCGTCCCTCTTATCCTTTGTATCTTCCCCCTTCTAAACCCCTTTCTTTCTCCCTCTCCTTTCCCCGCCCCCTTCCTTGGAAGAGTTCGAGATCACGCGAGCCAACGAGCCGACTCGGGTTTCTCGCCTCGAGGGTCCAGCAGGGAAACACGATCCTCGTAATGCGAAAGGAGAGAGAGGACAGAAAGGGAGAGCGTTGTGACGCGTGTGGAAGAATTTTTTTTCAGGAGGATATGGATTTGCGAGGCTACTGGATTTTTGGGTTGAAACGACGGGCGCAAGTAAATATTGCGGGGATTTTGTGGATCGATGGAAGGTGATTAGAAGAGAACCAGAGAGAAAACGAAGAGTAATAGGGGGTTTTTGTAATAGGGGGGAATAGTGGATCGCGTTTGTCACTAGAACGATGGGAAATGATATTTTACGATGAAACGGAGGAAAGATATATTAGAAAGTTCTTCCTCTTATTGGCTATTTATATTAAACTTAACGTTCGATAGACATTAATATCAGATCGGAAACAAAAATTTTCCAATTGATTTGTTTACTTCGGGGGAACTCCTCGTTCGATCGATCCTCGCCAAACACAAACACAGCAGTTCCCTCTCGCAATCAGACGAGAAAACTCGTGATTGCCGCTAGGCCGTCGCGAAAGACAGGGCTGGAACCACGGCTCTCCATAAATATTCAACGGGAATCCACGATTATTTCCCGCGAACTTTCGCTCGAATCAAGGATCCAAGACTCGTCCCGCCACAGAGCTGTGCATCTGTGAAATCAGTGACTGTCCAAAAGTTGCAATTTTTATTTATGCTTTCTCTATTTTTTTGTGTGTCGGATGCTCTTTCGCTTCGGCAGACGTGGATACTTGGAAAATGAATTGGACGTGCGTTGAGGTCCATGAATCATTACGTAGTAGAAGTATGTTCAGAATAAATTCAACGAATAGTCGAGTAAAAAATTACCATCGCTATTCACAAACAGATACCGCGAATTCTCTTGTATAAATTACGTATGTCAACTCCCGTATTAAACGTGTCTCATGCGTATGTGCGATAATCGTTTCGTCGATACGCTTTCGAAAGCGGCCGAGTCACGCGATTTCCCAGAATTCTCGTCCATTTGCCTTGGCAATTTACCGCGTTTTTTCTCCCCCTCCGTTCGTTAATGACAATGTAACGATAACGTAGAGACGTGTACTTTGCGCAATTTCTCTTCAGAATATGCATATATACAAACAACAAGCATATACGCCACAAATTATTTCAATTATATAGAATTACAGGAAGGTAGGGTTCTAAGTTACGATGTTTCTGTCGTTAAACCGACATAGTGGAACGTGAGATACAATGGAAGAAGGAAGAAATTTGAAGGAGAAATTATTTTTCGAGGCGTTTTAACAAGAAGATAAACTCACAATTAAATTTTCCTAGGGAGAAAGAATCGTTATATAATTTGGGAGGGAAATTTTGGAACCGGTTCGATTTTTCGGGTTTGAAAATTTTCGAAACAAAGGTGGAAGCGTGAGAGGGTCGAACGGCAAGGAAAACGCCGGAGGGTGCGCTTTTCAACTGCATTAGGCCGAAAGTGGCGCGCGTCTCCCCCCAATCTTCGCGCCATTATTCTCTCTCCCATTGCCGGTTAACGACATCGGTGCTCGCGTTTCTTTAAATTGAGTTAACGCTGGTAACCAGGGCTGAAGCGCCACTTAATATCGTTTTTCTTAGCTTTAGTCACGTTTCCGGCAAATCGAGTTTTCTTGCGGCTCTCGTTCGCCCGGACCCGATGTGTATAAATAATACAAGCTCTTGTTTCTCGTCGAATTAAAAGGGATGTGATCGTGTTTTCCTTTTATCTCGTTTACCACTTTTTCTTTTCCTTTGAGAAACGCTTTATATTTTTGATCGAGTCCATTATATTTACAAGTTTCAGATTAAAAATGTGCACAGTTAAAATTAATATCCGCCGTGTAATTGTAACTCATACATACTTTCATCTAATCACTTTCCAATTTCGCCTGTAATACATTTACATATCGTACATAAATAAAACACATCCATTACACGATCACAATATCCTATAAAAAGCAACAGGATTTTGATGCGGATATCTGCTCATCGTGACAATGACTGACCAATTCCACTTTCTCCAACATTTCCTCGAGCAACGTGTTACGCGCCGTGAAAAAGAGTCGTCGAAAAAAGTTTCGTCGCTAACCTTTGTGGCGGAGATACTGCTGAATAAAAAAAAAAAGAAAGAGGAGGAAGATAGAAAGAGGAGACGAGGAAAAATTTTCAAATTATTCCCGCGTTATTACAAGCTCGTCTGGAAGTTCGTTTCGTTGCCAGTTCATTCACCAAAGTCGTTCACGACCCGGAATAGTTAAGTGTCATAGGCGGACTGCGGGATTAACGAACGGTGCTGATTCTTTTGCCAGGGATTTTAACGAACCGAGCAGCTCGTCCGTGTCAAATTTGTTCGACAAACGGCTAACTTCTTTCTATTCGGGAAGATGGATCGAACGTATCAACGCGAGGATGGATCGATGGCCGAGCGTAAGGAGAATTTATAAAGATAAGTCGCGTGTCGTTGTAATTTTGATGGATGAGGGGCGCGAATGTGGAATTGTTAACGTTGATAAAATCATCATCTCTCTCTCTCTCTTTTATTGTATTATCATTGAGAGAGAAAAACGACACCGATGTTGTCAAACTTTCGAAAACATGTAAGGAAAGTGATTAAAATTCTATATACGTTTTCTCCACGTTTGTTTGTAATTTGTCAAGGATATTTCATTTTAGTTATTTAAGATTGGCGAGAAATCAGGTTGGGGAATTTTTAAATTTTAAAACGAATGACAGGATAATTAGAAGGATGATTTATGTGAAAGAAAAATCGGAAGGGAGAGAGAGACTCATCAAAATTTATGTATTTTCACGAGAAAGAGGTTGCGCGTATGCTGAACGATACGCGTGTAAAAATACGAGAAAGGAAAAGAAACAATGTACAAATTTTACGAGACGGATCGAGATTAATTCTGGACGAGATTACGAAATCGGTGGGTTTATCGAGGCGCACGGAAATATATGGGGTAAATTTCGTGGATTCACCGGTCGAAACAGTTCTTATCTTACATCTGCACATGTACCCGTATATCATTTTTCCAGCTCGCGTTTTGCATTGGGAAACAAGCTTAGCAAAATCCACACACGCTTGTTCCAATATACGGACAAATTGTTCACGTACGTTTTCTATATTATCACGTGGCGAAGAATTGAAAACGTGACTTTTGAAACGTGTTATTACTCGATTGAAATTATATTTTTCGATAATATATTTTTTTTCTTTTATAAAATTGCACTATCTAATTAAATATTATTATAGGAACTCGTGAACTAAGGTCGATAGAAATTATTCCAATTTATAAAAATGTTTTTCAAAATTTCTTTTCCAATTTTGTCGAGAACTTGATAAAGTTGAAATTATAATCATTCTATTTTAAATATCTCGGGAGAAACGTTCAAATTATTATTCATTTTTTTTTTTTCTTTATGTTTTACGACCAGCTTTTTACGTACTCTGACATTTTTTCCCCCTTTATGTTTCGAAGCCACGTTTTCATTTTAATGTGCCGTTCGTTTCAACAGTGACCAACTTTCATCGCGTAGTTGAGGGGCGAGTTATAATAACGGCGGGGCAATAAACCATGTTTATTACCACCCTTATTATGACGCAGGGTATAATAGGTTGGACAGCATGGAAATACGATTTTTAGAGGCCATCGTAAGCGGTTCCTTTCCTAAAAGAAACGCCTCTAACTGCGACTTAACTTTAAAAAGAATATTGCCCCTCACAGTGGTTGATAATGAAACAAAATGGGTGAAGAGTTTTTTATAAACGGACTTAAATCGAACGCTACTTAATTACATCACTTTATTTCGAGAGTGATACTTCTCACAGAGGCTGAGAAACCTTTAAATACAATTTTTTCATCGTGGCAATTAAACTCACTTTCCTATTATTAAAAAAAAAGAAAGAAAAGGGGAAATATCTCTCAGTCAAAAGAGGGAAAAAAAGAATAATTCCATAATGTAATTTTGCAGGGTGCAGCGAAACAACCCTCCACCTTCACAGGCCCTCAACGAGATTTTAAGTCCTGTCAAAGCTAACTGTCTTCCAGCTCAGCGTAGCTTTTTATTCCCTAACCTCTCGAACGTGCGGTTGAACAGCTTCCTGGCTATAAAAAGAAACATGGCCGAGGTTTGGAACGAGAACTGGATCATGGATCTGTCCTGGAGGACAGGTATCCTATGCCCTTATTACGACATGGCCGCAAACTTCACCGACTCCCGAAGGACTATCCGGGTTGCTTGGCCAACGGCCAAAACATCGATTTCTACGATGCCAGGTTAAACGAATTTACGTCTTTGGTTAACGTCTTACGTCGAGTACGCTGAGATTAATTAAGAATATGTTATTAACTTGATACAATGCGTTCAGTTTATTTAATCGAAGCTGCTAGGAAATTGGTTTTCTTGTGGATTCTTAAATCAATTTTATCACTTTTGTTCCGAATTGAATTGTTCCTTCAATCGAGAGAGAGAGAGAGAGTACAATTGGAGGTGAAGACACATTGTTCTGGTGGTTGCATTTCCTGTTTCTGACACGATTCTAACGTTAAAGAGGAGGGAGGAGGAGGAGGAACAGGTGCGAGTGAAGGCAATATGTTCACGACAGCCTCGTTTGTTCCCCGATCGAGAGGAAAGTGAAACATATACATTCAATTGGCGCATTTGGTCTGCACGAATGATATCTTAAAATATTCTAAGAGGCACATATATCAATTTCCTCTTTCAATCGACGGTACAAATAATAATCCATTCGTTCAAATCAATCAATACCAACACAAATTTCTCTCACACAACTTTCCATCGACTCGATTTCTCGAGCTTCAGAACGCAAGATCTTAGCATTTTCGATCAATAGCCTTGCAACTACGTCGTCACTTCTTTTCCAATATCGCGAGACAATGCACAATCCATCAACAATTTTCCCAGCAATTATCCCCGACATCTCAGTTCCAGACGTCCCAGAAGACCGGAAAATGTCCCCACCCACTTGGTCCAAGGAAACCGCAAATTGGCCGGCTCGGCGAAATTTGATAAACGGGAGCGGCGCGATTAAAATCGAACGAGCTACCCCTTCCCCCCTTCTCCAGATGGGGCCCGCCTTTTAACGAGAAATTCGCGCGCATTCCCCGCTTCTCTCCCCTCCTCGTCAAGTTTAAATGTTAGTAATTGCTCGCCCGTTTGTCGATAAATCCAATCCTGCCGGCGATTTAATTGGTCGTCGTCGGTTCTCCCCTAACTGGCGTTCCACGACGTCCAGTAATGACCAAGCGACGAAGGAACGACGTTTTCCATTATTCGTTTCGTGTCTTTAGAACAGTTCCACCCGTTCGTCTTCTTTAGAACAGTTTGCAACAGTTCTTTCCTTCCAGTTTCGCAGTTTTATTATCTTTCTCTCTCCCTTGTTTGAGGGAGATTTTCATTGCACGGAGGGAGACAAATTATTTATTTGCAGGAGTAATTTCGCTTCATCTTTTCTGTCGTTAAGTAGAAAATTAATTTTATTTGCACGAGGTAAAACGGGAAATCATAAAATATCGCAAAGTTTGAAAACATATTGTTTCAAACATATTTGTTGCCACGAAAAAGTTGTTTGGAGCCGCTGCAACTTTTCTACAACGACGCCATATTGTATTCATAAATGTTTCCTTTCGGTAATACTTGCTTCGTGGCAACGATTCTTTATGTTCTAGAGAAAATTCTAGAGAAAATCTGTGTAATACCGTGTCGAGACCAGCGAAAAGTTATTACTTAGAAAGTTAAAATCGCGTGTTTTATTTACGGAGGAAGAAGAGAATAGGTTTAATTTGACTTTCTCTTTGATAAATTGAATTACGTTGTAACGATTTCACTCGATCTTTCGTGAAATGGACCGAATCTCGCAATTTTTGGAGGATTTAATACGCGGGGGAAAAAATTAAATTGCTGTGAAAAGCGTAATAAGTTACGTCAAAGTGTCTCTCGGAGAAGAATTTCAAAGAGATCCTTTTTATATTTTAAGGAAATTCTTTATTTTTCCTCTTCTTCTCGATGTCGGAAATTTTCGTACGAAAAAGCAAAACGAGAATAATAATCGTAAAAATTGTAAATAGCGAGATTGAAATACATAAAAAATACATTCATCTACAGATAATAAATAATATGCTATAATCCATCAATAATTTTATATCACTTGTGAGAATGAGTGGCTAATGTGGAATGAAATGGAATGACTGGAACCATAAACGTGTGACGAACTTTATCACAGTGTTCTATACGTACGTACATGATCTTCTACACATATATCTTACATATTGAACATTGTCTTTCTCGTTAAGTGCACGCTCTAGGGTAGCGATATATAGGCGTTACTATGCTGTCGTGTTATCAGCTCATAACGCTGTCATCATCAACTCGTATCATTCTAATACCTTTGAAATATGCGCCGATAGTTACGTGAAATTCACGATATTGTTATGTGTACAATATACACTAATTTCACGCTTGATAGATATTTTACCCTGTCAAAGTTAATTACGTTCGAGTCGAGAAATCAAGTTAATTTTACACGAAATAATTTAATCAATTACTTCTATATATTTGAATCGAATACTTTTAATCGAAACCGCTATTAATACGTACAACATAATTTTTTTTACCAAAAAAACTCCTTTCTTACAAACTCAAGAATCAATTTTCCACTCAACGTCTCGAGATCCAAACTGTATTTCCCTTAAAAAAAAACAAAAAGAAGAAGAAGAAACGCAATAATAAACCGGGAGCAAGGACTCGCAATTACGAATTTCCGTCGTCTAATTTAAAATTGCATTTAGAGACCCCCTTTTTTCCCTCGTCTCGTTCCATACCCCGTGTAAAAGAATTCCATCCGCGTCCGCGCCCCATTTCCCCCTCCAGCTCGAAGCGAAAATTAGAGTCTTCTTGCCTCCAGGGCAAGAAAGATACCCTGACGCGTTTTCGGGCAAAAAGTGCAGCGGTCGAATCGAAAAGAGCCCCGGCTCTTTGTATGGCGGATGCGTTGGCGCAAGAAGAAGAAGCGCACCGCTGCGAGCGAAACGTCGCCCCTAATTATCCACCGACCTAACGAGAAGCCAGCGGTCGGGATATCGGCGCGTACCACGTTTCGAGCATTCGAATTCCTTGGCGTAAGAAGGAAGCACGTGCCCCGTTAGAGGGGAAGTTACGATGATTAGGCGACGCGGGAGGATAGGTCGCATGGATCGAGATTGGATGTCCGAGAGGCTTAACGTGATCCCTTTTGAGAAACTGAGATTGAAAATAAGGGGTATAAAAGGATGGATCTTCGAGAATTTTGACGGAAGAGCCGCTCGTAATGGAAGACGTGGTAGATTGTGTTTCGATTGAGAGTAAAAATGGAAATTGATTTTTATGCACGAGATTCGAATGGTACGAGCGAAGTGTCATAACATGTTTCAGATTTAAGTAGAAATTTAATAATGAATGTCAGTTCGAGAAATCGTACATATTCCAATAAATCAAATCAATAATTCCTTCGACACTTTGATATTAAGTTGATTGATCTGGAACTTAGAAGATCGAAAATTTGAACGAAGAGATCATTTTTACAAAATAATAAATTGAATTAAATTCATACATTAAAAAAAAAGGAAAGAAAAAAGATATTGCAACAAAAATAACATATAACACGCGCTTAATATAATATATATATATAAATAATGTAATAAAACCTAAAGATCATAAAACTGAGATATTTAATTTTAATTTTGATCCATGATACGTTGCTAATCATCTAAATACTTTAATTCCTGTTGGGACAGCACTAAATTACCAAAAATTTCTTTTTTTCCTCTTTCATTTATTACGATATGAGAAATTAATCCAAATCCAGGTAAAATTAAAAACTTTTGGATGTCGGAAAAAACCAAAACAAACGAAACTATAAATTCTCTCGCGACTCGTGACGCGATAAAATAAAAGGAGCCGAAATATTCCATACATCCTATCACCATCCCCGAGCACAATGGATCACGATCGTGGAGCGAATAACACTCACGATATAACCAGCTACGTTCCATGTTCATTTACCAGATAACGCTTCATACGAACGAGCATATCTGAATAATGCGGCGGGGCACAATGCCACGAACTTGGTTGTATCCGGCACGAAATAATCCACAAAATACGGAGAACGAACAACGAACGTATCGTTTCGTACTCGTTTCGTTCGACCTGTCGAACCCACGAACGATCGCAATTGTTCCAGCTTACCGGATGATACCCGGGCTCTATACACACTGGAAGGAAACGACTCGAGGCAGGAAGTGACCGGTGCAAGAGGTCATTCACCCGCTGCCCTCTTGTCCACGCTTCCCCTTTCTTTTCCAACAGACCGCCTCTGGCCCGCATCCCTCCTGTCCTTGGAGTCGTCTAGACGCATCGAGAGTCACGCTGGGACCAACCGAGGAACTTGGCAGAATCAAAGTTTTATATATATACAGTTTCTATATATAAGGTTTCGTGAATTATTAGGTGATTATTTGTAATCTTTTTTTAAGTATGGATTTATTTTACTACTCTTTAGATACGTGGCTTTGATCTTCTATTCGATTATTCGTTTTAATAAGGGTTGCAGTATTTGGAGCAAGCAATAAGGAAGAAGTCTATGATCTAAGTCATATTTTGCTTGCTCAAAATTCCAACGTCGTATATTTATGAGCTGATGTACCAGTTTTGAAATTGAAATGATGTATCTTAGTCGAGGGATATTAAATATGTGCGAGTAAGATTAAAGCATATAGTCGACTGTTTGTGTTTATCCTCTCGATACTATAGGATATTATGTTTATGTATGCAGTTAACTGTTTTGATATTCGTGCACATACACGCTATGGATCAACATATTATTCGTAGGCAACATTTAAACGAAAATTTCTATCGGAGAGCGAGAGAAAGGACAGAGGAGAATAAAAATTTCAGAGAGATGAGACGTAAAATGAAATTTTTTTTTTTTAATCGAACCAAACAAGGGATTCTCCCGGTTGATGATAAAATAAGAAATTGAAGAGAGGAAGTTTAGGGCTTAAATATAATGGTGCAAAGGGGCTGCTTCATGGTTTCAGAATTCAAGGAACTTCGAAGCCTTAAAAGCAAAGTTTCTTTGAGGCGGTTTTCTCAGCACTACACCGGCAGAAGTACGGGGCACAAAGCTGAAGAATTAAACAGAAATTTCGTTGAACAGGGGAACGGTTCTAATTAAGCCAATTAGAACGAACACCGTTCCTTCTTACAATCCTTGATAACTTATCCCCCGATGAAGGGGGCGACAAATAACAACAATAGAGCAAATAACAAATAACAAACATCGACTCGATCCAAGTTTCATCCATCGACCTCGCGACGATAATTCTCCAAAGTAGTCATCGGGGAAATAGCCCCGCCCTCGAGCCAATATTCCATCCCCAACGTGCAATACGTCCACGAGAAGTTCCACGAAAAAGGAATGGGCGGTAATTTCGCAAGATTTCTGGGAGAGGCAGCTATGACGAGGAAATATCACGATAATCCCTCGAGAGGGGCGTGGGAAGTGAACAGGTGAAAAAGTAACCCTTTCAACAAGTGACTTGTAATAACTCTCGATCCCCTTCTTTGAATTACGAAAGAAAGAAAAAGAGAGAGAGACAGAGAGATCGGTTTCTTCAACTTTTCGCGGATTGGAGAGGGTGAAAATTTCCAGCGAGGCGAACTTGGCGTTGTTTACGGCGAATCTACATATATTGGACGGGAGAAGGGTGGAAGGAAGGAGGACTGGTGGCATAAATAGAGACATATCTCGGGCAGAAGTTAGGCTCGATGAAAGCAATCGAAGTTCCGTCGGGGGTTGAGGGGGAGGAATTGAAATCTCGCGGAATGAAATTTCTCGCGACGAATATCCTCCGACGAATTACCGGCGCGAATCTCGCCGATTTCCCGCCTTGAAAATGATGTTGTAAATGAATTAAGAAATTTGTCCAGTCATCTGATGCACGTGAGTATTGAAAATTCACAGTTATTTTTCTTTTAAGGAAGAATTAAACAGTGAATTAAATGCTGATGTCGATCAAGAGTTCAGAATATCTTTAATTTCGATTTTACCTTTTCACGCTCGATACATTTGCTTTCAATTTACTCTCGAATTTGTCGAATTTTCCTCAACAAAAGAAAGCCAATAACTCCATCTTTAATCTTGAAAAAGATTCCGAAATGTATCCCAATAGGATAATCTCAGTAACAGAAGATAAATCACGAAAAGTAGCAATCGTTCGCGACGAAAAGATCGTTGCAGGGAGACAAAGTCGCAACAATGGCCGACCTTTGAGTCGGTTGGCCCTTTAAAACGTGGAAAACAATACGGTAAAACGATGACGAAGATTTCGTGGCATACGGTACAAGCTTTAGAAATAGAAATCGAAAGGTTCGAAGAACGTTGGAGGGGAATTTATGCCACCTCTTTCTCCTCCACCCACAAAAAGCAAACGTTATTTCGACGAGGGAGTAAGAATAGAACGATGTCGTTGTTGGCAATGAGTTTGCCTCTTCCTTCGCGAGTTACAGGGATCGCAGACCTCGTTTGAATTTATTAGATTCTCCCTAGACGTGGCGTCGAGAACACATAACTTCGTCATGTTGCAAAGATAGGGGGTTGAAAGTTGGAAGACGCGAGTTTTGGAGAAGAGAGATTTCCCGTTTTTAAGATTCTCGATATTTTAAGATCGCGAGGATTTGGTTTCGAAGAGGACTCGTTCCTATTCCGGAAAGTGATCTATGGATGTAATGCACGTAGGGAGTTTGGTGGGATGAATCCTGACGTTGTTCAATTGAAAACGTTCCTTCCACGAAATGAATTTTGAATACGGTTTATCGAAGAGTGAAATTGAAATACGAAGAAGATTTTAAATTTCGATCGTTCGTATCAACACTGGACGTAAATTATAAAATACCAAATTGGTCGATCCACAAATGTTACAAGATACATATCGTAACAGAAGAAAAACACCTTTTTCCTTATTAAAAAAATAAAAGGAATAATTCCGAGGATTCATCTTATCATTTTCGACAGACACCAATAGCCACGATACCGGAAGAAATGCACGCTACAATGGAAGCCAAAGCCGAGAATCTTCGTTTCAATTCGGTATCGCGTCTTATGTGGGTCAACGGAGCAGGAGGGAAGAAGGGAATGAAAGAAAAGTAGGGAAAATGCGAAGAGAGAAATTCATGTTGCACATTTTCGAAAGATATTCAAACGAGACAACGTGTAAGATGGCTGCAACTAGCCGAGAGAAAGATAGGAAAAAGAGGGAAAGAGAAAGGGAGGAGAAGGGAAGACGTTTGAAAAGAGAGGAAGTTGAACATCGTGGGGCGATACGCGAGGCTCGACGAACTCGGTGGCTTTGAATAGAAAATAATCGAGGGCTCCGCAGAGAATAACGGCAAGTGGTAAAGGGGGGAGGGGGCGCGAAAAAGACACCGGAGGCGGCGACAATGGCGGCCTCCTGAATGTTCCGGTTATCGTGTCTGCCTTTTCTCAACGAAAAAACAATGCCTCGTATTGTGGCAACGAGAAGAATCAACCACCGTGAAGGGTCGATGGCTTTGATGACTCCGAACCTCTTTGTCGCCCTTCCTCCTCTTGTATTTCGGGCAAACCTTGGAGAATCTAAAGGGTACGGAACGTCAACTTTAAAGGATCGATGCCACTTCGAGTTGGTTGAATGGGAATCTTGTTTCAATCGTGCGATACTATACATCTCCTCTTCGATTTCTAAAAAATCCAATCGACACTTAGAATCCATAAAACTCCTCCCTCGATTCCAACGCAATAAAAATCAAGCCTCCAACTTAGTTTCCTCGCCATTATATCAACAACTCCCTTGGCATACGCGCGATTATCCTTGCGGCTTCATAAACTACCCGAGGGATTATAAACTACCCGAAGGCTCGGCCAAAAACTTATATCAAGCTGCTGCCCCTGGAGAAGGACATGGTGTAACTTGTTGAAGAGAGAGAAAGAGATGGGCCTCGTTCACACCAGTCCAGGCCTGGTTTCCAGGGGGTGGAAAAACGGTGTCGCGCAATTACACCTCCCACTGGCTGTGCACGGCTGCCAACTTATTCGGTAAATTACCCTCGCATCGTCCACGGAGTTTCCAGAGCGAAACGAGCGCGAGGACCGCTCCTCTCCCTTCCAGCTTGCCCGCTCGTTAGGCACGCGCGCGCCCAGTAGCGAAGTTACATCGTTACAACGGAGAGAAAAAGGGGCGAAGGACTCGAGATAGGTGGGGCAAAAGGGGATGGATACGTTTTGGAACACGTTCGGAGAGCTCGGTTGATCGAAACGTATGCAGATTCGGGGGTGAATGTATCGGATGTCGAGGATTTTACGTCACTCGATGGCTGGTTTCAGCTTTATCGAGGCTGTAGAAGTTTTATTGTTTGCGGTTTCTACGCGGGGAATATGCGATCGATTCGATTTTATTTTATTTCGTATATATATATTTGTATTGTTTGAGCCGTTGTCAAACGTTATTGCGAAAGAAATAAGGACGAGTTTAATTTTGAAGTTTTTATACAAGAGAGTAAAGAATAATTTCCAATTTATACTGTACTCGAGTATGTTAGAGTGATATTCGGGTTGATTATTATCTACGAAGGATTGGTTAAAATTCAAGACCAGAAAGATCGTATTTTCGAAGGATACAGTTGCGGTATCTATTCTGTTCTCCGAGCTGGCAGTGAATCTTCCCTGACATTTTCTAATTCAACCCTCTCGAGATTCTCACGATATTTGAGATGCTTTTGCACCGACGGCTTGTCCCGATGCCAAGTTTTATACAGTAATTTTATACAGGCGATGGAATCACGATATGAATACACTATTGCTTAGCAAAATAGTATACTGATTCGATGTCGGCAAACATCATTTAAAAAATATAAAATTCCGCGAAATATATATACTTTATAAATTTACGACTAATTCAAGTTTCGAAATAAAATTTTCGAAGAATTAAAAATTCAACAATCTTTCACAACGTATTTCAAAAAAAGAGAATAAATAATAATTATCTCCTCAACCAAGAAAAGGCGATTTTCGAAAATATTCAACAATTTCCATCCCCGGAAATTCGGATTAAAAAAAAAAGAAACCAAAAACAGACGCCACTATTTATCGTTCACCTTACACGCCGAAAAAACATGAATTCGTGCCCGCTTGGGAGCAATCCTCGCGCGTTGAAATTAATCGCGAGGGCTTCAAAAAGAAAAAAAAAAAAAAGAGGCGCAAGAAGAGGAAGCCGGTCCTTTCAATTTTCCGCTCCAAGGGTCTAGATGTATCTCGCGCCCCTGGCAGTCGGGCCACTTTCATCGCGCGAAACGTCGTGGAAAAAACATGGTTCCGCGCGTGTTTTACAACGCCGCATGCCGGTACGTACACCGTTTCATTCCCTCCCTCTCTTCCTCCTCCTCTCCCCTTCCCTCCCTCCTTCCTCCCCGTGGAAGACGTACGAAAGTCGAGGCTAAGTATCGGCGTCGGGGAAGAAGAAGAAGAAGAAGAAGAAGAAGAAGAAGGGTCTTCCACCCCTTTGCCCGTCGTCTCGCGTGTAACTCACCTCGCCCCTTGTATTTTTTCACAGGGGGCGGAGGCGGACGTTTACGAGCGTCTCGTGATAACGAACAAGTTTCTCCCTCCCTCGTTCGTTCGAATCTCTTCTTTCGACCATTTTTGGTAAGTCGCAAAAGTTCTTTCCTCCGCGAAATGGAGTCGTGAAACATCGTTTCTTTCTCCTTTCCTTTATTTTCTTTTGCGCTCGTCTTTTTTTGGGGGGAGACGGTGAATAGATGGTTTTGAGCGTACAAATCATATATTTCGTTTCATTTGATATGGTTTGGAGGGTAAGATGCTTCGATGCGTTTTTAACGAGAATTGAAAGATAAATTGTTTCTAATTTATTTAATATTTATATATATTATTTATATTAGATAAAAGTAGTTGATGTTTTTATTATTTTCCATTTTATTTCTTACTTCCATCTAAACACTCATTTTTCTTTAAAGACACAGCTCTTTAAATATTCCCGGAATAATGAATATTTATTTCAAATAAAGCCAACGTAAAATTCCCAATTCGACCCAAGAAATTCAACACCCGATATTCACGATATCCCAAACGGCTCCTATCCAACGAAATCATCCATTAAATTATCCACGAAATCTAACAATCTCGAGGACACTCCTACACTCCCCCTTTTAAACTTTTAAACTCCTCGATCGAATTCCTCTAAGAACGATTTTCCATCTCCCCCTTCCCTTACACGAAGAATACTTTGAAGGCAAATAAAAATTGCCAACGAGTTTCCAATGATCCACGATGATCCAGCTCGCGATATTCCTTTCGTTTCACGTGGCCTCCGTAAAAGTGCCATTCCAGAAGGCGGACCGAATTGTGCATGGATTTATCACACGCGAAGAAGGAGGGGTTCCGTGACCAAAGGGATTTCACGAGTTCGCGTGTCCAAAGCGGCACTCCATTGCCCGCTACGTCCAACTTGGCCCGGCTTATTACCATTTTCATCGAAACCAGCGATACGGCACGCACAAAGCTTACCGGCTTATCGATAATTCCCCCCTGATAATGTTATCACGAAAATTCCCGAGAAAGAGAGGTTTATCCCTACCCCTAGGTCCCTTCGATTTTTCTCTCCGTTTTATGTACGTGGAACACGCGTTTTAATTTTCTTTACAGCTCGTCTGATTTTTAAAGGTTTCTTCCTTTTCGATGATGACTCTCTTGATGGTTTGTTTTTTCGTATTTTATTTCGCTGAATATTCGAGGTCTCTTAGGTGGTAAAGAGCAATTGTGAGGAATTGAAATTATTTTTTGTAGGTGTGAGTCAGTTAAATTCGTAAATTTGAGGAACGATTTCTCGATATTGCTGATATTAATTTTTTATTAAGATAGTAGTAAAGAGCTGTTATTATATTTTTTTTAATTCCTACCGATATTTCAAAGCATCAGATGTTTTATAATGAACGAATTTAATTTATGAAACGGGAGGAAGGAAATTTAACGAGCGTCTTACCAAAATTATTTATAAAAATTTGAAAAATTATGATCGACCAATTTAAAACGACGATTCTGAATCGAGAATACGATGGATAATATCGATGAATAAATTATCGAATCTCAAATCTTTTAGTATTCCCGTTATATTGACTTCGTCAGCCGTTTTTGATTATTCACGCCGGTTAACTAGAGATCAAGAGCTCAAGTGTGGCCTCCATTAAGCAAATTCCGACTCTTTTTGCCTTGTACGAAAAAGACACTGAAAGCTTTTTCGCATTGTTTACGAAAAAAAAAAAAAGTGGAATAATTTTTATTAATATGCGAAGTTAAAGAAAAATTTTACGCGAATTGTTCTTTTCTACTATTATAAAATTATAATTTATCTATTATTAATTATATATATATTTTTATATAAAAATAAAAAAGATTATATTATTTATATTTTAATATTTCATTATTTATCGGTCAAATATTATTAATTTTCCTTTATATTGTATAAAAAATAAAATAAAAAATATAATGTTGTTCTATTAAGATAAACATTATTGTTAATAACATCTTAACAAAATATTGTTAAGATAAATGCATTGTCGACATCACTTTATAATTTATAAATTAAAACGTATTTTGGTATCGATAATTTAATGGAATGTTATGGTTTATGCGAACCGCGGCGCGGAGAAACGACAAAGTCGATTTTCAAAATATCGACTTAACCGTAGTCGTCTTTCGAACACGGAGCGGTGCGGACGTGTCGGTCGACGCTCCTCGTGAGAATATTATATTTTTAACAAATTAATTAATCTAAACAATTACAAGTTAATTTATTATCGCGACTATTGTAAATAAAAACGCATTATTCAAGAGATACGATGCGAAAAAAATATTATTTTAATCGTCGCAACTTAAGAACGAAGATTGATCGATTCATAAATTACCTTGAAAAAAATCACAAAGATACAAAGTACAAATTTACTTTATCCTACCTATCGTTTTCCAAATATTATCGAATAATTGAGTTTCGATTTAAATTATTATACAAAATCAAATTTTCCACTTCGTCCACGCAGTGGGTTCCATTTAGACGATACTCAAAATGAAAGGCAGAAAAATTTCCCTCGCATAAAATACAATTTCAATTAAATTGAAATTGCGCCACAAACTTTCCCATTCCTCCCGTAAAAACTACTTATTTTCTATCCTCTATTTTCTTTCCTTTTCCTCCCGGATCGTGTTCTCGCTCGTGTATGCCACTTGTACACGATCGGTCATAGTAATCACGGCCATAAATTCGTCTCGACCTAATTCCACTGATTTATAACAGGCGGTTCACGGTTCCTCGCATCGCGCGCGTCTTCGCGAGGAGCCCACGCGTTTTGTCGCGGGAAATTCAACGGCGATAATTCAACTTCACCGTTCTGCGGCCAACTGTAATGAAACTGTAACTTCAGCCGCGTCCTCTTTTTTTTTTTTTTCCGAACACGCCGTCACGTTTTCAACGTGGACAATTATTTACTCGTCGCTGCGGCTAATGCGAGCTACGCTCGAACTTCGCCCTTTCGGGGATTATAAATCGGTTTCGAGTCGAAAAGCGCAGTAGTGGCAATCTTGTTACAGGCGGTGGCCATTTTTATGGATGTATACTCGAAATCATTCTTGATATCGTGGGCTTTGCTGCCCGCTTCTCGTGTTTCACGGTGGAAAAATGTTTCTACTTTTTTATCTCTGCTCTTTCCATAGATTCCTTTCGTTCGAATCGTCGATTTTTTTTTTTATCTTTCTTTTTTGAAATTTAGTCTCGTTGAAAATAATAATATCAACAGTTTGTCAATCCGTGAGAAATTTGAGAAGCAAATCTTGTTCATTGAAAGGTTATTGGTTTATTTTTTTATATTAAACTTTGGATTCGAGGATTAGATATAAGTTTATAAAATATACGTTCATTTTCAATGGTATCGTTACTGATATGGTCAGCTCATGGAATTAAACTCATATCACGGATTATAATTCAACAACGAAAGTTTAATTCGTACTTTAATTTTAGTTATTGTCGATACGGGAGAGGATTATTAAATACAAGCCGTGTTTTACATGCTGTGTTTAATATTAGTATTAATATAGTATTAAGTAGCTAAAATATCAGATTAATTTTTTCTTTCCAATTTAAATTAGATATCATAAACCTCTCGGATATTGAATTTTTATATTCCATAACTATGGATAGTCGCGTGCAATAAACAACCAAGTTAACTATAACATGATAGCTCAGAGCTCGCATATAAAACCGTCCAAGTTTCCAAACCCTTCTTCTATTCTTTTCTCATTTCCATCTTTATTGAAAATTTCAACCGACTCCTCGGGACACCGTCCATCTCCGGCCAATCTTCTCCCAAGTCGAAAAAGTGCAAAAGAATTCCCTTAACTTCTAGCCGTTCCAGAAAGAAAATACAATTACGAGGACCCACGATTACATCGTTACTTTCCACCTCTTAGGTCGGGGTCAGAATCGAACCAATAAAATCGAAACAGTCAGTAATATATTTTTTAACACGCGTTTGCCACCATCGTTTAAAGAGAAATGTTTAGGGTTGTATTAATATTTTATACGAAAAAAGTGATGGTTGATGATACGTTGAAAATAATTCAACGTATTTTTTAGTGAATTGTAATTTGAATAATGAAATATTAGTATTATCTGAAAGTTTAGGTTAAGATATGAAACTATTTATTAGATAGAATTATATCGTTATCTAAATAACAATATTTCTAATAATCGCAGGGACAAAAAGAATCCATAGTTGTAAAAGTGTTTAATTATTTATCAAATTTCTACAAACTTCTTCCCTTAATTAAAAAAAATCCTACCCCAGAATCTCGTTCGAATACATTTTTCTCCTGGAAACTTTGGATGAATACATATTAAAAAAAAAAAAAAAAAAAGAAATCAAAGGAAACTATCGAACAAATTAATTCCAAACTTAATAACGCAACCCCGAAAAAAAACCGTTGCCAAAGAAAATTTTCCAGTAAAGAAAAAGAAGAAGAAGAATAAAAGCAAACACCCCTTCGCCGAGTAATTCTTGGTCCACCATTTTCAGCCATTTTCATCGTTCGATCGACGTCCACGCAATTACAACAAGCGTTACAGGCGACAGAGTGTTCCCCCTCCCTCCTCTAAATTAGCAAACACCAAAGATCAACATTAATACCGGCAAGATAACAGTTGCCCGCTGTTATCGATCGAGCTCTCGGCCATCGCTCCCCTCCGAATTTCAGACCTCGTATCACTCGTTTCGAAAACACCAACTCCCCCTCTCCATCCATCCATCTCTCACGGAGAGAGAGAAAGAGACACATACATACACGCGCGAAACTCTGCGTCGAAATTGTGTTACCGCAAAAGGGAATCAGGTGGAAAGGAAAGGACGATTGACTGTCCGCCATTCGGAGGCAACAAATCGGTGGCGGACGGAAACAGCGGTGTTCCATCCTCGACACTTCCGTGACGGTTTCCTCTCGAGGTAAATGGACTCGTAATAGATCGGGGGAGAGGGGAAGTGCTCCAGTTTCGCGCGATTCCACGTGGAGTCGAAGAAATCGGACTAAATCGCGGAAGAAATCGAATTCGATCTCTGGATATCTGATGATGAAACGTGATTAATTTTAATGGATATATTTATCTTATTCTTGTGGAAATTTAGCGTTCCATATTTCTTCCTCTTCAACTATAATGTATTAAATATACATTGCATAGTACGTGAAATAAATGCAAGAGATAAATCCCAAGGAAGGTGTTTATTGAATAATTTTCAAGAATTGTAGAAATTTGAAACGGTCGATGAATGATTCGAACGGGCTATTTAACATGTGGGACTCGTGTAAAAACTTCAACCGCGTTTCAGACGTGTCTCAGTCGTAATGTGAATCACAGTCGAGCCGACATACGTTTTACACGGAAGTGGACGACGAGCTATTTCGAAATTATGACTGTCCCGCACTTTGCAAAATTAAAGCTGCCTCTATGTTGTGCCAGTGTCACGCACTAAGGTTTAATGGATGTTAAAACCATCAATTTGCTGTCTATGCAAGCTATTTTTCTGCACACATTTTCGCTTAATTAATTTGATGGTAATAATACACATCGAGGATATGTTGAAAAGAATTCACGAAACTGTGTATTTTCTTACGTGATATATATTAAAGAAGAAAATATATAAAAAAGGAGAGGAGAATTAATTTATTTAATGCTTTACGTTCAAATCCTCTTAAAGGATGAGATTATAGTTTGAATAAAGTTTTAAATTATCTCTTTTAACGATGAGAGTGTTGATGAAAAAGATTCTTAAATCGACTTTTTTAAAGAATCTACACCGTTCATATAAAATATAATACATTCTACGATACATTGTATTATAGAATATTATATTACGCCATGCACAAGGAACAAGTTAAAAAAGGTAATGTTTGCTCAAATCCACAGAGCGTGTATTTCGACATCTTTTTCCTATCCAACTTATCTTGCAATGTGGAAAAAGCGTCTACGTGACGTGAAAAGAAAAATAGCACAGGAAGTGAATAACACAAAGTAAGGAAGAAGTCATAAGTCTAATCTAGAATGCCTGGCGTAAGATCAGATAACACGCAACGATAACGAAACTTTTTCCTTGGACTGGCAGAGAAGAAAATTTCTTATTATAAATCTCAAATTTTATTCGATATACTTGCAATAATACGTTATAACTATAAAGAGAATTTTTAATTCTTCTTAATTTTTTTGCGAAATACATAAAATATACGCGAGAGCAAAGAAATGTAGAAAAGAAAGTTGAAACTTTCGTTCGAGATCGAATTTTATTTTCCCTCGGACTGTTTTATTTCCTAGTTGCTTTCTTCTTTTTTTCTTCCCGTATCGTTGTAACGTCGAAGAGGATTTTAAAGGGAGGGGGAGGGTAACATTTTAGTCGTCGAAGGAAGAGATCTCGGAGAAGAACGGTAAAGTAGAACAAAGTGTAGAACCGAAAAAGATCTTAAGAGGATTTCGAGATGGTGGAAAGTTTCCTCGGACGCTATAATGCGCCTGGAAACTTCTTCACGGCGTCTCCGCCCTGCCGCGAATCCGTTGCGTAAGTAAGTAAATGTAAACAGATCAATGAGCGAGATGTCTTCCGCCTCTTTATCACGGTTGAACGGAATACTTTTTGAAGAATCTTCTCAACAGACATGTAGACTAGAGAGCGCGATCGTTGAAACTATTTTTATAAATTTTATCAGGGTGAAATTCTTGGATATTTCCTCTTCTTCTTCTTCATTTTTTTTTGTTTCATTTCAGTTTCGTTTCAATTTTCCCGTTTTCGACTGTTTTTATCCTTGAAAATTGAGCAACATTCGGGAACAAAAATATGTAATCGAAAAATTGAACGAGTTTCAAGAGCAAGAGATTCGTGTTAATAAGAATATTTGCGAGAGAAATACAATTATATTTTACTTTACTTAATATAATCATTTTTAATGATTATTAAATATTTAAATGGATATTCAAAATCCAAAAAAGTTAAAACTTTTTTGAACAACTTGTGTTACATGCTTCGTTTCCGAAGAACGAAGTAACAATCGAGAGATGGAACGTTCTAATTGTCATCCCTTTGTCGAGAATCGTCCCCAAGTTTCCAATTCTGATCGGGGCACGAAAATGATTCGTAAAGCGGTTAAAAGATAGTCCCTTTCTCCCTCCGTCGTCGAAACCTCTGATCGAAAATCGGTGCTTGGACGCTCGTCGAACTTTGGATCGAGCCCCTCGAAATTGTTTCGCCCTGGATTTGCATAGGGGATCCCCGAATCGATCGAATTAGACTTATTAGTGGGGCGGTTGAGGGCCGGTCACGGATCATTTATCGGTTGGACATGCTCCAGAAGTTGTTCGCTTCCTCCCCCCGTTGAAAGGACAATTAGAGGAAATTCCGGTGTGGCGTTCAAGGTGCGGCCAGATTCTCCGGGGTCCCAACTTTTCCCGGATTTAAGTTCGAAACGCTCGAGGGAGCTCTCTGAAACTTTGCCGGGGCGACTTGTACCCCCTCCCCAAGTGGAGGAGCATCTTGAGAGATCGTTTAAATCGGCGAGGTGAAAATTGGGATTCGAAAATTGGAAGTGGTAGGTTAGGTTTTGTAATGTTTCTCGAATTTTAAGAAAGAATCTTGGAAATGGAGAAAATTGATGAATAGATAGAATTTAGAGAATAGTATTCCGAGGAAAAGGTTGAGAATATACGAATAACTTTCGCTACTTTTGAGAAAGAATGTTATAAAAGTGTCTCATAAAGAATTTATTTTTGAAAATGATATGAATTTATAGATAGTAGAATTCGAAATTATTTGAATAATTCAAGTAGAAGTTATAAACATTTTTTAAAAAAATTAAAGTACAAAAAACTTGGAAAGGCGTCAGTGGTTGGACCCTTTCGTTATCTCGAGACCACCGCAGCTCCTGGCATCGTTCTCGTAGTCAAGAATTCTATTCACACACGTCGTTACGCCTTTGCCAATTTTCTTGCCTATCGCAGCAATAACATTTCATAAGGCTATCCTAATCATTTTAATCAACTAAACTACAGGAAAATTTTATCGAACCGGCATTCCAATATTTCCAACAAAAGGGCCGAATCCAAATCTCTGTATATCTCTATTTGGACATTGCAATACAAAATAAGATTAATCCTCTGCTTGAATAATTTTCAGATTTCTCCACGAAATTCTATCAACACTTTACAAAAGGAAAGAAAAAAGTTACTCCAAACGAGCGAACACGTAACGCCCAACTTTTCACCCTTTGGAACCATCCCTTCGATATTTCTTTCGAGACATCATCGCTTGTTCCTCCCCCTCCCCCGACCGAAACTAAACTTTTCCTACCTCCGACGAAGAGGGAAAGCATCGAAGAACGAAGAAATCGAAGAAACGAACCGTGCTGTACAATAACCATCCTCAACCCCCATCCCGTCTCTTTTCACTTCGAAACGAGACGTTCGATCGGTGAACAGAAAGCCGAAAATAGCAAACTGAGAGAAATCAAAGTTGTTCGATATCTCTCTCTCTTTCCCTCCGTACCTTTGGAAATTATTAAGCAACTGCATTGTTCCATCCAAGCATGGCCAACCTCGGTGAAATTCGTCTCTTTAATTGTCCCCTCGTGTCGGCTGGAAACTTTTCTCATGCCCGTCTGGCTACGAGTAAAAACTTCCTACCGTTTCTTTTTAATTGGTTCGTTCCGTTTTTTTTTTTTTTTTTTTAAATCAGCTATGCTAATTGGCTCCTCGTTCGATGGCGGACTAGTTTCCTGAGAATTCGTATCCGTGTGTATAATACATAGCGCAGTTTTGCTATAACTCTTGCGTGTGTTATTTAGAGTTCTCTTTGGCGTTTGCGTTTGTTCGTGGTCAAAGGTAGTTTGGAAGTTGAACTGTTGAATAGAAATGCAAGCGGGTTTTGATACGTAGAATGTCAAAGAGGAGGACGCAAGTGTGTTTGAAGGAAATTATAAATCAATCTTCTCGTAGGAAATTTTTGAACGAAACTTGGAAAATTGAATTATACATCTCTTTAATCCATTTAATATAAAGATTTCCATTCTTATCTTCAAACCTTCGTCGTTAAAAATCCGGAAGGGACTCGTAGACTTTTCGTTCATCCATCCCTAGAACTTCGAGATAATCTAGTTTCCCCTCCCAAATCGAGGCACTTACTTCCCAATCTCCCCCTCCAACAATTCGAGAATAAGGGGAAAAAGTGGCATGCGACTGAATCGAGAACAGATTTCTAGAACTCGAAGCGATGCTCCGATATTTTGCCTTCGAAAGTTTCGAAAACTCGAGAGATTTCTGCACGCGGATTTTCATCCAGTTTCGAAAAGCCATCGACCGAACTTTTCCCCTTCCTCTCTCTCTCTGTTTTGTCGTTCCCGGCCGTGTTTTCGACACGTTGAGACAAAACTCGCCGGTTTTGTCCTCGAGGCCAGGGCCTCGGACACAGGAAAGATTAATTACTGTCCACCCCTCGTGGAAGCGTTCGTTTTTCGGGGACACGCGCGTGGAAAATCCAATTTTCCGGACACGTCCTGCGGTGCCAATTAGGGGCTCGATGGGACGTTTGAAGTTGCGAATCATATAGCGCGGAAATTTTATTTGTCCGCCTCTGGTTTGGACGGGAGCATGGTCATTTTGGAAGACAGTTTTACGCGTGAAATAAAATATTCATTTTTCTTTTTTTTTTATCCGTTATGGACAGCGGTGAACACAGTTTTTAAATATTATATACGTACGTGATTAATCGCGAGAGCTATTCGAACGATTCGCGCGAGGCGAAACTTTCGCTTTCGATGCAATTTCGCGAAATAGATCTCACTTTCGGTTTCACTAATCTCTTCTTCTCTGTTTCAGGACCCCCCCCGAATTCGTTCATGCTTCCATTATCTCTTTTTTCTCTCGCAATTTCGAAGATATCGAAGGGAATAATTCACAAATCTCGATCAAAAATATTATAATTCCATCCGTAATATACAAATAAGAATAGGACTAAATCCAATTGATGTACGTACTCCACGAGTCGTTGGTCTGAATCTTCCTAAGAAAAGCTCTGCTCTTTCGATTAAAAAAAAAAAAAAGATTGGCTCGCAACTTTTCCTTTCCTTTTGCTCGATTCAACAACGAGAGAAGAAAGTTTGCCTTATGGTCGATCCACGCAATTTCCTGTCCGCCATCGGAAACCCATCCACTCCTCTCTCCGTTCTCGGTGCACACGTAGGATTTTTTCCTCCAATATCCACGGCTCGATAGTTTGTACTCGCTCTTTTATCGGCTCTTCTCGTGGAAATTCGACGACGAGCTCGAGACAGGTAATTGCGCTTTCTTCGAATTGGAGAGGAGGGTTTGGAAAGAAAGAGATCCTCTTCTTTATAATTCTTATCGGCCAATACAGGTTTGTGAAATTGTTGTCCTTTGTATTCAGATACCTTTTTTTAAGGATGAATGTGAGAGGAACGTTCTTTCTCGAATTCGCTTCCTTTTCCAGAAAGGAGAGGTTTGTTGGATAACAGGAGGACGATTCGAAAAGAAAGATGTTTCTAATTATTTTAATTGAGCTAAGTATTGTTCTTTTCTTGTCACATAGCAAACGAAAATGTATCTAATAATTAATAATAAAAGAATGGCGAAAAATCGGCAGATCCAATCACGAAATCAAACGCTAACAAACCCTCGAATCTCCGATCAATCTCTCCTCCCGAGCAAACAAACATCCTTCATCCAGGAAACAACCTACCAATTCTAAAATTGAAAAACTCGACTCCCCTTGGGGCGGAGAAACTATAATAATCGACCCGCGGTTTCTGGATTCCTGGTTCGATTAATATCTTGGAACGATCGATCGATTTCCATATCCGTGTGACGAATCGAAGGCTCGGATCATGGACGGTTCGATAGCTTCCCGATCCCCGGAGATGTCGTCTACTATTCCAAGAGTTAAACCAACTTGCACATCGTGCGAAACCTGTTTGAGACACGTCGCAAAGAGGGGTTAAGGTTAAGTTTAAGGGGAGCGATACGATCGAGTTGAGTGAGAGAGATTATGCGCGACACGATTATGCTAACCATTATCTCCATGACGGCATAATACGTTCGGGGAGATGAAAAGTGTCAAAAGTACGCGCAAAAGTACACATCACATTTTGGATGAGGATGATGGATGATTAAAAGGGGAATGGAAGAAGGAGATTGTGTGACTTCCTTTTTGACAAGGCAAGTTCGAGAAGTGTTGAGAAGCGAATCTAATTAATAATTTGTATCTGCCGGTTTTGACAGATAAAATAAGAGATGTAGTGAGTGTGATTGAAATAAATCTGATTGTTTTTAAAATGGTTCGTCTTGTATTGTATTATCCATTTCAGAGCAGAGAATCAGTTTCATGAAATATTAAATTTGGATTTGATCAAATTCACGTAAGAAAGATTCACAGAATAATTAAACGAGACTGGGAACGAGTAATTATTTTTAGAAATTTACTTTCTAATTTTCACGGAGAAAGATAAAAAGAATTGTTGGAATTTAATTTATTATATAACTGTTATTTTCTTCGATCAATTAACGACGATAAAAATCTTGATATCTTGGTAAATCAAAGAAGAAATTCATTCAATTATTCCGATATTTCTGGGTTTCAATCCCATTTATATATCCCTTTATATTTAACTCACATAAATCGACATCTCTGATAAAACTATTTCCGATTTTTCCCAAAAGGAGATAACGATAAACGTTTCGTTTTTCCTCCATCAATAATTTCATTCCCACGCTCGATATGATATAATATTTTTTCTCCCGGAGAATTTCGAATTAAACCATGGCTTAAATTATTAATTCGCTCGAATTAAATTCGGAGTGGAAGAAAGGAGGGCGAAACAAATTTAAATGCAAGAAAAATCTTGGCGCGCTCAAATAGATCTCCAACAAATCCCGTTCCATCCAATAAGATTTTCCAATACGACTATAACTGGCCATCATGGATATTATTCAAACCGCGGTGAATTCTATATATTTTTTTACACGTCGTCATGCTCCTCGCACGTTCAAAAAAATCGAACAAAAAATTGTGGAATAATTAAAGAAACGATGCTCGATTCTTATTTAAATTATTCGACATCTTCGAATAATTTTTACTCAATCCCCGAGTTCCATGCGCCGCAAATTTGAAAATTCGAACGAATTCGAAGAATCTCGTCCGCTCGAACAATTAACGCTTTCTCCTTCCAACTACCCCTTTCTCCTTTTCTAAATACAATATATAAGAAAGGAGTTTCTCAGAAAAGTAGCCATATATTGTCGTAAGCCTGGACTCGTGATTTATACACCGCTGTCAACAATTAAATAAGCCGAGGGGGTGCATGGGTAGGGGAGAGGAGGGTAAAAGTTGGAACTAATGTTTGTCAAATATTTGCCGTAGGAGTTTCATAGTCGTTACAACAGTTTAACGCAAATAAATTGTAGTTTCATTAAATCCCGGCCCAACTCCATCACGAACCTTGGGCCCTCGAGGGAATTCAGTTGTTCAAGGATCGCCATGGGATCCGTACGGCCTTGTCCCGTGATTTCGAATCTCTGTGAGAGAGAGAGAGAGAGAGAGAGACAGCCCGATGCTCGGAATAAGCCAATAAAGGCGGGCAAACTTCGTTTCGTTTGTTGATATTAGATGATTTGAACAGTTGTGTATGTATTCGCATGTTGAGAGAAAAAGGGGGAGGGAAAAAAAAATGGAATAAAATTGCGGTATTTCTTAACGAGATAGCGTTCGTTAGCGAGTATTGTGATATTTTTAGATTTTATTGTTGCTTGGATCAAGTTTTTCCGGGTGAAATTAAAATTAGGCGATCGAGAAACAGAGAGGTGGCCTATTGGTTGTATCAACGAGGGAATTTTTTGATAAATTTTTTTACGAATTTTCCGATTTTTTAAAACCACCATCAAACGAATTTGCCAACTTTTTGTCGGGAGAGTTATTTTTTGGAAGGTGGACCATCGAAATCTGGTAAAAAAAAATTGTGGGACCGGTTTTTTAACCACTTGAGAGGGCAAAAAATGTGAATATTTTTTTATATTTGAATATCACTCATGATTTTATCGTTACAGTTCTACGGAACAATATCACGAAAAAATCGTACGAAGCATAATTCGAAACGAACTTCACTAAAATTAATAAAAACATTTTCCTTTTTTCGTTTCAGTGCTTCATTCAATTATTACTCTATTACACGGTTTAAAAATAAAATATAAAATAAATATAAAATAAAAATTCTACAAAGAAGAAAGAAACAATTTAAAATCTGGCATGATTCATACCTTTGTGGAAACAAAGAAAAACAGAAATTAAAGATCAAAAATCAAATAATAAAATTCCATACCGACACGAAGCAATTTAATAATATAAATTATAAGAGCAAAAGATATTCTAGATATCGATTAAACCATACGTCACTAAAAAAAAAACATTTCCACGCTCGATATAAACGGCAGGAAAACTCACAAATCTTCATACGGTGACGATAGCCGTTAGTTCGTCAGCTTATCGATCGTCATTGCTGAGAAATTGTGCCCCTGGCGGTTCCAAAGAGCCGATAAATAAATCTCGTTTGACGTGATTCACAGTGAACATCAAGACTATTCGTGTACATGTCCCACAAGAATATATATATATATTTTTAACTATTATTCTCTGTTGAAAAAATATCACAAAAATCATAAGAAGATCGGTCGAGATATACTATACAAAGTGAATGACGGAGTGGTTTAAAAAATTATTCGTATAAAAGAAAATGTTGAGGATGAAAGAGTATGATATGTAAAAAAGAGTTGTAACTCGATAATTTTATTTCCTTTTGTAAATGCATTTTCATGAAGAGCATATGAACTTTATCTTTCCAAATGGAATCAAAAAAATTTTTCAATTTATTAAATCGATATATTATAAAATAAAGGAAATCATTAAATCATTTGTAGAGAGAAATCACGAACAAGATAATCTTTAGAAGATATTCAAAAAAGAAGTTAATCTTTAATCCACGCTATGATTTAATTTCGAAAACGAAATCATACGTCCTCCACATCCACAAAATTTCTCGTACGAAATATCTTTTCCTGGATATATTTATTTTAATACAATTTTATTTTATTACAACTCGCTCGCTATGCCGATTCATATATTTCGAATAATTTCCATATAATGCATTTGGGGAAAATACAAATCGAAGGTTGAATCGAGGGATCATCTGCTTATGTTGGCGGGTTGTTCTCAGAGAGAATGGCAAGAATTCGCTCACCTCATCGATTATCGTGCTTTCAAGCTTCATCCGGCTTTCGCCGATACGTTCTCTTTCGTTTATCTCGTTGCTCGGCGATAAACGTCGCGGAAAATAAATAAATGATAAGCAAACTAGGATTCATTGGAAATTCAACCGGCCATTTGTTTCGGTTCAACGATAAATTGTTCGGTGATCAATCCTGATATCCTGTTATTAATATAAGGAAAAATTTCGGCAAGAATTATACATTAAAATTTCCAATCTTTTTTTTTTTTTAATTATATTTAAATTTTTAAATATTTTTGTTTTAATCGAATCGAGAAATGATTAAATAAGGTTTTTCGAATTATTTCTTTCCTCTTTTCCTCTTTTCTTTTGCTCGATAAACCAATAAATGGTTTAAATTTGGAGAGCAAACTCGAATATGTATCTAATATCTTTTTTTTTTTTTTTTTTACTTTTCTCCTAGTCTAAAAATTTCTATGCAAACGTATATATTTATGTACGTACATGATCCTATCTAGGAATCTGCATTGCCATTTATTTTAGTCAGCATGAAAAATAAAAATGCATATATTGGACGGAATAACGATGTTCGATGAAATAAAACTGTTTATCACGGTATCGATGCGATGAATCAGCGACCAATCGGGGACTTTCCACCGGAATTGAGAGGGAGAAAAATTAGTCGTATCTCGGCAAAAGCAAAAATATTATTCGCTATGATATTCGATTTTTTTTTTTTTTTTTTTTTTTTTTTCGTAAAAGCAAGGTCTATCGATCGTTCGTAAAGCTGGAATCGACACGCGGCGATTCGATATAAAAGAAGAATAATTTGGGTAAAGTTTCTCGTAAATCAAATCAATTTTTAACGAAGAAATCGCCGGATTAAATCGCGTTCATAAATTTCGATGAATTATTGCCAATCGAAATGTATTGCCTGTGAAAACGGAATCGACATTTCCAGAATAAAAGAATTTAAGATAAATTTAATGTAAAATTATAGTTAAACGTTTTTTTTATTATTATATCGAGCAACATTACAATTTAAAGTGAAAGATAGCCGTGAATTTTGGTGAATAATTGTTATGAATAGATATCACAATCAAAAAAAAAAAGAAAATTTCAATTTCTAATTTTAACTCTAAAAGATTGGCTCCAGTCAACAATTTTCAACAATTTTCAACGAGGTGAAAATAATTCGATACACGTTATTACGTATGAAAATCGAAGAAGAAGATAAAAAGATCACTATTTCTCCATATCGAATACGTCATAGACACAAAAATTGGAAGAAAGAAAGAACCACTGCATCTTCAACCGATAAAGCTCCAATTCAAATAAACTGCAATCAAGTTAAAACTGCGGGAAAAGAAAAGAGTAAAAAATCGAATGAAAATAGAACGAATTTCCACGAAAACTACAAATAAAAGAAATTCAAAGAAACGAAGAACCACTACTTCCTCGATCGTCGAAAATCGAAAATTAAATCCTCGCTACCTTAACCAAAATATGAGTGATTTCTGAAGAAGAAAAAAGGAGAAAAATATTCCCAGAACAGCAGAGGGAAGGTATTGATTTAGAAAATCGTTTTTAACGATCATCTCTCGGATCGGCGCGGAGGGGTGTCAGAACAAAGTTAAACGTCGAGGGGAAGGTGTAATTGCGTTACCACGGTGGAACACTAATTGCACGATGGTCCTGGCCTGAATCGAATTGTGTCATCCGTACTTGGGCGATAGTAATGGGTCTAAGATCAAAGTGTTGCGAGGAACCCCAGTGAACTGAATTTCCAATTCGCAGACGCGTGCAAACAGTAACTGGTGACCCTTTCCCACCCCTGATGATCCGCCTCCCAAATCTGTATAGATCGACAGAGGACTCCTTAACAAATTTCGACAATTTCATAAATTTAAAGAAGCGACACGAAGAAGAAATCGAACACGATATCAGGCTTGTCGAGAAATTTAAGCATCGATAATTATCAGAGGCAAAGAGAAAAACAAGGAAACCCAAACAGAATCTCGACCTAGATCCTTTACAATCCCTACAGCATCCGGCAAAAAGGTCGAATAATCAAATATTAGCTCGAGATCCTCGAAGGGTCGATCGATCTCTCGAGCGTCGCGCGCCGATGAATCTCGAGAGTCTGGAAGAACACTGGCTCTCGTCCAAGGGCGTTGAGGGTCCCAACCCTCGACCAACTTACTCTACCCTCCCATCCTCGAACGCACGAAAAACAGGAGGAAGACACGCGAGCTATATTATAATGAAATATCGAGAAATATCACTCACCGAGCTGGCATCGATCGCCACCCCTTCCCAGGGGGCATTGACACCGTTGCCTGAAGGACCCTTGCTTCCGTCTCGGTGCGACGTCGTTCCCTTCGAGATCCATGGCCATCGAGGCGTCGCCCCCCGTCTCGTCGTCGTCGTCGTCGTCGTCGTCGTCGTCGTCGTCGTCGATCAGATCGACGTCGTCGCCGTGGCTCTGCTCGATGTAACAGTTTCCGGCTGGGCCACAGTCTAACGAGCACGCTGGCTCCGTGCTCACTATGCTCTCCATCGTGGAAGGCAGCTTTTGTTCCAAATTGGGGCCCTGGATGAAACGGGTGATTTTAGATAGAATGGTTTTGCTTTTCGAGGGGATTCTGGTCTTGGAGATTGGAAAATTAAGCTTCTACTTTTATTCTTTTTCTTTTCTGCTGATTGTTAGATTCGAGGATAAAAGGAAAATAGTCGTTTTTTGATTTAATTTTAATTTTAGGGATTTTAGAAGGAAAGGTTTTCCTTTAATCTTGGTACAAGTTTGGAAAAAGTTATAGTAAAACTGGAGTGTTTTCTTTTATTGATGTAGAAGAGAGAGAGGAGAATTGTTCTGGTACTAGTATCCGTTTCTTTAATACTAGTATATACTATAACTTTGAAAGAAGTTAAAATAGAAAGTTATTGATATATCTCCATTGTGTCTTTCTTTCTAAGAGAAAGAAATAAGAAAGCAACAAGTTTTTACGTGGCTTTGAGAATCAAGCAAAGAAAATTGTTTTTCCTGCTAATGTAAATTTGAAAGGAAATATGGAAGAAAGCTTAGATATATTTTTATCATCTTTGGAATCAAAGGAAAAAAGGAAATCAATTCTTTGACGTTGATATAACTTTGAAAAAAAAAAAAAAAAAAAAGAAAAGACCGAAACGTCAAATTATTTTCACCGGTGTATTTCTTCTAGAAGAGAAATAGAAAGAGGAAATTATTTGGTGCTGTCGGTGCAGATTTGAAAGAAAATATAGGAAGTTTTTTCCCCTTATTGTTAGTCGAGAGAAAATTCGAGAGATGGCAGAAACGGAGTAGAAACTGATTTTTCGAAGGACCTGTTGCACGTTTTTATCCGGAAGATCAGGCTAAAAGAAGTCCGGATTGCATAGAAACGAGCACAATTTTTTTTTCCAAAACAATCCTACTTTTTTTTTTCCGTTTTTAAGTAGAATGAGATTAGATAGAATAGCGAATAGAAACGTGGACATAAAATATGATTTGAGAGACTTTTTTTTTTTTCTAGGAAGAAAGCATCAAATCATAACTCTCTAATTTTTAAGAAACAAATATTTTATTCTTCTATTTTTCTTTGAATTCAATTGGCACGTGCGATGCAATAATATATTAATTATAAAAAGAAATTGGAACGTAAGAGTATAGATATTTCTAGATGTTATTTTAAATATTGGAACTGAAAATGATTCATCGAGCGTTCTAATTTCCCGAAATTTCACGAATCCATATATTCGACTAACCAAACTGACCTATTTAACTTTACGTAAATATTTCATTTATATTTAAAGATATCGTTATTTATACTTGCTTCTACATATAAAAATTCTATTCTCGATTAAGATATATCATTTTGCGTAGCGATACGTTTATAAAAAAATTTCAATTCTTATTATTCTTCTAACTGCGGATATCCAGCTTATGAAGCTTAAACGAGCAAAAATAGTAATCTCAATAATTCTCGAGTATTATTAAAAATTCGGTCGGAGAATAATATTACGCTATTTCCTTTCCATCTATTTCTTTTTTGTATTATTCGTAATCCAAAAATCAATATTCTTACATTGAACGATGATATTGCGAATTTTCAGGGTTTCTAGGGAATCGTATTTATTGAGACGCGAGTTAAGATCGAACATCCGGTATAACAATTTTCCAATTATCTCTCTTAATCCTTAAACCAAGAGATATTTCACGTTTATAAGGAAAAGAAAGAATACGAAAGAAAAAGGGAAGAAACGAAAGGACAAGGAAAGAATAAGAAAAAAGAAATGGAAAAAAGGAGGAGACATGGATGGAATGACAAACAACTCGTGAAATTGCGTTTCGAACGCTTCCGGATAAATCGACGGCTGCTGGATCGATCATTCGAGATAGATGCAAAGAAATCCGGGCTGGATTGTAAAAAAAGACAAAAAAAGAGAGAGATAGCTTTGAGCATTTTTAGACGAAAACAATTTTTTCCTGCGTGTATCGTGACTTATAATTCGTGAAACGTAAACAGAGATTTCGATTTATAAACTAAATATGGAAGTGAAAAATAGAACAAGTTTTACATACACAATAAATTTGAATATGTTATTATTTTCCAATGATGATAGCCAATATTTATTATTTCAATGTTCGAAATACAAATTTTCCTTAAAACGATCGTAATCGTGACAAAGTTATACAATCCACGAATCCTTCGATACATCGAATTCTAGAGAACATTTTGCCAATTTAATAATTTAATACAATATCGATTTAATCGATATTCATTCTATTAACTAATTTATTATTTATTGAATCGAATTCTCGAAATTACGTCGTTCCATTTTTTTTTTTTTTATTATTCGTTTAATTCTGAAAATGGAGAATTTTATTATACACACTTGAGACGTGGCTCGTAGTTCAACTCGATCGACGGGTGGGCTAGTTTCCTCGATAATTTTGCTGGAATTCGTGGTGGAATTTTCTGGCGGAGGATCCAAGTGTATCGTGAACGATGCACCGCGCATATAAAGGATGTCCTCGACGGCATCTTCATCGTCGTCCGTGTCTTTGTTTAATTCATCGTTCTCCACGTCTTCCACCAACTCGCCGAGCTCGCCTGTCGACGGCGATGTCGAATTCAGCTCTGGAACAAAATACAATTCTAAAGAAAACCCACGTCCTGTTGACCCGACAATTTTCCCGCAAAGTGTAATATACGAATTAAAGAGTTTAATTCAAGAATTACTAGCAAAATAAATATCGAGTATATCTAGAACTTTGTTAAAAAGCAAATGGAACATCACGGTACGTAATTTTTTCTTCAACTAATAATATAATCTCGAAGCTTGTGATGTGTAATGTGATTCTTTTCCTTCCACAGAGCGTCCAAAGGTCCACGAAAACGAAGAATATCGAAGGAAAGAAATTAGCGGGGAAAAAAGGAAGAGTGTCTTGCTTTTTCGTTCTTCCCAATTTAATTAAGTTAATTTCTGTTGATCTAAAAGACTAATTTACGCATCCTTCGATTCGTAAACAAGCAACCAAATTCATTCGTAGTTTTATGCTGCGTCAATATGCAAAGTGGCGAATCTCCAACTTTCACAGTCGGCCAAGAATAAACAGGCGAATAGATCGATTAAATTTTTCGTTGATCACCAAATAATGCGAGAGAGAATGTTACAATTATACAAAACGTATACGAGTTTTATCATTGGATCTTGGATAAAACGATCCTTTCTCTCGGAATTATTTCAAGTGACGATTAATTCGACATTCGATCACCTCTTCGTCACGAAGGAAGGTATTAAATTCTCGAAAAGTCCTTCACTATCCTCGAGGACGAGGATTAAAACGGCAATGAGCCGATCTCTTCAACGCAAAATTATTATTAAAATCGAACGCTGCATCCATGCCAAAAGGGAAAGAGAACGAAAGGGAGAGAGAGATATAAGCTTATTAAATTTTAAGTGGCCGGATTAACGGCGTGTCCTCGCCCCTTTTTACGAACAATCCTGGATAACCCCGGCTATATTGTGCACGATAAATCGAGGGAAAAATCATGGCCCACCCCTTTGAGAAGAAAGGGGGAAAGGACTCGAGGACTGTTCTAGCCACAGCGGCAATTAAGCACTAATTGCTACAATCGTCCTCGAATAATCGTCTGGGAAAGAATCATTCCAAAGACATTCTCGACTCGTCGAAATCACTGGGATCCCCTCGATTGGCTTGGCGATCGAGCCGATTTGCACGGAACCTGGACAACGAATTGTTCCAAAGATAGAAAGAATTTTATTATCCTGAGCGAGAGTATTTGGATATTTTTATATGAGAATTTTTTAATCGAATAATAAAAGAGGACACAGATTCTCCATTGTATTGTATGATCGATGATCGATTAATTTTTGATCCTCTTAATATGTGATTCGAGGTATTCCTAGAATGATAAAAGTATGAATTACGAAGTCTGCCAGGATACGTAATAATATTTATCAGAATATTAGAAAATCCCGTTAAATAATTCTTGAGCTCCTCCCAAAAACCACGATTTAAAGGAAACAATTTAAATAGATACCTGTTAGATCCGAGAAGTAAAAAAAAAATATAATAATTATCTTCTTCAATCTTCTCAACGGAATCTTCCTAATGAATTTAATTTCATCAGGAGATGAAAAATTCTTCTAATAATTCCCTCCTCCTTGCCGAGGATAAGAGATTAAAGCCATAAAACAAAGGAGGAGGAGGCCAGGGTGTTCTATCCGTTGAAGCGATTCCAAGATCCACGCCCGTCTACAAGTCTCCTACAATTAGTTCGCCAATTCAGAAACAGCCTGAAACTACCCCCGAAAACAACCCTCTTCCGTTCTAACCACCGAAATATCGTGTCGAATTCGATTTTGATTCGCTTCCGGGGAAGCTTTGAGTTTGCTTTCAGAGGAGGGATGTTTAACGAAACGCGTTTTAATTTCGATAAATAAACGGCGCGCAAAATCGCGACGAATTAATGAGAATTGCATCCGTTAATTAAAAAGGGATTGTCATTTTTTTCCAATTTGCAACATTCGTTCTACCTGAACGAATTTATTTGCTCTGTCATTCTTGCTCGAGAGCGTGACCGTTTGATGAAATGTAATGGAGGGGGGAAAGAGAAAAAGGAAGAGGAAAGAGGGAAGACAGAAACGAACGAAAGGAAGTAGAAGAAGAAAAGCGTCGAAAGTTTTATCTTCCCGAGAAATCGATTTTATACGAGTTTCTTGGATAAGAAACTGCCTCGTAAATAAGAAATTCATCGAAACGATATCGAGACAATATATGTGTTACGTCGTATATTTTCGTAATTTATTAATAAAGTGTTGATAATTCGTTTCGAAACGTGAAACGTGAATTGGATTTAAATTCGTCGAACTTGCGAACTTTGGAAAATATAATAAGAAATAATCTATTTCCCGAAATTTTGGTTTCGATTTAACTTAAAAAATTCATACTTGATAGCGCGAAGAACGAATTGAAAATTGATTTAGAAAGATTATTAGATTATTTTAAAATTAACAAACTAAAAAAAAAAATCCATCTTATCCATTTTAAGGATACAAACATCTTACTTAATATTCGTTTCACGGAGAAAGAGCAGAAAGAAGAAACGAATGATTTCTCAATTAAATCTCCCCCTTCGGGAGCATTTAACCCTCTTAAATGGAAATTTTACGTCGATATTGTTTCCACCGGACAACAATGTCTCGTGAAAACAAAGAGTGGAACAGCTCGAATCTGCAAAGAGGAGGCGACAAAGTCTGACAGGAATTCTCCAACTTCCAAAATGGTGTTATCGACTGCGAGGAATTAAGGATAATTCTCTTCTGTCCCGAATTGCCGGCAAAGCGTAGAATGGGATGTTTCGCGTTATAAGAGCAAGTTGGAGGAGAGAGAAGGGAGAGGTTCCTCTCCTCGAGAATGGCGAAACTGCAGGGTTGTTCGAGTTAAAACTAACGCGATACGATGTGTACAAGTTGTATGGGAATCGGTTTTATTGGAAACTTGTGCTGAACGAGGTCGACGAAAATTGGATTCGTTTTTTATAGCTTAGATAATCGGGACGATAAAGGAAACAATCGGGATAAAATGGAATTGGAGTGTTAAGAGTGTTTTCGATATTTCAAGTTTGAAATTAAAATAAAAATCGGGGATACACAGTTCTCTCTTAAACTCGAATAACTCGTGAATATCGAAATTTCACGTTCGATTATTATTTCAAACCCGAAATCGGAAATATGAAAATTGAAAAAAGTTTGAAATTCGTGACTTGTTTCAAATTTTTCCATATCGACTTTCATTAATTAAATCCGTCAAAAGTTTAAAAAAGAATTTACCCAAAATACCATTCTTATCTTTCATTTTCCGAGATGAAACTCGTTTCTTTTATAGAACGTAAAAAGAATACGCGACTTCGTACGTACACAAAAACATAAAAGGAACAAGAAAAATTAAAAACAACTGTAAACGTTGTCACGAAACAGTGTTGAAATCACGAAGCCAATAACCTTGGAAACGATCATCGGCTATCGTTGTCGACTTTTCTCGATATCCCGAGTGGAAAGTTCCATCGATGGTCAGACGCGTCGATGGATAAGTCGAGCGACTACGAGAAAGTCGAGTCGCAGGAAGAAAAGGGGAGAGGGTAAAGTTTGTGATCCCAAAGTAGCGGCAGGGGTGAGTTTTCGACGATAATCTTTCGGGGAAAGCGTTCGGTCCAGCGTGTATAAGCTGACGTTTATTCGAGCGTAGGGCTAATCTGGTGCATTTAGTCGGCTCGTAAAATTTGCATGAATTTCAACAGCTTCTCCCAGAAGTGGTCGAGAAAGATGAAAACTCCTCGACGATCCATTTTTATCTGGTTCCTTTTCATCTCCTCGGGCTTCAACCTGATATACTGTCTCTCCTTTCGCGCACGGTTTTAATAATTGACCACTGGCTCGAATTTGAGGCCGTGTATGAAATACAATAGGAGAATTTATGTATAACTTATTTCTCGAAGTGGAAAAAGCAGAGAGATAGAGACGATTATTGTATAGAAAAAATAGATTCGACATGTTAATAATTCGCGAAGGGAATTCACATTTTGTCGTCTCAATTGAGTACTTATTTAAAACGAGAGAGGCAGCCAAGGTTCGTTGTTACGAGCTAGCTTCGTTTCCTCTTTTTTCGTCTCGAATATCTTTCTCTTTCAAAGTGACAAGGTTAGTGCTTCAAGGCTGATCCGCATATAACCTGTCCGCAAACTTTCGCGAAACTACGTGGACGTGTTGGTTGAGTGACGTTTTTCATCACACTTTCCTCAAACAATCCTTGGCAAATTGAGAATTCGAGTCGAGAATTTTTTTGCCGTTCAATGCATTTCCATTTCTTTTCATGAATACACTCCGCCATATTAATCAATTTTCTTGAATAATATTGTTTGTAACAGTTCCATATAATGTTCCTAATTTTTTTCTTTGATTTTGTAAAAAAAAAAAAGAATAGCTGAAGATTTTCATTTGATACAACAATCGATATATGATATAATCTGCTACGCAAACTGTATATAAACTATAGTTTTCCATCCGTACGTTTTCTCTCCCCTTCTTCCATTTAATCCAGGCAAACTCCACAGACAGTCTCGTCCCAAACCTTGGATAGCCACGCACTCCTTTTCGCACCCTAATCTCAAACATTCAGTACAAACATCCTTGTTTCATACTCCCAACGCTCCAAACTTTCCCACCCGCTTTGAATATTCGCGCGAAATTTCCATTCCCATGACGATAACTTACAAAACTCCTCCTCTTCTTCCCCCTCTGGTTTCCATCAATTTCTATCATCTCCATATTTCACATATCAATCACAGATTTTCCAGAGCACAAAGTTTAACGTTTCTTTTATTCTTTCATCGCGGGGCAGAATAATTTACACGAAATGAAAAGATTGGTAGAATAATCTAATCAGAATTTCTTTTAATTTAATCAGTGAAAAAAACGTCTGATCTTTTCGTCTCCTTCGAATTCCGAAATTTATCTTCTGTTCTATCCTCTTGTATTATTTCCTGTAAATAGAAATTTCTTTCTTCCATTTTCCAATTTTCCAAAGACTTTTTAAACTTTGCATTTTACAGAGTTTTCTTTTCCTTTTAAATATCTCGCCGCGGAAAATAAACCACTCCTTTTCGCATCTTTGTCAATTATCGTGACACGCATCACCCCGTGGCTCGATACTTTGCGTTTAATTGAAACATTTACGAAACAGACGTACGGTAAATTTCCCTTGAACAGTTAAACGGCGGATGGGCGCATTACTTATCTGCTAGATTTAACGCGTTGCTCCAAAGGGAAATTTACAATTAAGCGAGGCGAGGCGAGAAAATAGGCGCGTGCTGTGCATCAACCGCGGATATAATTTACCATTATCACGGTTGTGGACGTGGTAAATCGTTGTGTCAGAGGAGGGGGAGAAGGCACTTAAATTATGGCCGAGTAGAACTCGTTAATGGGAGTAAAAAAATTGAAGACGTAATCGTGGAATGGATGAATGTGGAATTATTCATCGACGATAAACAAAGAGCGCAGAAAATGTTTTCGATCCGTTCTTCATTCGAAATCAAGAGTGGCAACGTTATCGTTCGATCGTGTTAAATGAGGATCTCGAGGATTAATATAGGATCACTTTTCCCAAATTTATACAACTTTTTCACATTTTGAGAATCATTCGACATATTAACGAGGCTATTCTATTTCCAGCTGCTAGGCGAGCTACGAAATACAGAGAAATCGATAAAAGCGGACTCATCAAATTTTTTTACTCTCCGACCATTTTCACAATGGACGATTTATTTTCGACCCGTTATTAGAATAAACAAAACACACTCGATCGGCGCCCGTACATTCACCGTTAAACTCATTATCAATCGGAATTCTCCCATAAAGGAACACAATAGAGCTTCGAATCCCATGGTATTTTATTAGTACCTGTTATAAGCGGATTTTTCACCGTTCAATAGCACAAGACAATGGCCACTATTTAATTCCACGAAACAAAAATTCCAACGAGAGCGTGAGAAAAATATATAGAAAAAACATCCCTTGCAATTCTTTTTAAAAATTAATTATTATTAAATCCCTCGAATAGTATCGTGGATATATTAAAGTCGCCCCTATCATTAACACGCACGATAAAAAGAGATCGTATTTCCACAACTCACGAAGCATCGCCATTATTATCAAGTTTCAAAATCCATCCTCCCCCTCCCCCTCCCCGTTAATCACCCTCGACAAGACGTTCCACTTTTTCATCCCATTAATACCCATCCCCTCAACAGAAGAATTATCGCATTTCCTTGAAACCCTGCACCACTCATCATCCCCCTTTCACCTTTCTTGCCGATCTTCTCCCCTACCCCCCTCCTCCAACGACGAACAATACTCGACGAGGTGTGGTCTTAAAAGTAACGCAACAAAGTTCTCGGATTATACAAATTTATTTCGATATTTGAAAATGTGCATCCAGGTTTAACTCATAAATTCAATTCGATCGAGATAACTCGACGACGAATCTTAAAAGTGAATCACGATAATGATTCGTTCATACGAAAAATTCTTTTCAAAAAATGGAAAACTGTCTTAAGAGGCAATGAGCAAACATTGGAGAAGAAATTAACTCGACACTTGGAATATTATTACTTTTAGTAGAATCGGTGTATCGATTGGAGATAACTGCAAATTGCAAATTCTCCGATTTTAAACAATTTCAGGTATGGAAGAGTAGCGGTTAGTTAACAATCCTGGTTACGAATGCGATACAACGTCGAATTCCTTGGGTGAATGGTTTCACTTGACCCGCTTCGACTTGGAACGAAATCAGATCGAGCAACTGATACGCGCCCTCTTTAACCGGCATGCAAATGCATTCACAAACGTGACACGACGTGTATCCAGTGCTCGTGAACGAAAACGACTCGGCAAACGTTGTTGTAAACCGAACGCGTCGCGCTTGATTTTGAACAACCACCAATTTCGATGTAGCGTAACAGGGGAAAAGACGATGTAACTTTGGTTTTCCTTGCCCCACACTGGATGAAGAGAATCTCTGAGGAGGATTCTATGAGGTACGTAAGAGGATCGTCGTAATACGAAAATATTTCTTCAGGAGGAGAAAGAGGATTATTATTAAAGATATCGGTACAGTTTTGAAAATATTGAAGTTAGACTTGTCCGACTTTTATCCGGATGGTAGATTGACGAAGAGATAGAAAAAGTATTTGAAAAGTATATATAAAATTGAATATTTTACACTGCTTTTCTCTTTTCTTTTCTATATATGTATTAATCTTTTCAGAGATTTGAAACTTTTATAATTACAAATTTTATCGTTCTTTTCAATTTTATAAAAAGTTCTAACGACACAGTTTACACGACAATTCCATCGTAGAAAATTTGATTGAAAGGGAAAAATTGGAGATTTATCGAAAAGTGAAAGGAAAGAAAGAAGTACTCCTTTCTTTAATTTTATAAAAGATGCGATAATTCAAAGAATCAACAGGGTCGAAGAAATCTTCATTAAGCATTAAAATTCGCGGAATGAAACGAAGACAGCCGGTGATCGATATGCTCGTGACAAATTAATGGCCCAAGAGCGATTTATCGTACGGAGTTCTAATGGATGGAGAAGATGAGAAAAGGCAAAGGAAGGCTGTCTTTTATCCGAATTATTGTTAAATGGGAAAATCTTCGTTCGAGACCAAGCTGGAAATTATAATACATACTTGTGTGAACGAAATATCTCGTAGTTGGAAGAAATGATTCAACGTTAATTTCAAATTTGTCGCAATATATACGTCACTTGAACATGTCCTTTGCTTTTGTTAATCGAATTTATCAATGAGTCTCTTTATCATATAATAACATGTGATGTTGTAACAATTGTGTGAAAATATTTTCCAACAGTTTTGGGTTTGGTAAAAGAAATATAAGGCTCTCTGAGTCAAGCGACTGCATAGATTGATATTTTAACAAACAGAATTGCACGCGTTCTTGGACAGAGAAAATAAAATTCAAAGATGTGCAATTAAGATTTCTTCAATTTCGTAACATTTCTTGTATTAATCGAGATAATTTCATTAACACGCTTTATATGCTTATTAAAAGATTTAATGAATCAAACAATAAGCACAAAATATACAATTCCTTTCCACTTATCGAACAAGCAAGTGTATTTTAATTAAATCGCGTTCGTAAAAATGTTAAAAATATCAATTATCCCCGTCATAATCTTTATCCTTCGTTTTCCAATCTCGCTGTCAAGAGCAGACAAGAGGAGAATAATTCGTTCCATAATCCAGCCAAGTCCGGATTCGATTTAACGAGCGACCAGAGTTTCGAATATTTTCGCGACCTCTCCTCGTTAAAGCTCGCGATATCAGTTTTATCAGCCCGCGGATGATGTTCTCCACCATTTCGAAAGTTACTTCGAAATGGCGAATGAATGCGTTACTTGCAGAAACTGAAGCGGGAACAATTAACCACGGATAATCGCGTCCTGTTCCTCGGTAAATTTACCATGTTGAAGCAGTGGATGAAAAGTGGAATCGCGTTTCAACTGGATCGCGATAAAACTTCGCCCCCGCTCTGCGAGGTCGCCCTCGAACACAACTGCTAATGGAATTCCAGTGAACGAGGTTTATCGTTTGATTTGCGAGTTTCGTATAACTTTCGTGCGCAATGGTATCGGGAATGAAATTCTCTTCGTGAGACTGAACATTGAGAATGTATTGTTGGCAGAGTTACGTGCTTCCTTCGTTCCGTTTCCATCATTTTATTTCAGTTAATTACATGGTTGTTCGGTTAATCGAGGAAAACAAATAGAATCATTTATTTTCGTCTTTCGATGAACGATTTACCCATAGGGAAAATATGAAAATCTTATTGGAAGCCGTGGCTGCGAGCCCCGGGCAAGGGGTTTACACGCGTTATGCCACGGAATCTCCTTGTTAGTGCTCCTTTTTCTTTGATGTGGGAGCCTCCAGATACCAGATTATTACATTTGGAAAATCAATAATCTCGATGTTTCACTTGATGAAAACAATCTGGATATCATTATTGCAATTTTTAATAAAGTATCAATCGAGTAAATCTCTCTCGCACATCTTAACAAATTCTATCGATGGCTTGCATTCATGACTGTTAGAAGCTTTCTGGCATAAGCTTCTTACAAGGGTGTTCTGGCGTTTCATCAACATTGCAGTTGGTAATTTCATCAGGGGTTGAGTATCAGAATGTTATCAGACACCTGATGAAGCTAATTACGGTGTTAGTACAACGTAGAAGGCAAAGGCTTAGCGAGAAGACGCGAATTTTCACGTCAAATTTTCAACGAAATTAAAATGTTGAACGAATATACATTTGAAACTGCACAATTCGAAGATCACTTCAATCTCAATTCATTTCGACCCCTTCGAATTAATTAATCAAAACAACCAACGCTCGAACAAATCGCCAATCGAATCTCCTTGACTCTTCTTAACTCGAATCGTTGAAATTTTGCTGGGAAATCTGGAATAAGGGTAATCGGTTCGATGGGTTCGCGGTCGTGTTACGTGGTTCACCGGCGTTCACCGCGGAACGAGTACACGCGTATCCGCAAATGAGTTTGACGGCCTAGCACCTAACCCCCCCCTGGTGCGCGCGACACGTCGAGTAACAGGGTCGCGGATACCAGGGGTTGTTATATCGGTGGAGGACACAACCAGGGATGCGGTCGTCGTTGGACCGCTTCCTCGTGCCAACCCTTTCCCCTTCCCTCTGTCGGTCGATTAAATCTTCGGCACAGGAAAATGAACCGACCCCGGGCAAATTAAGCACACGAGGTCACAAAGACCGTGGCGAAAATTGGTTTATTATCGGTGAGCGCCGCGCGATCGTGGTATTCTCGGTCAGAGACGCGCCAATGTGGACGTGACGGGGGTTGGATCCAATTCACCGGACGTTTCATTGGGGTGTTTGATGCTTAGGTTGAATGGAGGGGGAAGGAAGGAATTGAATTGTTTGGAATAAATATTTCGGCTTGTTTTTACGCATCTTTGAAATATTTATTTATTACGCAATGGAAATTCTGTCTTATTTGAGGTAAATATTTTTTTTCTAGAAAAGAGAGATAGTAATATTCAGCATTTTTAGACTCTGTAGAGTGATTAAAAAAAATATTTGCACACCGCTATATTTGTTAGAAAAATTTAAAAACTATCAATCGCTTTATAATATTTACTCAGAATATTTATCGTAATAGTTTCGATAAATTCTATGTTATTATTTGATAATAATAATTGTTTTTAATTGGGAAATTTTGGAATTTTCAGGAATCGATAAATTTTAAAGAAAATTTGCGTGGTGGGAAAGATTGATCGGCCTATCGAGTAATATTCAACAAAGGTTCAACGAGATTTCAACTCGCTTCGCAGCGAGCATAGTTGACTTTGGAACAAGGTACACTGTTAATGCACGAAGTTTGATTGTTCCTGACACTTCAGAGATTGACCCGGCTTGTGTGAGATTTAGTATCCTTTCGGAGCAGGGACTCGATTAGGATTTGCACGTTTGTTGAGATTAATGTAGTTTCTAAATTGAATTCAAATCGAACGCTCGCTTGCCGACACCTTTATTTAAACCGAGAGCGATCGATCGTTCCTGCTTTTCCGTATAACACGACAGAAAATTTGGATAGCGCAATCGCTCCTTCTTCTCGAAATTTTCATTTCCATGCGGATTCCATTCCACGCGATTAAATTCCACGCGATTTCCTTATCATATTCGCAACGTTACGCGATATTCGTGATATTAAGTGAAGAGCAAATACTTTATAAACCGACTGTACGTTAATTATGTATTCAAGATCGATATTTCGAGCTACATCATCGCAAAGAATAATAAAATAAAAACACACGGTGGAATATTTTTCCATTTTTCCATAGTGCGCACAAGTTATGGCAAAAAAAGAAAAAAAATCTAGGAGGGAATATTAAAATCATCTTTCGAAAACGGTATGAAAAAAAAGAAAGAAACCACCGTCAAAAATATATGCAGCGAGCGGTGGATTAAAATTGCAGGAATTCGAACGTGTGTTGCGTGGGCATGTATGCATTGGCAGACGCGTAATACACCGGATTTGAATACGAAAAGGTAGGATGCGGCCATCCGCAGATCGGCGAATTCGAGGTGGTTGTGGGGCTGCGTAAATATTGCAAGCGATTCGTAAAAGGCTTCCCGCGAAATAAATTTGGATAATTAGGTTTTTCTAAGGGAGAAACGCGAATCAGGCGTCGTTTCAACCCGACAATTAAACGACAGATATATATCGTTTAATTTATAATCAGTGGTTCGTGGCAAGTTTGTTGTAATCGACGATTTAGTGGAGATTGCATGCACGTGTGCATTTGAAGTTTGTGTTGAAGGTTTGAAAAAGAATTGTGCTTTTTATAATAATGATAATTTAATTATTTTGGATTAAATTGGATATTTCTCGATGAAGTCTGTTTATACATTTAATTTATTTTTAATTAAATCGCGATAATTTTCGTTTAAAAATTATATTAAAAATTATAATCAACATCTTAAATTCTTTATATCCCGAATTTTTAGTTGGATTGAATGGAAAGAAACTTAAAGATAATAAATTGTAATTTAACACAATATGCTGGAAAAAAACAATACATGTATGTACATCGCCGAGCTTTGCTGTATGATCGCGATGCTTGTTACATTTAATAGTAACATGAGCGAACATAACACGAAAGAATTACAAATTAGACAATGTAAACAACATGTTTGGATACTAGAGAACTAGTTCAACAATGTGATTTCATCGTATTGAAAATCCGATACGAGTAACAACTTTATATTCTATTATTTGTTACGTGTTATATATATAATTTACATTCTAAAATATCCACCTGTTTTCTTCGTGTTAGATAAAGGAAATGTACCATTCAACAGTGAACAACGACGAAAAATGAGAATTTATTATTTATTATTTATTCAAAGAAGAAATGGATATTATTTAAAATTTTTTTTAAACGAATTAAAATAATCTTTTTAATTAGAATCGTTCCAAGAATAATTCAAATGCAACTTGTAATTACCAAAGGATGATTTTTAGTTCAATTACTTGAGATTGTTCAACAATTATTTGTTCCAATATTGTTCTATCGTGCCCCTGGCTTTCGTGCAAAAATATGAAGCAAAGGTTTGCAAATTATTTATCTTCGTTATGAAAGATATTTCCAAAAAGAATCATCGAAAGCCGTGATTCGAATAAATTTGAAAGAAAAAGAAAACAAAAAGTCAGAAATAGACTTGACGAACAACCGCTGAGTGTTTTTATTAATCAACAAAGAGATTCGACACATATGTATTGTAAAAAGAGGAGCTTTCATCAGAGAAGTAAGCAGCCCTCCACGTTTTCTCCCGTTTAAAGATGGCTCCCTTCCATTCTACGAAATTGTACCCTTGTATCGGTGATTTTGCGGAATGAAATCGTTTTAAACACGAACAACCGTGGAAAAAGAAAGAATTTCGACGGATTGAATTGGAAAACTCGTCCCATCGACGACGAATCGAGTCTTCGCATTCGCTGGCCCCTCCTTAAATGCATGCAACTTTCGTGTATTAAATTTAGAATCGAGTGGATTCGGTTCCTTTAACCCTTCGGATATCGCAGCTACAACGACTTTCCAAATTACAGTTAAGACGAAATGAAATTTAAGTTTCAAATACAACGATATATATTCGTATTCTTTATTATTTATATTTAATTTATAATCTAGAGAAATTCGCAAAGGATTAATATTTCAGGATCGATGCTAGTTTTCACTTCTTTCGTTAAATATTTAATCCTTTTTTTCTTTCTTTTTTAGTTAACATGACATAACACGTTGCACGCGTTAAAGGGAAACTATTGATATTTAATGGAAGTGAAAAGTGATCAGGATCACTGATCGATCCCACCCCCTGTAACGCGTTTAATTAATGATAATTACAAATCCTTTTTCGCACACGGGAATACGCAAGTTGATCACTTTTAGAGTTAATTTTCCAACAGAGTGAACACGTATAATACACAAAAAAAGGATACGTGGAAAATTCTCCTCCCCACATCGCGTTACCAATCTCAAGTACATTGAAGAACACGCAGAAGAAACTTGAAATGTATCATATAATCCAAAAATCTCTAATCTATCTCATTCGAAAATCAATACACCCCCCAATACCCCCAACGAATCTCACCCCTTAATACTTAGCAACGTGAAACGAAATATCCGATCTCCCTTTCTCGCAATTCCTTCGAGACACGTCTCGGTTGAAGAGATGAACGAAACTTCTTCATTCGTAATGGGACAAACTGGACACGAAGAAAAGAATAATTTTCTCGCGAATTTTCTGCTAGAAACGCAGGGAGGGTGGAATATGCAAAAGGGGTGTATCGTATTTCGAGAGGCTACGTGCGCGAAAACTTTGCCCATAAATTCTGGCGGTTGTGAAGCTACGCGGCGAACACGAGAGCCGAGGGAAGAAACAATTGGGAGAGGGAGTTCACGGGGTGAAGCTCGGTCGGTGAAAGTCGGTGCATAACACCGCAGCTGGAAGCGCGATGCTTTTTTGAAAATGGCGCGCGAGCAGATGTGCGAGGTGTAAAATTTGAGATATTGCGGAAATATTCGTTTTACGCTTGTGAAGGATAAATTTGCGGAGATTGAATAAAATTCGGAAGATGGGGCAATATTTTTGTAAAATGTTTATTGCTCGGTGATTATTCGTTAAGAGAATAAGTTTTTAAGAATGTAGTGAGAGAGAGAGAGAGAGAAAAAATGAAGATATTTTAAATTATAGAAAAAAGTCGAGGGGAAAAAAAGTTGGGGGAGGAGTATTTCGAAAACTTTAGGCAAGAATTTTTAAAATAATCATAAATTAAACTGAGAAAGAGTCACTAGAGAAAAAAGTAATTGAAACTCTAATGAATTTAATGTATCGAGTAAAAAAGTAAAAAGGATAATAAGAAGGGGTTGAAACTTGTTAAAAAATAGGAGAATAAAAAGTTTAAAAGATGGGAGGGAGGAGGGAGGAATCCTTGAGCGAAGAAATAAGAAGCGAAAGGAAACTTGGAGTAAGATCGTTAAAAAAAAAAAAATTGAACTGAAAAAGCAAGAAAAAAGAAAGCATATACGAAAAAAGAGACAAATTTTTTTTTATTCCATTCCTCGATTTTTGCCAAAGAAAAATTCCTAGACGAAGAAATATTCGGATTAACACGCGACATAGTTAAGACACGGCGGTCGCGCGACGATTATATTCAAAAATTTCTGAAACTTCGCGGCGAGGATGTTGGTAATCGATCGGGTATGCGAGATGCTCTGACAATTCCGATTGGAATGCAATTGCCGGCTCGATTTAGAAATGATGCCCATACTGGGCTGGATTCCCAGGTTGGCCGCAATTTCGTTATTAAAAATGAACGCCATCGTAGGTATTTCTCATTTGCGGATGTCTCGATACGTAAAATTTATTCCTCATTATTGGTAAAAAAAAAAAAAAAAAAATCAAGACCATCGTTTCTCAGAAAGACTCGTTAAAATATATTCTCACCATTCGTGACACGGTTATCGTCGAATTTTCCAATAAAAAAATGCTCGGAACAAATGAATTCAGTTTTTGTTTCGTCTCCTAGAAACACTAGTCAATTATTATCATCATTGTTGAAAGCTATAATCACAAGAAAATCGAAACAACATTTTCCAATTTCCATCTCATCCTGTCACATCGTTCTTAATTCAAATAATTTCAATCCCTATGATTTAATTTAAGATAGGAAGAATAGACGAGGGTATAAATAATTAAATAAAGTTAAGCGGATAAACGAGATAGACGAATAGGGGAGAGTTTAGAATTAGAATTGCTCGGAAAGAGTCAAAAGAGATAATTCGATTTCGATTCTCGTTTGCGCCGTTTGCTTTTGCATAATTTATCGTGTCGTTTCATTAAGGGATGAAAGTGACAGAGAGGGGCAGAAACGCGCCTTCGCCGTTGCAAAGCTATGCAAATATTGCTGGGTGATTAATGCCAACTACTGGTCGAAACACTGCCGCTTCCGCTATGGCAAATATTTATCGTTCGACCTTTAGATCTAATTGTTTAATCGATGGATACGTACTGGATTATATCTCAACATTGCTCCCAGAGTATATCCTCTGATATTCACGGAGGAATCGTATTGAGAGATGGATGGACAGATTAGATGGAACCGTACTTAATTAAAGTATCCTAGCTACGCCACTTTTTTAAAATATTATTTAAGATCTTCTTAAAATAATTTCTCTTAAAAATCCAAGATCTTTCACTCCGAAATCGGAAAAGAAAGTAGAATGGAAAACTTATGAAAAATTATCGATATAAAAGTATAAAAGATGAAAATTATATTAATCAAATTATCTTTTAATTTCAAACAAAATTACGAAAGTAGATTCGAGAGAAAAATAAGAAAAATAATAAATTTCGCTAAAATATATATATAGTTTCAAAATAATTTCTAATGACACGATGACTATTATTATGCAAGCGGTTAATCGAACCTATTAAAATTGAAATCTTTTCTGATTCGAACTTATATAAACAAGAAAGTTTAATAAGAAAGATATCTCCGGAGAAATCTTAATTGGAGTACTAATATCCTTGCGTATATACCAACACCGTTCTAGGAAACTTTCCAAGAGAGGTATCGGTCTACATCTACATAATACAGATAACGTCCTATTCAAGATCTCGAGGATCTCGTTCTAATTGCGTATCATAATCAAAGACATAGAATTACATAATATACCGGACAAATATTCGCTTTTAATCGTTAAAATACGATTCTCTTCTACGGATCTTTTTAATCCTTATTTCGAAAATACTATTCGAAAAATTTTTCGCGTGTTTTTTCAAACGAGCGATTGATTTTTTTTTTTTTTTTAAACACTAACACGTTCGAATTGCTTCACATTGCCGATTCCGTTATATATCAAATACACTGTATTTCGTTCTGTAGCACTTCATTCTCGAATTTCAGCAAACGCTTCAATTCACAATTCTCGAAACTCGAAATCAATCAACGCATTGCTACAAAACTGTATCCCAAATAACTTCGCTGTGAAACATTTATTTTTCCACTCTCAACCAGAAACATTTTACGCTGTATGTACGATTGTCTTTTATCGATATTGCCTGTCGTCGAGGAAAGGCAACTGTCGAACGATCGATATAAGCGAATAAAAAAAAAAAATTATCGTTCTGGAAATTGTCCATTCCTCTCCTTTATTGAATGATGAATCTTTTCCCGATTTCTTCTTCCTCGAACTTCATTCTCGTTGTATCATCCATCCCTCAATTACAATTGCTACGTATCTCTTTCCTAAACAAAATATGTTTTTACTAAAACACATTTTTTTCCAGATTACTCCACGCGACGATTTATATTCAAACTCATTCTAAAACCAATTTTCTCGCGCCTTCCTCCCGCGGCCAATGAACTAATCCCCAAGCCTCAATTTTCAATTTCGACAACAAAAGCGACAAAGCTAACGTTAAAGCACGTAAAACCGGAGAAAGAGAGAATACATTCTGCAGGGGTACATGGAATATTAATTAAAACCTAACCAAGATCAAACGACGCGCCGTACAATCCTCCAACAAAATTTTCGTTTCCAGAAAACGAGGGACAAAAACGCAACACGCCAATGGATGGGAACTTCCGTCTCCTCCTTCTAGCTGGACTTTCAATTAAAATTTCATCAGTTGGGACGAAAGGAACCGGAGGAAAAGGAGGGGGAGGAGGGTGAAAAATTAATTACGCCGTCGCGTGGCACGTTCCAAGCACGGACAAAGGTGCAAACAGGAGGGAGGGGGGAAAGGAATCCGCGTAGAAGTCGCGGATATGGAAGGATTAATGAACCACTAATCGAGTCGAAGGTCAGGGCAAATGAAGCGAGGGTAGAAGGGGCCAGACAAAATAAGAGGAGGATCGATTGAAAAAACGCAGGGGCACGCTTGTGAAACGAGAGATCGAACATCAAAGAGGAGGCGTACGTGTATGTGTGTATAATGGCGTTCGTCGGTTGAAGCTACTGGATCAAACTTATCGCCGTCGGCATTTGGAATACTAATTAAAGCAACAGAACCTTTTTCTGTTAATTAAATACCCGATGTCTGATTCAGTTTGATCGGATTCTATTTCAACTTTGAAAATTGTTGTTTTCGAATGTTTGGATGATCACAAGTGTTGGGTGTGTGTGAATGAGGTTTGAACAAAGTTTCGTTGAAACTCGTTCCATTAATCCTGATCACAATTCATTCTGCTCGCAAATTTGAGGGTGACTTGGGCTTTTCTGTGAAACTTTCTTTTATAAATTGCCAAGTAAATATTTTTTAAACTGTTCTTATATTGGATTCAATGAAATTGTGCGATACGTAAAATGATAAATTCTACAGGGAAATCTCAAGCTAAGAGAATCGAACTATGACTATGTTCGAACAATTCTCTTTAGCTGATCCAATATGAGAATAATAACTTAATAATATCTTCTTATAATTTCCAAAAACTCTTCCCCGAGTTGTAATTCGAAGAACAATGCCCCCAACTAACTCTTACATTTTCCAGGATAAGAAGAAACATTTCCATTTTTTCCTCCACAATAAACTAATAACGAAGCTAACTCCAGAACCGAAGAAACACGAAGAGATTATATTTCTGCGTATATTCTCGAATTTCTTTCTAAAAAAAATTGATCCAAGCAACGAAATAATTAATTCGCTAAGGGGATCATTAATTTTTCCTTCGTCGACACCAGCTTCTTCATTCGCAGCCCCAACCAACGCGAATCGTAATCGTTTACGTACGACGCGTGTATACCATACCTCGAGAGATAGTAATTTAACCGTTAAGCCGAGAGGCATGTTCGATCCGAGGCAGGATACGATCCGGCCTCTTTATCACCGGTTCAACCCATGGGCATAATTTTGCAACAGTATCTGGGAAACGGAAGCCGGCACGGTACGAATCCAATAATTTCGTTGGATGTAGTTTAATCTGGATCGATTCATGGGAACCTCCTTGTTTCCGCGGATCGAAATTTCACTTGAGGGAAATCTATCGATACCTTTCCTCGTGAATACGGAACGAATGAATCCAAGTGATTATCGAAACGTTAATAATAATCGGTTACTTGATGCCACTGTGTTGGTTATTTTACAAGAACATTACATCTTTCAATTACAATTCCACGTATAAAAACACTTTCCAATGCAATGTCGCGAATAAATATGTCGCGCATAATTAATCGCATTCGTTGGATGGATCGTTTCATTATCTGAAAAATTCGTTGTTTCCCTGGAATTAACAGCGAAAGGAAGCGGAAGGCAATGTTTAATCGAAGAAACTTTGAAGGAAATCGAGAATAATATCCTCAGTTGATTCAGACTCGTCGTCGTCATACAGCAACCACTTAACGGGATTCTATAAAGAGCCTGCCTCCAAGAGACTCGTCCTATTATTTTGGATTCCGATATGGAAGGGACGTTATCGAAGCTCGAAACGAAATTCCGCGAGGATTCGATGAAATTGAATCTAGGCTCAGATTCGAATCCGACTTGAAATTCTGTAATTTTATCAGCCTCTGCTATAACTTTCGAACGAAGATTTCTCGTGACGAGTTGGTCGGATCGGATTGGGCGAGTTAAGAAAAAAATGAAATCGATTTCGCCTTGGAGAAGATTATTAATAAGAGTAGAATTTCTCGGTTCGGAAAAATCTAAACGCAACGAATGACTATCGATCGAAATGGATTTGGAAATATTTTAAAGATAATTGAGAAAAAATTCAATCTCGAAAATAAAAGAGATGAAAAATTTAATTCGAGACTATCTCGATTCTATTTTATCTAAAATCTTCTTCTCAATTTTCAAATGCCTAATTATTCGGCAAATAAAAAAAAGAAATGCTCGCAGTACATTATATAAGAAGCGTTATCAAGAGAGTTTCACGCGAATTTGGATTATCACGAATGGAGATAGTATCGAGTAAATAAGTTTCTCACCCCTTTCTCGCCAGTTTTTCGCTCGCGAGTCGAGCTTCCTTTCCAATATTCCACACGATACTCGCTCGAGAAAACTGATACATCCGTCTAGATTCTTTTGTTCGATTATTGAACAAAGTTTATTCATTCGTTGGAGACTTCTTACGCAAACAATTCGCGGCACAAAAGGAGAATAGAAACAGCAGACGTGTTACGAGAAGTTAAAAAAAAGTTTGACGGGTTTTTACGTGGAGAATATTATTATAACGACGTTGTTCGCGAACGATGATAAAACGTAAGAATTTGTTTATCCACGTGATTTTTATCTATCATTTTTATGAAAGGAAATTGAAATTTTTAGAAAGAATTTATTAGAAAAAAATTGGAATGCGTGATATTTTTAATTTCCTAATATCGCGCGAAAAAAGTAGAAAGGTTTTCTAAAATTTAATCTTACACGCAATCTTTTGAAATTAAAAATGTTCTCATTTGTCGTATTTTTTAAGCTTCGCAACTTTGGTAACTCGAATATCCAGGCAATTTCATTTATGAATTTCCAACCCTTCGTATGGAAACGCGTCTTAATGTTTGCTTGGAAAAAGTACATAAATTTTTCTGCCAAAATTTAATTTTGCATAACAACCGTTTCGAACTAAAAATTTCCTCCATTTTCTTACGTTCTTCCCTCTGAACGTTTGAAAATTTAAAAATCAACTCGAATAATTGTTCGAAAAACTTCGAAATACGAAAAATTTCTAGCTTCAACGCATTCAGAAACTTCAAAAACCTACTCCATATCATTCTTCACAATGTTGAAAAATTTTACATTCAAAATCCCAGTAACAATTTTTCCAAGCAACGTTCAAACCCGGCAAACAGAATCCCCTTAAACGAATTTCTCGATGCCCTATGAATCTACAACCCTTTAATTCGCCCTTTTCATCCACCCTTCACATAGTTTCGAGCTAAAAACACCCCGTTCCACCCCTTAGAATTATACATTAACGACACGATAGAGGTCCAACAGAGGCGTTAAATAAAAGAACAGGAAGGATACGACGAGAAAAAGAGAGGAAAAATGGAGAAAAAAGAGATATATATATATTCGTGGACCAAGTGCATTGTACGCGTTTCGACTGGATGGCGTCAAGTGGCCTTGCTACGTCGTCGTCAGGACAACGTGCACTCATTAGCAGGTGTCGTGCTTGCATATTCACTATTTTTCCAGCTTGCCTCTTCTTGCTCGACGTCGAGTCGAATCGTCTGGATGGTCTGTATTAATCGAATGGTGTCGTTAATACGTCGCTTAGAACCCTTTAGAACCGTGATGCTTCTGAAGGATTGCATCGCTGTTTCCATTGGAAAATGCGGAAGGGAAAAATCGTTGGAAGTTTTCGAAAATGTGAGAAAATTGTTTGAATAGGGAAGCGTTTCAAAAAATGATGGTATTTTGTGGTGTGGAACTGTCTCTTTTGAGCTGGATGGAGAAGATAGGTTATTTTGTTCGAAGGGAATTAAATGTGTTGGAAAAGTGGGGCGTTTTATTTGGGAAGGAATTGAATGTGACGGTGGAACAGACTTTTATTAGCCTATTCAATAATTCATAGTAATATAATATAATATAAATAGGAATATTTGGAATAATGTAACCCGAGAAACAAGGATAATAAAAATATGGAATATGGAATATCCAAGAAAATTGGCTAATATTCTATAATATTATAATTTCTACATATATTTGGAATTAGTCGAATATACGATTGATTTCGAAACGCATATTTCTTCGAATGATAAAATTTCTAATTTCCAACTTCTTTCCAAAATATTCAAATTATTCTCTTCGAGGTGAACACCGATGTAAAAAATTCAAATTCGTGACTGAACGAAATATCGTTCAAAAAGGATGATTTTACGTGGAAAAAAAAGACAGGCCAACGAGCTATCACTTTATTCCGAGTAGAATATTTGAATTTTTGAATTGGATTAATGCATATAGGGTTACGTGATCTCGTCTGCATCTCACAAGCTATTACGTTTATACTAAAAGAGATATTCAAATTATAGTTACATACAACTATACTTCATGGGATGATTTTACAAGAAAAGATAAATCAGAGAAATTACAAAGTAATTCTTTCATCGATTATGTACACCCTTTTTGGTTCCTGCGACGAACTTTATTATTCTAACTCCACTTTTCTCTAACTTTCAAAAATAAACAAGATATTATCTCGATCTATTCATCGATAAAACACAAGTAACAAAGAATAATTTCGCCAGATCTAATATTCAACGCTTTGGATCGCGATCGAGCAAACGATTCTCCGATAATCTTTCCGCGCCGTGTAAGTTTCAATGGCGTTGTCCCGTATCGGCGTGAGTAAGCAGCCTGGTGCACAGTTATTTGAATGGGAGCGTGGCGCGATGAACGTGCAAAACGGAGTCGATTTGCTCGGGCAAAAGGGGTTCCGTTCGCGTACGTATCATATATGCATACAACGATCCCTTGTCAGAGGCTCCACGCTTGAGTTCTCCACCCCTCCCCTCCCCTCATCCGCGTACAAGACAGATTCGAATGTCTTTTTTTTTCTTTTTTTCATTCTTTTTTCGCTCGTCTACAACAAACGCGATCCATCTTTCCACCATCGTCCGGATGGAATGCTCCTCGTCGAGGGGCGTGTGACGAGTTTGCACGAGTAACAGAGTCGAGGGAATTTTCGTATTTTCGAAGGGATGACAGGCAGAAAGGGATGTAAAATTCGGAGAACGTTCGTGGAGATTGATGTATTCGATACTCGTGAAAGTCGGAATGGCGTTGGAAGGGAAAGAAATTCGAAGTCACTCCTTTCTCTTTTTTTTTTCCTGGAATAATAGCACGTGCTTTCGATATTCGAAAGTTTCGTTACTCGAAAATAATCCATCGAATACGTTACGTTTGTGATACTATGAAAAATATTCGGCGTAGCGTTTAGAAAACAAGACAAAATTTCTATGCATATTCGTATTTTCTTTCCCCTCGTATCCACAAATTCGGCACGTTCATACATAATTTCAACCTAAAATCCATCGTCTGTACCTTTCCTTTCGAGCGATCTCGTGTAATTCAATATTTCACATTTGAAAACATCTAATCCAGAAACTCGGTTACTTATTTCCAAACTGTTGAACCCGCCTCGAACTTGTGCGGCTCGTTTTCGATTCGAACGAGCAACCAGACCTTTCCATCAAAGGACCTAGCCAACGACCACGCTCTCCTCCAGGGCCATCGGGCTGTAACTACTTCCGCCGAGTTGCGGGCAGACCGAGAGGCGCATCAAGGCGGACGGCGTTCAGTGCACGCTGCCTGATCTTTGAACCGGTTTGCAAAACGACGTTGCTTGCTGCACAATTCACGCGCGAACGAGCCTGCTCCCCCTCCCCTTTGATTCGCGTTTTCTTCTCTGTATTACCGCGATATATTTGTACATATATGCATTTGGTAAATAGAGAATATTGAAATTGCGCCACTGGAAACTGTGCCGGGGATTTTTATGCATTTACGGGAAATGCGATTCCAACAGTTCGTTCGAAACGGGGCTGGCTGCTGTGTGTAAACAACTTCGAATAATTAACTCTGGGAAATTTTATTTGGGATCCTCGAGGAGAGGGAATTGTTCGAGATCGAATATTTTGAATAAATTGGGTTTCAAAAAGATAATTCTTCGATTCTAATTCTCTTGAACAACTAAATATTAAACTCTTCGAACAATGAATTCTCAGGAGCTACGAACAGACTACTGATCCTATTAAGTAAATTTAAGCAGTAGTCTGTCTAAGGCAAGTTCACTGGTTTATCGTTAGACTAAATAGAAGTTAGATTAAATCATCAAACGATATTGACTTACGCTGCGCGAAATCTTGTCGAAATGTCAGTTTTTCGTCCCAAAATACGATATAATTCTCGCGTCGACCGAAGGTTTATTTCCGATTTTCTTTGAGAGAAAAGATCGTTTTTGGACAACGAAGCTGAAGCAGTCGGGTTTTCGAGTTCGTTATTAATAATAACCAAGCAACGTAACTTCACCCCCGCAATTTTCTTGTTTCTCGCCAAAACGGAACGCGACGAGACGAGTGAATTATTGCAGCACGTTCATAGAGTACGTGCTTTCAACTGGTTTTGCCGAGAAGACATTTCTACCCTTCGTCGTCGCGTTAAATGTTTTTTATTGCGCATGGGAATCGATGAATAATCAAACGACGATTGAAAATTGTTCTGTTGGAATTAATAATTTTACCAGAATTTCCTTTCGTTAAATAGAAATCGTGGAATTGGTTCACTTTTAGGTGCGTACAGAAGTAAATCGCACAAGTATTCGTGGAGGTATTTATTTTGCAAGGAAATTCACGTATTTCGAAAATTTTGATTTTATTAAAAATTTTCCCACGGAATAATTTCGATGGAAGCGCGAAATCTCAATTTTCATTCTTTTTTTCAACTGCAAGTATTTTTCGTAACAGCATTAAAACTCGAATATTTCGTGTTTTCTCCTATTTCATCGAGAAAATAATATCTAAAATTCTAATTAATTTTACTTCTTCGAATTTTAATAAAAGAAAAAATTACGAATTCAATAACACAATTATCTCGTCTCGATAACCTTTTGTTTCACCGACTTAAATTGGATGAATTAAAAATTTGAAAATATCAGTTTTATCTTTAGAAAATCAGGAATATTCTTCAGGAGAGATTTTTACATCGATGGTACGTTCGTTTTGATACAAACAGGGAACAACGTTTACGACGAAGCAACGGAAACTCGTTTTAAAACTACATTAATTAAGCCGACTTTTAATTTGATATTTCCACGTTTCGCCCATTTCATTAAATTTCTTTTCGCACCGACGAAAAACATGTCCACGTGGAATAAGCTATAGTACAAGATACTCTTCCCTCGTATATCTCTTTAGAAATTTAACGCGTTCATTGTTGCTGCGTTCGTTCTTCAAACAAATAACTCTCTAAATATAAAAATATTCTCTCTGTGCTCGCAATTTTATCGTGCAAATATTCCTTTTTCTCGAAGCAGAAAAACGAAGTTTGCGAACACGAAAACTTCATCAGATTCGCAATTCTTGAAATTCATAAAAATTCAAACTTTCGAACGGGAGGGTGAGACGCGAGAAAATTCATTAGATTTGAAATTTTTAATATTCGTATAAGAATTCGGAACTTTCTGAAACCGATTCGAAAGATGCTCGAGAACTTCGTTTCGAAATTCCAAAAATTTGTAACGACTCGCCGAACGTTGAGAGATAAAAGATACATCGCAGCACGAAAAACACTATCGGAATTCCCGTGTATTTCTATATAATAGCTTGGAAAATTTCTCCGTCAATTATCCTCGACAATAGCAGAAAACGAAAACGAATTTATACGCGCGGGGAAGAAATCGTGAACAATCGTTCGCGAGAGATTCCACGGGAGGGTGAGAGGAACACGATTCGATTCTGTATACGATTTTGTCGAGGATTGAATTGCGGGGATAAGCTGGAGGAAAAAAGCTGGAACACGAGTCGAGCGTCTCGAGACGAACTGAAGGCTCGCGATGAAATTGAACGTCGAATCGTGCGTTTATCGCGCCCTAACGGATCTCCCGCCCCAACGTATGGACCCTTTCTCCCTTGTTACCCCTCTCCTGGTGTCGAGAGACTCTTGATACGGGGGGAGAAAAAAATCCATCCTCGCGACGCGATATCAAGTCTGAAGCGTGGCACGCGTCGCTCGAAGGATTTTTCCTGGATGCTTACGTAACATTTCGAGGGGATAATTATTTAAGTATAATTAATTAAATCTCAAAATACGAAAAAAAGAATCTTCCACAGAAGAATTACTATCTCTATTTATCTCTAATTAAGATTTCTAAGAAGAAAAGAAATAAAATATTATTGAATTTAATAAATATAGAGAGCTCCACCTTGCTCTCACAGATTTTCAAATACGAAATTTCACTTGGAAGCAATTTCAGGAGGTTTCGACGAATCGAAGAAAGGAGAATTATAAGCAGAGAAGGTGAACTCACCGGCGCAGCTGTATCCATTTTTATGAAGGATGTACCCGTCCTTGCAATCGCACTCGTACATCCCATCGTGAAGCTCGTAGCAGAGTTGCTCGCAGGGAGACCCGTGGCCGCATCTTCCTGGAATGCAAGGCAAGATGATTAGACGCGAATGGATACGAATTGAAAGTTTCGAAAAGATGAGGTGATCGTTGCTTGGAAATTAGAAAATTGAACTTAATAATCCGAGACTATAGTCAGTACTGATCTAGTTGGAAAATTTTAATTACGAATGTACGAATGAATTATATTAACATTTGATACTATTAAAGAATTGACGAATTGAATTCGACTTTATTTTATTAGAGAAATTGAAGGAGAATATATAATCTGATCTTTGAGTAATTAAATTAGATTCACGATAAAACATCTTCCACGACGAAAACGCCATTAGACGGATTGTGCCTCGCTTATAATTATCGGTAATAATTTTTGTACAATTCGAGTCGAGTCGGCAAGAAAAGACAATTGAAACACCACAAAATTGGAAATATTGTAGCGAAGGCTAGCGCAGGTCGAAAGATGAAAGCTCAGATTAAAAAATTCCCACTTGGAAAAAACAACTGTAACTCAACTCCGCCCTCGACAACGTCTCTTTCCCCTTCGTCCACCCCCATATCCAGTTCACGTTAATCCTGTTTCCCGCGCAACGAATCCATCCAATTGAATTTAAGACGAGTCTAGAATTCACGATCACACACCTGGCGGCGAGATCGAGGAGCTTCCCCTCCCCCACTGGAGAGGACGGTCATCGTCGTATCTTCACGATGGTTGAGAATTGGGAGGACGATAAAGGTCGAGGAGGTAAGAGGATACGGGGATCGACGATCGTCCAGGAAATTGTAATCCTGCAGGAAGTTGGCGGTTGAGATGTGAATTATTCCGGTGTTGGTGGAAAATCCTTAAAGCGCGAGGCGGAAAGAGGGAGAGACGCTGAGCCAGCGTTCCGACGGAATAATTCAAAGGTAAATGAAGCGCTTTCCTCTCCTCCATTGGCATAGACGAGAAAATGGCCGAGATTTATCTTTAACCCCTTCCCCGAAACACGATTTAATAAATTCGAGATGGACTGCTCGATTATTAGGAACCCTCCTCCGAGTTCAGGATAATTTTTAACCATTATCGAAATTATTCTTGTCGAATAATCTTTTTCTAAGAATATTATATCGTGTATCCTTTCGATCTTAAAATAAAATCGCGTTTCGAGTATTTCTGCGAGTTTCCTATAAATTTGCTGATTCAGAAATTTCAGAAATTCTGTTTACAAGATTTTACCGGGCTTTTACATTGTTTCCACGGGATCAGGGATGGTCCACGGTTCTCCATTATCATCCCCGGCCGTGGATTTATTCGAAAAGTCTCGGCCACGTAAATGCGCCATAAATTCGCGAAGTGAAGAAAAATGGATCATTCGCTAACTCCGGCTCCGAGTCAACCCTCTTGCATCCCTTTTACGGCCCCCTACATTGAAATAACTTTCGTTATTTACCACCTTTCGTCTTTCGCCATGCTCGCATAATAAATAACGATAAACCCAAAAACTTTCCAAGAATCACCAATAGTTACGGAGCGTGGAAGTGATTTAAAATTGATCTTGATTGAAAAATGATACGTATACGCGCGTGTTTGATTGATATTTCGAACTGTCGTCGATTTATTCTCGATTAAAATTAAAATTCGGAAGATCGAGAAACGTTTCCGCGTGAAAATAATTTGCGAACAAAGATTCAAGAGGATTTGAATTTGAACGTTCTTTCGAAGCTTGGCATTTTTGCCTCAAAGTTCCGTCTTATTCCAAATAACAGAATTCCAAGTTCCCCATCTGGTTAACAATTTAATCAAAGAAGAATTTCTATTCTGCAATAATGAAAGTTTGTAGACAAGAGATAAAATAATTAATGTAATTAATTAAACGCGCCACGCAGCGGAGAGGAAACTAGTTCAAGTTTTATTCGAGGCTTACATTTTCCAGCCTAATAATTTCATTACCTCTCTAATTCTTCCAAAAAAAAAAAAAAAGAAAACACAGAATTCGTAAATTTCAACAAAAAAAATTTCATAACATCAAGAAGTTCGTTAACCACAAAACTGTTTCTGAGAAAAAAAAAAAAAGAAAATACAAAAAACAACCCCTCGCATACACACATCGTTTACCGAATATCCCGTTTTCCACTTTTTTTAATCCTCTTCACGCTCCGTATTAAAATCCACCCAAGAGGATCGCATTCTCGCGTTAAGAAGTCGCGTTGCAAGAGAAAAGCCGTAAGGCAAAAAACGATACCGAGGCGAAGGTTGTGCGTACCCTCATTTTCCTAACAAAAAGGGGGAAAAAAAAGAAAGAAAGAAAGAAAGAAAAAGTGACAAGAAAATATGTGATTACTTTTACGCGTTCCACCGTCGGCAACATTTTCGGAGATTACTCCCTTAAATTCCGTGTCACGCGCCATTCTTCTCCTCTCCCCATTGTTCCAACTCGTTCAAACATTTCCACTCGCTCGGCTATCGCCGCGTCATTCCCCCTCCCCCTGCTCGAATCCAAATTTGTCTCTTCCTCGAATTCAGCCAAGGTCCAGAGAAGTGCGGGGAAAACTGGGCCGGATGGCAACAACAACGAGAGAGTGGAAGCAACAACGAGATACGATCATTGGAAGGAAGATTACGAATTTTCCACGTTTAACGTACGAACGAAATTTTATGCAATTACTTGAAATAATTGGAAATACATATATGGAAGGTAAACGAGCGTTCCTCGTAAATTGATTAATTTGTCTGCTCGTTTTAAATAAGAGAAACACTCTTATCTTCGCGTGTAACAATCGTACAATAAATTTTACACGAAATTATACAAAATCGCAAAATTAGGGTCTCCACGATTGGCAGAATAATACATCTTTTAATAAATAAAAATTAAATCACGAGAGTTAAAACTTGCGATTTAATTATAAAAATTAAAATTAAGAACAGATTGTAATCATCACGCGTTATCCTCCGATAGATTCGAGAATTTTACTGTGTCGGCGAAGGAAGTGAACCGATTCTGCTTCACGAAGGTGGAGGGATTCTCATTCATTAGGATAATTAACGTCAGCTGCGTCGTCACTCGTGCCAAGTGCTTCCATTATTCCCACGTGTGAGAAATATCGTGTAAACGCCGCGAAACTTTCTCCCCCTCTCTTCCTCGTGTGTGCATTCGTGACCCGCATTCCGCCTCGAGAAGGTCTTTGCGAGAAACTGGGGAACGTGTTTTTTTTTCTTTTTTTTTTTAGGAAACACGAAAATGGATAATAGGAGCGTGGCACGTTACGAGAGAGGAGTTATAGCGACGTTGGTTGTTACACGACGGGGGTTGTGTTTTGGTTAAATTTATGGAAGAGGGGTAAGATTAAATGAGAGATTTGGAATTTTATTCGAGACTGTTCCAATTTTTCTAATTGACTCTCGAAATATCTGGGGAAAGTTACTAGATCAATCAACGTTAATTAAAGCGATGGGGATCAACGTGATGAGGGATTTGGAATTTTAGCAAAATTTTTCTAGTTGACTTTTTCATCCGAGGAAAAATTGAAAGGTTATACAACAGTATAACGTTTGTGATCGAGTTTATGGAGAGAATAACAGAAGTAATTTGAAAATAGAAATTATTTAAGTTGATTAAATTTTGAAAGTCGAGAAGTTGGTAGCAAAAAAGGGACGCAGTTTTTGAGTTCTTGCAATTAGGTAATGTAAAAAAATTTTAAAAATTTCTACATCGCGTAAGTGGAATCGATAAAGTTTTATCCAATAACAAAGAATAACAATCTAATCGATTAACAATTATATAAATTTTATCTGGAAAAAATTATTATCAATTAATTGATTCTCTTTAATATATATATATAGTCATTAAGGTTAATGAAAATTTTTAATTATGATGAAAAATTACGATAAAAGAATTAGCGAGATCCAATAATTCTTTATATTCTCACGGATGGTGCTGTACTTTGTATCGTACCACTTATATTAAAATATTACCGTGAACTAAATTTGCTTGGAACCCTAGGATTTAAAAGTGCCATTTCTTTTCAGATGCTATAAAACGGTACGAGAGACATCGTATGCTACTTTTCTTTTTTCTCAGACTCGTATTTCGAAGATATTCATTATCGTTTAAATCACAACAAATGCGTGAAATAAAGATTAAAAAATAAGAAGAATTTCTCTTTGAAATGAGAAATAAATTCTATTATATCAGAACAGATAAAATTTGACATGAAAATGTCACATATAATCCGGATAACTTGATCGAAGAAAGGATTAAAATATTCAAGTTTACAATAGCAAATTGTGAGATAGCAGTTCCAGAGCATTGGAAAGGTTTCAGGGATTGTAAAGGCCTCGATGGAAGGTTTCAGGGGAGAGAGCTTCTGGAGACTAGCCGGAGGCAAGTCTTATTCGAAGACTTAAAGAAATTCGATGACAATACCTCTTGAAATCTCAAAAGTTTCCTCTTGCACTTATATCACTGGATATCGAAACTGTTTAAATTGTCCTAAATCGAGGATTTGGATATCCTCGAATAATCCTAAATATCCCGATACCTCAAAACATCCTAAGATGTTTGTTGGGGGTAGCCTAGCCATCTCGAGGTCCCCAGATATCGTAATATCCTCAGACATCTTTGGAAACCACCAAGTTCCTGGATACTTTGGCGAAACCTTTGAAAGGCCTCAAAGGCTTTTGATCGCGTACAATAATTAAAGTCCATTGCACTGGAATGATTAAATTCTGCTTCTGACATGTCTTTGCAGACATCCTCTTATTCGACACTGTTATATCGACTCTCTTTTCTTTCTTTTTTTTTTTTTTTTTAATATAATTAACAAACCTTTTATCAAATCTTACTTTGTTACTTTATACAAATTCAGAATTCAATAATATTATTCCAATAAAAATGTAGCATCGTGAGATTTTATTTATTCAAATTTAATCACGTTCCAAGATTTCTATCTCCCATCTATCCGTCTAAATTTCGATTCTACGTAATCGAAATAGTCTGTCGATTCTCTCTCTCTCTGTCAAAGTTCGTCCTAGATCAATCTGCACATCCGGAATCGTCTGTATCGGATCCTATGAATTTAGAATTATTGCTATCGCGTTCCCAATGTCCAGCATCTGTCGCGTCAGGGTCGACAAGACCTCTGGTCGTTTATGCCGAGTCCCGGGGGACCGAAATTGGTCATATCGGCTATCAACAGCCCGAAATCGTATGTATTGAATCTCCAAGTTCCATGAATGTTCACATCGCCATCCTGAGGCCGGTTATATGCTCAAACGTGTCCAGGAATCCATTGATAGCCCGATTTAAATTTTCCACGCTGGTGAATACACGAAAACCATTCAAAAACAATTTTATCTCTCTTCGTATATCAACAACTTCGCTCAGCTAACAACGATGCAATTATTTTATTATGCTAGAACATATTAGAGAATGTCTCGGGGATATCGTTTTTAAAAGTTATTTAAAGTTAAAACGAGAAGATTTTTCATCAAACACGCAAAAAGTTCGTCCAATATTTTTAATAGTGGTTCGAGTGGTTTGGATCATCGCGCAAGTTTAAACGTCAGAGAGAGGCAAACGTGGAATGGATGCGCTGATTAACCCACATTAGCCTAGTGACACGCGTGTAAACGCGCCCAAAGCTGCTCCAGTTGTGTCGCCTAACTCGTAATGAGACGTCCTGCGCAGGAATCTGATTAATAGGCAACAAGAATGCACATGCATCTTTATTAGACAACATTTTAGCGATAATGATGATGCATCATCCAAGAGGTAATAGCCTTCGATCTAAATCAGTCGTCGAATTCGAATAAAACGAAGGAAAATATTTGGAGGATGCTCCCTTTTGTTTTCCATCCACGAGAATCATTTATAAGGTATTTTAAGGTAACGATATTTTGATTATTGTATCAGAACGAGACGAATTTAAAAAACTTTCCAATGATAAAAATATTCTTTTCCTTTTCGTGCAAAAAGAAAATTGTCGTTTTATATTCAAATATTACTCGTCCAATAAAAGATTCGATTGAAATGAAATGAAATCAGGATACAAAAAGGGGGAAAGAAAGTTTCAATCTTTCGAATGGGTTACCATCACGACGAATCAATCCCAATGTGCATCGACAAGAATGTCAACTAGACATATTCCGTGTCTATTTCCCGTGAAATTTATATTCCCCCATAATTTTCACGCTCAACGACCTGTTTCGCTCAAACTGTATATGAAAAAATGGCAGCGAAACGCAAATCGAACGAGAAATCAAACGGGAGAAGAGAAAAAAATATTTTCGTATGGCTCTTTAAAAGCATTCACCCATCAAAGGCTAAATGGAGTTATTTTTTCCACATTTATCCTAAATTATAATATTGCGGATCAATTTATTAATCCACCAAGGAACGATTCTTTGAATAAATACATCAAGGAAAGTATATTGGTACAATTTCCATTCTCTCTCCAATCAGGCTAAATTAACGAATGTTAACTCTTTCCAATTCTAATCGATCGAAAAACGAGAATCCACGCACAAGAGGGACGAAAGGGAAACGGAAGAAATATAAACTGGAAGGAATACAAGCAAGGAGGGTTAAACAAACAAGTAGAGGTAGAACTAGAAACACGAGGGGGATAGTGGACGTGCATAGAGGAAAGTCGATCTGCCTCTTTACGAGGGAACAAATTCCGCATCGCATCCGTAAATACGGGTTCCGATTTCCATCTCCGGGGTTTATCGCGGTACACGAAGTTGCCTCGGGGTCAAAAGCCACTCTAACAATAAGTCCACGACGATCCATTCCTGTCCCTACTCCATTTAGATTGGCCGGCAATGGTTTCCCGGGGAAATCGATCCATCGTTTCCACCGGCTTAACGCCCAATCTTTTATCCACCGCGACGAGGACGAGTCGAATTTTCGAAGAGGGGAGGGAGAGATCATCGTGATCGTTACCATTGACAGGTTTGGAAGAGAGCTCGGTTTCGGAATGGAATTTTATGGAGGGGAAAATCGATCGGCCCCGCTCTCCTTCCCGAAGGAATTTCATCGAATCGTGGGAAATGCACGGTGATGAAGGGGCATCGTATTCGAGGAAATGTCTGCCACTTCCGCCGGATATTTGACTAGTTTGTCCCAGTTCTTCACCGAGGAATATATACGTGGCGTACGTGCCCCCGCATTCGATATTTCTTGCTATTTTCTTGGAAAGATTTGATTGGGGAGGGGGGCGCATTTGATTTCTCCGACGATATCGGATTATAAATAGAAAAATTATACGGGGTCCGGACGTATTGGATGCTTGTTTGATACGTGTTATTCGAAAGGAGGTGTTTGCTGTTGAATGGAGATAATATTGGAACGAAAATAATTCTTAATTTCGTTTTTCTTTTTTTTTTCCTTTGAATCGAGGAATTCTTTGTCCGCCCAAGTTTCGAAATTATAATATCATCGCTTTCGTCCCTTCGAAACGTATTCAAAATGTATTTCATCGCGCCATAAAACGATTGTGTGGAACAACTGTAGATATTTCCAGCGGATCAATCCAATAATAGTAATAAAAACAAACATAGAGAATCTGATTTATCGATATATAGGTGGAGCACCAGAGGTTATACGCATTCCAAAGTTCAACGGCCTCCGCGCTAAAGCGTTACCATGTACACCATCATGTACGCTCCTCCGCGTCAGTACATCTCATCCCTTATCTTTAAAGCATTCGAACGAAGAAGAATATAGATCCCGTGAACAAATTTCCCATCCAAACTTCATGAACGAACATTCCTCGAGACGATTTCCAATTAATGTATCCAAAAACGAGTTATCAACGAAAGGAACACTCTCAAAATAATCCACCCTTTGAAGAAAAAAATCGAGTACAGCCTTCCCTGGTATACGCTTTTTTCTTCTCTCAATACCGTTTCCCCTTTCGTTTTCCCTCGCCCCTTTGTCACCTTCGGCCCCAAGCATTCTTCCGCCCCATCCTTTCATCGCATTTCCGCACTTTTTCCGCCGGTCATTTTGCCACGCCACCCCATATACACATGCAGAATCCACACACAGCGTTTTGAGAACCTCTGACGTAGCCCACCGCCACCCATACCACAACCAGGGGGGTAGTAGGTTTCTATAGCAACGAGCTACTCTCGGACACGTCGTCTACCACTCAAACGACTGCTGGTATCGTCCGATTTCGAAATCGGGCGAAATTCAGGAAACTCTCCGCCCGATGGACGCCGTCGTCGATTAGTTTCGGTTTCTTTTTATTATTTCTCTCTTCCTCCCCTTTCCATTTTTCTTCCCCGATATCCACCCTCCAAGGATGGAAAAGAAAAAGGAAGAGAGAGAGGAGTCGCTCTGTTTTTCCTTCGCGCGGAACGGTCGACAGGTGTATCGGGAAACGGGGATGATATCGATCGGTGGTTAAACACCGAAGCCTCGCTGCAAATTTCGGCTTCGTCCAGTGGTGGTGGTGGCAGCCTGTAATCAGCTTACGCGACGAAAGCGCAAAATTTCGGAATTTAGATCTGTACTCCCACGAGCTTTCTGCAATCCTCAAATCTCTCGAATACGAGGCGCCGCGTTTCTAGAGTTTTAAGCACCGGATGTTACCCACGCAATGTGCACTTTTGCTCGAGTAGTTTAAGGATAATTATTGATCGAGGAGATGAGAAAAGGAAGGCTTTTTTTTAAGTTCGTATTAATCTCTCATTAATGACGATAAAATTATGATAATTTCATTACGTACGAGTGAAAATCTAAACACATTTTCATATTTATATTATTACAATCTGCATACGTAACGGTAATACCATAAACGATTAATTAAACAAATTTATAATAAGAAATGATCAAATCCTCGTGAAGCGAAAATCAAAAAATATATATATATATATCCAAGAAAATTCAATTCCTTCCATTCAAGAAGAAAGCATCCAAGAAAATTCAATTCCTTCCATTCAAGAAGAAAGCAACGGTTTAAAGAATAGAAACGGAATTGTTGGACCCGAAATAAATAAAACTTAGGAGTCTTATTTTGGGATCCGGCCGCGATAAACGAGAAAAATCCTGATGGAGAGCGTCGCAAGTCAGACACGGGTTCAATCGTCATATACGTACCACTGGCACAGTGACGAGCCGGAATGTTTGTTTTAGAACCTCAGATCGTTAATCCCGGATCTCGGAAGGCGTGCGGCGATTAACCGCTCCACCACGAGGATTTGTTCTCGAATTCGTGCAAACGAGGACCACTTTTGTATTCCGAATGGATCGTGGAACAATACTGGATTCGAGCTTTTTTTTTACAACTCGTTCTAAAAAAAAATATTCTCTACCCGCGGTAATTTAATTTATAAAATTTATAAAATTGGGATAAAATCAAGAGAATCCTTTAATCTTTTAACGATAGGTTTTACTTATTTTTCTTTCTTTCTTTCTTTTTTTCTTTTTTATTCCACGTTGAATGTAACGTTTCTGGAATATCAAACTGGTAAAATATCGATTTTTTCTTTATACGGGATTATAATTGGAATTATGAATTTTATATCACGAATATAATACTACTGGATAATAAATTGATCAATCGTGATTTCTGGTAATGAAGTATAATTGATCGATTTGTTTTTTTGTGGAAAATTGGTGGCGAGGATCAGTCGGCGATTTTTCTTTTTTAAACAAAGATTGCTGATATTCGCTTTTAAATATGAATCTTTTGATTATATATAAATCTGTCGATATACGATCAATAATCGATGCAAAAGGTACGAAATTTGATTACAAAAGTTCATTGACAGATACACAAATTAGTCACGAAGTTGCATCGACTAATATTATCATCGATGCTTGAAAATATTTTCCTCCCTATTGTTGGCCGTCTGTTATTGAAATTCAGTGACGAGCAATGTCAAAAATCTATCCATCGGAATAAAAATTTCGTATAAATTAAAAAAATAAAAAAAAAAATCCATTTCTCGCGCGGATGATTTATATAATTAATAGAGGAATGGATTTTCTCACAAGTATATGAAATAATTTTCCAATTTGATGCAATTATTGATAAATAATAAGGAACGTTGTTGTGACAAAAATGTATCGATAATAGTAAACGAATTTTTGTTCAACGTTTTCGATCAAATGTCTCAACAATGTGTAATAAAATTTACATCCCCTTTATTTTAATTTGTATAGTTTAATAATTTTAATTTTAAACAATTGATATATTCAATCGTATTCAATGAAAATTAAATTTCATTTCCATTTCATTTGCTTCCAGTGCAAAATTAAATTATTACAAAATTTTCGTACGCCAATATTCCTCGTCATCTTAATATTCAATACAATCAAGCACATTAACGACGTTTCAACTTTCAAACTATCTCGATGAAACCGAAACAAGAACAATTAAATCGCAGATAGCAATCTGTCCAACTCGCTTTAATTAAATATCGCAATATTCTCTTCGAATATTTTTACCTATCATTCCATAAATTTCTAAACGAATTAAAATCCCCTCTAAAAGTACATAATTACGCGGCTGAGTATTTAAAAAAGATTAAAAAAAAATTGGAACCATCTTTATCCTACTTTATCGAACAAATTGATTAATAACTAAAGACACAAAGGGTCTTTCAAGCAGAGTTCGCAATTCCACCATCCGTAATATCACGCGTTGTTCCCGATCGATTCTCGCGTCGTGTCGCGTATCCCGCATGTGCGACGCACGCACGTGCGTGCGCAAAGTTGCCTCGCGATCCGAGGAACGTGGCGAAACGCGTGGATGCGATCGTGAAAAATTCACCGGCGCGGAACGAAACGATGAATCGGCCCCCACCCTATCGAACATACGCCAGCTGTTGAAAATGAAACGGATAAGCCGCTCGCACGGTGAAAAGCTCGAGTGAAGAAAGAAAGAACAGAGCAGAGGTTACATAATCCAGCGATCCGTCTTCCAACTTTACCATTTTACTATTTGCATATTATTTCATCCAAATATGCAACTACTAATCCAGAAAGCAAACGAGATTCTTCTATAATGATCAATGATCAATGAACGACGTGCCACGATCGAGGAATAAAATTCTAGAATAACTAATTTTTCGAAACGTTGTGCGGCAAAAGAGATCGATTCAATGCTCGTATCGAATCTCGGGTTAACGAGGTTCAACAAGTGCGAGGACACTGGCGCGGCACAAAACGGGGACACGTGGGGGGAGTGGCAAAATGGCCTTTGCTCTTTCGACCAGAGGATCGGGTTGGAAAAGTGCAGATCCTCGTCTGGCGAGGATAGAGGAGAGGATGCACGTTTCCACGGCTAATTAACCGTTTATTTTAATTACAGGGGGAAATCCCCGACGAACCGTGGAGGAATCGCGTGGACCGGAACCGTTTTGGACAACTCTGTGAATTGTGTGAAATTATTGCGACAGGGCTCGTGGTAGAATTAAGTTTCTGATCGCGTTAACTTAATGGATTCAACAACAACAGTCTGCTCGATTTGCGTGAAATTATCATCACTCGCAGTCTGCGGATAGGAAAATTGGAGAATTAAGAATTTTTTGGTTCCAATTCGAATAGTTTAAATTATTATAAAGGGATGGAGAAAGGATTGTGGATAAAAGCGAGGGGTAAATTATCGGTGATCAGGATTTCTGCCTCTCATAAACGGTTATATTAATTATCATTATCCATTTGTTATCGTGCGTATCCAATTACGACTATTTCCCGAATAATCCTCCGACTCCGTTGAAGTGCAAACGCGGCAAACCAAATGTTTGTCTTCGATTATTAATCAATGTATAAAAATATACTTTTGTCGGGGGAGTATGAGTAAATTTTGAATATCGATAATCATCCTGGACAATTGCAATCGGGTAAATACTTTGAATGGGACGAAGCTTTCGTGTCATCGATGGATTCGAGAATTAATGAGTTATTATATTATGTCACAGAGGAGGAATGAATTTGTAATAATTTGAAAAAAGGAAGAGGAGACTTCGGCTTCCTTACCAGGATATCGATCCATCTCGTGAAATTGCAATGCCTGTGCTTTGCGAGGGGAGGAAGAACAAACATCTCTGGTTGTTTGCCCGTGCAATAATTATTTGATAAGAGGATAAGCTAATTCCGTCGAGAAGGGATTTATTAATACGTTGGATAAGACGACTGAAAAGGTTTCCTCTCTTACCACCTTCGAGCCATCGCAATTTTCTTTCTGATTGAATAAGAAGTTGCCTTTATTTCTTTTGCCAATGTGTTTCTTTCAATACAACATTTGGAAATATCGTTAAGGAGGCAAAATTTGGAGTGGAAAATATTTTTGTCTATTTTTAAAACTTGAAGTAAAAGACGGGCTATTTGTTACTTGCGAAATAATTATTATCCAACATTGAAATTTGATAATAAAGAATATTATCGGAATCAATCCGAAACACGACCGTAGAATAAAGATGTCAATTGTGATAAAGGAATAAGATTTACCCCAACTGGAACCGGAATGATGAATTGAAAGCAACAACTTTTCTCTCCTTCAATTCTCCTAAGTACTCGAGCGATATTATTAATAAAATCTGAAGAGATTTTTGAAAGTACGTTGAATGAGTGATCGTTTGTATGCTCAGCATGCTTGACAAAATTCTAAAGAAAAAGAGAAGAGAAAAATGTGTTTGACCGAGTATCGATCTAAGAGTTGAAAGGGTAGGATAATCAGGTTTTAAATAAATTTAAAATAAAAACAATAACCGCGTTATATTCCATCATAGACGAATTCGAGAAAAAAAAAAGAAAGGATAAGCCAATTAAATTTTGAATGAAATCTTGTTATCGTTCGAGATTGTCCCGGAATTTTCATCCCTTTATATTTCCTCTTGCAATCGTAATTGTTAAACAACGTTGAAAGAGACAAAAGTTTTTTCCCCCCTTGCTTGCTAGAAAATTTTTCTGACTCGTTTCTCTGTACCAAACGAACGAACGTTCAACAAACAACAAAATTCACGTGTTGTTTTAAACAAATAAATTTTAAAAATATCGAGGACGACGTTCAACAAGGAAGAAAGTATCGATACGAGAATCGTACACTTGTCTCTTTCAACCATTTAATCAGAAGAAGATACTTTTAAAATCTTTCAGTTTCTCCATCCATTTGATCCATTTTATTTAACTACCCTCTTCAATTTTGCACCACATAATATATATTATTAAACAAACACATCCTGTTCCACATCCCGCAAACTCAAATATTTCGAATACTTCCAAACACGTTATCGTTCCAGTTTCAAATCTGTATTGTTTCCACCACACAGTAATCTCAATTTCGAATCTAAACTGCACACGTATTACGTATAGCAAAATCTTTCGTTTCCATTTCAAATATGCATGTAATGCAATCTCCTGTATTACATTGTTTCCACGATTCTCAATTATGAATTTACGTTATACGTCGGTTATGTTCCTGCCTTAAATTCTATTGTAAAACATAAAATGATAAATGTTTTATCTTCTTTCTGGGTCGCGACCCACTGATTATTCTTAATTGAAAGTACTTCTCGTGAAAAGATTCATTGAAGAGATATTCGGTATTTACATGTTACTTGACTATTACGAACGAGGTCACGACACGAAATGGTTGGAAAGCATTATTCTTAACAAACAAGAAAAGTATTTTATCTTCTGTTAAGTTCTAAAGTCAATTTTACTCGTCACAATTTCAATTATCATTCGTGCTATCTCTTGTTCCCCGTTTGTTCATCCTTTGAAGCAGCCAATCCCAATTAAAAATCCCCATTATCCTTAATACATAATCGCATAATTTTGTTAACTACTTCTATATATCATAAAAAATAAATTCGTAATTAAAAACATATTCCCATTGAAACAATTCCAATTAAAAAACTGTCTTAAAACAAAAATATCCCATTTCTGTTCCGTGACAAAATTCGAGAAACAATCCAGCATCAAAAACTCGTCGAATAATTCGCAAATCTATCTCCAATTACAAAGAATTCGACGAAATTAAAGATGTATCACTTATCCTTGCTCCGCTCAATTACCAACAAAAAAAACCTCAATTCCCTTCACGAATCTAAAAAAAAAACTCATTTCCCACGAAATACGTTTCAATTCGCGAATCCACCTCAATTGCGAAACGTGCCCCACCCTCCGCCCCCGCTGTTCAAAATTCCACTTCCACCCCAATTATCCCCGTCATAAAGTCATTCCGCGCGTCTCTCCGATATTTTTTTTTTTTTTTTTTACCACGGCCATCCGATTCCTCTGCGACCCGTCACTGGGGGGGTGGAAGGGGAGGGTTCAAATTATCCAAGAGGAATGATTTATCGTCGCAACAAGTCACATTAGCGCGCGTTAATCGCCGAAAGGGGTTGGCCACGACCCCGCCAGGGCTCGAAAGAGGTGACGTGAATATTGCACGGACGATCCGAAATCGGTGGTAAAATCGGTCCAATGTCACGCTCTACTTCCTCTGTGGGGAATGGCCACAACGATATTTACGATCCGCGCGGTGTGTTTCGTCGACGATGATTGTTTCTGCTTTGTCTTTGCAGAGGCGAGCAATGCGAAGAATGATGATTCTGGATTGGTTTTCGATCGAACGAAGCGATGGAGGAAGATAGAAAGTTAGGGATAAATGGGGATAATTTAATCAAACGGTGGAACGTTATATATAGGTTTCGAGAAGGTATTTTTCTATTTCGTTTTATTTAACTCGACCTCTCTTCTTATTTAGCTTATTACTCGAATACCGTTGTAAATACGTTTTTAATACCGTCGACGTTCAAAGTGGAGCTATCATTGTTATTATATAATAAATCCCTATTTATTATATCCCTAATTATTATATAACGACACCGTATTATTTTCGACGATAGCTCGAAATATGGATTCACGCTCGAATTCCCAACTCGTAAAGATTAAACTGTTTAATTTCATCGCATGTTCTCTATATTTCATTGCGGATAATTGTTTCGACGTTTCACGTGCGTGCATCACGGATACGATAAATTGACACGTCAATCTTGATACCTGTTTGCAACTGGACTTGCACTTGGTTGAGGAATATTTGATCGTTCGAAGGCGATTTTTTACGAATGAGATTAGAACGTAAAGGTAATCCGACAGAATAATCCGTTGATCTTTCATTTATATAAGAAAGGACGTGCTCTACGTTTGTGAAAAGTATTTGAAATGAAATCAACTCGAAATAGAATAAGAAATGAATTTTTTTTCTTTTTGGGAGAAAGATATAAATTATTTCGAAAATATTTAATTTACATTTACTAGACAACAATTTATACTGTGAGAAATATTTTACCCAACGATTGAAATTACTATTTTGTTTACTAGATTGATATAAATCGTAAACGACGGAAGGTATAAAAAAAAATACATTTAAATAAATATCACATTTCTAAAAACCTACAATATAAATCTATATAAAAAAAATAATATTTACGACACTGTAGCATCCTGTAGTATCGATATTTCCATAAGCATAATCTTCGAAAATGGCAGTGACAAGTGGGAGATAGCAATTAAACAACTTTAAAAACAAAAAAATGGATCCAGTTATTTTTTCCCGGACAGATTGTGTGTTTCACGGTGGAGCGAAATGTCAAAAATACCGCGAAATAGCAGAGAAAAATGGGGGAATAAACAAAGAAGGAAAAAAAAGGGAAGGAGAGGGGGAGGGAAGGTAAAACCTAGAAATTTGTTTCCCGTAAAACGAGAACAATGCGGTCTTTCACTCGTGGATATTTCAGGTTCGCGCGCATTCTCTCCGGCAAAGTTTACCGATGTTTGAAAAATTTCGAACTCGCGCGAATCCAAAACTTTTCTACGTCAGATTCTTTACGATGGGGGGAGAGGGGAAAAAAAAAAAAAGAGAAAAAGAAGATACGATCCGGAAGATACCGAGCGTGAAGCAAAAGTTTCCACGAGAATTGAAAACCTCGAGAAGCCATACGGAAATTTGTCTCACTTTTGTATAATGCGCAAAGTTGGTGTCGAGTACACACATCTCGAATGGAAGAATAAGGTAATTCACTCAGAAGTATAAGAAATAAGAGAATAAAAGGATGATCGATCGCTGTCAAGAGATATACTGTCTTTGAAGATAAAAGATAAAAATTATCTATTGATTAATATTTCTGATACTCCTTTCAGTTGAAATACGTTGGTCGTGAATCTGATCTTCAGTTTGAAAAAATTCTAGACCAGTAAAGAAACGTTATTCGAGTTTTCTAATCTTACTTTGAAAGTTAAGAGACGCAATGTTAAAATATTTAATCTCGTGGAATGAAGAAATGTTAGCAAATTTTAATCAAGTTTGGAATTAATATGCAAGAGAAGTATTGCAGTGAAACAGTGTAACACCTTTGCAATCATCGTTGTACCCTTGATCTTTCCAGAGAAGAAAGAAATTAAAAACCGAATGGTCCAGGATTCGATTGGATTAGATTTCTGCGCGGCACGCGTTCTCTCTCGATTTATCGGTCGATAAAATTTTATCATCGATCCTTATACGAGTAAGGGTATAAAATGGGAGATTCACAGATGATTGGAGGAACTTTAGAGTGACTTTCATCACGCTGACTCCGTATCTGTCGCGAGATAATGATTTTTCTCATCTTTCTTCTTCACGCACAACTGTATAAATTTTTATGAACTTGGAGAAAAGGGATATTCACTGCGACTTATATTCTGGAAAGAATACCTGTCTAATTTGGAAATAAAATACGAGAGAGATTAGATTAATTTTTAAAAATATGGAAAATTATAATTTTCGGGGAGAAAGAAATGCGGGGTGAAAGTTTATGTGAGAGGAAAGATGACGTGGATAGTCTGGAGAAAATGGTTGAGGCTCAGCCTTAATCCAGCCTTGAGTAATTAGTTTTTAATTAGAAGAGGGGAGGGAACTAATATCTGTAATTAAAAAGCATGACACTCGCGAAATGAAACAGGGATGTGTCGCGAGAAGATATCGTGAATTAGTTGTCTAAAATAAATTTTCTAAATAGACATCATAAGAAGATCTCCATATATCATGTGTAATATTAAAAATAATGTCGATCGATATCCCGAGGACATGTTGGTTTGATCCTCATTATTCCATTGTTAAATTAAATTCATCCGATATTAATATCCGAGCTTGGAATGTTATTTAAATCAAAGTTACGAACGATTCAATAATATCAATAAAAGAACCTAATATCATCCTTTCTGAAAAGGTTCAAATTCGCCGAATAATGACCGTGCATACCATTTTCAAAAGCGGGTATTCAAACGAAAACAGAATCGCCAAGTCAAAGTGGAGAACGCCTTCTCCTCCCTCGAGAAGAAAAAAGGCTACTAACAAATCGCCGTTCTTGCCGATGCACGCTCCCGTCGAGCAGGGACGATATATTTTCCCCGGCTTAAAAGACTTGACAACGTTTTCACAGAAAGTACCACGTTCCATAGAAGTCGAACGAACGTCAGCGTGATTAATTGCACGCTGACCAACGCTGGAGAAAGTAACCGCCGCGCCAGAGACTGCTAAACCGACTATCGATCCATGTTAAACAGACGACAGCCACTGTCGTTGGCTCGCGCGAGTCCGCTCGGCCATTAAACCCGGCTGCTTTTTATCCATCGGCCTCTCCGCTTCGAATCCTTTTCGCGTTTCACGCTGGCAAAGTGGATCCCTCGAGCCACGCTTCGATGAGATGAGATACATGGGATGTGTTCCGTCGAGTTTACAATCGAATTTGTTCTTTAATTTGCTTATTTATCCGAATTGGAAATGATTCTTTGAACATTCGTGTTAAATTTTAAGATTTAAGATACCTTGGATCCTTGGAAGTCGATGATACATTGTTTATTGAGATTCGAGCATTGTTTATAGAATTGGTGTGTATTTAATTCTTGGAAAATGATAACGAAAAGCAGGGAAAAGTTGGAAATCGTTTAATAAGCGTTTGAGTAAAAGGGGGAATAAAGGGGAAGTTTTTAAAGATAAATCCTCGCGATCTAGTTACGTATTACCAGATTGGAAAATTGAGATGATGAAACGAGAATAGCATTGATGAAATTTTCGAGGACGATAATAGCCGAGGTGGAAGATAATTTGAGATTTGGATTCGTTCGAAGATTATTAACCCGCTTGAAATATAAAAAGGGTTCGATCTGATATTATTACGAGAAAAGTAAATTTTAATCGACTCGAATCTGTATTTTTCTCGATCGACCAAAACTTGACAACTTAATACTGCCTTTACAATTTTTCTCGATACTTGAACTCAATTATGAAATTTTTTGTCATTTGTGAGCAAACTGGAAAATTCGCATTCCTCGAGATCACCGTTCTTTTTTGACTGTTTACAAACGCGTTACTTTCAGAGGATCACGAAGCTCCTCCTCGAGCCCGATTGAATGAGTTTAACCGGGTGTAAAGCAGTGTCTGTCGGTCGTTTTCCTTTTCATCGTGGGCGCGGTGGAACGGAAGTTGCTCGAAACTTGTTGCGTCGAGGCCCTCCCTTTCCGGCCAGCTGTCCGATGAAAGGAGACGCGAGTCGCCTTGGAAAACGAGGAGCAAGATTGACCTTGTCTCCCAAAGGGGTCTGCGTTTTCTGCGGAGAAGAGAATCGAAAAGGGGGCTGTGGAATAATTAACCAGTTCACCCTTGAATAAATAAATCTATCGACGAACAGTGTGAATTTTTGCGCGAAGATGCTCGAATTCCGTTCATATTTCTTCCAGTTATTTGTTTACTTATTTTCGAAAACTCGAAGGAAAGCGCAAAGGAAATAATAACGCAGCGAGGATTGAATACCAAGCAGATGACTTTTATCGGATATCGATGCTGAACTTCTTCTCCAATACAATTGTGATGCAATTTTTATGATATCGATCGATTCGCAAAATTAAAGAAAGAGATAATTTTTCGAACACAAAATCTCTGATTCTATTTAATTTCCGTCTTCTACGAGGAAAGATTTAAATTTGTTCGCGGATGAAAAAAAGAATGAATAAATAATTGAGACACTTTGGTAAAATCGATACGATCCTTTTAAATCGTAACATCATAATTGAATTCTTTCAGGAAGCGACACGAGATAAACTCGATCTAATACAAATTAGCCTTCTCAAATTACTCTCATTAATAACGATATTCAACGATCCTTTGAAACGGAGCGACACAAAAAAAAGGAAGGTAGAAATCGATCGTAAAAAGTCGCGCATTAAGCCTCTAGGACTGAATTCACGGCCAATGAACCGTGAGTTCGTAATTAAGGGGCGATCACTTAAGAACAAAAACCGTTTTTCCATCCCTTTTACGACTTTTATAATCAATATAGATATAATTCTAAATTACAACAAGAACGACGGTAAATCGAAATAGCCATGTATCCACGATTATCTATTAATCAAATAGATTGGATGGCAACAAGAGATCATTTCGAATATCACGTTTGAGAAGATGATAAGGGCGGATTGGTCATCCTCGAATCTTTACCTCTGTCGATGTACATGAGAAAATATGCGTATCCGGGTCAACGATGCCCTTTGGGAACGGAACGAGAGAATATATCGACGAGCGTCGTTAAAAAGGATTTTATGAATCGCGAGGAAATCCCTGGCGGTTCGTGCATCGTCCAAGACGTGGATATCCCGTTCGAGATGTAATATTTGTGAGAGTTTATTGGGTGTGAAAATTGGATGGTTTGTCCTCTGTTTTGATGCTTCCATCCTTTAGATCTTATTGGTGTAACAGGCGTTGCTTTGTAAACGCTGTGTAAACGCGATTCTCGTTAGATAGAAATTGGTGTGGCTACAGGTGTGAGTGATTGGACAGTGATTAAAATTTATCGAGGGAGATGAGATTTTGAAAGGATTTTGCGTAAACAGAGAGGGATAAAGGCTGAAGACTAGTGGAAAAATGTATCGTTACGCTCGTCCCGTTTATTACAATTTTCAAACGTTTAAATTTATCGCGTTTCGAAAGGAAAAGAATAGAAATATTGGGACGAAATATACGTAGAATTATACGCGAGAAAAGTTTGATGCTCGCAGTTTCGATAATATATTTATTATAACTCCATTGGGCCTGGAGCTGTTCTACTGTGGTGAAATACGTGTCGGACGTGCCCCGACTTTGAAGAACAAGAAACAAATTGAGACGTCAGGGGAGATCCAATACGTACGTCCGATAAAAATGAAGTTATAACAAGGCAAAAATAAGGACGGAGAAAGGAAACACGCGAGCAATCCACGAGGCAATCTCCTCGCCATCCCTTTCAATTTTGTTCAAAAACGAAAATTCGATTTCGATTTTGCATATAACAACTTGGAGAAGAGAATTTTTCCATATTTATTAAAAAACAAATTACTAAAACTTGCCAATGTATTATATAATTAAACTGATTTAAAAATGGAGCTTTACATAACGCCCGACAAATTGAGGCCTAATTTAATAAATTAAACGTCTCCAACGTAACAATATCTCCTTACATAAACTTTCGTAACGTCAAAAGATCAGATCTTGGAAACTTTTACACGCAACATCCAACATTCCATGCGTTTAAGCGAGAATCGGGTTCGAAACCGTTTCAAAAATAAAAATCCTCGAGGAATCTCGCTCGGCAGAGTGCAATAATATTTCGACACGTGGATTTTCGGTGATGACGGTCCTCCTCCTATATTGGACCCCCCCTTCGCTTCAACATTTGATCTTCGCTCGGGAATAACTGGAATAAAGAAGGCGAAAGCCAGAGGACAAACACGAGAGAGAGAGAGAGAGATCTTCAGGAACAATGAAACTCGAGAACGCCTCTGCCTCTAAACTGCTTAACAACGACCATCCTCGTATCGAGGATGGTCCGACTTTTGCGAGAGATTATCTGCAAGAGACAATCCCACTACAGAGAAGCGAGGTTTGACGATGGAATTAAGGTCTTCGCTCCCTTTGTTCCTTGGTTACGCTTTATTTTTCTTTTTTTTTTTTTTCTGTCACGCGTTGTGCAACAAGGGAGAGACATGCGAGTACGACGAATATATTTTGGCTCTCAATTGGCTCTCGTGGATTCGTTAAATTCGTTTGGATTTGGAAGAATATGGAGTACGAAATGATTTCTGTTACTTTGATTAAGTGTAAGAATAATATTTTATTCTCTTCGTTGGAATAAATTATAAAACTTCAACTGGCATTTCAATCTCTTTTGCGTATAAATAATATAAAACTCCGTTATTTTCGAATCGCTGAAAAGATAGATAAATTAATTAAATGGAAATAAAAAGATGGCGGGGAGCTGAAAACTCAGTCTCCGATAATCAAACGGTTAATTTGCTCCTTAAATTCATCCTCGTTCAAGGAACGAACAAAGGGGAGAAACGCTGTTAATCAAGCGCGTTGCCTCGTTTCACCAATAATTACCAATCTCTCCATGAATTTCCATCGTCGAAGAAGAAAAAATATACGAAAAAGAACCCGACGTTTTCTAATAATATAATATCAAGACAATTTGTCGACCGTTAAAATTCGAGGAGCATTCGCCCTGCAATTCCACCCTCCCTTCGACACCAGCCAAGTTGAAAATTAATCGAGCTCTCTGTATATTTATGAATATTGAGAGAATGTGATGTCGATCTTATTCGACGAAGAAAAATCGAAACGCAAGACTAGTAACCCCTAGGATCCTAGTGACTTTATGCATGAGATTTCAAGAGGCCGAGGATCTTAAGGATCTTAACCAATAACAAAATTGTACATATTCAAAGCATTCTTCACCGATTCTTTTCCAGTTTTATTCCACGATCCCATCTTTAACTAACGTATCTACAGATTTTATTGAACCATTTTTATATTTTTATGTTTGAACGAGTTCATCGAATCTTGTCTTCGAACAAATGGTTACTCTTTCGCAAATTATTTAAATAATCGCATGTTGAATTAACGAAAGATCGACGGTATATGAATTTATTAAATTGGAGGAGTTAAATCGACCCGATTTCTAACCCAATGCCCGAATACACGATCGATGGAGAGCGGGCAAGGATCGCCGACGAGGAGGCTCGATCGGGCAGAGCGGATCGGATCGGATCACGCGGTTCGTCGCATCTCTATCTACCGTACTTTCATGGTTGTACCGCCAGTCGGAACGGGACAACCACCGAAAATTCCAATATCCGGGTATGCGCGCATCCCTCTGCCGTATTTCACACGGCGCACGTGAAAAAAATTGGTTCATCGATGTCGAGTAACAGGACGGAAGGGAGGGAAGGCCGTGTATTATTATTTTCACTGCAAGTGTATCGCTGTGTCAATTTCATGTTGCGAGATGTCATCGATAATATTCGAATCTTTATATATAAAATAATGTGAAAATAAAGGGATAAAGGGAGAATTATTTTCGATAAGGCAAATTCCCCCGGCAAATTTCGCTCACTTTCGTTCTGATCAAACACACCGATTTTTAACTCGAACTTTTCTGTTTCCCCTATCCAGCCAATCATAGATTAATAGAAGTATATATATAATTCAAACACAAGGAAACAGTTCAATTTTTAGCATCGAAAAATAGATCAATCATTCGATAAATCATTCGTTATATTTAAAAGTTCATTTCGCGATGTGAAATGCTGGTTCGAAATAGAGTAGCATAAAATATTCGGTCAATCATCACCGCTCCATCGTTTTAATTGACAAAACGATTTTCGCGCTATTAACTTTTTTACAGAAAATGGAATCGTTCCGCAACGTTGACTCGTATTTATAAACACATAAGCCATCTAAAAATACCAAACATTAAAATTATCGTCCAACAAAAACCAGGAGAAACATCCCATTTGAAGAATCAAGATCCCTTAAACTTCCAGATATCGAATAAACAAAAAAAAAGTTGCGATAAAATTGCTGGATGACGTTCGAAGAATGTTCCAAAAAAAATATATATATATCTCGAAGAGAAATAAAAACAGCGCAGAACAAATGGAAGAGAAAACAGTGGGAAAACAAAGCCACCCCTCCAGCTTCGCTTCTCAAAAGTTTTCCGGCACGAACGATTTCGAGTTAACAAATAGTTGTAAAAAGTCGCTCGTGCATCCGTGTTTAACTGTTCTTTTCAACTTGCGTGCACGTCGCGTGTGTGTGCACGATGCATACTTCTGGCCAAGATGGTGCGCGCTAGAAAAGGGAGACGACATGTGTAGTAATATAGCCGCGCGACGTGGGATTATTGCGATTGTTCCACCAGCGTATAAATACGTTTTGTACGGTTTCTTTGGGTGAAACGGAGGGCCGTGTTTCACGGCGCTATTCATACGTTTTAGCACGAACAACCGACTACCTGAAACTTCGTTCTCTCATTGTCAGTCTTCCATACAAAGTACTCGTTCCTCTCTCTCTCTCTCTCTCTTTCTCTCCTTCGAATGCAATTCGTATTGCGAGAGATCCTGAAAGGATCCTCGAGAAAAAATGCACGCCTCGTTTCTCAACCCCCTCGACAAATATTAACAAACGTTAGAAAGTGGATTCTGAAGGTAGAAGCGTCAACAGGAAAATGATTACAAAAAATTGGGTATAGAAAGTAATTTAATTCGATCGACTGGACGAGTCCGGTATTGAAAACAGTTCGCCTTTAAATGGGACGCGTCGAGTAACGTAAAATAACAGATAAATCTCGTTAAAACATGGAGGAAGAGAAAGAGAGGGTCCGCAATTATCCGCGGAAAGATCAAGATTAATGAATTCCATTGGATAAGATATCGCTTGATACGGGGCAGAAATCAAGCTCGTATATCCTCGTAATCGGCCACAAGGATCGATTCCCAGGTTGAAGAGGGGTGGCGGCCGAGGATCGAGATTCCCTCCGCGTTTCTCTCCCCGTTTCGAGCGCGACGCGAAACCACGACTGAACAAACTTCACTGATTCATCGTAGCCCAATTAAACACTCTGTTGAACCGTGAATTCGAATCGTCGAATTCCCTCCTGTCGCTTTCATCCCTGTCGCCGAAGCGAGTATCCTTGCTCCTCCCTTCCCTGCGCTCCTTCGAAGAAAAATGGGAAAGAGGAGCGCAAACGTTTATTGTCCCAGACGCGGCAACCGTCAGACCTCGGCCTGTCGCGTTTTCCAATTTCGTTCCCCTCCCCCGATCCGAATTTCCCCTTCCTGTTTCGCATCCTTGGCAAGTCAACGCCTGTTCTCCCTCTGAAAGCAATCCGCTTCGGGCGACATCTCTCCTGGCTGTCTTATTCTTTCATCCTCCTCTTTCCTTTTGTTTCACCTCCTTCGAGGAAGTTCTCTTTCTTTCCCTCCACTCTCTGCGAGAGTTTTCGAGAAACTCTATCTCCATCGAAGAGAAGCGAGGGAATATCGAGAAATACTTGCATCACCGCTAGGAGGGAGGATTCATTCGTCGGAGGGAGAGGCGATGGCCTGGAGCTGTAGGTGGCCGTCCAACACGGTTGCACAGTATCCCATTATAAAGTTGGCCGGCTGTTATACCGCGCTCTCCTTCCAATACCCTCCACGATTATTAATCCGTGTTATTCTTCACGTGGCCGAACGTGTAAAAGGTCGCATCGGCTAATTACCCCTCCGGAGCCGATGACCGTACCGATTTCACGCGGTGACGCGTCGGGGAGGCACTTTTGAGCGTTTCAGAGAAGACGAAATTTCTCGACCGAACGATTTTTAACCGGCTTAACCCTCTCGCGTGCCCCGTGCCTTCAAAGGACGAGTGAGAATCGCGAGGGAATTTCGATCGGAGGAATACGATCGAAATTTTTGACCCATTAACCCCAGCCGGGATAACCGGGTGCTCCTTGCTTGTTAAATTCACCGACGCTATCGCCTTACTTTCGATCGTTTGCCGCAACATTTCGCCTGGATGGGAGCCAGACATCGGGGCAATGGATATGGGAATGGTAGCGTTATAAACGAAAACGAGAACGACAGTGGCCGGTTTTTAGAGGTGGAAAGCTGGAGCTTTGGCAACCGCCGCCGTGGCGTCTTTTACGCCCGCGTGTGCCCCGTGTATGCATATAAATGATCCGTAATATGCAAACGGGGCTGAATAGAATAATAGAAGAAGAGGTGGCGCGCGTGGATACGAATGGTTGAAAATCGTCCGAGTGGAGCCACGTCCCGGATATTACCCGTGTGTAAACTGTGTTAACGTGCCTGTTTAGAAGCTTCGTATATATTATTTAGCGAGATTACGGTGAAAACGTTGGATCAGGCGTTGGATTAGACACGCGATACAAGGATTAAAACTTTGCTTCGAATATTCTCGGGGTTTTCTCGATGGGGAATGGCTGGATTTTCTTACAGCGAAAATGAAAACGCCTCTTGAAATCTACTCTCGCTAGGAGAATCCTTCGACTATATCGTGAAATCAATGTTTATCATACGACGATTATCTTTTCATACTCGTATGCGTGTCTGAACGAGATAGTAATAAAAGAGATATGAAAGAATTCGACTTAAAAATTCCTCCTCCAACTCGCTTCTTAACTCGAGAATCTCCGTATTTCCCCCTTTTCACTCTCGAAAAAAAACTAACAGAAATGAAAAATCGACGAAATAATTATCCTTAATCCTCGATTAATCTTCACAAAGAGATCAAAGAGGCATTAAATGCTGTTCACGACAAAGGGATTAACGGCGATTTAAATCAGTAACGAAGCATCGGTATGATAACACTAGCTGGAACTCGGTTATATTTTCAAAGCGATGAAAATCAATTAGTACAACAGAAAAGAGAGGAGGGAAAGAAAACGGCTTCGAATTTCATTCCGTGTAACAACAAAGAGCGGAATTGCGGGATAAAGAAACTTTGGGATCTGAATTCTCTTAATGAGGCACAGACTGGAAGTCACGATGGTTGCTCAATTTTGATGTTAAGTGGGGGAGGAGGGGGGGTACAAAATTAAGCCAGTTTCACCCCGCGGTGACTAATTAAAATCGTTTTCATGCGTCGTGCGCGCGATCGACTTCCGTCGAGTTTCATTAAATATCTTCTCTAATTATAACGAGAGAGAGAGAGAGGAGGGGAGTAGAATCCCCAGAGGAACGAGAGAAATATATATATATATACATGGTGGCACTGGTGGGAATAATGTCGCGATCAATTACACATCCGCAGAATGTCGATACCCGATTCGACGTGATTTTCTTCGACCCCTCGAATTTCCACTTTTTACGCGTCGATTTTTTTAATTCGAGGACATTTCCTGGAATTGCGACCAAAAAGCGATCCCGTCAGTTTCTCTATCTTTAGAGAAGCAAGCCTTCGTTGACCGCGTTGTTTTCGACGATACTTAAAAACATAATGAAATTTGTAAAGCAATTTCGTAAGCAAAAAAGGAAGGTAGAATTCGTTTAAAGTTTCGCAGAAGAGAATTTAAAATCATACGTTACAAAGAAAGCTTCCTTCGATGAAATTTCAAAAATATTATTCGAATATTAGAATAGAATTGATCGTTAATTAGGAAAAAAGAGGAAGAAGATTGGCACGTTCCATCCGGTTTAATCATCGACAAATTAAACTCGCCCCCCGTTAAATCGCCGCTCCTCTCCTCTCCGGAATTTTCACAAATTGCGGCGTAATTTTTTTCGAAGCAGAGATAAGACGACATTTGTATAAGGTAAACCCCGGTGTTGGCGCGTTTTACACTACTGGTCGTTGCGGTGAAAACTGGAAGCCAGCCCGTCTAATTACCTGGCGCTAATGGCCGGGATGAGCGATCCCAGTGCCGCCTTTTATAAATCGAAGTAGGTCGCGGTTGTAAATAAAGAAAGCTCCATCCCCCCTCCATTAAAATTCCGTCCTCGGAGAAATATTATTGCATAAAGAGGCTTCTGCCTCTCGTTATCATTTGAATCGTTACCTTTAACCTGGCCTGGGAAATTAGAATAACAGGGACGAGTGGAGAGAATGGGGAGAAGAAGCTTTCCACTTGATTGTTGGCGGAGATATACAAAAATACGCGACCACTCGTCGCTTTCGTAAATATTCATACGGCGAAAAGTGTCCGAATTCCTCGTTCTCTTCTTCGTTTTTTTACTCGAATGCATCAGATCAGAAAGGTGATCATTTGTCGATAATGCGTGATTAATACAATTTTTCCTCGGATTCGGAAGAAAAATCTGGATTTTAATTGGAAACTTTCAGTCAAAAGATCCTAATAATACAACGATATATTCGAGCAATCACCTCGAGTAATGCGATTTTCCTACTTATCTGACACGCTTCCTGTCGAAAATTAAATTCAACGCCGCCCCTATTTTCCATCTCTGGCGAAAAACAAGTCGCTCTCGATTAATTCAACAACCCGCGCTTTACGATAATTTCAAAAGACGAACGTCTTTCGAACACGTTTGTAAACGTTTTATCATCCGATATAAATGAAAGATTGACTCGAGACGAGATGGAAGGTAGACGCATATCCTTGGATTCCTGGAAATCCTTTGTTTGTAATTCGCTTTCGACGAGCTCTTGCGACACCGCGTCACCGCGAGTTTATCGCTTTATCCTCGGTCGAAAATTCGAAAATCCATCGCCTCGCGGATCCTCGCGTTTCACCACCCTTCCTTTACGCCGTAATTCAACTAGCGTTCGAGCGCAAACTGCAAGCGTGAACGTTTATTCCGTAACGCGATTCCGAAAGTTGCTCGTGTACGCGCGAGAAGAAAAGCTCTCGTAAACGGCACGTTTTCGATTTCGAGTTCAACTCGGAACTCGACAACGAGTCGATTACTTTTTCTTAATCCGCGATTTAACCCGTGAAATTGTAAAATTAAACGTAAATAGGTAGAGCAGGGTGGTTTGAAAGGTAAGGTATAATTTAATTTCCTTTTTGCTTTTTTATCTAGAAATGGGACAAAAGTCGAACGATACGCGGCGTGAATTTTTGGAAATTATGAAGAAGAATCTATCAGTGTCTCTCGTTTCTTTGTTAATAATTGGAAGTGTTGATTTGATATAATTCCACGTAACTGATGAATAATAGAAGATTGTTTCAGACGCGAGAGAATTTCACATTTCGAGACAAGAAAATATTTTCTTTAATACCAAACCTTAATGAAGCTGGAATTAAAGAAAACCTGGCAGAGAATCCACGATTTTTACAATTATCCAAAGTTCGAGAGTTCAACTTCTTCTTCAGTAGGTTTAGTAGGTTTACTAGGCAGTTTGCAAGAAATTTTGGAAATTTTCACGATTGGTAATCGAGCCTAAAGCGGAAAACTCTTAAAATTTTTAATCCGTTAAATCTACTTGGAGCTGACACTCCATTAATTGGCATTAATTAATTTTAAAACGATACACGTCGTTAGCCTAAAAGAGTGGTTCTTATGTATCAACTTGTTTCAATAATAAAGAGTAAACTGCATCGAATGGAAGAAAGAATCGCTTAAACGTTGAAGAATGTTGCTTAAATATGATGAGAAAATATAATTGCCATTGCGAACGACAGGAATAATTAGATCTGATATTGCATTACATGCAAAATGACCGATTTATTATACCTGTTTACAAGCTTTATACGCAACATCAAAATTTATGGACCCTGCTCGGTCCACGTAATTCGAAGTAACGCGATATTCTGTTCGAACGTATCGTTTACGTTAAATTTAATAATTTACTTGGTTGTTCTAATTCGATATTAATCGGAGAAATAAAATTCTTTTTTTACACAAGAAAGAATCGAGGTAATGCGCTCATAATCGAACTTCTCAATCCCTTGTCTCCACTAATTCTTTTCCTACATGCTCTATTAATCCTTACTAGATTCTCAACTTTCTCCATTCCCTCAACTTCTTCTTCCCAACTTCCCAAGTTTCTTTCTTTTTTTTTTTACCCTAAGATTCATTCGAGAGCTTAAATACTTAGGAAAATCAAGTTTATTAAACATAAACGGAGTACAGCAAAGTTGAAAAAAGCGTTATTATTCAATATAAATTTCTAAATTTATTTAATCTTGCACAATTTTCCTTATAATAATATTCATTAAAATATTTCCAAAGCACAAAAAGGATACGTTCATATGCATCCAAAAATGAAACGTTCCTTCTCTCCCCCTCCTCAAATTGTTTTTAACAATTATCAAAGAACTTATACAAAATTCTCGATAACTATGTTACAATAATTATATACTACAATTGATCATTCGTCCAGCAACGGGTGACTTTTTCATCTTTTTCAATTAAACGCCTCGCCAGGATCGGTAGTTTTCCTATCGACCCACGTTCGTCGTTCGGCTCTCGAATTTTAAGACTTTTCATCAGGCCATATAAATCCTGGTGCGCCCGAAATCAACCCCCGGAAACCGCTTCATCCGACGGTCTTTATATACCTCGAACACGCCACGAACGGAGGAGAGATACAGTCGCGGATGGAGCACTTAATTTCGCCTTTTCACGGGCAAATTTCCATCCTCCGCGACCCCGCAAGTTTCGAAGAAACGAAAACTCTCGCGAATCGCGTTAATTAACCGGCAAAAGGATGTACATCGATTGAGGGAAGGGAGAAGAAAGACGATGAATTTTTCATTCGTTTCTTACTCCCTGTTTTTGTCTTGCTTCTCTTTTATTCTCATCGGAAATTCATCGGTTTCTATTTAACAACAATGGTCGAAAGCTCGATTCGATTAATTCCTGCGTCGAGAATGGATCTCGTTAATTGATTCTTCGAGGGAGCGTATCATGTTCGTGATTCGTCTGTAATGAATTTCGTTCTGTAATATTTCCTCAATATTACTCTTGATGGGGGGAGAGGGGACCGACATTGCATTACATATTTTACGAATCTTACGGGACACAAATCACAGATTTGTTTTCGTGATTCGAATTTGAGAGACACGGCGAATATTTTACACTTCCATTGTCGAACTAATGTGTCTAATATTTAATATCGCGTTACAGGGTAGAGAATTTTAATTTACAACTCTTTGATTGGTCAATGGCTGATTAATAAGAGGATTTCACGTGTATGCACGTAGGAGAGATGAATATATTCTTTAAAGTGGTCGGTGTACATATATATAGAGATAATAATGGAGACAATGGACAACGTTCGAACAAAGAAAGGTATGACAAAATATACATCGAGTATGAAAGAGACACGTGTTCCGAATAATGCATTCGAAAATGTAGAACGAAAATATGCTAAATTGTTTTTAAAAGAATTAATCTCTTCGTTTTCCAAGTGAAACATTGCGAAAATAATAAATGGATTAATAACAGGAAACATAATCGTTAGAAGTAGATACTCTTTTTCGTCCAGTCAAATTACATTCGAGACTAAAACTTACAAAATGCTTTTTCAAGATAGAAATGGTAAGAGGAACTAAAATTGTTTCCGTGACAGAAGAATGACAGGAAGATATAGTTTCGCGTAGTTGGAAAAAGTTTCCTCCAACTTTCCTTCCAGACGATGGTTCCAACATTCGAAACATCGTGAATTATAAATGCATCTGTTATCCATCCTCAGTTTATACCTCAATATGTACAGAATAATTTCGCAGGGAAGATTTAAATAGTTGTTATTTGTTATCCAACATCTTGGACGCGTTTAAAAATTGACAAGGATCTTCCATCATATGATCAAGGAATATCGGGGTGAAACAACAAATATCTATCTACACGGTTCATTACTTTCCTCGAGGACGAGTTCTTTATCCGCAGGGCGCATCGAGTTTCTATTAGTTTCGACCGATCGAGTTAGGAAAGTTGGGTTCTTGGGACTCGTTTCTTTCCACGAGGCGAATAAGAAACGAGGTCTGGGCCATCGATCGGCGCAGGGCTTGGTCATTACCTTCTTCTTCCTTCCACCGATCGATGGATCTGCGCAAAGAAAAAAAAGAAAAGTGTTTCTTCTTCTTCTTCCGTTTCTTGTCTTCGAATTACATTTCTCGACCAAGCCAATCCAGCTCGATGGACGAGAAAACGAGCCACTGGCTGATGGAAATGCAACGGAAAATTTCGATTATATATTTTCAACTGCCTAACTATTAATCGTTCGAGAAACGTTGAAGAGGAATATGTATTCTTGTTATTTTAACGAAACTCCGATTCGCAAGATTGGTCGAATCCTCTGGGAATAATTTATTTATTTCGATCGATAAAAAGAATAATAACTACGTATATAAACGTCTTCTGAGAATCATTTTCTAACACAACGAGGCACAGATTGAGAAAAATTGAACACAAATGAATTCGTTATACACACGATGAATTACATTTATTCTTGGATTTATACAGCTGTTCGTTCCGACGTGGATGCTAATATTGGCGAGAGGAATCTGACTGTTTCTTCCCCTCCCCCCTCTCTCTCTAACAACGGGTGTAATATTCTATTCTGAAGTCGTATTCGACGTGTTCCACGCTACATATCGACGTGTTCCTCGCTCGAGAATCGATATTACTACGCCCGAAAAAGATACTGAATGGAATAACCTACATGCACGAGGGCGTTACACCCGCGAGTGTATCGAAATCAGAGGTAAAAAGAATGTATATTCCTTATTGAATCGATCCTTACTCGATATCCGATCCGATCCGATGCATTTTTCTCCCCCTTTTCTTCTCGTTCCATCAGATTTATATTTTATTAGCCGCGATAGACTTAATTACACGTTCGATCGCGTATTCGAGCAGTCAGATCGGTTCAATTAGAATATTATACAGCGCGGCATTTATCTGGATAAAAATGGAAACGAGAGTCGGTCGCGCAATTATTCAAAAATCTCTCCAGCAGGCGAACCAGATTTTCGAACGAAACGGCGCAATTGGAAAACAAATCGAACAGAGATCGATCTTGACGAGGGAGATTCGTTGCTGAAATATTAAGAGCAAGGTTTTATCGATCTCGAAATGCGCATTACACGACTTCGTGCGGGATCGTATGAACGCACAATCGACATAAATAATAAATTACTCCAATACTCTGATGTACAGATTCTCTTACGTGATAGTAACAAGTTCAATAATTAAGGTACAAAACTTTATAATAATTATTTGACAAAAGTCTCTTACAAATTCTAATTATTAGTTGGCGAATCGTTACGCGCAAGCTTTGCAATTAGAATAGTTGGAAAAACGTGGCCGAGATAAGGTTAAATTATAAACTAGACTCGAATGCGAGTGTACATCAAACGCACACAATCCAATAAATTATTCGTTAAGTTCACTCGATAAATCTTCATTTCTATCTAATTTATGAACCAAACGTAAACGAATCAATATCTAATTACCTACGCGAAGAAGCAACAGAAATGCGAGCCTGTACGATTGATTAAAGCGTCTCCTCCTCCAAGTATCGTATAACGTTGGAATTTAATTGGAAATCCTGTACGCTCGTTCCTCCACTTCTCTATTTAATTACACGCCAACCGATGCTCGCATTAAACGTCGAACGATATTGCGCTTTTTCAAGGGCCCCGCGTGACAACGAAATAAGGAAAAAGATTGGCTGTCCACGAAACGGCACGGACATTTATTACCTCAAAACATCGCCGTGCCGCTCATTCTCGCCCGTTTATTTACTCGTCTAGCCTCGTTTTCTTCGATTCCAGGGGATAAATGGGTGTCGATGGCGAAAATTCAAGGAGGAAAAAAAAAAAATGGAGCGAAAGAGAAGTTTGAGATTATCTCTCTCCTCTCCGCCACGAGATTTATCAGCGAAGGGATGAAAGAGGATGTCACGAGAAATCAGGAAGCATCGAAGAATGGAATACAAATTACTTTGCCGATCATCGATTGAGATGTATCGATATTGTAGATAATTGGGGATGGGATTTCAAAGGAAGAATGGCATCGAAGGATTAAATTTTTAGTAATCGATTTTTTCGATTGAATCGAATTATACTCGTGAAAAAAAAAATAATAAATCTTTTTTAAAAAAGTCAAAGTTAATAATCTGTTTCGTACGGATTAACGTAATTGAATTAATGTTATCCTCTTTCTAGAATGAAATCGCATTGTATATTAACAAACGTGGATCAAATAAAAATCTATTACGGAATAAAATCAATGTAAACGCAATATCGAATTTCCAATAGTGTATTTAATAGTAAACTCAAAAAAAAAAAAAAAAAATATTCCCGATGGATCGATAAAAGATTCAAGGGATATTAATGGATAGGCAATGTTTCGAAGTACGTATCAAAAATTGTGAATTTTTCATTCTCGTCGCACGCCACCGTTACATTTTTTACATCTGTGCTCTCGCGACTCATTGGTTATTTCGAAGCGAAAAAATGATCACGAAACGGTGTCGCCGCGGAGAAGTGAGTGGCAAAATACAACAAACGAGGCACCGAGAAAAATGTCGAAAGGAAATTACGAAAGGTATAAATTTCTAACGAGTGTTTATTTTTCATTCATACGCTTTGAACGCGGTGAATCAATTGTAAAAAGTGAAACAAACACTCGGCCATTTTTGTATTAACAACTCGGCCCCCTCCTTCGTTACCGCGAAACGATTTAAAAACTTTTCACTTGTCCACGACCGTATTTTTCTTTGGAATAATTCATAAAAAAGGAAAAAAGGAAAATGAAAAAAAAAAGAAGACAAATATAGAAAAGATACGAGAAGAGGGTGAAGAACAAAACTGTGGGCGAATTTTACTTGTGCTTTTTGTGGAAAAAAAAATGGTGAGGAAAGAAAGAGAGAGAGAGAGAGAAGAGAAATAATTTGAATATAATTGTGAAATATAATTTTGCCACTCTAAACTCTTTCTATTCACGCAAATCTCGTGACCCTTTCCCTTTCACGGTTGAGGCTCGGCTGACTTTTCTCAAATACCACCACTGCCTCGTTTCACAACCGCGCGCATATATTTTTCCTCTCTGCGATTAAACGGATCCTCGGACGTAATTAAAAGCTAACTATTCCCCTCCACGGTAGACTAGGGTCACTCTAAACTAAATGCTTTTGCAAAATAACTGCGCTCGAGATTCCTTTCTCACGTCCCTTTTCTTTATTTTTCCAGGGGAGCAAAGATAAATCTAGCCGATTTCGATATAAAAAAAATTCCCTGAAGATTAAAAAAAAAAACTTTTCTTATATTTTTATTATTAAATCTACACCAATTTTTTCTTAAATGACATTTAGCTGTTCGCTCAAATAAAAGGGAAAACACGCGAAAAATATCGTGGCTTCGATTTTCCCCCTATTGGGGCGCGAAAACTTGTGTTGCGTTCCCATTTAATATTGCAGGCTACGAACAACGACACGGACCGCTTCCGGGCAAGGGAAAGGACGGTTGAACGTTTATATCGATCGAATTTTCCGACGATCCAGCCGGGTGTAAACGATGCCCCGTTGTCGCTGAACCGGTCCGCCGGCCGTTTACCCTTCGAAACTGAATAATTCGACGTGTTGGAAAATATGGCTCGTATGGAAACCGTACCGGCACGGTTGGATAAAAAGCCCGATTTTCGTGAAGCGCGATAATAAAACAAGGAGGGAGGAGGGTTGAACGAGTCTATCGCGTAATAACTGTGAAATTATTCAAATGGGCGAGGCGAAACTCGTCACCCGGTACATGAACACGGCTGCTCCACGATGAGAAGCGTTTTAATACACGATAAATATGTGCAATTAAAGTGTGTTTCATTGCATGGTTAATAATCTCGACGCGTGGCCCCATTCTGAATGATTTCGAGAATATTTGAACGATTAAGGGGTAATTCGGACAAATCGGCGAAATGAAGATTACATATTACAGGATAGAAGATTTTTGACCATAGAGATTTAGATTAATACATCCAAATGAAAATTAAAATAAATCTGATCCCTTAAATCGTTTCTTTTTTTTTTTTTTTGTCGGTTTAAGAAAAATTGAAAGTAATACTATTAACGATGCAATAAGGGCAATACGATAACCTTTAATTTCCACGGTGATAACCGTTACACCGATCGAGCTCGAATTAGATCCGTTTCATTACTGGAATTCTATTCAAATCGAAACGATAACGATCTGGCCGATATTTTCAAGATTTCAAACGGGATAATTTCCCAACGGGCTCGAGGATTTTATCAACATTATTAAATCAATCGAAATTTCGAATTTCAATCTCTAAATACGTCGAGCAAGAATATCGAATCGAGTGTCGTTAACGAAGTCATCCCCTCGATTCGTTCCTTGACAAAAAGCGATAGCACAATCTAATCGCCACGCGTACACATATATATATATATATAGTATACAGATGAATCAACCAATCAAAAGGTACACACGCAAGTTATACTCGTGTATACAGTGTGGCAAGCTTGCGAATGCATAGTACATGAGAAGCGCAAATTGTGTACCGTTGCCTTAAGTTCGACCTGGCTTCCTGTTTGACTCGACCGGTACGAATGCACACATGATGTTGAAGTTGGCTGCAGGTACAAATACGCCCACGCATCGCATTGTCGACGCCGTGCCACCTGTGCACCCGCCGTCCCAAGTATCAGCTTGTACTTAAACGCGGCCCGCAAACTGTTGTTTCGGTACAATAGACAATCCTTGGTGTGATTAATAGGTATTTCTACGATGCGATCCCCATACGTGGGCCGACGCATCCGCGGTGCAAAGCCATTAATCAACGTTGAATCGTAAATAGACCCAAACGAACCGAGATGATGTGTTAAATAATTGAATAGAGGCATTAATCACGCATTCCCCCTACGCTCGGATCGCTAGTGCTTTATAAATAATTGGAATGGATTAACCCTTGGAAATTATCCCGAACAAATATTTTCCCTCGAATCTGCAACACTGTCTTCCAGATCTCTCGGTCTTCGAATTTCAACATATTACGTCTTGTCTTTTGAGCATATCTCGGATCGAAATTTGAACGATTCTTAAAATAATTCAGTGTTTAGATATGTATATATAAGTTTCAAAAAATGTATTCTAATACGTATTTGACTACTTCAATTCGTAATTATTTGATATTGATGATGTTTCAGTTCACTGAACTACATCATTTGAAATTCGGATGGATTCGAAGAAATGGAATATTTCCATGGAAAACTAGGGGCATAATGATTCCAACTCTAGGAATGCTTCCCCTCGAAAGTATATTTCTCTGCAAGCATGTTAAGGTCAAATGAGTTGCCGACTATAAGCTCGTGATGAACGCGAAACAGCGGAACGCAATTTAAATTCTCTTAGAACAACCTATTCCATTATTCACTCGTCCTGTTCATAACGTGCACAAAGAATCGAAGAATCCATAGGAACGTTATCAAAGAGACGAGAGAAGCATTCATTTTTTTTTCAAATCCAATTTCTTCGTTTCACCGTCGTTAACCGAAAAGAGACTGATTGCAATATTTTTCAATGAGTGAAAAAAAAAATCTCGAAACAAAAATATCGAAAAGGCTCGATTTTCTTAGCTGCGAACGATCGATAAGTAGTTACTTTGGAATTTTTTATAAGGGAAATTTGTTTCTGTCGCTTTTTACTTCGAGTTTTATCGATACGTCGATCAAAACGAAGAATGGAATAAGCAATAAGTACAATTACAAAGCTGACGTGTAACATCGAGGAATCGATTCGATTTCTCCTAAGGCAGATTTTCTCCGGTGGCACGGTTCGTAAATATCGTACTCGTATCGTCTCGTCTATATTTCTTTCCTCCCTACATTTTTATTGCTTCTAAATATTCCATCGAGAAATATACGTAATGCAGACAGATATTCGATAAAATCAAGTGAAATATTCGGGAAAACTCCAATTCCACTTGATTAAATGGTTGGTATGATTATTTATAGACTTGGCGAGATGAAATCAGGGAAACACGTTTACAAACTGTAAAAAAATACGATGGTTGACCGAGTTTTCAATTAATCTTCATTTATGAATACCCTGAAACGCGAACACTCGTTTTCTATTCGAAGAATTTCTATTTTTATGTTTGAAAAAAAAAGGATTCACATCTAATATAATCGTAAAAAAATAGACGAGTATTTTATTTTGGAGTTACTCAATTATAAACGTATATGTATGTAGATAGATAATATAAACTGCACGAAAAAGATATAAGTCATATTTTTGGTTTTTTTTTTTTTTTTACGAAAATTCGATATCTACGTCATGAAATTGACAGTGTCGATCAATGCCATACCGTCAAAATTTTTTATCTTAATTCGGGATTAAATATTTATTTTTACCATTCTTTTGAGTATGCTAAAAATATTGAATGACAGAACATCAATGACGATCTGCAAAAATTTAATCTATGAATCTATCATTTCTTCTTTCGACTATACATATATATATCAAACTTCTATTCCATTCTCCAATTAACGCTAAAGTGAAAAAAATCAACAAAAATAAAAATACAAATCATAAAAATCTACAATGAGGTCTCAAAAATCTCAAAAAAATAATACCCATCTCCACTTCCACGAGATAAAAATAACTTTTTCAAGCATGTATCCCATACAAAACCTTTTCATACCCAACAACCAAGAAACCTCCAATTTACTTTAGACTCAACCCTCTCCCCCAGACGGGGTCATTCTCGTCCGATAAATTCCTCCACACGTTCCATCCCCGCCCAACAACAATCTCCACGTTCAAATCTACGAATCTCACCAATTCGTCCAACCGAAACACGATTTTCACGATTTTTTCCACGATTCCCAGCCGCATTCCATCCATTCGTCAATCCGCGAATAGTCTTCCTTTTCACCCCTATTCATCGAAATGGAACCGTATAAAATTTCCCATAACTCGACTCGACTCGACTCGGCTCGGCTCGGCTCGGCTCGGCTCCGCCACTGCATTTTTATCGCCGCCTTCGATCGGCAGCCTCATAAGAGATTTTATCAGCGGCGCCGATGGAACTCTCCTCGAGTGCATTTGCGAGCCGATGATTGCTTCTCGCGCCCGAGGGGAGGGGAGGGGGTATGACGAGCAACCAAGCAACCTTCCTCTCCAAGATGAAAAGGGGTAAAAAAAATAAGCACGGGTATGAAAAAGGGAGGGAGTCATGTTCGGGGAGGACGAGGTTGTCTTTTTTACGAGGGAAGGAGAGAAAGCAAGTAGGTGCAAGAGAGGATCGAAGGAGAAACGGGAGCAAAGGAGAGGGAAATGAGGGAAATTCGTTAGTGACGGGAGGAGGTGTCTCGCCTTTTCTACTTGAGAATGCATAATTCGCTTTTGTTTACGGGGAGATCGATCGATCGTTAATCCATTTCCCTCTCTCCCTATTGTCCCTATTGAGAATTACGTAGCTCAAATACATGAACGGATTAATGCGTCTTTTCTAACTCGTATTGTTTCCACCGCGATTTCCTTCACCACGTTTTAATTCCTCGAGTTACTCTCTTGTTAAAGATACATTGGCCATTCGATAAGCCTTTTGTTCCCCTTTTTCGTCCGAAATAACCGCCCTTTTTTCGCTTTCTAAATGGATTCTGTTGTACAACTGGATTGTTTGAGATAGCGGGGCTTGAAAGCGGAGGAAATCGTTTTTCCTTCCAAGTTCAGTGCCCGGTGAATTACGTACTTTGGTTCCTTGCAAGGATTGAATTTAATTATGATTTTGAATATCGTCCAAGGAATTCACCGATGTAAAAACGGGATGAAGATCCGTGAGGAATCGAGTTTAAATAATATAGTCCTTGTATAATGTACGAATTCAATGCTTATTTTAATCATTTAATCTTTTCTTTCGTAAACAAGCACAATCAATTTTTTAAAGAACTTATAAATCCTAGAATATTTAAGCTTTTATATACTACTTTGAAATAATCATATAAATTGCAAGGATTTTTATTCCAGATAAAAAAAAATTCGTACCGCGAAAAATTGATCGATTAATTTTCGAACGATCTAATAGCAATTTCGAAGACGATTAAAAAAGAATCTTCTACACAAGCACCACCATTCAATAAATTCTTCATCGAATAAACGAAATTGTAACTAAAATCCTGCCAATATTCGTGTCTCCGTATCTTCTCGAATCGAAATTCAAATAAATCTATAACGAGGAAAGGAATTTATACTCGTCCATGAATTCGTTACGAATTGCATCGCAATACAAAGATGAAATATTTCACAATTATCGTTCAAGGAGGATATTTCTAGGTTAAGGGAAACTTGTCGTGTTCGTTAAACAGCTTAGTACGCATCCGTGATGTCTAAAGGGCAGTAACTGACCGTGATATTAATTGCTTTCTGGCTATTAGCAAATGGGTCCACGGAGATCTCGCAAAGGGAGCGGCCATCCCCTGTGCGACCGTTTGCCATTAACATTAGCGCAACGTGCCATGTTACTTGGCACGTTACCATTGCAACGCGTGCACGCGCTCAAATCGCGCGCAGCCGGAACCGGAAAATGCGACATTGTTCGTCACGCGAAATGCGTGGATGTGCGTGTGGTGAAGATAGCGCACAAGAGAAAGTTAAACCTAACTCGAGACATAATTCTCACTCGCTAATCTTGAGGGTTAATTCCGACTCTTGGCCGACCCCTCTCTTGTGGGTTAATTCGTCTGAAACTACTACTAGGATTTGTGAATACGGTGTCGTATTGTTAGGCTACTTTTCAGAAATAATTGTAATCCGTTGGTTGAACATTGCTCGAGGATAAGTCAATAATTTAAGATATGAACGAAGATATCATACGTATCATAAACTCATTAATGAGACGACTAAGAATATAATATGATTTTTATTTCATTCGCGTGTGTACAAAAAAGTTAATTCAGAATATTCGTTGAATTGATATCGTATAAATAACGAATGAAAACGTCGTCGTATCCGTATTGAAAATGTTTCCGATTGTAAATGTTTCGAAATGGTAAATGTTACGTATGACAAACGCTTTTTCTGTCGCAACTACATATTTATAGCCCACGAAAGTGAGATTTGCGTATTCAAAATAGTTTTCGAAAATTTGCTAATGCATTCGTAGTCGATTTTGTCGATATGGATTCATTTGCCAACCGACAAAACCCGGTACACAAATATACAAACGTTAATTAAGTTTCGACTCGGCGGTGTATGTGCGAAGGATATGCGTATACGCATTATAAAAATGTTACCCGAATGGATAAAGCCAACGTTGACAAATGGTAAGGGGGTGGACGGAGGATGTAATTCGGGCGAGCATCGTTGAAATTTTCATCGCGTCGATAAAAACACTCGATGAAATGGAAATAAATTTTCGAGTGTAATACAAATGTATTCAATGTATTGAAACGTTTACCGGGAAAATTTACAGTAATAATTAACAGCACGGAAACTCACTAAACGTGAACATTACACGTATGCATAAACGCAATATTTCATCAAATTTTATTTTTCGCTTCGATTACTATCTGTTCTTCTATTACCGAATTGCCATTTGACGAAGGTAATCGACTATTGATGAACGTTAATTCCTTTTGACCTAATTTTTTGTCCTATTTAATTTTTATTTTACATTCTATTGAAAATTTATGATACCGTATCGATGTAATATGTAGAGAAAATTTGAAACTTGTAAGGATATCGATTTGAAAAAATTACTATATACTATAGTCATCATTTTTAAAATAATTTTCAATTTAAATTCCAAAATGTGGAATGGAACATATGAAATCTAAAATTCCACACGACAAAAATTAAAAATTAAAATTTAATTTTTATTCATAAATTTGTTTAATTATGATTGTAAATGTTTCGATTGTAAAAAACGAAAAGCATTTATTGCTTTATAAATATATTTGTTGTCTAAATACAAATTATTTGGCATGTTATATGTAATATATGTTATATATTATAATTATTAAAAAGAATAAAAATATATAGTCATATATAACTAAAATTAAAATTAAATAATACATATACGAAACGTATATAGTTTTATAAGAATTAAAAATATTCATAAAAACGTGCATATTTATCTATTTTTATCTGATTTATAATTTAAAATTAATTAAATAGTTACAAATAAAGAATTTTTAAAAAATTTGAATAATTACGAACGCCATCTTTAGATGTCACTTTTTCCCGCGCCATAATACTTGACAATATATAACCACAAAATAATAAAACGTAAAATCGTTTTTGATTCGTTTATGTATTATTTGATAATTAAATCATCATCATATCAAAAATAAACAAGTATACTTTCGAATAATAAATATATACTCTACTAAGAACGAAAAAGTAAAACATAAATCGATAAGCAATAGAAATGCATGCATTCCCTCCAAATTGATCGAATACATCTTTAAAGATGTCGGCGGTCGGCATTGACTTCGATAAATATGATTAATTATAATCTTGATTACAATCTTACCTTGAAAAGCAGCTTCGAATGTGGTCTTCTCCTCGATAGGATTCTGAGCGAGCACCAAGACAACTGCCAGATGAACAAGGATCACGAAAAACCGATAAACACGAAGTTCAGCCATCGTCCTGCGATGTACATGCACGCGTTCGCCCCGACTGTGTTCACTTTCGCATTTCTCGCAAATCGAACTTCTCGATCGACTATCGATTAATCGCGAGTTCACCGTCGCGTAGAGAACACACTGATATCGCGTTTCGATCGATCAGCGACACTTCTCGATTCGAATTGATTCTATAAATGAAAAAAACGCGTATGAAAATCACTGTATAATAACACTAGGTAGCGCGGAACACTTTTTTTTTTCTTTCTTTTTCTTTTGTATGGACAATGCGAAGGCACTCGGTCAAGTGTCTCGAAACACGAACGTATACAACCGAAACATTCTGAGAGAACTACCAGGTCGTGTCAAGGAGACATATATCGTATCGAGTATATGGCAATAATAACACGGCTACGGCGTAAAAAGTGGACAATTGTCTGCCTTCCACTTTCAGCGTGTGTATACATGCCGAAGCATGCCGGGCCAGCTACTCGTGAATGTACACTAATACATAGCACAATCGCGTACTTTTAACCTATGTCCTTTCGTACCGTGTGTCCTCTATTGGTAGAGAGCTCTTTTCATGTCACTGTCTAGTTTAACATTCAATTGTGCGTATAATGAGATCTCTTACCTATATTTGTCGTACTTGTTACCCGTCGGCAAATGATCGGTCTTTATTTTCCCGGATGATATCCGATGCAAATTCACTACGTATGCATATCGATATTGATCGATATTGCATCGATATTGATCGATATACATATCTTATACTCAAAGAGAGATACTTTTTGTGAAAAAAAGAAGAAAAAAAAAATTACATGAAAGAAATAATGAAATTTTAATACAATTTTGAACTAAAATTAGATAAAAATTAATTTTGATATTATTAAAGTTGTAATATATATATATTAATAAATATATATATAATTTTAAATAAATCGAAAATAATATCGAGAATAATATCGAAAATAATATCAAGAATAATATCGAGAATAAAGGAAAAAAATCAATGGAAAATATATTTAAATAACTAATTATTGTTTATTTATACCAATCATAGCAATTTTTATGATAACGTATTTTGAAAGCATTATTAAAAGCAGAAAGTTTAAATAGCAGGCCCGGTGAAGATCGTAGCAAAGGCAGCTTTTCTCGAAAGAAAATTGATAACTATCTTATTCCGACGCGATTCTTCTTGACACTACCGGATGATTTAAGCTCAAATATAAACTATCGAATATGTCGAACAGACGCTGAACTCTCTACCTTCCTTAATCTTCATATAGTTCAATGACCACAATTGAACTGCTTGAAACCATAGTTATGTCACACGAATCGGAACTACGCAATACGATCGACAACGCCACGAACAACGGCACGAACGTTTGAAATCACAGAAAGTAATAAACTGTATATACACCACTTTTCGCGATATATTTACGATTATTTGATTAATTTAATATATTACAAGAAAAACTCAATAAGATAGCTTATTAAAGACACTCGTAAAAGAAATATTTCACCGCGATAGAAAAGGAAGGTAGAGAAGAATGATAGGAAAAGAACACGAAAAAGTAACGATCGGAAACATTCGTTTAAACGTTGTACCTGTCAAGAATGATCTCACGATCGTTGTTCAAGACAAAAGAAAGAAAGCTATGATTATTAAAGATACTTTAACACACGCGCGAACACGAAAGTGAAGGGAGCTCCACAACAGCCGTCGATGCCGGCCGGTGTCTCCAATCGAACTGCGGGGGTTAGTCGACGGTGGCGCCGCCGAGGGACGCCGAGCTTGGCCGTGTAGCATGCGTCATAACGCCACCGCCTTCGATCGGCCGCCATTTTTTTTTTGAAGTGCGTTACTAACCCCTTGAAAACATTTCACCTCAAACGATCGGAACTCAGAACCGTAAATTTTTTGAGAATAGAAAAAAATCAATTATATAATATATAATTTTTTATATATGTAATTGAAAAAAAACTTTATAAACATATTATTATCATTATAGGAAATATGTACATCGAAATTTATATATATATCAAGCTTAATAGTAAAATGTAAAACATGTTAAAATTTACTGTAAAAGATTTTTTTTTTTTTACATGATATTTTCAATTTGAAAGAAGTAAAAAGATTTAAAGATAATGGCAAGGTTTTCAATGTAGATGAAATAAATAACATGCTTGACTTATGACTTTTACTTATCATTAATTTAAATTCAGTTTAAACCGATTAACAACAACCTCTTGCAGTTAATCGAATTCAACCACTACCTTATATTCTATAGGATTTTAACGATAAACGGATAATCTTTGCAGTAGAAAACTTAAACGACGAAAATCAGAAAGAATAAAACGAAATAAAATTATAGTGATAGGACTAAAAAATATTGCACGTTGAGAAAAATAATAAGAATACTTTTATTTTTTTTCTTAAATTCTTTTTCTGTAATCATTAAATATAAATCAAATTTTGAATTAAATTCATCAAGTTACATTATTTCTTATACAATATGCGATTCTGTATATATTTTTATTTATTAACAATCAATAACATACGAAAAACACTGTTATACTGGTTAATTAAGCGCAATTCCATAATACTTTCACAAACTTTTGTCTGTATATTATGTATAGAACAACACTTATCGTAGTACAAAATAAATCTAAATATGTGTAAAAATCGAAAATATGCTAATACTGTAAACGTTACATTATAAATATAGATAATCTATGTACTATCCTATCGAAGAAAAACTTAAATATAAAAGCACCTTGCAAACAACATTCTTAAAGAACTTCTAACAATAAGTATATATTGCGAACACAATATCATTAAACTATACTTTTCTTTTCTTTTCAAAAAAAAAAAGAAATAAAATATATTATAATAATAATTATAATAATAATATAATTTTTTATATTTTACATATATACCATATATACTCTTATTTTGGACGGACATTTGTACGAATAATTTGCACGAACGTTTATTCAATTGTCAAAAGTCAGTCTACTAAGTAAGAGAAAACAGAAATTAGAAGTGAATGAAGATCTCTGAGTCGATGAAAGAAATTGATACATATATTCATTATATTTTCGTTCGTAACAAGGTAATATTAATGCGCATTTCTACTTTTTTAAAGTAATATGTTTTTTTCTCATTCAATATATAAAATAATATATACCTATATATTACTATATATTCACGCTTTGAAGTTTTCCCTGTAAACAATAATTAACTTTCTTTCGACTCAATATTTTATTATATTTATTTACGTATAAATAGTCACTCACGCGGAATAATGAACTTCCTATATATATATATATTGTTGACACAACAACTGAATTGCATAATGACAATTCAAATCTCATGTTTAATTTAAATATCAGCTTAAATAACAGCTTAATAATTTTTTATGGTTTTCGTGAAAGTAGTCCATGATTCTTCTATAGGCGCCAATACCGTGATTACAATAAGAGCCGCAGCGAGTAGGATGATTACAACAAAGTATATGCCAAAGATAAATTTTCTGATCCCAGCATGCTATTGAACAGAATAAGAAATGAATCCGCTGAAGATTTTCAGAAATTCCTGGCACATCACGCCGATTCTTATTAGTAAGAAACTTACAGGAGCATCCTGCCTTGCATCTGGATGGACCATTGAACCACGAGAGTGCATATCTTTCATCGGAAATGAATTCACCCTTTGACTTGCTTGTCTATCAGAGGCACATCCAACGAACTAGAATATATTGATTTTCCTCGTTAATAATGCTTTAAATAATCAATTTAATATAGGAACTAATCTACAATTAGAATATTGAATGTCTCATATTCACTCTTGTATAATTAAAAAGATTTTCAGCAGTAATAATCAAACATGAAGTATATTAAATGGATTACATATGGATTACATATGAGATCAAAGAGAAGTTAGACTGATTTCTCTAAAATAATAATCAGTCGTGAATTAATATGAAATTTAATCTCTTTAGAAATAGATTGAATGTTTAAAGCAATGAATTTCTGATTATTGGAGCAAGAATATTATATAATAATTATAATTCAAATGATATATAAAAAAAATAATGCAATATTTTGAAAAAAGATTAATAGAACGACTAATAACAAAAATCTGTTAAGAATAATATAATTGACCTCAAATCTTGACATATATATTCATTCATTCGTAAAACTCTGATGACCTTTTCAATTTTTTTCAATCAATTTATTATATTTTTTCAAAATATTCATTTATAATATAAATTAAAATAGGTCATACTTTGTAGTTAAAATATATCTACCAAATTCATATATATCAAATAGATATAAAACAATTTTACTTTAGAGTTATCAAATATCATTCTTACTGTCAAAATAAGGTGAGTCAGAATATGGAATACTACGTAGGCGGCCAGAATCCAGTCTACCCATTCTGGGAGTTTGGCCTTATTCACTCGAACCGCGAAGAACATTGCAATTACTGTAAAAGGAATTTCAATGATTAATCCATTGTTAATAGAAATAATGGGGAAAAAACGAAACACAGTATTCAAAAATTAAAAAGACTTACTACTACAGATATGCGCCGCATTTCCAACAAACCAATGCACCCAATTGAAAAGAGATCTTCGTGGTGCTCCTGGATGAGGTCTTGCAGCTGCCATAAATGGTTGAATAAAAACTAAAATCGTGGTGGCTAATCCCAAAGACGCGTGTATCGTTTCGGAACTCCATTCACCCAATTCAACGAATATTATTACAAAGGCAGCAATAGTCATCGACCACGTCAATATCATGAAAAATCTATGCCACTTGAGTAAACAAAAAAAGAAGAAAATATTTTACTTATAATTAATATTTAGTAAGTACGATATTAAATTAAAAATGGTAAAATAAACGATGATATTATCATATTCATACGAATACTAAAACTTGATACTAAATAATCTTCTAAAGTTAATAAGTATCCTTCAACTATCTAAGATATGTTCAATATTATCTTTGGATATTAGCCAAAGTTAAGTGTTCTTCTGAAACGTTTACACTCTCGAGTTCAACAACGTTAAATATAACAGCTACTATATAACTGTTTAAAAAATATAACGTGCGCTGCATAGTAAAAGCCATATTAATATAAATATCCATTAAATTAAAAATATCCAATCATCGCATAAAATCGATATGCTTAACGAATTTCCAGGAATCACAGGATGGCAATTTAATTCTTGTCATTTCGTGATTATGAACGAAATATTACCAATATATTTATTATCCAGACTGTACGTCACAAAGCAAACAATTCTCACGACGATCGGTACAATTTCCAGTGTCTCCCAATTAAAATCTGATTATATAAAATGATTAATGCACTCGATATAAATTACAATCACGCGACCATGCGTCGATTGTTAATTTTCGAAAAGAGCAACTCCGCGACATTATCAAATTGCCCTTCTATTCGTGGTTCCTCCGATTAACCTCGATCGAACTCATGAACCCACAGACAGGCGCATCGACCCACCAAATAGGTGCCATCACACACAACCCTGAGGTCGTTAGTTTCACTGGATCGAGATCTTACCGGCAGTTTCTGTTTCGTGCACGCGATTACGGGAAAAATTGGATACTTACGGCGAACCAATGATCCTTTCCACACAACTGCGAGCTGACCCATGTCTGCCTGTAGTATCTAGCAAGAAGCATGCCAATGGACGCTGTACCGATCCAAGACGCTAGCATTAGAGCACCGTGAACACGAATCAAGATGTTGCTCGCCGTAGTAAAATCACCAACGTCGGATAATAACTTTGCGCCACCCGTAGCGTCGCGTGCCACGTCGTGATATCCGACACCATTAGCTAGTATTTTTTTTTAAACGTTATTTCCTTTCATCGTGTACTTGTATACACTTTTAAACGAAATTAAAACGTTGCATACTTTTTAAATTTTTACCAGAAGCCACAAGAAGATTGTACGGTGTATTGACGAGATCATATTCGCGGCCTTGAACGACAGTCATCTTCTCTCTCCAAAATTTGCACGAGATTACGTCATCTTTGATCGAACTTGCCTCCAATCCAACGGCTCCTTCCTGCTGCAAATGAAATCGTAAATAGAGCAAGGTCATGATGGATTTCTCTAATAAACCGCAGATCAAGGAATGATTGGTTGGTAACTATATTACGCACAAGCGAAAGTCAGCCACCACCACGAGATTCGATGGATCAAGATCGTATTATTAATTTCACCTTCATATATTCGCATAATATTGACCTCGATATTAATAGACGAATAGAAATCTCTTCTTTCGTGTTAATTTTGGTCCTTAAATATGTTTTCAATGTCAAATAAAATTAATATAAAATTTATTTTTAACAAATTTTTTAAATATAATTAATTACGGAATAAAATTCATTTCTCTCTTTTGGTATGATTATGCAACATTTGGTATTCTGCACCATAAATATGATAAATAGTGGAATACGCACCATAGGCTGACGTATATTCGATTTTCCAGAGTTCCAAGACATGTGTAATCCAATTTCTCCTTCTTCGTTCACACATTCAACCACACTGTCATCGCCCTGCGATATATATGAAAGATTAAATAATCATTCACTTTAAAATTACGTTAATTGAAATTGTACGTGGTCGTTAAATCTCTTAATCAGAAATAATTACGTCATCCAAGATAGATAAGTGAAAAATAAAATTAGTAATCCATGTATAAAAATATTTCTATTATCGATAAAATTTACCATTTTACTATCATCAGATAAACCGACAGCGACGTATTTACTGTCACGTGCTTGCAATTCAAACAGATATCGCTCTCCATGAACGAGTACTGTCACCGCCGCGATACAATTCTTTTCTTCTATGCATCCTGATGGAGTACCGAAACAATTTTTCGTTGAACCACATCCGGAATAAAAGGGATCCTCAGTCTTCGTCGGCTGAAAAATAAATAACTACACTGATAAATTGTACTTTTACATAATGAATATACAGAGTAAATTAATAAATTATCGTGCAAACAGTAAAACAATATTCCTGAAGTACAAGAAGAATCAAGAATGGAGATTAACTTTTACTTCAGATAACTTTTACAATTTCACTAAGAGAAATCTTCCACGTGGAAATAGAAGTTCGTTGCGTCGATAACCTTCAGATATTTGATATATACAATTATCTTATCTTTAATATAATCCAATAATCCAAGAAAAGTAAAGCAACGTAATGTATATGAATAAACATTAACGCATAAAATTAATACTTCTGTTGGATCCTTGTACAAACGTATCCCTCAACCGCATTATGATCTGGTCTGCCAAGAGAAACTTTCGACAGATTTCCCAAAGATTTATTTTCATCCAAAATAACAAGATATTTCTACTACGAGAAATCCTACACCGCGATATGTGCGCTGAGAAGTGGTTTTACGTCGTAGCTGGTTAATGGAGTAGTTTCAGTCACTCAGGGAGCTCTTCAATAAAGTTTCCAAGGGAGAAACTGATGAATTCATTCGCGTGCCATCTTTTCTCACGTCGATCTCGTTTGGAAAGCGGACCGGTATCGAGGACGATACCTAAAAAAACACATCGACCTGTATCTTTTCATTCATCGAGGTGTTATATGAATTCTGCACCTTCACAGGTGCGCGATACTCGAGCCGAGATTATCGATGAGAGTAAACAACAACATTCATGATGCGACGTTCGAAACGTAGTGTAATCAACATTCAACACTTGAGCTCTTAAAGACATCGATGAGTAAATACAATACAAATGGCCACGGAATAACAAAGGAGGCGCGGAATGATCGAAGTCTCGAGAGGAAAGATAGCAAGTGTGACGACCGGCCTTCAACTTAGACACAGTTCGCGAAACAGAATAATTGCCACTCCAACAACCGACTTGTTACCACTCCTGATGCATTTCCACACCCCTTTCTCTTCTCGTTTGATCTCGTTGTGCCGAAGAATTTACTCTACAAGTATGCACGTGTCCAAAGAATTTGAAGTGTTAAATGTGCACATGGTTTAATTAGACTCGTGATTATTTTACTTTTATACAAAAATAAGGCAAACGCGTAACCATATTAGAGGATACACAGTTTTTCATTCTTCTTCACTCAACAAATTTTTTACACGTTCGATATCCAGAGGTAGAATCCTGGAAAAAAAAAAAAGAAGAGAAGTACAACGTTTCATTCGAATCGTTTAAAATACGACTCTGGTCGTTTATCGTCCCCCCCCTTTTGTTTCACGGCGTTTCACCGTTTCGCCATTGGCCCACTTTAGTCCTCGGGCGCGTTGATAGAACGAAGATAAAGTCCCGTGGAAATAAATCGACAATGGAGCGGACGTTGGCAAAAATCACGGGGCCCGGTTGGATCGTCCGATACACGAAAGTGAACGGCGAAAGTACATAAAGCATAAAGCCGAGAGCGTATCCCGCTAGATGGAAATTATGCATTTGTGCGAGGCTAACTAGCGTGCACGTGTATGAATACGTAATATGTATGCACATACATATGTGCAAGCGCACATTGCAAGCCAATATTCGTCGAAACACGAATGTACTTTCGATTCGTAATTTTATACCCTTTCCATTATCAATTTGCTCTTTGATTAATTATATCTTGTTTTTTGATTAATTATATCTTCGTACTTTTATCCGCGTTCATTCTGATTTATAAATATCATTAATTATCGTGAAATCTGTTCATTATAGATTTCTTTGAAAATCGGTATTTCAAAGAATTTCTCAAATTTCTCCATTAAATACGTAGGAAAATATTCTATTCGCATTTTTTATCTTAAAATATGCGGGATTTTATATTAGAAATCGAAACTGATCTGATATAATTTGATCTGAAAATATTCGATTGAATCATAAGTTTCATTTTATTTTTGCTTGTATAATATATTTCAATATTTCTTCATTATTGTTGCTAATTTTTTCTTAATCTATTAAAAAATAAATACTTTGTCATAAGAGATCGTTAATTGATTTCCAAACACGGTTACACATTATTCAAAGAACGATTTAAAAGCAGAATGTGAAATCCGTTCCTAAATTTCTCTTCAAATTCGAACAACTCGAAACCAATCATCCGCGTGCCAGGATTTGCTGTTCGAAGATGCAGACACGATTCGCAAACAGACAGACATCAAAGAGACAGGATTGAATATTTCAATGTTACAGCTCGATTTCACTTTGTCTCTCCTCCCACCTGTGCACAGTTGATGATCGGTCGTGGCTATGATTATCGAGTGTGAAAAGCACGTTTGCCTCGTGATCAGCAGTCGGGACTTAATAGGAGAATACTTACTTCGTAATCGACGGTCGGGCTGTAATAGGGCGGTGTGGTTGTTCTCAACGTGGTGATCGAGGTAGATGAGGTCAATACGTCGATGGATCGCTTGCGAACGTTAACTTGCGGCGATTCTACTTCGACCCAATAGGTACTGTAATCCTGCGCGATCGTGGACCTAGAAAAGCATGGAAAATATCAGACATGAAAGATGAACGAGAGAAGCGTGAATCGATCCGTGGAAAGTGGAAGGGAAATAAGAGTATTTGAACGAGGTATGAATGACTGATAGAAAACGAGGATATGGTACACTTGTATCGATTGCGATTAATTAAGATAGTATCTTGGTTCTTTGAACAAGTGGATCGAAGAAATATCGTGAATTTGATGCACGGAAGCATGTATCATCAATCACAAAAGTTTTCGTCATTTTACAAGGAATTTTATCTATATTTGAAAATATTCCACGCTTTCAATTTCTTAATTGCAATATAAATCATTTTAATCATTAATACGGCAGTAATTGCGTTAGTGTATAAGTAGTAATAATAATAGTATAGTAAAACTTTAATGAGAATTAATGGTTATTACTTCGGAAAAATTGTTGTTGTTATTGGGTATTTAGAATGGTAATTTATGTCGTGTGTATTAATCAGTTTCCTTCAGCTTTTATCGAGTTTATTTTCATTTCTTTTCGTGGAATTTAAAGTAATAAATATATATCTTATACTATTTATTTACACCTGAAACTAGGTAACTGGTTAATAACCGATCCATTGAAGTATAGAAATCTTTTGTTTAATATTCACAGTTCCCACTGTCTGAAAGTTTAAGTAAACAGTTCTGGATGTAAATGAATGGCGTGCAAACTTTTGAATACCAATGAAATATCAAGTGAAATTGGAAAGTCTTTAATCTAAAAATAATCGCATTCGCAGATTACATATGTCGTCTTTTCTTTATATCAAAAGAATAGAAGATAGTAAAACTTGAAAAATCTCGAGTTTGCTTTGTTCGTGATGTTCCACGACTAATATGTAATCGTTTCCTTACGTTTCCACAACAAGAAAAAAAGAAAAAGGAGATAGAAGAACGTCGATTCCAACATCTCGACAGATAACGTGTATAAATTACGATCTTCCGGGTCAACGTGATGCAACCCATTAGTAGCAGGCGTGGGAACAAAAGATAACAATGTTGAGAACGAATAACGAGCGAGCTTGTAATGTTGAAAAATCATTTCGATAGTAAAAATGAGTTTCGAATTCACGAATGAATCAACGAATGAAAATAACGAGACGACAAAAATAAGTGAATAATACCATATGTCAAAAATAGAATAAATGATTATTTATGGCTATCGATATAAATTTCTGAAGATTTTAATGGAGCCCGCGCTATCCCCTATATTAATTGAACATTCAAGAATAATCAATGACACCGATTACCAACGGAAAAGTTTATAACGAATGTCCAAACCGTTTCGCAGTTCACCGTTATGCACGTTATATTGTATTCCGTGCACGAGAGTAGGTAAGCCCCGTAGCACGAGGCACGGGGTTTACCTACGTTCGTTCCTAATCGTAATTCATATGCGAACAGACAGTAGCATATTACGTGCGTACGCTATATACATACATATATCTTGTTCATAAGCGTGCAGACATCTTTCTTGTGACAATTACCTAGAGAAAGTTATAAAGTTATTAATAAATTCCATTAAATTTTATATATTTATTTTATACTATATTCAAGAAAGTATGTTATCAAAAATTTTCTGATGTATACGTCTGTTGTATATGTTATTATAACTTTTAGTTGATATTCTAATCATTAATTTCTTAAAATTTAAATAATTTAGCAAAAAAACATCGTATATAATTTATATATCACATATCACTCATTCATTGGAAGTAGAAAATATTCATATATTTATGAACGAGAATATACATCCTAAAACCACAAGTTCTATTCTAAAAATTGATAAAGTGACTCATCGATATTCTGTGAATGAATTTTTTATAAGAAGTCTCTACCGGATAACTTCTTATCTGGTTAAAAGCATGACTAATCCATTACAATGAAATATATTATAAATTAAAGATAATATTTTCAAAAGAAATGAAAAGTTTTTATAAAAAAAAAAAATAAAGACAATTCAATAATTGCAATTAAAATTAGATAGAAATATCATTGAAATCTTTAAATTGATTTCGAAAAGAAATCATAATAATATTATAAAAATATTTAACGTGAAAGTACCACATGATTTTTGTGATTCGATACACCTTGCTTCCGCATTCCTATGAATTATTTTTTTGCTCGCCCAACTATCGTCATGATACATTTACCATAGAATGTATTATTGAATAAAACTAAAATAAGTTCATTTTATTTAAATATATGAATATTATTAAGATTTACCTTCTATTTAAATCAATCACTGCCGAAATTCTCAAAACATTTTTCAATAAAAAAAAAAATTGCCAGTGAGAATTTTAACTAAATCAAAAGTAAATTGATAAATTTGGTTTCATTCAATACTCACTTGAATACAATAGTGCCCTCGTAATCCACAGGTGCCTCCCAATCAAATTCAAGATTGTGTTTCTTGCTGGTATTCGTATGAGTCACCGCGTTCTTAACAAAAGAAAAAGAAAAAACTATTTAATCGTCGTGTAACATTTTGCTTCTGTCCTTCGGAAAACTCATGACAATCGAACAGCCTTGAGGAGCTTGTTAACTAAGATCGAACGCACGATTCTGCAAATCATTAAACTTCTAATCAGAAAAAAATAGTATCGAATCTTTAAAAACTATTTACCTCTTAAATATTGATCGATAAAATGATCGATAGGTCACTCATTTATTATAACTATTATTCCTATCATTAGAATAAAATAATTTTACATATGAAAATATATCGAAAAGATTGAATAAATTTTTCATTTAAAACAAAAAAAAACACCAAAAACTTGTCAAATACGTATCTGTAAATTTTTTATCTTATCTATTAGTTACTTGTTATTTATTTTATACGTTATTAGAACTAACTCGAAAACAGTTTACGCGTACAAAACAACAATGCGGTTTTACCTTTACACCTGGTGTGCACTCGACGATTTTTGCTGAATCGGGCAAGTTGGCGAACTCTCCAACGAATTCACCGGTCTCAGAGTCACGTGCAACTATCATGAAACCTTCGTAGGCAAGACCGTGAGGGCTTCCTAGAATTAAGCGGACTCTACCTTGTCCAGCAGCTGGTAAAACTTGGTAAGGAGGAGGCTGAGTTTCCTGCTTCGTAACTCCAGGATGACGAGGCAACAGATCTTCGCATGAATCTACCGGTGCTCCGTTTGGCAAACCCATCGTTCTCGTTGAGAGAACACTTAGAAAAATTAGAATCGTTCCCTTCATTACTGTAACACACGAATTTTACAAATCTTTCTCGTACATCGATCTTCTTTCCAATGTAAAATGTAACAAAACTATTAATTATAGGAACAGTTCACATATATATATATAAGTGATATTTTGACGATTAAATTTTTTGCTGAATAAGGGAATTCCCGTTCAGATAAATAGATTAAATTTAATCTAATCTAATCTAATATCATAAGATAATAAAATTTTTTTTCTTATAATACATTCAAGTTATTAAATTGTAATATTAGTAATATTGCAGGAATAAATAATCGAAGAATTATAGAAATTAATAACGTAACTTGATATTTCTATTCTTGCACGAAACGTTGTTAAAATGTTTTAAACTTTATATGCTTCCATTTCAATTTCTACGTTTCTTTCCTCTCCTTTTTTTGACTTTTCATTTCGACCTGATCGATTTCATACTAATGATCGAACATCAAAGTAGCATCACGTAAGCGAACGCATAAACTCACAAGACTAGTCCCTCCAGAGAAACGAATCTTACCGACGATCTGTCCTTATACGAGGCGAATACGCATTATTCAATCTGCTTTTTACGCGACCTGGCCAAGGAATAATTGCGAAGAGAATACCATGTACAGGGATATCATTCCAAGAATATCTATATGCATAATAAAATAAACTTGTTATATCATTTAATAAAGTGCTTATTGCGTGCTGAGAGATCATAGATATAACTTTATAAATATGTCTTCTTTTCCATGTGCGTTACCCGCATTCATTTGCAATAGTTTAATACTGAAATGTCAGCAACGTATTAGTCATCATTCTAAATTAGTTCAGAGTTTCCTACTATTCCCTCTCTAAGTAAATTAATTAGCTAGTATTGCGTATAACCAGCGTTTAACCAGTACAAATTTTATACTGTTTGCTAAAAAGAAGAATAAAAATTTACTATTCATTTAGACATATTTTTGTTACTTTGCAATAAAGTTTTTGAGCTTTTCATAATATCAATTGGTAAATATAGAAAGAATGAAGTATGAAATGAGCAGCGAGATTAAAAACTAGAACTTGCACTTTTCAGGTTTTAATCAGATTCCCTCTAAAAGCTTGGAAATTTTGATCTACGTTATCCTTACAAACAAAGTACGCGAGCTTTCTCGCAAGTATTTCCATAATCTGGTAAAATAAAATGAGAAATTGAGAAAAGAGTTTAAACAGAGGGAAAATAAAAAAGATTCGTGCTTTCCTGTATTAAATTATATGGGATCGCTTTAGAAATTTCTTTTTCGACCAATAAAAAAAAAAGAATAGAATACACAGGGCATCGAACTGGTTATCAATTGCCGTAACCGTTTATACGTTTAACATTATCGTGGTCATAGTTTCAGCTGTTCAGATGCAATTATGGTACATAATAACAAAGCAAATCGCAAAACGCAAATCCATAAATGCCACGTTGATCTACTTCAACAAAATTTCCTCAATTGTTCGTTTTGGAATAAATCGTATTTTTTTGTCAAACAACTTTATAATAATGTTTCAACAACAGTGGGATATGATTAAAATGTTATATAATATAAACGACATGATGTCAAGCAATGAAATCTCATAGTAGAGCTCAATAGGTGAAAGTCAACATCTTGAGTGGGTTGCGCACAACTATGTACTAACTCATTAGTTATTCACTCTACATCATAGATAAATAATGAAACGATTAATTTCAATTCATTGTTCAATTAATTGAATTTCAAATGTTTTTTGCGTTCGTTCAAATACATATAATATTTCAATCGATTGATAATGCGAATAATTCTTGAAGTGAAATTTTACGAAGATGCAATCTTATTCGATGTAATCATATAATAAGCTCTCATTATACACATTGTTTTAAATTGAAAACGTTTTTCACGATTCTTCCTTCTTCATCTACGAAGAAATCGTATTCTTACAATTTTATTATATCGAACAAATGACCGCAATCAAGAAGAACAATTGTACTTTTAGAGACAATTATGAAAGCTATTTTATATCTGCAGTCAAGAGACAATCAAGACAAAATCGATGGTTGTCTAATGATCCATTTACGCTATTGCAACAAATCACGACATAACATAAACCTGTTCCCCAATATTAAGAATTCATTAGAAAGGGAAAAGTCTAGAATAATCTGAAATACACAACAGAATAATATAAAATAGTCTTAAAATTATTTAACTTGGTAGAAAAGATTCATAATAAGGATCATAATAAAATTTCCAAATTAATGGGATCTAATATGAAGATGTTAAAAATTTTAATTTTAAAAGTTTAGAGAAATTTCTAAGATTTCTTGAATCGAGCAGAGAAACATTTTGAATTTGTTTATATCATCGAAACATCAAATAATACAGAATTTTTTAAAAGTTCCAGTAACTAAAAAATCTTTCAACATGAAAGAAAATGAAAATGAAAATTTAAGATTTCAAAAACTTCCATAAATTTTTTGAAATTTCTGAAGCTCAAAACTCTTGAATCCTATCAATCTAAGGTCATAAATTTTATAGATATAAAATTCCACAAGTTCAAGAATCGAATCTTATAATCTAAATATGATCTATTTTATGTATATTTTCTTGAATTTATATTTTTGAAAGCGTAACTCGAAAGTAAGCAAGAGTTTGTTACCACTAATATTTCAACGGTCCAATCTCCACTGAGTGAAACCAAAGAGAAATCTCCAAGCTGCAAGCAAACTTGAATATATATAATACAAAGACATCTTAACTTGTTCATGCATGATACTTCATCTAACGAATTTAATTTACAATGAAAGTGACAATATAAAAACTATTGTTTATGTACTTTCGGATCTTTTCACTACGTTGCTCAACAAATATTTTAATTTAGGCCAAAAAATGAAATCTTGAAATGAAATCTTTTTTTATACACGTGACCATTTGACTTTTGACACTGTAATGCACACACAATAATACACACATTATAAAAGCATAAATATGAGTCTGCATTGTCATGAGCATTTCTAATACTAACAACAATGGAATATAGCTTATATACTTGATGTGATGTTAAATGGAAAAAAAAATCATTATAAAGCATCGTGTGTACGAGTAAATATGATTTTATAATTATTGTTATACCTAAAATTGTATTGCGATTTATACATTGATTCTGAAACAATAGCAAAATTTTTTCCATCATCATTAGTAACGTGTAGTTATTTGAACGTGTAATTCATTTAATTATCAAGTTTTTAGTATATTTAATTACATATAATAACGAATGATAAATATCTTATTCGCATATTTTTTCAATAAGAGATATTTTTCTCTTACGAATGGAAATGAAGAAAGAACACTTTGAACTTGTAATAAAATGTAAATAGAAAACTTGAGAATATGTAATTGCTCAACTATAAGTAAAAAAAAAAATTGATGCACATATAAACATAATACATTTCCATTTAAATATACATAAATTATTACCAACGTGCTAACATTACAATGTCCTCAATTTTTGACAGTTTATATTAATAATGTTTAACAAATATTATCACGATAATTAAATTTTTAACAAATTTTCGTTCGAGCAACGCGATGAATACGTATTTTAAATATTATCTTTTACATATTTTAAATATCACCTTGTCACAAAACAAAATGCACCGAACATTCTGATGCACGCATGTTACGTACAATAGCTTTAAACAGGGACATTGTTCTTTTCGATGACGGTTATAATGGGGGAATCAGGGAATAAAAATCCATTCATTAAAAATAACGTTTGAATGATAGAGGAATTTAAGAAGCACGCTAATCACGCTTCGCCGGCTATTATCATGTATCATTATAGTATTGTTCGAAACAACGAGCACAAGGTTTCCCGCGTTTTGCGGTTTGTTCCACGATGTACAAGCGCGCGCGCGCGAGTGAATAACCGAACGCTGCTCACGCACCGATCTATGAATCGTGGTTTGCAATAGAGACCGTATAGCCAACAAGCCTGTCAGAGAATGCACAATGTTGTGACCGAGTTAATCCAGAGAATTGCGCTTTCGTTCGATCCCGTTGCAACCAGACGAGGGGAAATTTCTATTGGTACTTTCTGAAGTAAAAGAGACGTCAATTCAATTTCTTTCTTCCCTCTCCGTTCGTTTTATTATACTCGTTATTGTTCGATATGATTTATGGAAAGTGTATAATCTGAAATAAAAACAAAAGTGAATTGGACAGGATTGTAATGAGCCTCAAAAAATATTTGCCCACATTTATGTTTTTAAATTAAAATAATTTAAATTCATTAATATTTAAATTCTCATTTACCTCTATATCTCGTTTCTATGAATAAAGATTCTTCGCATTTGGAATATAATACTTTCAAATGATAAAATTCAATATATTTGAATTTAATTAATAAATATCTGAATGAATAAAAATAACAATGTGAAAATATATTTTTATGCGATATTTATATTTTTTAATTTATAAATTTTATATTTTATACCAGCTTCATAAATTATTTATTACGTACTTAATGATAAATGTATGTATACATAAGGATAAAAAGAAAATTATATGCAAGTAAATATATTTTATATATTCTTCAAAATATAATCATTTTCGACATTTTCGTAATGTGAGAACACTGCCCTATACGAAAACCTAAAAATAAGAATACGAAGATACATACGATTAGTCATATCAAAGGATACGATCATGCACACATGAATTATACATGATGGAATATTGTACTATGAGTCAATTATGCTATTATATATTATATGTTATTTGTATAAACAAAATAACATTAAATATATTTTAATTTTAATTATTGATTTTAATTATTAAAAATCTTATTTTATTTGGAATAAATATTTATAATTATTTTTTTAATACAAAATTTTATTTTATAATGAAATGTCTCATATCAAATTTAATTAAGATTTTTAATAAAAACAAATATTTTTATTGTTATATTTGTTTTTTTATTAATATAATACAAAATTAAATATTCCATTTCATTCGGATTTTCAAAGAAAAAATATTTACAAATATAAATATTATATATTCCAACCAAATTTTTTTTATCTAGAATTTGTATGCATATATTCAAATATTTTTCGATAGAATGGTGTTGTAATGTTCGTGTTTGGTGAACCAATCACCATAGTAACGTTATTCTTCTGTCCTAGAAATTCTTAACTGAGTAGATTTCTACAATAATATGTCAAATTATATATTGGTTTATTATTTTATATTTTTATTATATCCGCATTCCTGTTCTAGAAATTCCCCACATCTAATATTGTTCGAAAATTCTTATGTTAATACATTATATCGCAAACGAATTTATTATACAATCAAATTTAAAAAATATTACTAACAGATATTACTAACAAATATAAAAACATTTAAAAAATATCACTAACAGAATATTACTAACAAATATAAAAACATTAGCTCGAATATTATTTCGAATTTATACTGATTTATAATAATAATATAATAATAAATTTCATAATAATTAACATTTAACATGCTTAAGATATTCATTTCTGTAATAAATTCAAATGAATGATAAATTAAATTATTATAAATAAATAATTATAATTCAAAATAAATTACGAATTAAATTACGTATAAAAAATGTATATTTTAAATATTAAGTATATTAAAAAATTAAATCAAAAAAAAATTTTTCTAGAATATTTTAAAATATAATATATATTGATATTGTATATTAATAAATAATATTTTAAAAATAAAATTTAAATTAAATTCAAAATTTTAGAATAGGTTATTACGAAGAACTTCTAACGATTTAATTTAATCCGTTACAGTATCTATCGATAATCGATTCAGAATCAGTTACCAATGTGACAAAGTTCACTAACTTTCAAACATAAAGTTAATTCTCTAAAAAATTATCGTAATTCTTATTTATTAATTATAAAACATATATTATGTATTAAAATAAAATCAATTTCGAATAATAATTCATTCTTTTGATGAAACGTTCTATTATACTACGTACAGGAATATAAAAGCATTCTAGTGACAAGTGTATCATGAAATTTGTTTTTTAAACAGCTTTTATAGAATTTAGAATAAAGTACGACTATAATTATGTTATGATTTTATTTTATCAACAGTTATTTTGATTTTCATCGAATAAATTCTATGCAAAATTTCATTTTTCGATCATAATATAAATCTATTTCTTTCAAAGTCACATATTTCGCAATCTGAATTTGTTTAATAATATTAAACGTTTCTATTAATAAATATTATCTATCATCGATAGGATAAATTGTCAAATAAATAAGAATCATAAATTGAAGTCTAAAAACAAATGATTCTAGAGAACAATCTATCTTTCGATAGATATAGAAAATTAGAATCATTATATGTACAGTCGATAATTTTAACACAAATATAACACACATCTACATCTAACATTTCTCTTATTTCACATCCTTAATTACTAAATAATTGAAGATTGGTACTTACAGTACTTCATAGTTGATGATTTTCCCTCGTCAACTTCAATTTTACACTGGCTATTGAATTATATTTGCAATATAATAAACACGCGGTCGGCAAGGCGTGAAGTCACGTGTAGCGTAACTCCGGTATACACATAGAATTCTTGTCGATCTTGACGAAAGAACACGCGCGTCATAAATGCATCTCGACGTAGAAGAACTAATAATTTATCCAGTCATTGATCACTACGAAGTACACATAATGTCGGCGATTCCGGTCTCGCATTTGAGCAATCGAATCTTAATACGGAAAGATCGATCTTTATGATCAACTCGAACCGATGTCACAATATTTATTTTCAAGATCGTGAACTCACATCGATCTATATACACAGTCAGTTTCCGTGACTCTTTCTGCCACCTATGCGCGGTCTCTTCGAATTCTCTCTTGCACACGACGTTACGAAGAAAAAGGTATTCACTAAGTTCAGTTAGGTCAAGTGTTTTCCCGACGTAGTCTCGAGAAGCACTTGTTGATTCCGGACGAGCATAGTTCTGACCAGAACGCTGAGAACCACACCTTACGAGAGACTATAGTGAATATACGGATCGAGTTGAAAGGCCCTCGCCCGTGAGACTACATCAGGTACGTAGCTAGCATACAAAGCTCATTGTACACAATCGATTCACGCTTCTTCCGACTTTAATATTCTGCACAAAATTTTTTAACTTTTAAGTAATAAATAAAGGAAGAAAAATAATAATTAAGTATAATAGAGAAATATGAGTAATATTTTCAATTTTCCTTTCTATGCATAGATTGAGTTCAGTTTATCTATTTTATTTGATTTTGACAAGTATCTTTTACAAGAAAAAAATAAATATTATTAAATATCAAATTTTCTGTTTTAAATAATTCAAAATATTAATAAAAACGCTGAAAAACGTTACAAAAGTATTTGATTACATCTAGATTTACCTTACATTCTGCAATGTTGATTAAGAATCATAGTTTTATTCTGGGGGAATAGTAAAAGAAAGGTGCGACATATTAAAATGCCGTGCCTTGATCTTTGACAAAGAAAGTATCAAATATCAAGGTGAAGTGCACGAGGACAGACATCCAATAGCCTATAAATTATCACAAATAATTTAGATATATATATAAATATAAATACATATAAATAAAATTATATTATATACATATTATATACAAAAATTAATATCAAAAAATATAATTATACTTTCATTGAATTTATACTTTCATAAAATTATTTTAGGTTATTCACAATTAAATATAATTTATTGTTTAACATTAATTTAATTATTTTATAATAATATATATGTGAAAATATTGAAATGTTATAAATTATTAATATTCGAAGGAAATAAATTTTTTAAAAAACCCGTTATGCCCAGCAGTGAATAATTAGTAAGCTCTCAGCGTACTTGCTTAAGAAATCATTCAAACACACTCGTCTTGGGCCGTCCCTGAGTAGTTGTAAAGAGAGAGGGACTAACTACTTACCTCCAAAACGGGGGTTCGGCGTACCGTACGTTCACCGTGCAGCATTCACCTCAGTTTTATCGACGTATTTTTCTTGTTCCTTCTCTTTTTTCCCAACAAACTCCTCTCCCCTCGTAATGTCCTATGTTCGCTTATGTGTATATTGCATACTTTTCTTCTATTTCTCAACCGATAACTATGTCGACCTCAAAAAATTTCTGCTATACCATGCGAATTGATTCGAGTTGATGTGTTCTTCAAAACTTATAGGAATATTTACGAAAGATTGATTTCAGGCAAGTTTTCATTGTTTGTTCTTATACAAAATTATAATATATAATAATATTATAATAATATACAAAATTGTTTATATTTGCAATTCATATATATATATATATACCATTTCAATATAATACATCATATAATATTTTATAAATTTTATATAATATAAAATTTAATTTAAAAGAATCATAAAAATCAATTATCTATAAATATGTTTTTAATGAAAGCGCAAAGAAGGATATAAGAATGTAAAGGATAAATCTAATTTAATCTAATGACTGTGTTTTATGTTCTGAAATACCGATCGCGAAAAAAATTAATGCTTTTTTTTTTTAAAAATGCTTTCTACAATTTAAAATAGTAAATACAAGAATTACATTTGTGAATTACATAGTGAAATCACAAAAGCTAGTAAAGTTAACAGATTTTAAAAATAATTTTTTTTATATATTCTAAATATTCTCATATAAATATTGGATTCATAGTTCTTTTAAATGTTATAAGTAGTAGTGACAGATTCATATAAATATGTATTGAATTATTTATGAATTAAAAATTATACTTATATTTTTTATTATAATACAATAATATCAATTTATGAGATTTTTTAAATGAATTTAGATAAACTGAATTTATATATATATTACTAGGAATTAAATAAATGTTAGTTGTAAATGTTATATAACAATTTCATGAAAAGAAGATAATAAATAAAATTTATCTTTTAAATATGTAAATTTCACAAAGTATATAGACAAAAAAAAATAAATAGAAGAAGAGAACAAAAAGAATAAAAATATGAAAATCAGCGCCATCTTCAGAGTGCCATAGATAGAAGCAAAATAGATAAAAATAGCGTAAAAATTGATCATTAGTGCCATCTTTTGAATGTCAAAGGTATTTCTTTAGAGATTTGATAACGATTTTATTGAAACTATCGGTATGTTCACTAGTGATATTATCTATTGATTGATAATTATAATAGTTGTCGATAGATGGAACTTATAGGCCATGCGAGATCTGATTCAAATTTCACTTATGAATATTTTCTACATTATTAAAAATTTAAAATTAAAATTTAAAATTTTTTCTATTGTTTTTTCAATATTTATAAACTACAATTACTTAGACATTTAATTATCTAAGCAATTTTGAAAAGATCAAATGATTGATAAATCAATCTATCCTAATTTCCCGCAAATCATACCTAAGCCTTCCATTCTGTGAAGAAATGTGCGCGAGCGCGAAAATACACAAGTTACGCATGTGTATTTTGTATCGTGCGAGTCGAACAAGTTTCCTTTCACGACTTGTCTCATGCGGACGCATCTTTTAATTCTAACGCGAAACTCAATCTAGCATTTTGCGTATTTCAAAGGAAAACGCGAATGAAATAGTTCAAAAACTGTATTCTATTATCGACAAGGACGAAATTTTCCGTTACCGATCATATACGTTATTGCAACAAGTCTTCGAAGCTGTTGACATGTCACTATTCGCATGTTGCATACGTCGGGTAAGTTTTTGTATTCCCGACGTATTTATTAAATTGTTGTATAACTTTTTAAGAAAAATTGACGAAAATCAACTATATTACAAATCCGAATTATTTTAATACAGGTAAAAATAATAATAATATGAAATATGAAGTGTTTTGTATTCAATTTCAATTTCTATATTTCTTCTTAAAATAATTAGAAGATATTATTTTTTTACATAAATATTAATAAATTATTATTAATAATTATTTCTTTTCTTTATGATAAAAGTAAGTTTTTTAAACATTTATAAATAAAAGATATATATATATAGGATAATATAATTGAATACGATAATTTCAATTTGAATAATTGAAATATGTATATAAATAAATATTACACATTTATTAATGATATCTCAATATTCCAATTAATATGAAGCATATTAATGCACATATATTTAATTTAAAGTTATTGCAATTTTCTAATTAATCATTTATTCTTACTTTTATGAAAAAAAACTTAAATTTTTAAATTTCGTATATATAATTTTTTAAAATATTCTTCTATTGAAGATTTTATTTATTTTTTTCTAAAAATCAAAATAATAAATCTAAAAAAAATGTATATTAGTAATTACTTAAATCCAAAAATAAAAGAACAAGTGTAACAAAACTTTGCATTTCAATTTATAAAAATAGATAATTGAGAGAAAGATCTTAGTTCATCAATTTATTTGGAAATAATATTAAAATTTCCTCATTCTATATGATTAATTAACTTAGAATGGAGATGAGTTAATATCTCAAGCAAATAGCAACATCATAATAATAACCATCAATAAAATGAAATTTTACATGAAGAGTTTTTTTCAATCCTTCATTTTCATTCCATATTATTTTTATAAAATAATTTCACAATTATCTATAAATACATGTTAAATAAGGATACAAAATGAAACCAATTGTTTACCAGAAAATATAAAAAATTAGTGCTGAGTCGATTTTTCCATGGCCACGGGCTAGCCTTAATTCTTGCTCACCCCTGTCGTTCAGGTGGCAGAATCGGTAAACAGAAAAATGAAGTTAACTTCGCGTTACGGGGTTGCCGGGGGCTGGGAGCATGTTCAACGTAACTCGCTAGGGTGAACGGATACATTTTCCGCTACTTAACGGATTTCATGCTCAAGTATCAAAGAGATCGCGTCCTTGCTCTAATCAGCGCTTGTATTAATAGAACACGACTTTAGTTTTTAGTAAATTTTCTTAGGATCCTTTATTATTCCGTACAAGTCGCGATGTAAGGTAAACGTCCCAATTTCTATTCACTTTCTTATTTGCTAACTATTAAGTTGATACTTGTTAAAAAAGATATTTTTAAATTATTTATAACGGAGAGTTTTCTCAATTTGAAAAAGAAATTTGAAAAGAAGAAACTTATTTTCATTAATATATATAATAATAAGCGATATAAAAAATAAAAAAGTGAATATGTCGTTTTCAAAGATTGAATTGGAAATTATTATTTCTTAATTCTATAATATGATAGATATTGAGAATATCTTATTATCATATAAATTTTATCTTATCTTTTGATCGAGGGATTCCGTCGATCAACGTTCTATATATATAAAGTTTTAAATTTATCTCGAACCGTTTTTTTTTTAACCCTGTTTGATAGACTTCAAGTGTATTGATTCGAAGTAAAAATTTAGAAATCGTCGTTAATTTTTTCGATATTTCTCGATTTTTTTCATTTTATACGACTTCACAGAATCAACCACAAGTGGATGACACCCGTCAACAGGCGTTGTTGAAGGAACCACCGGAAATATCGTGGGAGAATACGCTTGGAGCACCGGATGGTGTTCCTTTTGATGACGACACGAAGGAACTTCTGAGAAGATGTATCGACGTGTCGACATCGACACCTACGACCCTGACACAAATCATGAAACGAAGCGAGGCCTTTCCTATAAATTTTCCAATTAACACCGTAAGATGTTCCGCTCTGAAAGAAAGAGGAATTAGCACAAACATCCTCGAGGTTAGACGATTAAAATTTCTTAGATATTTCCTTTCCTCTTCATCGAATATAAAAGAATTACAATTAATAATAATCATATGCATACATTTTGTAATAAAATCATATCCTAAGTTGCTTATTCTAAGTATCATTAATTTCATTTCAAATTCAACATTTGAGGTCCCAGATTTAATTGTAGATGAACGCGAATTCGGTGTACCCTTTGATACACGAGGCGATGTTACCATTACTGGCTCGATGGTTAAAACACAAACGATTATACGGCAGTGCAATCGAGAGGGCCATGTACAAGGATATGGGTTTGGTGCAATTTATTCATCGTTTACTGGAGAAGAGAGCTGTACATTTTTATGAGCCTGTCGATTCGTGGAAACTAATCGATGGCAAAACAGGCGTGAACGGATGGGAGAACGTTGGAACGGATCAAGAGAAAGAACCTTTGGTTAGTTATCTATCATACTTGTATCAATTTCTTAACGAATATTTAAATATTGTATTGTATCTTTCAATCGTATTAAAGAACAATTCTGTATTATTTTGAGAATAATACAAAATTGATCATATATATATATATATATATATGAATTTGTTGCCAACAGGTATTAACGAAATGTTTATCGTACGACGAGATCAAATTATCCGCGATGATGGCGATGTCCTCCCACACGGAATTCATAAACAACGGTTCACGAGACAATGAAGGCGTCGTGAGTACCGATCCAGACTCTGTACAGCCGAGAGGAGTCATTATAGGTGTCGTGGGATCAAGGTTTTTTATTATATGTTTATTTAACAAAACTATTGGATGCTTATTGGAATTCTTTTAAATATAAATGCGTTTTGATCTTTTGCAAAAGATGGCATTTTTCACTTCTTTTGCCTTGTTTTTTGCAGATTTGAACGACCAAGCGTTATGGAATATCAAGACATTCTTATCACTCCTCAACAAAACACCGTCGACAATGGGTGAGCTATTTGAAATTTATTATAATGAATGTATCTTAAAATACAAAAATGTTTTGTAAAGTACTTGATAAAAGATTGTACGTCCAATAGATATGGGTCGCAGACAAGTGGAAGCTCGGAAGAAAAGCACGAATTGCGCGTTTTATGGGCGAAATTCTATGGTGAGGAATACCATCCGCTCTACGAGGAAGCGGTGAAGCGACTTAAAGCAAAAGACAACAAAAGATATCTTTCGATAAATAATCAAACAGTTTTTGACATCGAAAATTACATGAAAAGAACACTGCTCACTGTAGAAATCATACTTCTCGAAGCGAACACACGAGCAGAGAAGCAAAACACAACTGCTTTCTTACACGTCGTAGGTTTTGGGCTGGGTAAGTTTAAAGTATCCCATTTACATTTAAGAAATTTAATCTACAAGAAACATTATTTTACCTCGTAGAAATATTCATAATTTATTATCCGTTATAGAATAATTGTGTAAATTTCCACGCGTGAAAAAATATTTTCAGGTGTATGGAAAGTAATTCAAGATCAAGAGATATATTTCCTAAAGACATTCGAGATCGCTCTCAGAAAGATGAATAAGAAACTGAGATACGTATCGGACATAATGTTCGCGTATTTCCATCAGCAAAAGTGCGGCGACGCTGAAAACGGCGACTATCTCGGAGGTTCGTTGATGATTTTAACGTGTTCATTTCAATCGTTACAAATAATCGACGCGTTATCTTTCAGATATAAAGATTCACTTCGCTCTCAGAGAACCTCACAGCAAATTGACCAGACCCTCGGACACGAACAAACTTCTCGTGGTCACATACGCATGGGATGGAAACGCGTTGCCAGGTTTTACAACAGTTTACTTTAATTAAAACTATCCTTAAAAATATTTCGTAAAAGGTTATTTTTACAAAATTTATTTATTAAAATCAGTCGTTTAAATTATAGGGAACGAATTCTGGATTAGAAAATTATCATCTAGCGGGGACACTGCAACAGCGTGCAGTACACAAGTCGCAGAATTACACACATTCAGAATAAATCCTCGAGCATGCGGAGCCAGCTTGCACATTGCATCTGCCCAGCATGGTATTTTGCACATATCGGATTACGCAAAGTTGCATCTTGCTTAGGTGAATAATTCTTAATGGATAACTATCCTTAAAGCAAGCATAGTAATAACGGAGATTTTTAACCCAGGAAAGGGCTGGCCCATTGGGCACCAGTCAACGAAGACCATCTCGATCTCCTCGTAGCCAAAGAAGTCGCAGCGCAGATGTAGACTGTTTGAAGAAATACACGGAGAGACGTGTCGAGGAAAGAAGGCACACAGAGATACCGGACACGAGCAAACTCGATCCCTCCAGGTGGATACCACTGCCGAAAAATATCACGCGGATCCAACCGGCATTAAAGAAGTCACCGCAGCCATCGAGAGACGAAGAGAAACGACGTTCGAGCGAGGCTGAGGAAATCGTAACGGATGTCGGTAGAAAAACGAACGAGGGCACGCCAAAGAAATTATCTCCTACGAAGGAGGAAGAATCGACGAAGGGCTCCGAAGGGCAGAAAAACGATACGCCAATCACGTACAGGCAGACGGCCGGCAGGAGTCATAGCGCGGACGTCACCCATATAAAGAAAGAGAAACTGGTCGAGGAACGAAGGAATACGGAATGCAGCGACCCCAGAACGATCGCGACGAGGTTGACAGAGCACATTTTCCTAGTCAAAAAGAAACCGATGCCATGAATGAATTAAGATCGCGTACACTCGTGATAAGTACCGGAAACGTTGCACTAACTGTAATAATCGATCACTAGAGATTAACTATGTCGTCATGCAAATTATATGTAAATAGAATAATAATAATAATAATTCCATGTTGGTCATTGTGTGGATAGAAAATGTATAATGCCAAAACAAAACGCAGTTTTCGTTTGTTCGGTAAATATAAAAATATATATATATATATATTAAAAAAAAGCAATAAAACAAAAAAAGAAAACCGTTGATTAACTGACCATTTCTGGCGCTTAAACAAATGTATCGAGTCTCGACAATGGATTTCTGATACCAAATACCTTTAGGTGGCTACCGCAAATTAACACCTCAAGGTTCCGCTACGATGCATCTCCATTCGCAAGGATCAGCAACAGCTGCGAAATCACGAAAAACGCCGCGACCAGATGGATGACGTTCGTCAAGAATCCGTCTCCATCCCCGATACCGCGAATGAACCCGGAAAGAAAGCCTTCCGCGGCGGAAGCGTGTCACGCGACTGACAACTCCCAGATTAAAAAATGTAAAACAGAATCGCCCAAGTGGGAACCATTGCGAAAATTCGCGCCAATGGCGTCCAAGTCTGACACGGAAAGTAGCCAAAAACAAGGTGAACAATGAATTTTATATACTACTGCTATACGATTTTTTAAAAAATATTATATCTCTGCGGATGATCGTGCGATGAATGAACAATAATTTATTAATCTGCGAATCGTGTATCTCGGTGTAATAATTGTTTATCCAAATACCTGGTTGTATATTACAAGATGTATAAATAAAATATTTGCCTCGTGTAAACAGAAGTAATTGACGTTGTTCCGAATATTCTTAAATTTTACATATCTAATTGCAGATAAGACGGGGTCGAATCGAGAGTTGTCATCGTCGACGAAGTATTCCCCGGATGCCAACGAGCAATCCAAAAGGCTCACTCAACGCATGCGGGATCTGTACGATTTCAAAACGGAGAACGAGTGGCCGAAGAGGGCGACGAACGCTCGGCGTGGAAACACGTGGATCAGTAAAAGTAGCAGCGAGGAGGAGAGGGCGAGTCTATCGATTCGTAGAAATAGCCAGGATTTAGAATTCAACGATAGGATGAACAAGGTGATAATCATATAAATTGTGACTTCTTTATATTTCTTCCCTGCAACTTCTTTACATTTAAAAATATGCCGCAGCTGAAAGACACGAGGGTTCAATCGACGGATCATCAAAGACCTAAATTAACGTCAAAGAAAGAGGAGCATCGAGAGGGTAGCGATACTTTCAACAGCGAATACGAGGAACGTTTAAGAAAATTCAACGACAAGCTTCGGTTCAGCGAGGATCTTGGTACGGCCAAGCCAAAGATCAAGGAGAGACGAACCTACTCCGACGACTACGACGAGATATCTCGTCGAGCCTCCACGCGATCGACTCGTACAGAGGGTTCGATAAAATCGACGCGTACAGTAAGTTCGGTTCGGTCGACACGATCGACGCGCACGGAAGACACGCGAGAAAGTGGATCCCAGGGTGAGAAGAAGAGGTCTTCGGATGCTGGCAGCAAATCTAGGGGAAGCTATGCCGAGGTGGCTCCTCTAACTCCCACGAAGAGAGATTCTCGTGCGAGTGATGCGAGTTACGCTAGCATCGCCAATTACTCCGGCAAACGAGCGAGCGTGGACTGTAAAAGCAACAGAAAAATGGTGGAACTTCCGCCACGAAGGGCTTTCAGTCAAACGGAGGAGAGGCCATCGACTCCTGTCCCACCGATAGAGTGGAACGACGATCGTTACGCGGCTGCTCGTCTCAAACAGATATCCGAACGCCAGAAGAGGGACAGTACGAGATATAAAGTGTACCTGACGTAAATTTCCAGAATTTCTTTTTCATTCGTGATGTAAATGTGTTCATAAAATTCCATCGATCGTAACGAGGATTTGACATTCGATTTTGGGGCTGGTAAGAATTTAATTGTGAAAGAGTCGAAGGTAGATAGAAAAAAAAAAATAATACGTGCGTTTGGTGAATTTTCATGGATCATTTATTTCGTTAGCCTGTGATCGTTACCGAGGCAATTATTTTAATCAAATGTTACACGTAATCGAAAGTTTAACGAGCACCCAAAATCCTTCCCTTTTGTTCAGTGTCAAATTTAATATGTGTGTTGTACGGAGATGATATTTTATATATAAAGGATCATTGTATAATTTGTAGCGACATTGTTGAATCATTCGATTATGATTACGAAAGGAATGCATGTATCGCTATCTCGTGCAAAGTTTGAACCGAAATTTTCGATAAATAATGTTTGATCGATTGAAAGGACGTACAATTGAACATAAATTATGAAAGTGTAGCTAAAAAAATATACCTAATGTGCCGTACATACAAATCATGTAATACGATTCAATAACTAATAAAAATATTCTTTAAGAATGATTAATTACAAAGGAACATTAAGTTAAAGATTCTTAGACTCTATCACTCAATCTATAAAATTATTCAATAAAACTATTCGATCTAACTAAGATTGCATTGTTAAAATATTATGCAATATTAAATCAGCTCTCTTAAATCAAATAATGAACAAATAAAGTTTAATTTTTTTACAACAGGAAGTCTCAAAATTGAACTTCTCTCTTAAAATTATAAACTACTTTATATTCGATCGATCATTTCTCGTTAGAAACAATTTCTATTGATCGAAAAGAATTATACCTAAGAATTCATATGCACGTCCTTACTTCCTCTCCACGTTTCGAAACCCTGAACTCGACTCTTTAACGAACGTCACCTTCACTCTTTTCCTAGTGAGCACACCGTGCACCGGAGATGGCAAACCTTTGCAATCTCTACTTTGCCCGGACATTTGATCCTCTTCCTCCTTCTCGATCTTCGACACCCTCTTCTGCCCGCAATTTGCTACACTTCCGGTAATGGTGGATGCGTTGCTCGTTACAGGCACACTTGAACAAGTCAAAATACTCGAGCTACTTACAACCTGTACGTTTATCTGAGACGACTTTGGAAAAATCGAAGATCGTGAGCCAGGGGGTCGCGTTAGGCTTCCGTTGCTCAATGGATTCGCCGTAAGAGAATTTTGCGCAACGGTCATTGATGGTGTTATACTTTTTTTGCAAACAGAATTCGGTACATTATGGCCAGAAGGCGCTATCATTAACAAGTTATTACCATTTTTATCACACACAATGTGAGAAATCGTATGCTGTAATTGTTTCTGGCTGGTGAAGCTCGGTTTATATGCCTGATTTTCGTTCATTTGTTTCTCTTGCTTCAAGTATACTGCCGATTTTCCGTGATGGCTCGTTGAATTTTGACCGTTCAGATTGGGCTCGCACTTTATCCTGACCTCGTGTTGCATCCCCTCGTTTCGCTCTTGCGCCTTTTGCCATTCCAAAACGTTGCTTAGCAGCTGTATGTACCTGGTGAATACGGAATTTTTAGAGAGTTTTGCGAGGAAATATTATATAAAATTAAAATTAACTAAATTATTTTTGACAATTGTTAAATAATTCATCATATGAGTAAGATCTTCAAAAAAATGTTGTACGAAGATATATTTATGTCATTGAACGCGATCATGCTCGTATTTAAGTCACGTAGAAGAATTATCTATTCATTGTTTAAGAGGTTCATTAGATTCGTTTTAAAACTCACTTAATCGCCATACGCAAGATCTCGTTCTTCGACAATTTCTTGTCCGGTGGATGTGTAGGGACTAATTTTCTAAGCTCGGCGAAAGCTCCGCTAACATTTTGCTGCCTCCAACGTTCACGACTGTTCGTGAACAATTTTCGAACACCCAGAGTCCCTACTCGAGATGTAGGCGAGCCAAGAAGACCACCTCCGGAAGACGAAATACCATCTAGCTACGAAATTATTGCTAATTTTAAGAATGTAGCTCAACCTTCCAATTTCTTTTTATTAAAAATTATTATAAATTGTTGCGGATAAAATGACCGAGTTCTTAATAAGACATTTCACGTTTACGATTCTCTTAAAAATAATATCGATCGAAGTTTTGTTTAAAAATGTTCATAATATGTCCATGGAAAAGCAAAATTAAAATTACAACTCCTCTATTTTTAATATTTGTATTTAAATTTTTCAATCAGAATTCTCACCAATCAGGACATAATCTTTTTAAAAGATTCTATTAATATTACCTCTATTTTTTTACATCCACAATGAATTTTAAATCTATATAATAAAATCACTCGAATTCGATGTTATCACGTATCCAATAACCAATTCGCGTTGTTATCATCAAAAAACAATTAACTACAATTATATACACAATTCGTATATCAATTATCTTTAAATCGACGCGCAATGCCTATTAAATTGATTTCACGCACTTGGGAATATCGGTCATTTCACAAAACGCACAACGATCCGAATAAATAATCGAATAATCATCGACATCAGCTATTAAGATCAATTATCAGAATTTTGCTCACGGAATTGTTTCGATCTCGCCGTTTCTTTCCTTGCTCCTCTTCCTCGTCGGTGTCATGAGAATAAAATTCATCCGAGAGCGTCGCTTCCTCCTCCGTGTCCCTCGACGTGCCTGGGGAATCGCCGACTTCCTCCGCCAGTTCTCCTTCACCGGACAATAGCGAGTCTGCCGGAGAACCGTTCTCCGTTTCTATCGTGCCTCCGCCACAACCATTGTACGTCAGCATCGACTGCAATTTATTAATTAATCGTCTCGACTTCGCTCGGATCATATTCGTCCCGACTTTTTCGCGTCGCACCTTCGAAACCTGCACGATCGTGCTCGATGAGTTGGATATAACGAGCGATGTGAGTTAAATGTGATCGAGACGAGAGAGAAGAGGATGGGTGACAAAAGATGCGGGAAATCCGGATGAATTATCGTGAACAAAATTAGATTAAATAGGCGCCTACAGGATGCTCTTATCGCAACCTCTCTCCAAGCTTTCGTCCCTGACATTCATTAGGCCAATAGGCGTTGATGAGCTATATTATTATGTTTTACAATTAATTCGAACATTCGTTCGTTGTTTATGAGAAGAAAGAGAAAGAAGATACTCGGTGCACGCGTCTTGATGAACAATGTTTCGAGATTTTTTTTTTTTTTGAAGAAAACACACTGGAAGGTTGGACATTTTCGGAAGATTGAATCACAATAAAAAAGAATTAATTCGTAATAATTTTTACGAAATATTCACTCGTAAAATATTTATTGAAACGAATGGTTAATAAGATAGATCCTTACCATTTTGAAAAGTCGATTATAGTTCACTTTCACCTTAACACTGTCTCATTTGGGATGCGCGATACGTTGATATAACGTTGTCACTTTAACTTAAAACTGACTACGAGAATTCAAGGATGTCAACAGTTTTGCCAAGGACACGATCGTTGATGATGTTAAACCGACTGGCGAGTTCAAACGGGACGATTTAACTAATAGAAAGTGTAGTACAACCCCCGAGAAAATGAATTTTGCGAAGGCGGAGCGCAGGCCTCATGGGTGGAGCTCCTCTCTGGACCGTCCCATACTGTTCCATGCGTATCCAGCATCCCCCCAAACACCCTTAGGTCGCTGTTAAACCCCTAGGTACCAGGACGAGAAGAAAGAAATATTGATTGTTCACGGCTCCACTATGAAAAAAATTATTGGAACATGTAGATATCTATGGTCATGAAATTGTATTAACGGTGTTAAAGTAAAAATGAATTAAAATTACGTAACTTAATTATTTCGTGGTTAAAACGAAACTTCTTCCTTTTCATTGCGATTCTAATAATATCTAAAAAGTTTTTAATATCTTTTAACGTATTTTCTAACACATATCTTATAGGGTATTTCTATAATGTATAATAATTAAAAAAAAAAAAGGGATAATTTCTCAAGGAAAATTAATGTTAATGTGATATAGTAGGAACTATTTGTTACAACTTGTTGAAATTTTAATTTATTATATAGAATAATTGGAAAGATGAAAAACTAAATCAATAAAATAAGTGTAATAAAAATTCAAAATAAATATAAATAATGTTTCAATTTCGAAATAAACAATTTTGACCGTCAATACATGTGTAATTCTCGATTCAACGGTTTTTGATATAGATTATTTCTGCTTTTGTTTATATTTGTAAACGATGCCTTGCTTATTATCCGTTAATTCCTTCAATTTATTAAATTTTGTTTTAGAATAGTCTTATAAATGAATGTGGAATAAGACAACCACTTCTTAATATATTTATTATAGAAATTGTTCGAAATATTATTCTAGATTCGTTCATTTTGAATCAAATTATTATAATTAAATATATGTAGCTGCTACAAACCCATCTTTTCTTTTCAATTCTATAAACAGAAAGAAGAAAAATATATGATTTCATATATTTTCACTTATGAAATCATTCTAATCACGAAAGAAATTGAAGATAACATTAACAACAAACAAATCAATATAAATAGAGAAAAAGATCGAATCGATGTTTATACGTGTGAAAATTTTATTCTACATTGAGCACACTAAAGTTTCCAATTATAATTTAATATTTAAAAAAAATATCTCCGCGATAAAATTTTTTTACATGGAAAAGTTTCTTTCTCCCAAGTTCCCAAACAATTAGATTCTTATTAGCCGAATCCCGCAGAGTCAACGGGGGGTTCTGGGGAGGTGTAAAAAAAAAAGGGAGAGGGAGGAGCCTTGTTTAATATACATTAGGGGTTGAGAAGCCCCTAGCCTAGTTGTCAAGTGGCCACCAGCCACGAGCTGTTTTATTGTGACACCTCCGAAGGGTGCTACAGATTTTCCAGCGGGATGAATCGAAGAGTGTCATCGTGCGATCCCGATTAAATGATTAAATCTCCGATCGTGTTCATTCGAGCGCTATTACCGGCCAATCTGCGTGGGAGCTAGATAATTTCGTCTAAACTCGAAGTGACTATAGATAAATTAACGATTAAATTAAACATCGTACGCAATAAATTATTGAACGTAATTTAGCATGTCAATTACGTGTCACGTTGCATCATTGTATAATGTAATTGTATAATTTCACAGAATCGACCGGTTATTATACCGTACTAGTTTGTGGATAAATATATTTTGTTAGATAATCTAGATAATTGTGTTATTGAATGCAATATTATTGAAATATCAATGATTTAATTCGTGTAAAGAACATTATAGCGAAAGAATGTTTACGTAGATGAATGGTTCAAGACGAAAAGAAAAAAAAAGAGAAGAAGAAGAAAGGAAGAAAGAAAGAAAAAATGAACTTCGGTATACTTTTGATAACGTTCGCGATTAGATAGGACACGGGTCTGATGTTATTTGCTGTTTAATTGTGTAGGAGGCATCTTGGAGTCAGATGTTAGCGGGATGAAACAGGAAGAAGGTGGAGATAGATTTAGTCATGAGCCTCTATGCACATGACGCACCGATAACAAAAGAACGACTTCATTGAAACTCTTTCTTTATCCATTGTTATAGAACCAGATGATGGAACAAAGAGCTCATTGCGATAGATACTCGAGCAATTTGTTGAGCTATTGTTGTTAATATATATATAAAAAAAAAAAAAGAAATTGGGATATCAATTGCGGTTTTGAAAATTCCCAGAAATATGTCGATTATAAGGAAAAAAAAAATGATCTCACGAATTAAGAGCGTGATTTAAGACCGTATGCGTAGTGGTATATCTTTTAATGCCGTTATTAGGATCCCGCTTTTTAACTTTATCTGACACCTTAATCTGAAGATAAAAAGCGTATAAATGGCACGTGCCTTATCCTTGAATGGAGTCGCGTGCCTTGTTCGTAGATGCCACCCCATTTGAGGGGTGATTTTTTTCTCTCATTCTTCGTTGATCCATTATTGCGGCCGCATATGGTATTTCTGCAACAGAGAAATGTGGTAAAATATGAATAAATAATGTCTGATACACAAGATAAATTCGTTTCTTATGGATATTTTATATTTGTCGTGCATTTCACCGATGTATTTATTTAACAATCATCATTCTTCAAATTTCTTAGTCAACGTTATCCTTGTTTTATGATCTCTGAATCATTTGAATTCAATCGTACTCATCGTCCGTCAATGAGTAATTTTAAAATAAAAATTTGTTAGCAAATTTCTTATATCCGTTACAATTTATGCAAAACAAGGTTAAGAAAAATATAAATTATACTTGATTCTCGCTGTGATTGATTTTAACGCTGGCTCAAGACTTATTTCGATAAATTCTTTTGTGATGGAAAAATCATTTGGAATGCATTTTGTAGCGGTTTCCCACATACGGCTTAATTTGCGCGTGCCGACGAATACGAATCAAGTATTAGCATTATCTCCTGTAAAGTATAATCCCTGTGGTCGAGCATCGATAAAATTATTGTCTATCTTTTTAAAAAAAAATTATTTGAAAAAAATCCATATTTGACATTCCATTCACACAGAGTTACATAAATTTTTTTCTTTTGTATAAATTGGAAAGGAAAAATAGACTGTCACGTTCCAACATCCAAATTCCTCAACTCGGATTATAAATAAATATAAATATAATTTTAAATCGATCATTTAATTAATCATCGACAGTGAAATTCTCCTCTTCCTGTAATACAAGAATGTGTATTATATAAAATCGCAGATAATGTGTTATCGGTGATATCCCGAACTGTATACGTATTATTATAAGATATCGGTTGAAGTAGCATGGAAAATCTAACCGAGAATGGAATATGGTCGAACACGAGCCAGAAGAATTATCGTCGGCAGTCCGCTCTAATAGAAAAGAGGCGTGTCGGCCGGTTTGCGCAGTGTCCCATGAAACGTCAACGCTCAAATAGGACCCCCGTACCAAACCGAGCCTCAGGAACACGAGGGCAGAGGGTGGAGGGTGAAATCAATTTTCGTTATCGCTGTCAACCAGCCGCCCTATATTAATTCCATTATTAGTGTTTGTTTTCCACGTGCGTCTCCAAACGTTGATTCGTTTCGAAATTATCCAAGTTCCGGTACACAAGAAATTAAAGGAAGGGAAAAATGAAAGAATCAATTTATTGGAAATAACTGAAACATTAAATATATTTATATCCATATCAATATTTAATCCATTAAAAAATCCAAAGAAATTCAGTCAAGAATTTATATGGAAATTTCTTGTAAATAAATTCTTCTAAAAATGTAACATTTTCATGCGATCGATCTTCCTTTCTGCACGAGTCTTCCGTTCTAATCCCTTTACCTTGTCAAAGCTTACGAAAGCTGCTATCGTAAAGAAGACAAACTTATTTTCTTTTCTTTTCTTTTTTATCAAAATCGAGTTTCTTGTTACAAGAAGAGAAAAAGATAAAATATCCTTCGGTAATATTCCAAGATGGGTATCGAACAAGGACGTCCACGTCCAAGAACGAGAGGCCGTGAGTCGGTGAATTCGCTTCAAAAAGTCATTGAAGCCACGGAGGCTGCGCGGAGCACGAGTGTTCGGTGCTGATAAGGGATGCTCCGCCCTCGAAACCCCCAGAATCGTCCTCCCTCACCCCCACGGGGATGGAATCGTAGGGTCAAGTTGTCGGGAGTCTCTTGCATCGGCATGAAGTATTAATCTGACGGATTAGAAGGACAGATAGGAGATTAATTTTTAAGACGTTGAAAGAGGTAAAGGATTATCCTGATATCCTTAATTAGCATCAGTTTCGGTCACGCTACTTCGGTTATTTCTATGCAGGCGAACCTATATTTTGTTATACCAAGTTATCCTTCATCGATCGTACTTTTGGAAATGGGAACGAATGATGGAATATTTCGGTTATATGGTTTGTTTTTTCGTTTTTTTTTATTGAAAATATATAAATTTTCTCTACATTCTCTATATATTTGTATCGATTGCGTATTAATCTCATAAAGAACAGGAATCGCGATGCTAATTTATAAATTATGCAAAATTTCTAATATGATACATATATAAATTACAATATATTAGACTATAATAAATAAGATAAATGATTATCGAATAAACAATTTAGATCTATACATATATATATATATGTATGTATATGTATATAATATTCGATACGATACTTGAAACAATGGAAAATTTTTCCGTTTATCTGAGAATAATCGATTTAAAGATTGGTAATTTTTGTGCAGACTAGTAATTTAACACTTGAGAAAACAAATTGATCAAAAATTACCGATATCGATCATATTGTATTATTAATTGAAAAAAATAAAGTATAATAAAGCAAAATGATTTTTTGTCGCTGATAAGAAGAAAGAGTCAAAACATATCTCACTATTTATTGACGTAATAAACATACGATCCTAATCTATCAGATACTACATAAAAATTTAATTTTTTATTAACAATATATATATATATGTTTATAACATATCTCATAAATGTCAAGAGATATTAACAAATGCCTATATTAATTTCCCATTAACAATTTATTAGTCATTTTCGTATTATTTATATGCATCTTTGATGTAAATGTATACTTCTACATTAAATCATGATGCTTTTTAATTTTCTGTGATGTAAAAAGTCCGTTAGAATTATCGATAGATTCTAAATATACAATAAAGCATTGTATAGCCGCCGATCAAAGGTACGTACAAAAAAAAAAAAAAAAAGAAAAAAAAATACTGTCGCGTTATCACCATTTTAACAATGGTTTGTCTTCGCATCTTAATCTTAAAAAATATTTACAAGTGAGCATTTTATGCGAGTGTTCTTATTGTGAGATTAAAATACTGTCCTTTTCCTCACACGATTCGTCATGTTGTCAGTGAAATGCAAATATAAGGATAAGCAAAGGTACCGATATAATGCATAGCAAATAAATAGACGTTCTTGGTTCACACGTGGATACCACTACGTATTCCTCGTTCCATAATGAGTCATTGCCATTCAACGGCAATTCCAACACAGTCCTCTCATTACTGAAGATTTTAAAAGGCAACGAACATTCCATAGTGCTATTCTTGCAGACGTGTACCGGGTTCGAGATGTTGTAGACTGTCTTCAAAAGATCGAATCGTACCCTTAGATAATTGGGTTGAATCTCGTTTTCAGAGTTGAACACGAAGAAATAATATCCGTTTGTAGGCACTCTGAAAATATATTTGATGCTTATATTTGATATATAATCGCATCGATCTATTAAAGTTTTATCTCCGCAGATGCTTAACAGTTTGAGAAAATGTTGAGAGAATGAGAATCGCAATTAAAATGCTTATCACAATTTACATGTTTATATATATCTATATATTAAAATATTAAAATCTATAAGATCGTTAATCACTTGAGTCAAGTATCGAAATCTATATATTTCTATATTATTTTTCATATGATTAAATTTTCCTTAAAAAAAGAACGATTAAATTTTAAAAAAGTGTAATAAAGTATAATATTGAGATCCAAGTTTCACTAAGGTCATTGAATAATTTATCAATTATGTATGTACGTATAAAAATGTACATACGTAATTGTAACACGTGTCACAGACTATTCAACATTTTTTTTAATTTAAAACTTTTAGATTTTTATTACGTAATTTTATATATTTTTTATATTATTTGTTATCAAAAATCTTTATTACATTATCTAGTGTCTGTTAACGTTTATTTAACATTTTTCTGTTTTTTATTCTTTTAAATCGCATTCCACTTTACACTTTTATTATTATATATCTTTATAAATATTGAAGTGCAAAGTCCTCGAAACTACGCTTTTATCATTTGTAAACTATTGATAAATCCGTTGAATTAAAAGCAAAAATTAAAAAAATTAATAGTTTTATTAACTAACTAACTTACTAAAACTAGCACTTTTACTTTTCAAAAATAATATCATCGGGTTTGGCGAATATTTTCAAAAATGAACCATTATATAAATAGCTATTTATCTTTTAAGAATTAAAAGCTTATCTTTGTTATCGCTTCAAGTATTCATAAATATTTATAAAAGTTTATATGTATATATACCTATATGTAATCGTGTTGGCAAACGAAGCGACCGTATGTTCGCTCTCGTGTCTCGGAGTACATTGTCTATGTGGTGTTAAAGGTAAATTTAGAATCAATCCTTTGCAATCAAGAAGCCGTTCCTCGGAACTGCTGAACGAGCTCCAAAATTCGGAATTGCTTCTATCGTTCAACGTTGTCTCGTTCACGGTGCCTCTGTCCTCGGCTATGCCATCCGGATTCAACATATCCTGATATGCAAGTAAATATTATATAGAAATAATTTAGAAATCTTAATCTATCGTAGAGAATTTTCTAATCAATCGAATTTTCGATATCACAAAATCACGTTATCATATTATCCTCTTACGAAACAAATATCCGTCTTTTCCCTAATCCTTTTATAATCTTCATTCTTTTCCCTTTCCACCCTTGATATTGCACAATAAAGCATATCGAGAAAATACTTTTTCAAAACAAGAAGATTCGTCCTCTCTCTTTTTCCACGTTCCCAAGCAAAAGTATCCCTGATACAAATATTAGCATTGCCTCGAAAATATTCCGATAAGAAAACTCTCGTACATTCCTGATGAAAATCCACGTGAGTAATTAAGAGATATCGCAGATCGAGCAATTATATGGCTTGCTAATCGTTAATGAGAACAATACAAATATAACGTATATTGCTAACTATGTACATGCGCGCGATAAAACGTCAATTATGATCTAAATTGGATAGTTATCGATAGTCTGACATCCAAATATTTACAGAATTGACAATAATGTTCCATCTAACGACCGAACTAAATTTAATCCAAGCATAAGTCAACGCTTAAACGATATCACACTCCTTCGTACTTAATATTGCTCCGAAACCTTATCGTAACGTAATAAGTATAATGCTTGCAGCTGTTTTTTATTGGAGCCAAAATGGAAATTTGCCGCCGCTTATTTATTAGCGGAAAATTTCCTACAATCTTCAATGGCGCTCTTTAAAGTTTAAAGTTTATCTTCCTAATAAAAAAAAATGTTTATATACGATCGAATAGATTTCTAAATACGTATCGATAACACAAATTGTTTTACCTCTTCGAGAGCTGCATCGTCATCTTCGTCCTCCTCCGTTAATTCCTTGTGAAGAGGGGAGGATAAGACCAGGTCTCTTCGTCTTCTGCGTTTCTCAGCATTCGAAAGCGTGTGATCGTACATCGTCTTGTTCACCGCCTGCCGTAAAGCTTCCCCTTCCGGACCTTTCTTCTCGATCTCGTCCATCAGTTTCTTCAGAATCTTTTTACCCCGATAACCCAACGAATTAATCTTTTCCAAAACATCTCGAAACACTTCCCCGGATGTTGGCTCCTTAGACTCGATTTCCTTCGTTTCCTTTTCGCTCGTCTCGTTTCGTACAACATCTCTGTGCATAAACTTTCCATGCTTTTTTATTAATTCACCAGTATCGTCGGCCGTGGTACTCGCTACGCTTTGCCTCCTCAAAACTGCCTCGAAAGTTTTAATCAATTTATTCTCCATTTGTTTATTTCTGGCCTCTTGCGTATCGGTAGAAAATTGAATAGGCGGTTTATCGATATTATCCGTTTCTACGAAAGTACCTTCGTAATGATGGTGCGGATTCTCTTTTTGCTTCTTCTTTGTATCGAGAGTTTTGGCAAAAAGTTCCGTGAGAATCACTTTCATAGCCTTGGCATCTAATTCGTGACTGTTGTAATGATGCGGCATAGCGTTCATCGTATGTTTCGAGTTGTTCGAGAGATGATCTTTGTGATGAAACTGTACACCTTGTTGAACCCTCTTCATCTTTTCCGGCTCGTTGCTAGGACTCTCGTTCTACGAAACGAATTTCTCCGTTACTTTTCCCTCTCTCTTCTTCATTCTCCTTAATCTCGACAATGTCGCGAATAAAGAATGAAATTACCTCAAACGAATTGTTCGTCGCAAGAAAACCAGTCTCTTTAGCAACTTCCAAAAGTTCCTCCAATTCTTCGCTACTATCATCCCCGATGAATGCGCATTCGTGAAGATGTTTGTGGCCACGAATCATGGTTAAAGAAGCGCCAGGCCATCTACCATAAAATCCATAGATCTAATTCTTTTTTTTTTTTTTTTTTTTTAATCAATACTCCCAATTTTACACGCGATTGCTTTTTTATTTTTATCACCTATATTACCTCACGCAAGTAGACACGGTAACACTGCTACCCCGAAGAAGATAGAAACCCCAATATTCCTTCATGTCGTCCTCTAAAATCAAATGTCTCGTCATAGAGACAGGTAGGAATTCGTTTTTCACTTTTGGTTCGTCATTCATCAAATAGGCATTAAATGTGGTATTAACTTTGATCATCTGACTCTGCGAAGAATCGTTTCTCGTATTGATAATCGTATTTTATTTTACAAATTTTCAACCGAGGCGTAGAACGGATTAAAACGGAATAAGAAGAAAATATCTGGAGATAAAATAAAAAAATTGACGTACCTGACACCAAGTAGTAGATACTTTTGCGTCGATAAGCCTTTGATCGGAGACGGTTAAAGGGTATAGTTGCTCGGAATAGACACGATATCGTAAGTACATCGGCACTGCTACTAATATCGCGGGAAGAAACATTCCCAATAAACACAATCGAAATAATCTCAGAGGAACCTTGTACTGAGATCTACGTGGTTGCCAATCTCTTGGACGAACACCGTCGTCTACGAATTATAAAACTCTTATAAGAATTTTTTGATTCAATTATTGATTGAATTAATTGCGAAAAAGGAATAGCAGCAAATAAAACGATTAATGCAGGAATGATGTTTAAACTACTTCAATAAATGTTACAATTTCTTTAATTACGATCGAATATATTGTATTTTATACTTCTATTTATTATAGTTTTTTAATAGTTTTTTGCCAAAAAACTTAAAATTATTTATTAAAATTTATAAAATTTATAAAATATTTATATATTTATAAAATTCATTTTTGATATAAAGGTAAATAAATAAATAATTCGAAAAAAGTACTCATTTATTTATTTATTATGATACATGAGTATTTATAAATAATTTAACTAGATATCAAAATATCTTACGTCTAAATTACACCGCACAATTCTTTGTAATTCTTTCTTTCCATCGTATAATAATTGCGCATATTAATATGCTATTTTTATAACTCTGTATTAAATATATAATTTTTGATTTGTGTTTGATCATTATTTAAAAATTCAAAATGGTTTTGAAGGCAAATGATTATGAAGATTGTAACGTAATATATATTTTTAAACACATAAAACAAATATAATAAATTCTTTTTCTTTGTCGATTTTATGATATATGTTCAAAAAAGATTAACATATATGTATATATTTTTTGATTCATTATTTAAATAATTACAGAACATTCTACATATACGTAAAATCAACAATTTATAGAGATAATGAAAAATTCCATGATTTTCTTTACAATTAAAAATGCAACGTTTTGATACGAAGCCGACGAATAACAACAATTTATATAATATTTCAAGTCGCTATCTTATTGAGACCGACTTTAACAACGCAAATAAAGTATATTTTGAATACATTCGCGATAAATAGTAATCAATTATGACGACATACATTCGTATCGTAAATTTATAATATCTATAATAGAATTATCGAATAAATTATGAACAAACATATAGAAGTAGAATACATAATTGTAATTTCGAATTTTATTTAATTTATTGTAAAAAAATCCATCATTTTTCATATATAAAATAAATAAAATAAAAATAAAAACAATATAAAATATATTATGAAGAGAAATAACAAAAATTAATTTATTTTATACGTTTATATGTAAATATAAAAAAATAAATATAAAAATAAAAATAAAATAAAATATATATATACAAGAATAATATTGATATTATTTACGTAATTAAAAATGTACGAATGTTATACATAACTATTTATTGAATATATAGAATAAAAAAGAATCATATTCGATAAAATCATTATCATTCAATATACTGAATGATAAAAAATGGCGCAGTTTTACGCTATTTACAGTGCACATCTGTGTATTTTATTTACATCAAATTGTTCCAATACTATTCTTATTTATTGTGGTGCATGCATATTAAAACTTTTATATAGATTTAAAAGAGAGAAATAAAAATTTAAAGATAAAATTTTTTCTATCACAAGAAAGAATTATTTATGCTATTATTGTGCAATTAAATGAGCTACATTAAAGAAGAATATACAATTAAAGAGTGAATGTGTTATATGTATTTCGTTTCAAAGGACAATATATTTCCTGGCTACTTACAGTGGTTTAAATAAATACTGTCAAATTGTATAATTAGTTAATTCACCTATCAATGCTAAAACGATTTTGATAAAGCTCTGTGCTTAAAGCTCTACTACTTGATTACTACGATATAGTATGTATATATACTTCGTAAAGTGCACATTTCATGACACCACGTGGTAAAGAAAAACGTAAGAAGTTATTACATAATAAAAGATTTAGTAGATAAAATACGCAATTTAACTTGGCAATATATTAAATTTCAAAAATAATAAATGATAAATACATATACACGATAAATCATTTATTTTAAGACAATGATTTTATAAAATTTATAAAATCGAAATATTTTATCAAGAAATATAGTAATTATTATTTTTAAAAATGATTGATAAAATATATAAACAAAATAAAGCGTACCAAATATATCTATTTTTAATGGCGTCGTTGGCATTTTTCTTGAAGAAGCGCGGCATAAAACACTTAAAATCACTATTTTCACACGATAATATGAATAATGTTAAAAACTATAAAACGCACAAGCACAAATCATTCATTGAATTATTAATAAAAATATTAGATTAGATTGATAGATAAAAAAGATAAAAAAACGTGATTATAAAAAATTGATTATAAAAAACAATATTATTTAATAATAAAAATTTAATTTTTATTTTATTTATTATAAATAAAAAACTATTTAAATTATTCTATTTTTAAAAAAATTATTTAACTTTACTTTCTTTGATATTTAATAAATATATAATTCATTAGTTAATTTTATTTATTTGATCACAAAATTATACGTATATAAATGCACGATGTGTATCGTTCGCCGTCAACAGATAAACTGAATCAGTAAAGGAATATGTCATGCTTTGTATCAGTGCCTTATCAAGTTTTACTGTGCCAGGGATAAGCTATGATCTATACATCTATTTGCTCAAAATCACGGTACATCGTTATCCATCTTTACCATCAAAATATTGAAATTATCTCTTAAAGTGTGATAAACATTATCATACGGAATGATACGAGAGAAATATATGTAATTCTTTCTTTTTAGTTACTACAATGCTACAAAATGCTAAATATTAAAAATAATAAAAAAATTAATGTTTGAAAACATTTTCAATAAATATATTTTTCAATTTTTGTTAAAAAAAGAAGATATATTTAATATATATTTCACACATAATTCTGTACACAAAAAAAATTATGTAAAAATATTATATTCTATACTGAATTATCTTCTATACTTACATATAATGTTCTCTTTCTATAATACTATTTATGATTACTTGCGAGAGACGATACGTTTACTTTTATTATCTTTTGACTTGGACGATTTTTCTCCTCTTCGTCGTTTATTAAGTGGATTTCTAGGATCATAAATTTCAAACCAATCATCATCTTTTGTACTCGCATCTTTAGCAAGAACAGGTATTTTTTCTTCACAATGTAATGCATGTACCATCCAAGATTCATCGGTTGGATCAAAATCTTCATCTTTAATATTTTCTTTTTTTATTGGACTTGGTGATGTTTCTCTTACACTTTCTTTAGCATTTTGAAGTTTAGATTTAAATTTATTTAATAATTCCATTGTAAAGTCTTCACGGCTTTTTCCTTTTTTAGGTATTTTTAATTTTGCTTCTTTATATTTTTCTTGAGTATCTATGTATTCTTTCATAATTTCTACTTTTTTTTCTTTCTTTTCTTTTTGGACTTCTTTCATTTTTTTATCTTCTTCTTTTGCTTTCTTCTCATTTTTAACATCACGTTTTAAATCCCGAATTTCTTTTTTTATTTCTTCTCTATACATATAATAGTATAATATTTAATTAAATACTTAAATATGAATCATAAACAAATATTAATATTATAAAAAATATTAATATAAAACATACACTTTTTTTTTACGTTCTTCATCTCTATCCTTTCCAAGATAATATTCATCATCCTTTATATCCTTATCACCTTCATCATCATCTATTTTAAAATTTTCTATTTTTTTAGATTCTTTTTTCGTATCTCTCAATTTACTTTTTATTCTTTCTTTCATTGCTCTAAAAAAAATACAATATTATAAATAAAATTCATATCTAATATAAACCATATGTAATATAAAACATAATATAAAACACAATTATAGCATAAATAAAACTCAACTCTTTTTCTTTTTTTATAACTTCCATTTCTTCTTGAGTTTTCATTTCCTCATCACTTTCCCAATCACTACTACGATCTTCCTTTTTTTTTTTGTTTGGAGGTCCAGTTGGTTCAATAGCTGGTTCTGCACTTAATTTTGGATCAGTTAGATGATCATGGGCTGATTTGCCTTTATTACTAAATTTTTTATTTAATATCACAGATTCTTCTTCATCTTCTTCTGCTTCTTCACCAAATGATAAAAGATTAAAATTTCTGTAATAAAAGATTTTATCATAAAAAATGTTATTAATGCAATGAAATATAATAATCATTTATCTCTTTACTTTATTCCTGTTGTTTTAGTTTTTGAATTATCCTTTATTTCTTCACTTTTTTTTGTTATTATCCTTGGTACAATATCAGAAAATGGATTGTTCAATATATCTGTTTTTATAACTTTTGGTGGATAAAATGGTCTATCATCCTAAAAAAATTATATTTATATTAAGTATATTTAAATAATAATAATAATAATAATAATAATAATAATAATAAAATTATATTAAATATATTTATAAAAAATTTATTATTATTTATTTATTATTTATAAAAATATAATAAATTTTTATAAAAAAGTAAATCTACTAAATTCACCTCATCTACAAGTGCTTCTTCAAGTTTCAGCATATTATATATAGTTTCTCCAGTAACTTTTCCAAAAATTGTATGTTTATTTTGTAATTCTGGTGTAGAACCAAGAGTGAAAAAGAACTGAGAACCATTATCATCTTTTCCAGCATTAGCCATAGCAATTAAACCTCGTCGACAAAAACGTAATCTTGTATGAAATTCATCCTAATACACATATATTTTATAGTTATTCTTTTAATAAATCAAATAAAATTTTAACTTTATATATAAACTAACTTTAAATGGTTGCCCATATATACTTTCACCACCTTCTCCTGTACCTGTTGGATCGCCACCTTGTGCAATAAATCCTTTAATAATTCTATGAAATATAGTATTATCATAGTAGCCTTCCATACATAATTGTATAAAATTTCTACATGCTTTTGGAGCCTCTTTTGTCCATAATTCCAAATCAATATCACCAACAGTTGTTTTCATCATTACCTATTTAAATATAATGTAATAAATATATATATTAAAAAATACATGTATTTTTTAATATATGAAATATATTTTTATAAAATAAAATTTATCATATTATGTAAATTATAAATTATTTAATATAGAAGTACAAAAATAAATAAGTAATATATATATATATAGGTTATGTTTTTAAAAACAAATATGCAATTTATTAAAATATCATGAATTAATACTTACTTTACCAGTAGTAGGTGGTTCTTGTATATAAATATTACTCATACTTGTAAATCTTATTTATTTAAGAAAACAATTCTTTCTTAATAAAAATATTTCATAATAAATTTTTAATCATATATATATATAATATATATATATGATATATATATATAAACGTACAATACTAATTTATACAAATGAACGAATGAAATGTGTTTCTTAATGTAATAACATAATAAATAGAAAATTATCGTAAAATTCTTATCAATAAAAATATTGTATAAAGCTAATAAATGTCATTAACTGAAATAGTATTTAAAAATGTATTTATCGTATATGTTACTATATTTTTTTGCATGAAAGAGAACTATAAATAAAATTTTAAAATATCTTTATAAAATAAATCATAGTTAAATATTGACATTAATTGTATTAATATATAAGATAAATCTAGATAAATATTAATATATTATATTAATATACAATATAACCAGTTAAATATTAGTTAATAATATTAATATGCAATGTATATTTTTCATATAATATTTATTTTAAAATTAAATTAATTAATTTAGTTATTTTATTGTATTTAATATTTAATATTTTGTATTTAATATTTGTATTTAATATTATTTATATTATTCAAAATATCAAAATGTATGTATGCTATATATTTTAAGGTTAAGAATAATAAAGTATTGTATTATAAAGATTTATTATTTTTTACTTTAAATTTTATAATAAATTTATAATAATTTCATAATTAATATAATAATTAATAACAAATTTTTAGAAATCATAAATTATCAAATATTTTTCAATAACGATATTAATAACACTTATATCTATTAAAAAATACACTAATATTTAAGTATTGATAAAACATTTTCTATCCACAGTATGAGTTTATTGTCCATTTCACTGTGTAAACTTAAATTTTAAAAAATATATATATTTTTATTATTATTATACGTTTATGTGCAACATGGATATAAATATGGTAAATATATATTATTTAAATAATTTAAATATCAATATTTTATTATTAATGATAATTTAATAAGTGATGAAATGAAAATGTATTTGAATTTTTTTAAGGAATTTCCTATTGATTGGGAAATGAATATTTTAAATTTATTACCAAATAAATATAAAAAGAAATATTCTTCATTAATAAAATCAATATTAAAAGAAGTAAAAGATATATATATTAAAGATATGCAAGATTTTTTGAGTAAAATTATATTATCAAAGCATAAAAAGAATGAAAATTACTTTCCTGAGATAATTTATACAAATTACAAATTTATAGATGATCAAAAAATTTTTAAAAATAATATTTTTTTAAAACATCGTAAATTATTAAATAAAAAATATTATCTCCATTTAAATATAATAAAAATTATTATAAACCAAGCACAAGTTAAATTTCCAATAATTATTTGTAATTTTAAAAAATTTCACCATTTTGGTTTTATGTCATTAACTGATTTTCAAAATACGATCAACAATGATATAAAAAAAGGATCATTGGCAGTAACAAATCAATTTTATAACGAGATATTAAAAGCTATCGTAAAAAATAAAGTTTTAAAAAAAATTAATAAAGAAAAATTACCTAACATTATAAGATGTATAACACATGTTTTTGTACAACAAATTTTAAATCTTATGATTCGATCTATCGATCATATATTAAATATCATGAGTAATAAATATTGTCCTCAAATCAAATTTCAACTAATTATGCAAGATGGTCAATTATTTCTTAGTCCTTCTATTAAAGAAATATTTTCCGTATATCACAATATAATTGAAAAAATTAAAATAATTGCTCAAGATTTAATACCATTTGAGAAATGGTTTAATATAAAAATATTACATAAATACATTAAAATAAAATTACCAGATTCTTATATTCAAGAATCTCATAAGAAATTGCAAATTATTCTAGATAATTTATTTATAAGTATAAACAATCATATAAAAAATATAATTGAAAAATTTTATCCTACTTCTACATCTATTTTAAAAAAAGAAATATTATCATTCATATCAGAGAAAATAGATTTTGATTTATATATTCAACATATACAGAAATATAACACTTATTTAAAAAAATTAAATGCAATGATAGAAAATACATATCATATAGTAGGAAAATTAGAACAACGCGAAGCTAAAGAATCTTTAAAAAAAGAATTTTATGATATTAAAAATATATTGCTAAATAAACTTATTATGTACCATCAAGAATTCAATCAAACCATTTGTTCAGATTTTGAAAATTTAAAAACAAAAGCATTAAATATACCAAAAAATCCACAATTTTTAATTGAATTAATTGATTATATTTCATATGCATCACAAATATTAATGAAAGAATTAGAAAATAAAATACAGTATTCAATATATATGTTAAACATATTATCAGAAATAACAATTTTATCACATAATCATATTCAATTAAATAAAAAAACTATTAATTGGTTGTATGAAATTAAGCCAATATTTAAACAAAGTAATACTTTGTGTGAGGCAATGAAAAATGAATTAGAAGATGATATACAAAAAAGAATAAATAACCTAAATATTAACATTGAAAATATTATTCCTCAACTTGATGTTTTAAATAATATGGATGATATAAATAAAATTGAAGAATATGTTGAATATTATAAAAATCTTCTTAAACAAATAAATCAAATTAATTATGAAATGCAAAAAATTAATAAAGAAGAAACATTATTTAAATTTTCCGAAACTGAGTTTTTAAATGTGATTGAACTACATGAAATAATTATATCATTTTATGATCTTATTTATATTATTTATCAATGGCAAAGAGATCATTCTGTATGGTTAGACGGCCCTTTTGAATATTTGGATACTCTTGTTATAGAAAGCAAAACATTGAATTATTTTGAAAAAATTACTGAAATGAACAAAACATTTAAAATAAAGATTAAAATGGATACAACATTGAACAAACATTTTAAATTTTCTGGAATTGCAGATGATCCAGATCCAATGCAACAACCTGCACCATTAAAATTATGTTGGCAAGCACTTAATAGTATAAATGATTTTAAACATTATCTACCATTAATAATATGTATGTGTAATCCGGCTTTACAAAAACGACATTGGATAGAAATGTCTGCAATATGTAAGTTTAATCTTATGCCTAATGCAGGAACCAGTTTAAGAAAGATTATCTCATATAATTTAATGAATGATATTGAGAAATATAAAGCTATTAGTATAAGTGCTAACAAAGAATTAGAGATGCAAGAGAAATTAATGAAAATGATCAAAGAATGGAATAAAATTTCTTTTGAAATAAGTTTTGATAAACAAACTGGAATAAATATATTTTCTAATTTAAATGACATAGAGTTACTATTAGAAGATCATCTTATAATAATAGAAGAAATGAAAACTTCAAATTTTGTTAAACAAATAATTTCACTAATGACAGATTTTTTTATATCTCTTACTAAAATTCAAGAAATTATTAATCAATGGGATTATATACAAATATTGTTATTTTCTTTAAATTCTACTTTTTGTCATCCTAGTATAGAAGTACATTTATCAGAAGAATTTTTTTTATATAAAAAGACCAAAGAAATTTTGAAAAATATTCAAGATAAACTCACAAAAACTCCCATTTTTGCAGAAATTAATAATACAATAATTTCAAAATCTTTATTTGATATTATTAAAACACTTGAATGTATATATCAAAAATTAAAAAATTATATAGAAACTAAAAGACTATGTTTTCCAAGATTTTATTTTCTTTCTGATAATGAAATAGAAGAAATATTATTTAAACCTTACAGTTTACAAACATCAAATATGTATATACAAAAATGTTTTGAAAATATACAAAAAATAAAAATTAATAAAGAAAACTATATTTATTCTATTTTTGGTGATTATAATGAAGAATTACATTTAGAGAAATCAATTTTACTTAATATACAATATGATCATGAAGAGAAATGGTTGACATATTTTGAAAAAGAAATAAATTCCACAATAAAAAATAATATTTTACAATGTTATAAAATATTTAATAAAACATTTGCATACAATAGCATTATAAATTTTCCAAGTATGGCAATTGTTTGTTCTTTTCAGCTTTATTGGACTAGTGAAATATACAAATATTTTATATCATTTGATTTTAAAGTTTTAAATTTTTTACATTCAAAATATATTAATCATTTAAATAGTTTAATTAATGAATTAAAAAATTATTCAATAAAAAGATTGAGAAATTTATTAATGACTTTAATTGTTATATTAATTCAACAAAAAGACATCATTAAATTATTATTAGATAAAAATATTACAAAATCTACAGATTTTGAATGGATTGCACAGTTACAATATTATTTAATAGAAAATTGTATAGAAATATCAACCTTTGATATAACTATAAAATATGGATATGAATATAGTTATTACAAACAATGTATAATTAATACTCCTTTGACAGATAGATGTTTTCATACTCTTATGCAAGCATATAAATATCATTTCTTTGGAGCTATTGTAGGACCACCTGCTTCAGGAAAATCAGAAACAATTAAGAGTTTAGCAAAAGCTATTGCAGTACAATTTCATATTTTTAATTGTACTAATATAATATCTTATGACTTTTTATCTCAAATATTTAAGGGATACATTTCTTCTGGAGCATGGCTTTGTTTTAAAAATTTTGAAACATTAAAAACTGATTTTCTATCAAGAATTACACAAACTCTTACTTCTATTTTTCAAATTATAGCAACAAACTTAAAAGTCGTAATATTTGAAGGTTCTTCATTAAAAATAAATCAAACTGGACATGTTTGTATTATCACAAAATTAGATCTTTTTAAATATTCTAATTTACCAGATAATTTAAAAGTGTTATTTAGATCAGTATCTATGATGATACCAGATATGAATAGAATTGTAGAAGTTAAACTTTTTTCTGGTGGTATATCTAATTCAAAATTATTAGCTTCAAAATTAATTACATTATATAAAATATTTTCTGAACAATTGTGGTGTCATTCATGTAACATTTTTAATTTATATTCTATAAAAGTAATTATTAAAACTATAATTTATTTAAAGAGAAACTTTCCAGATGAAAATGAAATTGTATTACTTTTACGTTCATTAATTGATATTAATCTTCCAAAACTTTGCAATATAGATATACATATTTTTAGAAATATAATTCACTATATGTTTCCAGATATCTTGCTGTTGCCTCCTAATTATACAATATTTTTAGAAACTCTTGAAAATGTATGTATATCCAAATCTATTTATGTTCATGATATTTTCAAACTTAAAATTATACAAGTATTTGAATTAATGCATGTTCATCAATCTTTAATGATTGTTGGCAATCCTTTTGTTGGAAAAACAGAAATTTTAAATATTCTTCAAATTGTTTTACAATTCTTATATAAACAAGGTATTGAATTTGGTATTAATATAAAAATAGAAACAATAATTCCAACTACAATTGATATTAATTATCTTTTTGGTTATTTTGATAAAAAGATGAAAATTTGGAAGAATGGAATATGTTCTAAAATATTTAATTCTTTCTCCAAAAATGATCCCTATGATAAAAGATGGATAATATTTGATGGATCTTTAAATACTATATGGATTGAAAATTTATATTCAATTCTTGATACAAATAAAATATTATATTTAACATCAGATGAAAAAATTAATATGCAAAATTCTATATCCATTATCTTTGAAACAATAAGTATGGAAGATATTTCTCCTGCTATTTTATCAACTTGTGGTATAATTTATATTGAATCAAATTCTATTGATTGGAGACCTTATGTTAAAACATATTTTTCTAAGCATAATATTTATGATAAATATGAAGAAATTTTATATGAGCTCTTTGATTGGATAATAAATCCTTGTTTGGAATTTATTCAAAAAAATTGTATTGTAACTTTAGCTATTAGTCATTTACATTATGTAATATCAACTTTAAATTTATTTGAAATGTATTTAAGAGATGCTCTATCAGAAAATACAGAAGAAAAAGAAAAAATTACTCATTTTTTAACATGGGCACAAGTTGCACTTATATTATCTGTAATATGGGGATTAGGAGGAAATTTAGATATAGATTCTCATATTAAATTTAATAATTTTTGTATTTCACTTTGGAGTGGAATAAACAAAGAATACCCAAAACCAGAAATAATAAAGAATTTTGAAGTAACATTACCTCATGAAGGTTTAATACAAGATAATTTTTATATCTTTAAAGGTGTTGGTAATTGGAAATATTGGGGAAATATTGATATATTAAAGAGTGAAAAAATTTTAGAAAGTTCTGATTGTAGTGAAATTTTTGTACCAACAATTAATACAATGAAATATAATCATATAATTTTAAAACATATAAAATACAAAAAACCTTTTATTATCTGTGGAAATGTATCTATTGGAAAAACTTATTTAATAAAAATTTTATTAAAAAATAAATTACCAGAAGGAATATGTTCCAATTTATTTAATTTTATTTCTTTAAGTACAGCTGCCAAAACACAGCAATTATTAATCTCAAAATTAAATAAAATTAGGAAAAAACATTATGGACCTCCAAAAAATCAATTTTGTGTTAATTTTATAGAGGATCTTAATATACAAAAATATGAATATAAATCAGAAATAAATAATATTTTAGATCTTATTCGACAATATCATAATTATGGTTATTTGTATGATATTAATGAACCTGATAAAATTTTTATTCATGATATTATGTTTTCACTATCAATTATTTCTAATACCACAATTAAAATATGTCCTAGATTTTTAAGATATTTTAATCTGTACACTATGTATGAACCTTCTGTGGATACTATATTTAGAATATTTTCGAATGTACTTTTTAATAATTTAAAAAAAAATTATTTTACTGCAGATATATTAAGTACTGTAACTAGTATAACTAATGCTACAATTGATATGTATAATTTTATAATTAAAATTTTAAGACCAATACCTACTAAGTTTCAATATCAATTTAGCATAAGAGATATAGCTAAAGTTATCAATGGATGTAGTCTTCTTCAAAAAGAATCAATAGAAACTAAAGTTACTTTTATGCGGCTTTGGGCTCATGAAATATGGCGTGTTTTTGGTGATCGAATATTAGATAATAATGATAAAGAATGGCTCTTTCTACAAATTAAAGAAATTAGCAAACAATATTTTAAAGATTCATTTGAAACAGTTTTCGATTATTTACCAAAGTTTGATAATAAAATTACAAAAGATAGTTTTTACTATTTAATGTTTGGTTCTTTTATAGATACAAAAAAAGATAGAAATAAAAAATATGAAGAAATTAATTCTATTGAAAAATTAAAAAATAAAATTATTGTTTATTTAAGTGAATATAATAATATTAATGTCAAAAAACATATTGATATTGTAATATCACAATATGTTTTAGAATGTTTGATAAAAATTTCAAGAATTTTGATCATACCAGGTAGTAATTTATTAATCATTTCTAGCTTAGGATCTGGGAGAAAATCCTTAGTGACTCTTGCTGCTTATATGCAGCAACAAGAATTATTTGAACCTTCTATACATTCTTATTGTAATTTTAAAATGTGGAGAAAAGATATAAAAATGATTTTACAAAAGTTTGCTAACTTAAAACAAGATTTTACACTTTTCTTAAAAGATAAACAAATTGGAGAAAATTTTCTTCATGATATTTGTTGTTTATTGGCTACTGGAGAAATACCTAATCTATTTTCTAATGAAGAAAAATATAATATTATTGAAATGATACGTTTACATGCTCAAAATAAGAATAAAAATGAAGAAATAAGTAATTGTGCTGTAATGAATTATTTTTTAGAGCAATGTAAAAGTAAACTTCATATTATAATTTGTTTTGCTACAACAAACAATCAAATAAGATTATATTTACATAAGTATCCAGAATTAATAAAATATTGTACATTAAATTGGTATGAAATGTGGCCAACAGATACACTTATGCAAATAGGTTTAAAATATATTCAAGATATTGATATTGAAGAAAATATAAAATCAAATGTAATTAAAACTTGCATACAATTACATAACTATGCAGAAGAAGTAAGCATTATATATTATAAAGAAACTGGTACAAAAATTCATGTTACATTATCTACATTTTTACATATGTTGAAATTATATGTTCATCTGATATGTAAAAAACAAAAAAATATCATTACAATGAAAAATAGATATTTAATAGGATTAGAAAAGATAAAATTAGCAGCCCAACAAGTAGAAAAAATGAAAACCACATTAACAATATTAAAACCACAATTAGAATCATCTGCTCAGAAAATGATTATTACAATGAAAGAAGTGGAAAATGAAAATATTAGTATAGAAAAAGCAACTGCTGTTGTACAAGAAGAAGAAGAAATAGCAAATAAAAAAACAGAAATTGCTTCAAAATTGAAATTAGAATGTGAAGCTGATCTAGCTGTAGCAATTCCAATCTTAGAAGATGCTATTGCTGCATTAAACACATTAAAACCTACAGATATTACATTGGTTAAATCTATGAAAAATCCTCCTGATACTGTTAAACTAGTAATGGCTGCAATATGTGTGATGCTTAATGTTCCTCCAGATAGAGCTATTGATACAATTACAGGTAAAAAATATGTAGACTATTGGAGTCCAAGTAAACGCATTTTAAGTGATATGAACTTTTTACAAATTTTGAAAGACTATGATAAAGATAATATTTCATCTAATATTATACAAATTATTAAAAAAACATATATAACAGATAATAATTTTAAACCACATATTGTTGCTAAAGCATCAAGTGCTGCAGAAGGTCTTTGTAAATGGGTATGTGCAATGGTATCTTATGATGAAGTTGCAAAGGCAGTTGCTCCTAAGAAAGAGAAATTGCTTATTGCACAAAAAGAATGTAATGAAGCTGAAGTTTTTTTAAATAAGAAACGAAAAACTCTTTCTACATTAAATGTTAAACTTGGTAATTTAAATAATAGTCTTCAAGAAACATTGCAACAAAAAATAAAATTAGAAAAAGAAATAGAAAACTGTACTATTAAACTTCATAAAGCAGAAAATTTAATAACAAGTTTAGAAGGAGAAAAAGATCGTTGGATGCAACTTGCAGAAAATCTTAAAACAAATTATGATAATCTTGTGGGAGATATGATATTAACTTGTGGAATTATAAGTTATATAGCATCATATAATATTGTATTTCGTAATAAAATTGTAGAACAATGGAAACAATACATAGAAGATATAAAAATATCATATAGTAAAAATTATAATTTAATAAATATGCTTGGAGAAGATAGTAATATAAATTATTGGTATTTTTCAGGTTTACCTAAAAATAATTTTTCAGTCGAAAATGCAATTATTATGAATAATTCCAAATTATGGTCTTTATTTATTGATTCACAAAATCAAGCAAATGAATGGATTAAAAGAATTGAAAAAAAAAATGATCTTAAAATTATTAAACTTACTGATTCTAATTATTTATCAATTATTCAATATAATGCTGAAAATGGTATTCCTACATTAATTGAAAATGTAGGAGAAGAATTAGAAATATCATTAGATCCTTTTCTTTTAAAAAAAATTTACAATATTGAAAAATTTTCATATTTAGATACTGGTTTTGGTATTATAAAATATTCTTTTGATTTTCGATTATATATTACAACGCGATTGCTCAATCCTCAATATTCATATGAGACATTTAGCAAACTTACAATAATTAATTTTTCTATTACAAATGAAGCTCTTCAAGATAGACTTCTTGATTTTATTATTTCCAAAGAAAAGCCAAAATTTCAAGAAAAATTTGAAGCTTTACTCATAGAAGATGCCAATAATATAAAAGTATTAAAGCAACAGGAAGATATTATTTTAAACATTTTATCTTCTACAACAACAAACATTCTTGAAGATGAAATTGCTATAAAAAGTTTAGATACATCAAAAAATCTTTTTTTAAGTATTATGAAAAAACAAGAAATAACAAAAACAATGTCAATGAAAATAAATAAATTTCGAAATGCTTATGTACATTTTGTTAAATATTGTGCAGATTTATTTGATATATTAAATATTTTGCCATATATAAATCATATGTATCGTTTCTCTTTTGCATGGTTTATGCAACTATATAGAGAATCAATTAAAGATTCAAATAAGAGTACTATTCTTGAAAAGCGATTAAAATATTTGAAATCTTCTTTTACTCATAGTTTTTATTCAAGTATTTGTAGATCTTTATCAGAAAAACATAAAATATTATATTCTTTCTTATTATGTTCTAAAATTCTATTGAATAATAAACAAACAACTGAAAAAGAAATTAAATATTTTATAAGACCAAGCATAAATCATATTAATACAGTTCCAAATTTTAAATTTGATTGGCTTCCATATAATACTTGGATAAATATTTATAATCTAAGTAAAACATTTCCTTCTTTTTTCAATCTTGCAGATGATTTTTGTTATAATAATAAAGTTTGGGAACAATATTATAATTCTGAATCACTTGAAGATCATTTGATACCAGAACCTTGGAATAGTACATTATCTACATTTCAAAAACTTATTCTTGTAAAAATTTTGCATCCTGATAAGATTATAATACAAATTATGCAAATGATAAAAAATATGTTAGGAAATATACAAAATTATTCTCTTAAAATGAAAATATCTCAATCATATGCAGAATCTAATTATTTAACTCCACTTCTATTTATTTTACCTGCTTGTGTAACACCATTAGCTCTTATTTCTACATATGCAAAAACTAAAGGCTATTTATCAAAATTTATTTCCTTATCTATGAGTAAAGGTCAAGAAGAAAAAGCTGAATTTCTCATACAAAAAGCTCAGAAAGAGGGAAATTGGGTGTTTTTACAAAATTGTCATTTAGTAACTCATTGGATATCTTATCTTGAAAAAATTTATGAAAGTTGTAGCACTTTCAATGTATCTTTAAATTTTCGATTATGGTTATCTAGCTATTGTACGAACAAATTTCCAATTAATATTTTGCAAAACAGTATAAAAATCATGCATGATTATCCTTTAAATATCGAAGAAGCATTATTGAATATTTATCAATGTGAACCTATAATAAATAAAGAATTTTTTGAAGGTTGTCCTGGGAAAGATAAAATTTTTTTAAAACTTCTTTTTGGAATATGTCTTTTTCATGTAATTATACAAGAAAAAAAATATTTTAGTATTCAAGGATGGAATGTACCATATATCTTTGAACATACTGATCTTAAAATATCTATTATGCAATTAAAAAATTTCATAAATAATACAAACTATGTACCTTTTGATATTCTTTTATATTTTATTGGAGAATGTAATTATGGAGGAAAAATTCAAGATGAATTTGACAGCAGATATTTAAAACATCTTTTAAATGATTATTGTAATTCTAACATAATTGAAAATGGACAATATATGCATTCAAATAGTATACAAAAATTAATACCACAAAGATGTGAATATTTTCATATAATTGAACATATTAAGAAATTTCCATCAGATTTATTATCTCAAATTTTTGAATATAATAAAAGTAGTATTATTACTCGAAATACTATGATAGCTAAAGAATTGGTATCATTTCTTTCATATATAAATTTTCCAATTTCTTTATTAGATGAACAAATACATGAAAATGAAATATTAATTTTAATCAATGATATTAGTGATAAATTATATGATTCGATTAAAATTAATGAAATTGAAGAAAAATATACTTCTATGCCTAAAGAATATTTACAAATAGTTCTTCTTTATGAAATTAAGTCATTAAAACATATTTTAAAAATTATAATGGAAACATTGAATACTCTAAAATTAACATTGAATGGTTATCTTCCTTTTACGAATTCAATAAAAGAATTTGCTGAAGAAATCTATAAAAATAAAATTCCAAAAATTTGGAAAAAGATACAAATCAATATTTTTGCTGAAAATTTAGCACAATACATCGATAATTTATTAAAACATTCAAATTTTATTAAAAATTGGATTAATCAAGGACGTCCTACAAATATTTGGTTTGATGCATTATTTAATTGCAAAATGTTTCTTTCTGCAATATTACTTACATTTTCTAAAAAGTATAATATACCTATTGAAGAAATTGCTTTTTATTTTGAAATAACAACGAATAAAGAAATCGAAGAAGATGTTGATACATATTTAATTTGTGGATTGTATATATGTGGTGGTCGATGGAGTTTAGAAAAAAATATGTTAGTCGAAAATTTTTCAAATGAAATCTGGCAAAATATGCCACCTATATATCTTAAATGTTCACGAATAAAAAAAAATATAGAAGAAACATATATATGTCCTATTTATATAACTGCTGGTCAACATATTGATAGTATTGAACTTTCTTCAAAGAATTATATAACTAGCATACCATTGAAAACTAATATATCTCCAATTCATTTTATAAAATGCGGCACAGCTTTATTTTGTCATATACCAAAATATCATACATTATAATGTTAAATAATTATATAAAAAATAAAAAAAAAATTTTTTTAATATATATGTATAATTTTTATAATAATATTTACTAATATATTTAAAATACAATAAACAAAATAAATTAAATTATATGAAAATGATATAATTGTAAAAATAATTATTAAATTAATAATTAAAAAATTAAAAGTAAATTAAAATATATATTTAAACATTTCGCGGATTCATTCACTGTGTATATATCCGGTTCAGTTCCATATAAATGGAAGGAATGACAGGTAAATTGAAGAAATTGACGTAAAGTTGAATTAACTGAACAAAGGAAATTATTACAAGAAGGATTTTAAAAGCTACAATAATTATCATAAGCATATATTGCTATATATTACGAGTGGTTTAATATTTCCTTTCAATGGAGAACCATGACGAGTTAGTTTCGCAATTTATAGATACAACTGGGGTTGAACCTGAAGAAGCACGATTTTATCTTGAGTTATCTAATTGGCAGCTTGAGGTGAGGCAGCATATTTTATTTTAATACGAAGGTTATAATTTTAGACTATTATAATTATATTTTTTTATTGATCTTTAATATTGGCTTTGTAACCTTAAATTTATTAAATTTTAATATTCTTACAATTCACAATTCTGTACTTTTAATAATATTTTAGAGCATAACTATTGCTTTGTTACTGTTTTAAAGGCTTGTTTTAATTAAAATATATTTCACAACATATAAATACATAATAATAATGTTGCAATGATATAATTAAAGTAATTAGATTTTTTATTTTAGAAATTGTTAATATATTTAAAAAAAAATTAATTGTCATAAAATTAATTCTTTAACAATTATTAATCATAGAATTTATTGTTAAATATTTTATTATATATATCTTAATATATCTGTCAATTTAAAATATTTTAGGTTGCTCTTGACACATTTTATTATCCTCTTGCTTTACCTTCATTGTCTAATGAACCTACTGAAGGTACATCAGAAGAAGAACGTACTGATATTTCAGATAAAAACGCAGGAAGTGTAAAATCATCAGAAATGGAAGGAAAATCATCAAAAGAAAAAATAAAACCAAAATCTAAATTTGCAATGCTTAGTGATCTTAAAGATAGAGAGAGTAGTCCTGAGGATGAAGAAGGTCAAGCATTTTATGCTGGTGGTTCTGAACATACTGGACAACAAATTCTAGGACCAGGAAAGAAAAAGGATATTGTTAGTGATATGTTTAAATCTTGTCAGAGACAATCAATTGCTGTAGAATCAAAACCAAGTGGACAACAAAGACCAAATACCTTTAGTGGTACTGGATATAAATTAGGTCAAACTAGTTCAGATACTGAAAGTAAATGAAACTATTTTGCAATAAAGTAAATAATTATTTTAACAATTATATTATGTTAAAATAAATATTTTTTTTACAGTTGTTACTGCTACAACATCTAATAATCAACAGACAAATTCTGGATTAATTACTTTGAAATTATGGAAAGATGGATTTACTATAAATGATTCTGAACTTCGGTTGTATACTGATCCAGAAAATAGAGAATTTCTTGAGACTATAAAACGAGGTGAAATACCAGCAGAAATACGTCAAGAGATACAAGGTACTGAAGCACGACTTGATATGGAAGATCATCATCATGAAACATATGTTCCTCCAAAAGTTAAAGTGAAAGCTTTTAGTGGAAAAGGACATATGTTAGGAAGGTACATAATATACATGAAAAGATTATTTTTTAGTATACTTTAGAAAAATTATTTTTTATATATTTTTGATAATTCTTTTCTAGTCCTTCTCCAGCTACAGTTGGTATGACAATACCAACAGATCTTGCAGATCAAGCAGCAAATGAATCTCAGGCAAAACAAAAATTAAATTTAGATGAATCAAAACCTGTGACAACATTACAAATTCGTCTTGCTGATGGGACTAGTGTAAAAGCTCAATTTAATTTAACTCATACTATTAATGATTTGAGGCAATATATAATAACGTATCCTTTCTCATATAATTTCATTCATATTAACAAAATTAATTTATTTTTATATATTATTCTTTAATCTTTTCTTAGTATGAGACCTCAATATGCTATGAGAGAATTTAATTTATTAACAATGTATCCTACTAAGGAACTCACAGAAGATAAAACTATTGAAGAAGCTGGTTTACAAAATACAACAATAATTCAACGACTGAAGTAAATGTCTTCTTTAGAGCCTTAATTATGGAAGTTTAAGTGATGTATTGATTAGAGAATTCTTAAATATACATTGAAATATTTGAAAAACACATTTCAACACATTTTAGTAATTGAATGGCACTTTACTATCGTTTATTTTAATTTTAAGTACAGTTTTTGTTGTATAATGTTATTTTTTCTAATACAAAAAATATTTTATTAAAAACAAATCTATTATTAAAATTTCAATTAATATAAAGTAAAATTACAAAACCTTTGTAAAGTTTGCAATAAAATCATTCAATTTATATGTATTTATTATATATAATTTTTATATGTGTGAATAACTAGCACTTAGTAATAAACATATAAAATTTCTTTTTAAATATAGTACTAAATAAGTTATGAAAATGTTTTTATACTATTTCTTTTGATAAATAAAATATTTAAACTAAAAAAAATGTATTGCCATGTGAAAAGTATTTAATACAAAAAATAATATTAGGAAAAAATATTTATATATAAATCATAAATATTGAAAAATCAATAATTATGCAATATAATAAATTTTTATATATATGATATTTTTATATTTTTATATATTCATTTATATATGATATGTATAAATGAGACTTAAAATTAAATTTCAAATTAAATTTATTTTATAAATATATTAAATCATTTGCTATTTTCTAAAAGAATTTATTTTCTAATATAAATTTTTTAAATTGTGAATTTTGTATATCTTCAATGAATCTTAAAATTGAAGTATCTTCAACATTTGTTTCTGAATTTGATTTTTCGAAACAATATTGATAACGATTTAACGTAATTAAATCTTTTCCAATCGCTCGTGTATATATATTTTTTTTTTTTAATACTTCATGCATATTATAGATATAAATTGGTTGACTATCAGGAATACTTGAATCATAATGTAATTTTTTAAATATCATTAATGTTACATTTCTATTGATTAGATTATCTGTTTGTTCTGTACAAAAAGTTAATGTCTTTAATTTGTAACGGTCAGCTTTTAATCTAGATCTTTTAAAATCTCTCATTAGGTCTGTAAGGGAATGATGATATCTTAAAACTATGTATTCATCCCAAGATAATATAATGATATACATAACTTTATTATATGTACGATACAAACAATCTGCTTGTATCAAGTTTTTTATTATAGTAGGATGAGCATTGGGAAAAGGAAAATTCCATGGCACTACTGTATATGTAAATTTCCAATATGGGTTTTGAGATTTAGATAATTCTTTAAATTTACTATTATATTCATTTGGAATACCAAAATCATATACTATAAAATTATCCACACCAATTATATCATGAAATTTTACAAAACCAATCATTTGTAATGGTTGTATTGGTTTTGTCAATGGTGGTGTAATGCATATTGCAGTATTAGCATAATTTAAAGTATGTGATTGACTTTTTATTGGTAATATAGGCACATTATTAAGATCTGAATTAGATTTTATAAAAAACATTATTCCTATTGGTATTTTATTTTTAGTGTATGCACAATAAAAATGATATCCATTATAATTAAAATTTTTATCAATATTTGCAATATTTAAATTATCATCAATTAAGAGATAACTAAAATCTCCTAAAACTGAATTAGTTTCATTTTCAAATAATATTGCACATTGTATATTCTTAATATTATTTGATGAACCAAAACCTATTACTTGAATTTCATTATCATGTATATTATATGCAGAATAAACATATAAATCATTATCTAATCTTTGCCAAGAAGAAAGTGGTTCTTCAAATTTCATGTCAAGTTTTGTAAATATTGGTATATTATTTGTACAATTTATTTCATTTTTTTGATTTGGCTTACCAAAATAATTAAAAACTTCTAAAACATATCTTAACTTGTTATATTCATGTCTATAAAATAATAAAGACACAAGACTCATTATAGCAATTATTACAAGTGCAGCTTGATAGTATTTTCGCATATTTCAAAATCTAATGTAAGAAATGATAAAACAATTTTATCAATTAATATACAATACTTTATAATTTATTAGATTATCTCAGGCATTGATAGAATTCTGAAACAAAAATTTTATTCAAATAATTAGATATTATTATTATATGAATTTTATAATTTTAAATTTATTATTAAAAATAATATATTTAAATTTTTTTACTTAAATATTTTATTAAAAATGATATATTTAAAAATTATAGATATTGAGATAGACTTTGAGATATTGTATATTATTTTTGAAATATTTCATATATAATTTAATTTAATTTATAATTTACCATTGAATTTATGATTTAACAAATTTATATTTTTTACACTGTTTTAATATTAAGAATATAATCTTAATAACTTTCGTTAAAAAATGTTACTAAAGATTAATTTAAATGCTCGATAACTAAATGAAAAGTATGAGGTTAGTAAATTTTCGCGCCAATTTTTGAAATGATCGAAATATAAAATATATATATAAAAAATATTTATTATTCATTTGAATTAAATTTATTAATATTTCTATATCTTTATTTTGTCTCATTAACATAATATTTGAATAATTTACGTAATAAGAAAAATTAAGATACAATAAATTTTTATATTAAATTTATATTTATTATAGTATAAAGATAATAATTTATACAATTGCATATTGTTCGTACAGTAATTCACGTACTTTATAATAATCTTCTGAAATGCAACCTTCCAATATTACTTTTCCAGCTTCATGCTAAAAAACATTAAATTTTAAAAAATTCTTATTTTATCAGTTAATTATATCATTAATAATAATTATAATTAAATAAATTGATTAAATACAAACCCTTCTGACAGCAATAGTATTATTACAACACCATAAAACACCTCCACTAAATTCGGAAGGAATATTACTTTTATTTAAAATCTGCTTAAAATCAGATAATTTTAATTCATTTATAAATGTAGTTTGATGACCAGGCACCTATGAATCATAAATATAGTCATAATACATTTATATTGTAAATATAAAATTTTTATTTATTTATTTTTTTTATAATACCTCATTTAATGGCAGAGGTTCCAGTGTGAGTATTTTATCACTTTGATCTATTGCATCATTTGATTCAGTACCTGCAACAGCATCTCGACATATTTGATCACGTGCAGTTATCATTGCATCAACCCATGCTACTTCAGAATCACCCTTTCCTTTTGAAAAGTTTAAACCACTAACAAGTGCATCAGTTAAACGAACCTAATTAAATACAAAATTATAATTTATATTTATTATATAATTTTAATAAAATAATAATTTTATATAATAATTTTATATAATATATAAAATATAAAATTATATAAATTTAATATATTTATATAAATTATATAATTATATAATATATTATGTAATCATTTATATGCATTTATATAAAATATATAAAATTATTAATACATTTATATAAAAATGCATTTATTTAAATTAACATAAACTAAATATTAATTACTTGGTATATATGTGTTTCTGTTGTAGCATCTAATGTTTCTCCTCTTCCTGGAATAAATACACGTGCACCTGCACTTTGCGCTTGTTGAGCGAGAATTTCAGTATCTCTTTGTGACCCTCTAACTAATACAACTCTTCTTGGTCTTAATTGTGCTAAAATTTTTTGTAATGATTCTCCATCAGATCTACCTTCAAAATCTATGTATGTAACAGAAGCATTAACCGTCATTGTACGTGTAACTTGGATACATTTGGTTGGAATATCAGTAGGTATTTCTGGATGATGAGCAGTATCTTCTTGCTTTGTTTCCAAATTTTCTTTATTATCGTCTATTTCTGGCATAGTTTCTGCTATTTTATAATCTTCTGGTCTATACACAAATTAAATATTTTAAAAAATTATATACTCTTATCATTAATTTAAAATATTATAAATGTATATAATAAATACCTTATAATTTCTCCATATTCATCAATTTTAATTTTTTCTTCTACAAATGGAAACATAGGATGTTGTTTTTTACTTTGTTTAAAAAAACCTGGTTTGCTTTCTTGTTTTACTAACAAATCATGTTTTCCTCTTCCTCCACCAACTTCTATTTCATCTTCTGATTCAGAACTTACATCAGCAGTCTCCCTGAAATATAATAAGTATTTAAATAAGAAATAATATCTATAAATATCAATTTTTATGTTATGATATAATGTATTATAATTATATACATTTGTTCTTGTTTCAATTGTTCTTGTTTTAATTTTTCTTTTCTTTGATATTCTTCCAACTCAAGTCCTTCTAATTTTATTCTTCGTTTTACTTCCAATGTAATATTTCTATTACCTCCCTTTTCTACTAAATCTCTTGCAAGTGTTCCTGGTGATGTCCTACTAGTTAATATAATACTATTTTGGGGATTACCACACCATTGTAAAAATAATTCTCTTGAAAAACCACATTCCATATCTGGAGTACTTGCAAGTACAACCTTGAATTCATATATAAATCTATTTTCATTTATAATATTTATTAATATTCATATAAATTAATAATTTTATAACAAATATTCTAACCTTTGGACTAGGAACTTGATTTAATTCTGCCATACTATGACATAATTGTAAATGTTTAAATTGGAATGGATTATTTCTAGCTCCTTCAAAACTTCTCATTAATTTATCACTCATCCATTCTATTTGTGATTTAGCAAATTCAACTACATTATAACTAACATTGTTTAAAAGAGCTAAAGAATATGCAAGTAAACCAGATTCTTTATTGCGCCATAATTGATCTAACATATGAGCTAATTCCAATACACGGCCAGCTGTGTCTACACTAACCAAAACGTTTCCACCTCCACGTAGAGTTTGTAAAATATTTGCTGTAAAATATTATTAAATATTAAGTAATATAAATTATAAAATATTATTAATAGAATTATAAAAATTTATTTTCATACTCATTAACTTTTCATCTCTGGTTCTACGTCTTGCTTGTTGATATGTAGCATTGAAAGCATCTGTTATTAATAAAGATGGTCTTTGTAATCGTTCTAATTCACAACCATTTAAATGTCGTTCTTTTTTATGGTTAAAATCTACAGCATATATTATATCTTCTTCACCAACTTTCACAATTTTCCAAATAGTACCTCCAATCATATGACCAGCTGGTAAAGGTGTTAAAGTAACTCCATATCCTTTTCCTTTCATTGAAATACTTTGATTATATTTTAATTGAACTATTTTATCAAATGCTGCATCAACATCATCAAGTGTAAAAAGATCAAAATCTTCCATATTATGACGGGACTACAAAAATATATAAATAATAATTTATTCTGTGTAATTCATTTTAATGAAATTATAAAAGCAATAAAAAGTATTAAAATTTGATTAAAATTTTTTTCAAGATACATATATACCTGATACATATCATACATAAACATTTGTCCCATTTTATATACAGGGATAGTAGCATATATAGGGCAATTTAAACCACATTTTCCAACTAAATATGGTAAAGCACCCAAATGTAATGGGTCTGGATATGATAAGAGAACTGCATCTATTTGATGAACATGTCTAAAAGAATAATATATATTACTATTATTCTTAAATTTCTTACTTTATAATTTTTAAAATATCGTATAATTATCTACCGTTTTAATTCTCTTATAAATTCTTGATCAAAATTTTCATCCCATCCACAATCAAGTAATATTCTTAATTCATCAACTTGCAATATATAACAAGGAGGAGATTCATCCATAGCTCCAGAAACAGCATGAAGTTTTATAATTGATGTCATTGTTTCTTTTTTTTTCACTTATTAAAATATATATAAAATATATATAATAATATATATAATATCTTCAATTCATTTAATTTATTTTTTAATTACAAAACATATTTACAATTTAACCTATTATTTATAATTATATTCCTTTGATTTTTAATCAATTAAAATTAAATTTATGATTTTTAAAAAATTACAAATATTTTTTAAAAGATAATATTTATATTGTTTAAGATTAATTTATTTATTTTTAATTACTTAAAGTATTTGAAAAAAATTTTAAAAAGAAACATTTTAAAATGTTTTAAGTTTGAAAAATGATCAACAAACGGTACAATAGAATTTTAGATAATATCTCAGTATTTTCTAATAAAAAAAAATAAATAATGTCAATGTTATATGAGTTAGAAATAGATAAAATATAGATTATGAATGAATTTCTCTTATTATTATATGGCACAGATGAGATACAAAAAATAGTTTTTTTATGTTATGAATTTTAAACCTATCTTATCTTTTTGCTATTTTTGTCACATGCAATATTATTGGATTGAAATTCAAACTTAATTTTACAAGATTTATTAAGATTAATTATTAATTAATGTTTATTATTAATAATAATTGAAATGAGTTATTATATGGATATTATGGGTATATACTACATATATTATACTAAATAGATAGTTAATATAACTATGGGTATATAATATAGCTAGTGTAGAATCACAGATTCTACAAAAAAAACGATTGTACAAAGCAAATCATATAAACAACTATATCAATATATTTAAATTCTTTAAAATTAAAAAAATTATTGAAAAATGTTTCATATTTACAATAAAATAATTCTTATTGCAAGAAATAAATATGCACATAGTAAATATTTCATCATAAATAAGTATATAAAAAATCATATTTTATCATATTTTACTTTTAGAAATACTAGAAACTTTTCGAATTATATTCTTCTAAATAATAAAATCAAAAATTTAGATAAAAAGTTTTAAGATTTCTTTAAAAATTTTGCTATTTCTTTTCAAATTATATTATATTTTATATAATATAAAATTGAAATTTTTAATGTTAAAAAATTTTTATTAAAATTTACAATTTTGTATTAAGAAAATATAATTTAACGAGAAATAAGTGGCATGCAATTTTTTGGAAAAATTTTGTTCAAATTTTCGATTTTTCAGGAAAATATAAATTTAGAAGAGATAGCATGAAAATTTTTGTGAAATTTGATGTATTTATTTTTTATATATATTTATTCTTTAAGTTAACTTATTAGTAATAGGTATCATTTCTCGTTTTTTAATTATTTTAATTAATTCTAATTAATTCTAATTATGAAAAATAATATACTTACCTTCTATATATTTAGTTTTTATATACTTATATATATATATATATATATATATATAGAGAGAGAGAGAGAGAGAGAGAGAGACAAAAATATGTTCTATAAATTATATATATGATATATAAAAATACAAATATATATTATGTTATTAAAAATTGATATTTTTGATATATATATATATATAAGCTATCACAAGTTCAAATTTGTTACAATTTATATTACAGTACAAGCATATAGAGTATAATGCAAAATAGAAATAATATAAAAATTTGAATTAGTACTATTTTTAACAAATGAAACTAATATAAAGAAAAAAAAATAAATTATGCACAAAGATATAAAATTGATGACTTGCATTCATCTTTTGAATGCTCAATATATTTCAAGTTTGTATATTTTTCAGAGATGGCATAAAAATTTTTTGATATCAAAGAGATGGCGCTAATAATTAATTCTTGCTTTACCTTTATTTTTTTTCCATTACTGCTTTTCTTATTTTATAAATTGTAAGAATAAATAATACTTCTAATAGATTTATGAATGAAAAAGATCTAAGATTTTTTTCAATGAAAAAAAAAACATATTTTATATATATTTTCATATTTCTTTTTAAGTATGAATAAGTAAATATATGTAGCAAGTTTCATAATGAATTAAATAAAATAATCCAAAAATATTTTATTACTATATATGAATACTATTGAACAGTTAAAAAATGCTTTTAAAAAAAGTGTATTTGATATTATGAATTTTTTTAAATAGATGCATAAATGTTAATATTTTCTTATATAGAATCATATGCTTTTTATATTACTAGATCGATATTTTGTTAATAATTTTTATGTCAAATTAATATAATTAATTATTACAATTCAATCATAATTTTTTTCTTACAATAATTTACATTGTTATTTCATATTTTTCTATATTTTCTATTCTAAATCGATAATATCGGATGAGAGAATGATAATAAATGTTATGTATGTAACACTGGATTATATGACATAAAAATATATTGGATGATAAATCTTTTCTATATCTAGTCTGTGGTTATAATTAATATTTTATAATTATATAATTGTAAATGTATAAATTATGAAAAATATATACATATATTTTAGCAAATATAATTAATAATTAAAAATCAACATAAAATATACAATTTGAATAAATAAATAAATATAATATAATATAAATAACTTATTTTTTGTTAATGATTTTCATATATTTTGAAATAAATAAAACTTTAATATTATTTAAATTAATTTTTATCATTTTAATTATACTTATCATTTTAATTATACTTATAAATCTTTCTAAAATTTATATGTTCAATTTTTGTCTCTTTCTCTCTTTATCTTATAGCATAACGGGATTTTTTCAACGTGATTGCTGTCACGGTACAGCTATAAGATACGTAAGTAGAGATTTAAGTTTGTTTTTTCTATAATTTAAGAATTACTCATCGAATTATACGAAATTTTGGGTGAAATTAGATTTTATGTATGTAATATGAATAAATATAAAAATACAGATATGCAATGAAAACAATATCATATAGAAAGTGGCGGGAGATTATAAGTAAATAGCAGATCAGCTGATGAGTGACAACAGACAAACGAAAGCTTATTGTTCTTGGTCTTGGTTATGGCGACAAGCAGTTCTGATGGGTCCTGTACAGCACCTGCAGATTTTCAGCTTTCGTCAGAATTGGAAGACGTTTCGAATCGTTTAAGCGTGAATCTATTGAAGTGCCCACTGTGCCATAATAGTCGTCGAATTTTTTATTGTCGTCAGTGTATTCAAAATGGAGATTTTATTCATTCAACTTCTGTTTATTCTGAACGGTAAATAGATACTTATAATTTAGATGTTTAATGACCATTTATTTTTATGTATTAAAATTTTATTTAGCATCAAATATTCTTTAAATATTTTTTATAATTTTATTGAATGTAATATAATTTTTATTCTTATTAAATCATAAAAGAAAATTTATTGTGAAAATTATTAAAATATCTTATTTATTAAAGATTTATTTTATTAATAAATATATATTAATAAGTAATCAATAAAAAATTATATTTTATTCTAATTTACATCTAAATAGATTTGCAGATAAACAATTGCGACTTTTACGGTTGAAAGCTGCCAGAGCTCAATTAGAAGAAAAATGTGTAAAAGCTCTTGAAAAATATAAACAAAGGGATAAATTGGTATTTTATATTTTTATTTTATATTTAATGCTTTAGATATTATTTAATAATTATTAAAGAAAGATATAAATACTACATAAATTTTTATATTATTATTATATTTAATTATCCTTTTTATTATTATTATTATATTTAATTATCCTTTGGATTGTAGATATGTGATATAAATACTTGTAAAGAGAGAGTTAGACTACTTCAATCATTAGTAAATGAAACAAGGCAAAGTATAAACAGAGGTATATTTCTATTAATATTTTTAATATTTAGAAAATAGGTATATTTAAAAAAATTTAATAATGCATAGGTAATCAACGTTTAAATGTTCTGAAAGATGTAAACTCTCAATTAGCTCTTAGATTACCTAGACATGAAGAACGAATTGAAAAATTACATCGATATGTAACTGGTTTAAGAGCAAAACAAGAAAAACAAAAGGAAGCAGTAGATAGGAAAAGACAACAGTTGAAAAAAGTCATTAGAACTGCTGCAAAACAATTGATTCAATATATTTTTCCATTATCCAAAGTGCAACCTAATAGAAGGTAATAATTAATTAGGTTATCTTTAAAAGATTATTAGTATTTATAGAATATTAAAATATTTATTAAAAAATATTTTTTACTTATTTTTAGTTTATGTAGTAGTGAGGAAGATACTAGTTCAGATGTAACTTGTGCACTGGCAGATGCATCTGGAACATCATATGTTAGAGGTAGATGGATTAATGATACAGAAAATGCTTTAGAAGTTCAGCACCGTATAATTGCACCAACTTTACCAGGAAGTGGAGATTATAGTGCTTATTCTTTATGGGGTATATAAATTATTTGATTCATATTTTTTTAATGAATTATATGATTTATATAAATATCAAGCATATTTTTTAGTGGCAGCAAACAAAGATGGAGTTCCAGGTGCAAATAAAGAGACTGCAATGCACAATCCAGCATACAATATCAGTGCTGCTTTAACATATGCAACACAGTTGGTTAATATTATTGCTTATTACGTTAATGTAAGATTACCATATAAGCTTGCTTATGGGTATGTGAAAAATGTTTCATTTTTTTTTATGCAAATGCATTAAATATTGAAATAAAAATAAAATAATTATTTATAAAAATTTAATTTTTAAATATTTTTAGAGAATTTTGTGGAAATGAAATGTCAGATCAAAAATTTGCCAAAAAGGTAGCAAGGCTTAATAGTAATGTATTACATTTATGTTTTACACAAAATACTAAAATTGCAGTTCTACATCCAATGCATACTTTACAAAACTTAATGCACTTGCTCAATACAGAAATTAGTGATCTTGGAAGGTATATATTTATTTATTATTGTTATTGTAACATATAACAATAACACACATATAATAATATATTTTATATATTGAAATAGAATTGGTCCAATGGAAGTAGATTCAAATATTGTAGCAAAATTGCACAGTCAATTAGTTCCCGATTTAGAAAATAGTGATGATTCTGCTTCTGATGAAGAAGAAGATACTTTTAATTGGGATTGGGAGGCTGTGAGTTTTATTTTATTTATTTATTAATGATTATTATATAATGTAATATTTTAATATTATATAAATATTTTATTTTTATTAGGTTCCAAATGTTGCTTGTCCTGAAATGGTAGTTCCCATCCCTGGTGCAATGATTAGTCAACAATCATCTAGTATGCAAGTGAATCAAAGTGTTGCTGGAGGTTTAGTTACGAGTGCAGCAGCTAGTATAGCTTCTATTTGGCGTGGTTGGACGACAAATAAATAGACTGTTCTATTTAAATAACAAATCTCTTTTTATACAAATCGTATTTACATATGTGAAAACATATGTAAGAAAAGACAAGACAAGAAATTAATAATTCTTTGTAAAATGTGAAACACTAAGTTGAGGAGTGAATGTTTAAAAATATAATATACTGTAAATATGAATTTATTACTTACTATATATAATACATGAAATAGTTTAATTCCGTGATAACAAATTTTGTAAGATTTGACGATTTAGTTTATTTTAAACTATTTATGCAATACATACTGATTTGTGCTATTACTTGTAATATAATTCCAAATATTTTTAGGACGCTCATAATAGATCGTAATTCTATGGTACAAATTTTGTAAGTGTACAAACAAATGTTTGAATACACATACACACATACAAACAAACGCAAACATTTTCAAATAATAATTGTTTAATACGATTCATTATTAAGATGTGAGTTTAAAACGACTGCCTTTTTTATACTCACTGCACTTCGTGTAATTATGTATTTGTTAACATATACATAAAATACTTCCTCGCATTAATAGTGTCATTATTATCATTATATTATCTATGTATTTTTAAGTTATCAAACAATTCTAATATAACATTTTAAGGTAAATAATATTTTGGTTTACTATAAAATATATACAATTAGATAAATCAAAAAATTTGTTATTAAAACTATGTTTAAAACTATTTAAATATGTTTTTTAAACGGTATAATGTTTCTGATAAAAAATCATATCTTAAAAATGTTATCATTTTTGTATAAATATGATTATACCATATTTCATATATATTTTTGATTATATGTCAAAGAATATATCTTGTTAAACACTTCATATCTGACAATATATAATATGAATGTAAAAAAGGTTGTATTGGATTAATGACTTTTAATTTAAGTTAAAATTAAGAATAACATATATAACATTAAAACAAATTTTGTATTTGATGTGTTGTTAAAGTATATTATGTAAATCTAGCAAAAAATAAAAAAAAATATAACTTGTAATTATTATATTTAAGCACAAATTCACCGACATAGTATAATTATACCATTGTATTTTTTTAAAAATAAGTATTGTATTAATTCTTATATTAAATTATCTATATTTTTTTTAATTAATTAATATTTCTTTTTGTAAAATTAGAATCATTAACTATTTGGCATGCATAAGTTATATAGAATATATTCGTAAAATCTTTGGAAAATCAATTTTAGAGATCAAAACAAATATAAAAATTGATATGCAAAAATGTTGAAGTTTATTTATTAAATTACTAATTAAATTAATAATTGAAATTTGAGTTAGACGAAAAAACACAAATATAGAATTATTTTATTCTATTTTTATTATATTATTCATTATATATATTGTCATATTTCGTTCTGTCTGCTTGGCTTCATCAATAAACTTAAATTATTTATAATTTAAAAAATAATTTTCAATCGATATTTTTATATACCAACTTTTATATTATTTATTAATATCTTATATATATATATATATATATATAAGAACGAAATGTAATTTTATCAATCATATAAAAATTAATTTAAAAAAAAATTAAACAATGTAATTTATTAATAAATAAATTACAATAATAACTAAGTAATGATAATTGTGTATTTATTAATAATTGAATTTTTTTTGTATGAAAATAAAATTAACTCTTCTAGCATTAAATCTAAAATAAAATGTAATTATTCAATTACATGTAAAAAAATAAAATTATACAGTTATATTTGATTAAATAGTTTTATGCAATTATGATTGAATACTATTACAAAATTTTATGTATTAAAATTTATAAATCAATAAAAAATTTATAATTGTTCAATTTAAAAAATTCAATAACATATTTTAGTTTATGTACTTCAATTAAAATAAAAATGTACAAATTTCAATTATATATATAAAATATTCTTTTAAACAAAAAAATATTTTTAATTAATATAATAAGTAATGTAAATATAAATTAATTATATAGAATTTATATATTATATAAAACAATATGTATTAATTTGTTAAATCACAAATAAATTATGTTTTTATTTCTATTTTATATTTTATAATTTAATATTAAGTAATATATATATTGTGAATATGGAATGTGCAACATGCAATTTTAAATAAATTTGTATATTTTTGGAATGTATAAATAATAGAAAATTAATAAAATATAATTGATAAATATTTATTTAATAGAAGGATAATAATATACAACATTAATTATATATTCAAAGTAAAAACCTATAATATATTGCTATAGAGAACTTGATCAGATTTTTTTATATTTACTTAAAAATTAAAATGCTTTGTACAATAAATTTTGTAACTGAATTTAGTATTACAATGCAATTTCCAAAAATTATTTAATTAGAAATTAAATATGCCTGTAACACCATTCCTCAGTCTCTCTTCGTGTAGTACTCCTCAGTAGTTCTTGTTGGTTGGTATCTCATTTTCATGACTTTTGGGTTCACCAGTTTTAATGTATATCACATGTATAAAATTGTATACATATTGTGTACACTAAGTGGCTTGAGAATTCTGTAAGCATATCATTATATAGTATTTTAATGTTTATGTACATATATTTGATTTACAATAAAATATTATTATAAGTTAATTTAAAAAAAAAAACAAAAAAATATTTTTCTTAATATTTGTTTATAAAGAAATAAAATATTATTTATTTTATATTATAATTTTAAAAAATATAAAATTATAGACCGTTTTATTTTATAATAAACACATGTTAAATATTTTATCCTTAAAATCTTCATTACTGAACTAATATAAATAATATATTTATATATTAAAATAGTAAATAACTATAGATAATATTAACTAAAAATATATTATATACTTACACTAGTGATATAAACAAAGATGATTACCTTGAAATATTAGAAAGTATAGCAAATGTTGAAATAAATTATATTAAAAAATTTTTTTTATCTCTTAGATTAAATGTGTATTTGAAATTGATTAAAAATATCTTATAATATATATATATATATAAATATAGTTATGAAATCAATTTGTGTTTGTTTATTAAATTTTCAAATAATAATAATTTGATTTTTTATTTAAAATTTATAAAAATTATGTATTTTTAAAATTAATATATTAATTTTTTTACAATCACAATTAATAGAAAATAAATTTTGCAAATTTCAAAATTAGAAAAATTTATAATTGCTATTTCTCATATAAAACTATTTATTATTAATAAAAAAAATTGTGCATCAAAATTTAAAACAACAATATTATTTAGATTAATACATTTGCAAAATTGCATAAATATTTAAATTATTGTATTTTAATATTTAATAAAAATTTTAAATTAATTTTTTTTAAAGTAATCTAAGAGATACATAACAATAAATGACAATAAATATATCAAAAAAATTTTTTTTAATATTAAAAGCTGTAAAATGCCAATCATAATAAAATATGTCAATTATTTAAAATTCAAAAAAAAATTTTAGCAATAAAAGTAAACATTCGCAAAACATACATACTTATAATAACGATTAAATTCGTGAAATATATGTTTAATTATATATATTATATACAATATTATAGATAAATAATCTTGATCAATAAATCTATATGACTGCATTACATATAAAATTGTAATTTTTTTTTTTATTGAATTCAAAATTTTCAATATAAAATATTTATCTCAAGATTTTAATTGTTGTTTGCATATAATATATATTTACATTTACATGTTTATAAATTTTTATATATAATTATGTAAATGTATATAATATTAAATGAATATTTATAGATAATAATATTTTAATAATAAAATAATAAATTTAACGATTAAAATCTTGAGATATTTGCAGTTAAAATAGATAATTTTACACAATGCATGTGGCATTCCAAAATTATTGTATGATGCATTAAGTACTACACTGTAAAAATTAAGAAGAAATCTTATTAGTTCAGAAAAATGAGGAAAGGATTGTTTTTATTTACATATACAAAATATATGCGGATAATAAAAGCATTTCCCTTAAGAAAAGAAAAAGATTATATAATATGTAGGAATTTTATATTTTCAAGTGTACTATTAATTTATACATATTATTATTGATAGATGTTAATGTTAGAATACAGAAAGCAATATCATTTTATATCTATTTAACATGTTTAGATGTTATTTTAAAACAAGAGAATCTTTTATTTTTGCAATCATTTTTTTATCTTGTAAAATAAATTATGCAATATATATAATTAGATTCAAATACTAACAGTTATTATTGAAATCAGTAATCGGAGAATTCAACTTGGACTGCAGGAAAGGACTCGAGTATTGTTGAAATGTAATCTGAAGAATGAAAATAGGATATAAAAGGATTATAAAATAATAAAAAGATGAATTTTTAATGATTTTATGATAAAATTTTTAAAGAAATTGTTTTGCTTGTAATTTAAGATCTAAAAATCAGAATAATAAATATTGTATGATTTAAAATATTAATATATATTAAACGAAATCAAGAAATTTACAATAATATGAAGAAGAAAATAATTCAGGTACAAATATTAAAGAAATTTTACTTCTGCTCATTTAATACATCATGTAATATTTAAATGCTGATTATTTAAAGTAAATATTATTATTTTGTTATAAAATTATTATGCAAGTATATTTTATTATATTTTTAAAAACAAAATCAGAAGAAACACACAAAAAAAATTATAAATATATAAGTATACAGAAACCAAAAAAATAAATAATCATTATAAATGCGAATATTATCATATTTATAAATTGATATCCCTATATTCTGTCTAATATTAATATTAACAATATTTTATAATTAATTAGTTAATTAGTTAATATAATATTCTATATATATTAATATTAACAAATACAGAACGCAAAATAAATTTATTGTTGAAACAAATGAGAGAGAGAGAGAGAGAGAGAGAGAGAGAGAGAGAGAGAGAGAGAGAGAGAGAGACAATAGATGAATGAATGAATGAACGAATGAACGAACGAACGAACGAACGAACGAACGAATGAATGAACGAATGAATGAATGAATGAACGAACGAATGAATACAAAATAGGTCTACAAGTAGAAAAAGAAAAGTAGTAGAAACACGTGTGTTAAAAATGCACTTTGGATTTATTTTCATAACCATTGTTATCATTATCAGGAATATACTGTTATTTTTGTTATTATTAATATTTAAATAAATGATATCCAATAAAAGATTAATAATAAACTTATAATTTTTATCAAGATAAAATACTTTACTTTTTAATTAAAAATACACAAGAATTTTGATAATAATCAAATTTTTTGTTTTTAAATTTGTTATTATGTATATATATTATTTAACTACCTAATTTTTTATTTTGAATTATTTATAGACGAATAAATTTGTATATTTTCAATATTTTGTCATAAATTCACAATGACTAATTAACATTTTCAAAAATATACAAAATAAAAATTAATATCTGAGCAAAACCTACAAAAGTAAATGGTCTAAGATATCAGTAAAATATGTTACTACCTTTATACACTCCATATTTCATTATTAGTAAAAATAGAGGAGATAACTCTAAGGGATTTGTTATTTATTTTAATATATTACTTTAAAACGATAATAGACTGTTAACGTTTGTTAATTTCAGGACCTTTCTTTTAACCAGGAACGGTAATATATACTTTGGTATATGTATGCTAAATTTGAGGATGGCCTTGACAAGTTTCTGTTACACAAATTTTTGAAGGTATAAAATTAATCACATAACAAGATATAAAAATAAATATATGATTACCTGATATATGCAGTTTCATTAACCAGTTAAATTTCTGTGTAGAAATATTATATAAATATTATTTATTATATTTAATGTCTTCAGAAATCAATAATGCTATTTTGGTAATATATCTTAAGTACTACTTACTTGTCATTATTTATGTTTATATAATGAAACATGCATCTTAATGATTTTTATTTGTTTATAACTCATGTAACATTTAATGTTAATTTTTTTTTAACTAATATTATTTTATATAATTTCTATATAATTAAAATTTTTTAAATTTATCAATTCAAGTTTGGTCTCACATTTAAATATATATAATGTAATTTAAATATAAATATAATTTTTTTTTAAAGAAACTGAAATCAAGGCCTCCTTATTATATTCCTACTGCTTGATTTTTAAAATGATCTAAATAAAATATTGATACATAATTTCCTGGACATAATTTTTATGTATATACATATTATTTCTAAAACTAAATGATCAGTTTTTCTACTCTTCTAACGCGTGACAAAATTTGAGACTTCAAAATATAGAATGAATAGCTATAAATTATACTTAAAACTTATTAAGGAAGAGCATGAAAAACTGACCTAAGAAGTAATTGTTCTGAGCGCAAGTTCTCTAGAGCTACAAAAATATATAATTGTTTATAGTAATATTATGCAGTTTTTATCAACATAGCAAGAAGATATGATATAAATATTCTATCAAGTGTTAATTATAATGAAAAACTAGATTTGTGAAATAATTTAAATTTATATAATATTATTTTGATAAAATTTTATTATTTTTATTCTATTTTTATTATTATTTAAAAATAGAAAATAATCTTTTTTTTTATATTATATATATATTGTATATATAAGTAGAAAAAATATAATCAATAAATATAAAAAAATTAAATAATTTAAGATATAATTGAAGATAAAATCATAAAGTTAGTTAATTAAATTTTATTGCATTAAATTTCAAAATTTTCACATTATCTAATTTTTCATAGAATATATGTATATTTATATGCATGTGTTCTTGATAGAATATTTTTAAATCCTCTGCTTATAACTGTAATATAATTTTTTTTACTCCTTGGATGAAGAATTTATAAAATCCAACAATAGATAGTGATAATTATGAAAACCATCAATATCAATATTGATTAGAATTAGCTGTAGGATATACTTTTAGTTCATTTTTCATATTTTTTTTTCAAATTATATAATGAAATATATCAAGAAATATTTGTCAGTGCTTAAATATTGTTTGAATATTAACATTTGTTAATCAGTTTATAATCTATAATATGTTTTCAGAAAGGTGGCAATACAAAACAAATTATTTTTCTTTTTTATATTATTAATTAATTTTGTTATTTAAACTTTAAATATAACTGATAAAAGAAATATGTTTTTTTAATAATAATTATTAAATATCATGAATACATTTTTAAAATATTTTTTTAAATAAGTAATTCCAAATGCAAAATTAACATTTCTTATTATCATTGGATATATGAAATTATTTAGAAATTTGAAATATAAATTATGTACTTATTTCTTTGAATGGGTGAATGTATCAGGATTTTTAAATGTAGTTTTAAACTCTAATTTATTTTTACCAACAATAACGCACTGCAAGAATGTAAAATCTGCCTATGTTTTGCAGATTTAGTTTAGGATTCCCTTAATATATCCTTCCTTTATAATATATCAGTGTACTTCTCTTGCAAGTTAAAAATGAATCTCTTTTTACATTAAAAGAGATCAATAAAATAAACGTATTTCCAAACTTCTGCATCGTTATATGATTATGGAACATGTCTAATGATTACAGTTGTACATTTGATGCAGTATACAAAAAAGTCAAAGGTTAGTTATATCGAAGGGAAATCGTATCCAAGACTTACACTATCCGCTCGGCTGGGACATACTTCTCGAAACACTTGTTCAATGAAAGGTTGTCTAGAAAAAAAAATATAATTATTAAATACTAAAAATTAATATAATTTTTTAAATTTAAAATATAATTTTATAAATAATTCTATTTAAATATAATTATAATAAGATAAAATTCTAAAACAACAAATGAGAAAATGAAATTCAATTTTTGAAGTAAAATTAAATAATAGATTAATTTTAATATCAAAAACATTAACTTTAATATGAGTTTATATTTAATTTATGCTTACTTAAAATGAAAAATATGATAGAATAAAAATATAATAATTTATAAATATACATACTTGGCTGAAAGACCACCACCAGGCGGAAGATTAGGAAATTCTTGGTCCACAAGAAGTTGTAACAGTTGCAAAAAATCAAATTCATTTTTATCCTTTTGTTCAGCAACTATTTCTATAAATATAATAAAAAATTATTACAATTTATTAAGTAATTAAAATTATTTATAATTTAATTATCATTATTTTAAATATCTGCTTTAAAAATATTATCTACTATATTATTAGAACATATTGTGCATATACTATCATATTTGTGCAGCAAACATTTGATCAATATTGTTTAAAAAAAATCAAATGCACTCTTGTACTTGATATATGGTAAAAATTTTGATTGTTTGTTATAACTTTATTATTTTATAATATATTGTTATTGAAATAAATAATAAACACATAAAATGACTACAAATACATGCATCTACTTAGGACTGGAAAAATTAGTGCTTTCTTACATTTCTTATGGAAATCTTGGAAACAAAATCCGGTCTTAAGTAGATACATTGGTATCTATATTATTTGTGTATAGATTATGTAAAGAAATATATTTTTAATAACTCTATTAGATTTATCCACCATTGGAATTGTATAATCTTATGTAATATATATATATATATATGTACACACATGCACACACATACATACACACGCAAATATGCATACATATATATATATATACATATAAAAAAATATATATATTTGTTGCAATGTTCCTCCATAAGAAATGCATTATTAAAAAAAAAAAAAGATACAATAGGTAAAATATTTCTAAATTTTCATAAAAAAAATGTTCACCTACCTGTGATAGCATTTAAATATATTTGAAAGAGGAACAAACAACTTTTGAATAAAAATTTTACTTACAAAAGAGTTTAAAAGAATACCAACTCCAAGGGTGGAATGCATTTTTGAGTAAAAATAATGATTGATGTTAAAAGAGTTTAATTTTAAAGGAAAAACAATTAATACAATTTGACAGCACACACAGAGAGAAAATTATCATTACATATAGATGCTACCAATATATTTATAATTTTGCTATCTATTTAACAATTTAAATAAGAAACGCAATTGTTAATACTCTAATGAATCTAATAATACTGTAATAGATTCTATATTGATAGTATAATAATGATCAAAAATGCTATACATAGTATGTGCTTACAATATTTTAATGAATATTAAAACAAAAATTGTATCAAATATTTTTTTTAGATTTACAAGTATTTTATATATTTTAAATTCACACACACAAAAAGAAAAAAATATTCTGATATTAAAATATAATGATATAAATCAACAATTAAATATTAAAAAAATTAGAATTTATTCATATACTATATAAATAAAGAATTAAAAATAAAACAAATATATATCTGTAAAAATAAACCTTCATCTTTTACTTGAATATTACTTATTGATCTTTTTTTTATACTGAAAATATTTTTTTATATTGCACAAATATGACAAATAGAGTATCAATAATAAATGTACTCATTATTTTAGTAATATACACAATTTACATAATTAATTATATTATATATTTTTTATAATTTTATCTGTTAAATTATATTCAGTAATTATAAATATTAAATTTATAAGGAATAATGTTAATTATTTAAAAATATAAGTCATATAATAAAATAATTCATTGCATAAGAATAAATTTTTGACATTTCTTAATATAAACATTTATATATATATGTATACATATATATGTATATATATGTATATACATTTTTTTTAGACAATTAAAATGACATAGATTTAGAAGTATTTAGAAAAAATATGTGATATATTTATAAAAATATTTTCATCATTAAATAGTATATAATAAATAATTGATCTATTAAAAATATTATATTATAAGAAGTAATGATTTGTTAAAAAGATAAACAACGTATTTTCATACTCAGATTAATATCTATAGAAATATTTGTTATATTTTAATATTTTCATTTTAAGTTAATATATTTTATATATGAAATAGAAGATATATCTAAAAGATATTTTTTAAATATATTTAAAGATATTAAAAAAATGAGAATCAAAATTTGAATACCAAACTTGTAAGAAATACAAATTTGATAATATATTTGTACTTGTAACTTTTATACTACTATAATGATTGTATTTTGAATTGTACTAAAATTATTAAATAATATATTTAAGTATTGTGCTCTACTTAAGAGCTATTAGAATGTCAAGTATGTGTATGATATTGTGATTTTGTATTAATGCAACAACAGAGAGAATATAATTGATGTGAATATGGAAATGTGAATGAACCTTTGATTCTCCTTTCAATGGCCATTTCAAGCTCTGCTTCTTTTTTCTGTGCTTCTGGACTTGGTTTTGGAGCAGCAGGAAATGTTACCAAAACTATACTCATGTTATCTCTGCTACCCTGCAACAAATAAAAATAAATCTGAAAAAATATTTTTAGTTATTAATAAAAAAAAATAGAATTTACAATTTAATTAATATTATTTATAAATTTATTTATAAATATATTTATAAAAATTTATAAAATTTTTTATAAATTTGATAATTGATAATTATTAGACATATGATTGATATATGCATTAATAAAATATATTTTATTAATATATATTTTTGGTGTATATATTGATATATTATTTATTTATTATATTATATTATATTAATATATTATTAATCAAATATAATTAAAACTATTCAATAAATACATAAAAAAGAAATAGTATATAATATAATATGTAAATAAAAATAAAATATTATGTAAAACTTAACATATATTAAGTAATTGTAGCTAAAAATTTATGAAATGAATTATTTAATATATAAATTTAATTATATTAATATGAAAAATAATTTATTTTTTTGAAATCATTTATTTATCACATTATCATTATTAAATTCTAAGATTAAAATTTAAATTTTGAAACAAATAAAAAAATAAATAAAAATAAAAATGTATATTTTTTAAAATTTATATATTTATACTTTAGTAATAAAAATTTATTATAAAAAAATACACATAAAAAATTTTAGATATCATTACCTTATACAGACAGGTATCTATGACCTGGTTCGTAACTGCTTCTAGGTCATCTGTAAGCAACAGCCTTGAATGTATAAAATTACATAGATCTTCGTTGTTCATAACATCCCAAATACCATCACATGCTAAAACTAGAAATTCATCATGTTCATCGTCTCTATCTCGAACAAATATTTCTGGTTCTGGAGACACTAACTGTTCACAGGGGCCTCTATCTTTCAAATTTTTGTACTCATAATCTCCCAATGCACGAGATACAGCTAAAGCTCCATTAACTCTTTGAATCATTACACTACCACCAGCATTTTGAATTCTTTCTTTTTCAGCAGGTAAGACAGGTTTGTGATCTCTTGTTGAGAAAACTGGATCCCCTGCTCGACAAAGTACAGCTCGAGAATCGCCACAGTTAGCAATATATATGTTTCTGGGAGATATAAATGCACAAACAGCTGTAGAACCAGATTTTTCTGTTCCAGAACTCATTTCTGGTAATTCTCTCATTTCATCATCAAGTCGAAGAAAGCCAGAATGTATTCCTTTGGTAACATCTTCTGCTTTAAACTCTTCTGTTTGCATTATACATTCTAACAAATGTTCTGCACTATGAGCTGATACTAATGCACCAGCATGACCATCAAATACTGCAAAATAACTCCAATCTGAGAGACCACCTTTTAAACCAGTTATTGCTCTATGAGCATCTTCCATTTCCATTCTCCATCCTTGCATGCTGGCAACACCATAATGTAGTCCATTGCCAGAACCATGTTCATTATATTTTTCTGTTTTTGGAGTATCCAAAAGTGCCCCCATAGTATTTATTTAGTAATTGCTATATTAGCTCAATCAATTTGTTTTTCTTTTTGGATATTATTTGATCAGCATCTTTTAACTGATCATTCAAATGACACTTTTTTAAGTTTTACCTAAAATTAAAATAAAAAAGATAAAGAAATCTTTAGTTTCTTATAGAGAATTAAGATTAAATATTTCTAGATGAAAATTTAAATTGGAAGCAAAAAAACAATATCACATTTAACTTATTGTATATATTATAATATTACTTAGAATTTCTCTTCTGATTATCGTTTTATAACATAAATTTATCACAACACTATTTTGTGTTATAATTATAATTTTAATTTAAGCAAAGAAAGAAGATAATTAAAATACAACATTATTCCAATATCTAACGTAACGTACAAGATAATCTCAACATACAAATATTTCAAACGAAACACGGTAACGTTTACATAAATGAAACATTCGAATTATATGTAACTACATTCAGTATATAATAATTATAGTAGCCTCATCAATGTTGTAAATTAATTGAATACAGAAATGGAATATTTCACGAGCGTAAGCTGTATCAGATTCTAATGAGAAATTATTTGGCAATGCCAAATTTTGCGACTAAAATAGTTTATACCTCAGTCTACATATTCGTGAAACTTACGTAGGAAGATCGTGACCAAATATCATCGTTATTTCGCGAAAATATATATGTGTAGAGCGTGGTATTGCTAATAGACTTGTTTCATATCACTATCACCATGTTCTTTTGCTAGGCTCAACACACAGAACCAACGAAATCGACTTGCATGAATGACGGATATACACTAGGTAATTTTCTGCGCATGCGTCGGTTATTAATAGTATGCTTTGTGGCGTCATAATCCGCCAATCAAAAGCCTACGATTTCCGCTCAAACCTGGGTAATCATATAAGATCCTGAAGTAAAATTAACTCGCGCGCGATACTAGCATTAACTCTCACTAACAAGTATATAAACAAAAACATGAAGTTTTTGTCGATGATAAATTATACTGTCACTGATTATTGCGTTTATCAATATTGTTATAGTCTATAAACGCAGCTCATTTAAATTTCGAAATTTTATAAACATATATATATAATTTATTTTTTGAAATATATTTTAACGAATTTTTATTGGCTTAATTATAATATCGGAAATTTTATATAAAAAATTATATTTTATAATAATATTTATTATTTAATTAATATAATTTTATTTTTTATTACATAAAATTATATAAAATTATCTATATATTACATAAATGTAGATAATACATAGATATAAAAATTATCTAAATATCATAGATATAAAATATATTATAAAATTTAAAAAATTATTACTGTTTCTATATAAACGATTTATTTTAATGAATTTTTTTTTAAATAAATTATTTGAATTTGTGTCAAGAAAAAATTCCCTTGCTATTTATAAAAATAGATCTTATATTCATGAAATGTTACTACATAATCGTATATTTTTATAATAAAAATGGCGGGCAATAAAAGTACTTTAATTTGATATCCTATGATATAAAAAATTAGAAAATAATATAGAAAATATTATATTATATATATACTTATATATTTTAATTATATAAATAAAATCTTTTTTAAATATTTTAATATATTTTACAAAATTATATTGAAAATTGTATTAAATATTAAAAAGTAGACATGTAATATATTCTTGGCATTTGTTAATATTTATGTATTTTATATATTTTATATTATATACTGTATATATTTTAATATATTTTTAATATATTTTATACATTCCTAATATATAATTAATAAATGTTAATTATACATAAAATACAAAAATAGAATATATTTTTTTTATAATTTTAATAAATAATGATATTAATAATATTCTTTTAAAAAATTAAATAAAATATATTTTACATTTTTATAATAATTTTTACTTATATATAAGAATTGTAAATATATAAATATTCAATACATTATTTTTATAAAAGCAATTTTTAATTTATTATGATTTTAACATAAAAAATAATTTTTTTAAATAAATTTCTTATGTGCTGCTAAAATAAATAAAATTAAATATACTGGTGAAAATGGATTTCCTATATACTTTATATACATAATAAGCAATTTATATTTAACTATTTTACATTTGTTACAAAGCCAAGATCCCTAGGAACCATATATTGTTTAACTGTTTCATCAGTTAATTTACTTCTAGCTTCTTGATGTGCAGCTATTAAAGGCTGTAATACATTAATTAATTCTTTTTTAAGTTCTCCTGTTAAAATTTCTCCACTAGTATAATCCTGAAAATTTACATAATATTAGTATTATATATACATATATAAAATATTAATATAAAATTGAGAAATATATTTTCATTTTTATGAAAATTTTACTTTTCTAAGCTGTTCTAATTTTTCATCATCATCCAGAAAGAATCGTAACCATTGATATGCTATATCAATATTACAATTGCCACCTAATTGTCTATGTTCTTCAACAGTAGCTTGTCCACCTGAGAATGCATGTTTATTAACTTTGTTTTTTATTTGTTTAGCAGTATCTGTCAGAAATATTGCAGTATTATTATTACTAGCAGACATTTTTGTTTTAGAGCCTTGTAAAGCAGGGAAGAATATAGAATGTAACAAAGCTGGTTTTGGATAGCCAATTTTTGGTGCAATATCTCTTGTCATTCTGAAATAAGGATCTTGATCTATAGCACATGGTATTAAACAATTAACTTTTGCATCTTTAAAAATAAAAGGAAAAGTTCCAGAAATTGCTGGAGCAGCTTGAGTTGGTGGAAATGAAATTTTTCCAATAGGATCACTATCTCCAAATCCAAAAATACCTTTCACTTGATTAAATGTAATACTTCTCTGTATTCTAATCATATTTTGATAGAATGCAGGATTATTTCCAATATGTTCTAAATTAGAAAAAATAAATGTATTCTCTGGTTTAAATCCAAGAGCAATAATATCTTTTGCATTATTATAAGATAATTTAATTGCATCTTCTATTTTTATATTTTTCCATATTGCTTTTTCATCATCAGTCAATTGAATAACTAAAGGAACATGAAATACATCTTGCAGCCATTTACAAAACATAAATGGTATGAGATGTCCTAAATGCATAGAATCTGAACTAGGTCCTCTACCAGTATAAAGATAAAATGGTTTTCCTTGTTCATAAAGATTTAAAATAGTATTCATATCTCGATGAGAAAAGAATATTCCTCTTCTAAGAAAATGATGTGGTTTATGTCCAGTGATTTTCTCAAACCTAGCCAATAGTTCTTCATCGATTTTTGAACTTCCAAACTTTTCTGTATAATAAATAGAAATTTTATAGAAAAGAGAATTTATGAGTTATTATATATAATTAAATATATTTATCATATAAATTTTATCTTTATCTTCTCTTAGAAAGATACGAAGAATTTATAAACTATGAAATTAAATTAATAAAATAGTAATAATTTTATTTTTTCATAAAAATATTTTTTAAAGCTTTCACATAAAAGATATTTTTAATGAAACTTACTAATAAGTTTATCGTAATCAATTCCGGTCTCATTTTTGGTTACAACATCCCAAGGTGTTACAATATCCTCCTCATCCGTTTTTCCATTTATCATTGATATGTCAATTTCATCTTTTTGTGTTGTCATTTTTTTTTAAATTTTAATCACTTCTTGACTTTTTTGTACAACTAAACAAAAATTTCTAAGGTTTCTAGAAAAGTATGTCATATGCTACATAAATATGGTTACAAATCAAGGAGGTTATGTCGGTATCTATATGGGATATAATTTCTGCGCACGCATTTACATTTTCAAGGTAGAATTTTCATTAATTTTATATTTTTTTTTAGATGTGCATTAAATGTATTATATTTATAATTTTAAAATAAATTTATATATTAATTATCGTATTTTTAATATTTAAATTATGTAATAAATTGGAAAAATATATAATAAATCGTATTTGAATTATTTGAAATACCTTTAACGTCACCTCCGATAATAATTGAGGTAATGATTGTGATATATTTTATTTTCAAATTATTTACTAGGGATTTTTAATAAAACTATTTATTATTTTTGCAAGTTTTTTTATTATTTCAAAATTTCAAGATTAAATTATAAATTATTACTTCAAGTGATTTTTATCTAATCAATATATTAAATATATCTTTCTATATATATATATATATATATTACAAAAACATGTACTTTTATATTTATTATATACTTAATATTATATTGTAAATAAATTAAAAAATAAATAAGTATTGTGAAAAGAAAGTATATATAATATAATAGAAATTTAATAGAATACAAATTTAAAGAGTAAATCAGTAGTTTATGATTTAATTATAATTAGTAATATGATTTAATTAAAATTTATTTAAAATTAGTTTGACTTTTTTTAAAGTATTCATAAAATTAATTTTTGTTTTAAAGTATAATATAAAGAATCATTTTATGAAACTATATCAGTCATAATTAATCGATAGATAAATTGAATATTGTAGAATAAAAATTGCTGTCAAATAGACAATAATAATATATCGATAATATATTATCTTTTTTTACTTAAATAACAGAATAGTTTCACATAAATTTATAGTTTACAATTTTGTTTTTATTTGGATATATTTCTGTATTTACAAAGAACGATAAAATATTATTTCATAAAAATATATCAGTGCCTCTTATTTTGACAAATGTTATTTTATTTGTACAGAACCTTGAATACCATAGAGCGCTATTAATCTATAACTTAAAATAGAGCATACAAGAACGAACTAAGATTTTCATTCGTTTGTTCCTCCATAATTTACATAAATGGAAGACATTTCATAGAACGAATCATATTTAAGGAATTAAAGCTATGAAATTTGTTTTTATTATTATACATATAATTAAAAAAATGATTGTACATCATTTACAGTCGTTAATAGTGAAGCATTAATATTTATTTTTAGAAAATTTAGAAAATTGATTTGTATTGAAAAAAAAATTTAAATTCAGATGTTTATTGAATCAAGTTATAAACTATTTTTAAAATTTTTTTATATAATATTGATTTTAATGAATGTACTAAATTTATACAAAGTAAATATAAGACAAGGATGCAAATAGAATTCATGGAAATGAAATACGATAAATTTATGAGTTATAAAAGTTCATAAATTTATATATTATAATTTTTGTTTTAGAATTTCTAATTCTTATTTATTTTACAAATGTAAAACAAGAATTTTTACATAATTTATAATTAGAAATTACTGAAAATCACGAATATTTATATAAATACAAAATTTTTAAAAGTAATTTATATTAATTGTAGTGAAAATTGAATTCATGCTATTAAATTAGTCTTTACTTTTTATAAACATTTTTATCATCACACATATTTTTATTATTAATTGAATTGAAAAGTAAAAGTTCTATAATATCAATAATATGAGATATTCATATTTAAGTGAATGTAGAATTTAAAAAAATTATATTGTGAATTATATATATAATTTTCAATATTTAATTATGAATGATTGAAAGAATAATCTGAGTCCTAAGATAGTTTTCTTTTTCTTTTTTTTTTAAAAGTTTGCAGTGGCAAAGCGATTTTTATAACAATATGATTTAATTAAAATATGATATAAAAATCAAAAATTTCGATAGAGATATTTATAAATCAATTCAAATATCAATTTGACTATGATTACTACGAGACATTGTAAAAGAATACAATCAAGTTAAGTTAAAAATTTTTTATCATATAATTATAAGCTAATTATAAGTTATCTAACTAATTGTAAGTCAAGGACTGACATTCACGTTAGAATTCATATATCGAAAATGTTTGGTCCTTACGTTCCTTCTACTGTACAATTTTCTTAAATAAATTACATCTTGCATTCGATCTAAAATGATTCTTGCTTGTTGCCTCTTGTGTTATGTGATTGTGTTTTTGTTAAAATATTCATATTCTTTGAATATTGTTACAAAGTAACATTCATTCATAATACTAACAATATTTATATTTGTTTTTAAAATGCCGATCATTGTTCAGAATTTTTATTTTAGAGAAATAGAACGAGATTGATTAGATTTCCTAATAGTTAATAGTAAATAATTATTTATCATCTCACGAACTATTAAGTTGTATGTATTAAATTAATTAAAATTGGATATGATTAAGTAATCGGTTATTATTAATCGATCGAAAGAGAAATGTAAAATTATGAAGTGTAACTTAAATGATATGAGCCGGGCAGATTTCGTTGACTGTAAGGACAAAAACTATCCATCAATATTTTATCATATATTTTATGAAAAACTTTGTTCATCAACAAATTATCAACTATAATCAGGTACACAAACGGCAATATATGTAGTTCACAGTTTAATGTCTTACTTTAATTCTTCAGAGGAAAACGAAAATTGTTTGAAAATCTTGCGTAATTCGCTTGGCACAATGTTCTGATAACGTTTAAAATAATATTGAAATATATTTAAATATCGGCCAAGTTAACCGTAATCAGCGAGACAAAATTTGATAAATATAATTGATATAAGATTTAAATAATATCTATAGATACAAATCCAGCTATCGTTGCTTTCTTAATAGCGATTTTCATCAATAGATTGATTCATTATCTATATATTTTTCGTAGTCATTCTTCTTTTAATATTTTACGCTTTGAATATCTTAATTTATACTAACATAAATATTTCAATGTGAATCGTGTAATATATTACAAATTTATAACGACTTTAATTCTAAGACTCCTTCTAGATTAATATTAAAATAAATTATTGTATTATTGTTATAGAATAAAATAGTTCTTTCCATAAATTCTTCAATAAAAAGTGATAAATTCTTCGTTCTTTAAAGAAATATTTTGATCAAACGATCTTTAGGAGTCAAAGGATTAATTATCGTCAAATAATTATAGAATTTCCTCTCTCACGTGATCGTTCTATGATCCTCTTAAAGACACGTCGTACTATCACAGTCCAACTTGAAAGTTCCTTTGTTTCACAATAATCTACATTTCAGTACGCCTTTTTTAAAAGATAGACAGAATAATTTTATCAGCATCGAGCTATTATAAAAATACAGACATGTAATCGCATCATTATACAACGTGATACATCATAAAAATTCTTGTTCGATGAACAGATAACATTGCAATCGAAAGACAATGCTAACTAACGATGTTTAATTTTATTTCATCAATGTCCATCTAAAGTCTAAATAAACGAACGATCATTTTGTTCATCAACTGATAAATCTATACTCTTACGCCGACACCATTGTCACTCTTTATTTCTGAAACAAGTTCGAATGTAGGAGTACAAATTTCAGTGGGTGTTGGTGTGGCGAGCGGAGCTAAATGCGAATTCTTAATAGACATATCTTTCAGAATATAATCCGCTCCAGGTTTGATACGTAACCTATTTCGATGTAACGAGGGTTCTAATCGCAAAATCGTGCACGATTTCATCGACAGGCATCTATTTCGAAACATAGACTCCGTAGACTTGCTTTGTAAATCGGCCTCGATCGCTGATTTTTTCAAATTGATCGTTGATTTGGAATCATATGGGGATAAATTATGTTCAGAATCTGATGTGAAATTAGATTCATCTTCGAACGATGTGAAAATCTCTGAATCAGGTACAGATGGGGCGCTGAAGAAGGATTCGCGTAACGATGATGTTAATGCGTCCGGACACATGAATGGATCCAGGGATGTCAGATCGTTTAGGTCGCTGCCGCTATTGCAAACCTGAAAATTGTTCACTGAATAGGACGAAGGAAATGTTTGATGTTCGGTAACTACATTGGATAGAATTTCTTGACTTCTCGACGATTCTGACCATTTCGAATCCGAAGGTCTTCTTGAACTAAATCTCGTGGAATCGTGTTCAGCGAAGATTGGCTCTGGTAATCTTCCTTCTCGACACTTTTCCGAATTTTTCAACAAAGCCTCGAACAGATCTATAGGTTCTATCGATGCCATTTGATCCAACGATGCCAAATTATTGAAGGAACTATCGTGACTAGATTTGTTCGATTTGTGATTTTCACTATAATCTTCGATATTCAACAAGACGGATGGTATCACAGGATCTGAATGTCTAACTGGACTTCTTCTATTACCCATTGGAGATTTCAAGTAATCGATATTAATGGAAGGCTTCGATTCGGAATTTTTCACGTCCTCTTCTTGCAAAGAGGCAAGAGGAAGTGGATCTATGGGACTCGGTGGTTCCGAATGTACCGTAGGTACTGCAAGAGTTTCCATGATTTTATAAGGCTCTAATAATCGGACATGTGTCATTGGTTCTATAGTATTGATCGATTCGGAATGTTTCAATATTTCCATATTTCTTCGGATTTGTAATACTCTGGAAGCTGAATCTGTTTTGGATTCCAAGTTTCTCGAAGTCAAATGATCTTGATGAACAAGATTGGCTAGTTTATTGGAAGTAATTGTCATATGTTTTGGCGACATTCTTTGTCTCGGACTGTCCAACAAACTCGATCTGGTGTTATCCGGTATGGATAGCGATGTATAACTGTTTTGCAGCCTTAAATTTAAATTTGGACTGTTTCGATCGTAATTATTGATCTTCATCCGTGGACGCGGATAGATTTGGAACCGTTTTTGATTCTCCAATTGGCGAGACAACATAATATGTTTAGCTAATCCTCCATCGTATCTATTATGATCTAAATTTTGTACAGAATATCTATGAGTTTCATTCACATTTTCATCAGTTGGAAGTCGAAGATTTACCTCGGAAGAGAGTCCTATTGCTGCCTTAATATTTGGATCCGATACAGAACAGAGATTCGAGTTTCTTCTTTTGATGTTAATAGGACTGAGACCGACATTGAAATCTTTTGCGTGTATGGTCGGGCTATCAGCACTGAGCATAGGATCCGACATGGTATTCATTTGCAATGCTTTAGGATTTAACGTGCCATCGCTCTTTAAATTCTGATACGAGATGAATTTTGGTTCCGATACTTTCGAGAAGTTCTTGCTAGCGAGCTTCTTGTGATTCAATCTTCTCAGATGTCTGATCTTGTTAAACGTTGGATCTAATAAATACTTGAGGTTTTTAATCTTGTCGATGTTATGATTCGAGTCGATCATGTGATTACGATCGATGATATACTTTAGATCGAGCATCATCGTGAGATCATGGATATTTTCCTCGATAATATCTTCTTGTCTATTCTCGGAAGAAGTGTGATCAATATTTCTTTCCGGCGAGATATCCGTGTGCTTCCCAGACACGTCTAGACATCGTCTGCTGGTATATAGAGTGCTATTTTGCTTCACTGCAAAACAATCTTCGACAGGATGTCTTCTGCCTTCGTTACTATTGTTCACCTCTGCTAATTCCATATTCGTATTGGAACCACGTCTCATTGGGGAACAACCGTAACGGCTGGGCGTCACTCCGAACAGAGCAACCAATTCTTCGGTAATTTTACCTGCAGCAACTCTCATCTCACCATGATGGAAAGCATAAATCCATGGGTTCACGCCACTATGCGCCATTATAGGCAATCCAAGCCATACGACCGCCCATTCGGTGAGGATTTTGGTACCGCAGAAAATATCTAGCAGCATGCAAGTCTGTAAGCAAATTTACCTTGTGTTAAGAAGATATTTTGTCTTGCTTTCAATTTGAATGAATAAGTAATATTTCATATCTTTCAAAGTTTCCTGAATAAGCTTCTAATGATTCTACTTTAAATTTTATTAAAACTGAATGCTCGTATAATTTCTCTCTTTTTTTTTTTCAGAGTTACTGAGAATATACAGAATCAATTTCTGAAGTTTTAATGATGTTTAACTTAAAATGAAAGGAATATCGTAGTGAGTATATCATGGAGAGATGTAAGATCAAAATGCATTGAAGAAAGTTTAGAAAGTTTCATCGTTAACTTGGTAGATATATACATATGTTCCTTTTGTTCAATTCATCCACGTGGATATATTAATGTATTCGCAATACGTTCGAATTATATATATTATCCGTTTTTAAATAAGTAGTATAAGTGTAGATTAAAATTATTTATGATCACCTCCATTTACGAAAATTTAATAAAGAATAACGATAGAAAATTTCCAATTTCGTATCAATAATTTTAAGAAATTTTATTATTACTCATTATATTGCATTGTAAATGTATTATAATTGAATTCACAAAAATTTTCATTATCTTTTATTTAATATTTCATCTTAGTTTATAAAATTTACGATACAGACATAATAGAAAACTTATTATCAAATTTTGTTCTATCTTTTAATTTCTGTTTTTTTTTTTTTTAACAAATATTATTTCCCATTCCAGTGGCAAATCAAATGTCGCAAAGTAATGAAATTTTATAGGAATTTATCGCAGAATTTTATTTAATTGATTTGTGAACTTCCACGTAAACGTGAAGGGTGGTTAAAATCGAGTATTTGTATTCGTTTATTTTATGATATAAAATTGTTTCTGTAATTATCGTTCAGTCGGAGTTATTTTTTTTTTTTTTTTTTACAATAACAGAAAGGGAAGAACTTGAATGAGAAGTTTTTCCTGAATTCAACTTCTTCACGGTTGGAAAGAATCCATTTCCGCAACTTCTTCGCTACAACAATTTACGAAAGTTACGATCGTTTTCCACCTTTCTTTTCTGTAAAATTTTTGCTCGTGGGAATGGAGATTGACGAGACATTTTATTATCACTTATCATTCACGCGGCACAAATTAATCATCAGTGAGTTTGATCCAAGACAAATTAGCTAAATTCTTTAATAATGAAAAAAATGAAACATCAATGTTGTAATAAAATTTACGAAGGAAAATATTTTATTCGAAAAAAGAAAAATAACGTAATTTCGTCGACTTTTTAATATTGGAAAAAATTTGTTTTTCTGTCAAAGCTGAAGACTAGATTACAGTTTGGATATTTTCGATTTCAAACGTAAAGTTTCATTTCACATATAAAAAATTAAAAATTTGATTTTTTGGGCTCGTAGATGTTAAATTTGATTTAAAAGAGACAATATTTGAAACGTAATAAAATTAAAAGGATTAATTTTAATAAAGAATGTAACGTTTAAAGAATGTAACAAGTACGTGAAATATTTGTTTTAACACTAATTTTATTACCTTTTCTACTACGTAGTGGAATCTTCATCGTAAGTTTATTAGATCGTTGCTCGTGTCACCTATAACTTTTCAAATTAGTTTAAAACTGGCGATCTCGTTTCAGAACTTTTCACCTTTCATATTCAACTTTGTGAAGCGCTTATTAAATTTTTTACATTGACCATGTTACATGTATTTTTCCCGAGTATGGATATTTCAAGCAATACTTCACGGTTTTCATATCGAATAAATTATTTATTACGTATTCTAATTGAAAATTATTTTTTTTTTTCCTCGAATAGTCGGAATCAGAGAGCTAATAAAAGTACGATGAAAAAGACAAACAAATTTTTGTTTTCCAACAACCACTTTGAGCTCTTTTAAATGAAATTATGCATTTCTGTCTTCACCGCATTACGGAAAAATAAATCTTGATGTACAAAAACTCTTTTTATTTTTCTTTCCCCAGATCCTAGAAAGAAAATTCTGTATATATTGTACTTTTAATATGCACGCTACGCGCCAGTCTTAAACTTTGGGACAGAGATCGGTGCAAGTGTGTATTCCTAATAAAGTAGAATTGATGTCGCGTAATTCCGACACGTGTGAGTAGTACAACCGTAATAATAGTCGTACGTGGGGCACATCGTAACACGCTCGGCTGTATGGCGCGGTGAAAGGATATTAATTTGTAAAAATTTACGGGATATATCGTGCTGGATTATTCGATTACAAATTGAGATTTACATAGTAATCGTGTGTCTATTCACTAGGAGAAATTATATAATATATATATATATACTCACTTGAAAGGGAAGCCAGAGAATGAGAAACGCGCCGACCGTGACTGCCAATGTTTGGCCGTAACGCGGCAATGCCAAGGTCTGCGTTTGATGCCTGAATGACAATTCTACCGTATAAATCGCACGTGCGTGTGCACGTGCCACCAGATACACGTACATGTAGCAACCGAGAAGAACGAGAGCACTGGGTGCCCACACTGCCACCACCAGGAACACCCTTACTGGTGGGAGAACCGCTGCGCCGAATCTGCAGTTGCCACTGTGAACAGAAAGCAAATTGATTTCACTCGTTAGCCAATCGTTATGCAACCGTGAGGATGATTCGAATATCGATTGATTGACTCGGTGCTTGCTAATTTACACGTGTGTCAGGTGAGAAGGAAGAGAATTTATTATATTTATCTCAATGAACGTTGAAGAAGTATAATATGAATTTTCTTTCAATAATTATTAATTATATTTAAGAAAATTAAGTTCTTTGTTTTATGATTTACAAGTTATAAAACAACGATTCATTATTATTTTAAAATTCCTGTTCACTTTTGGAATGATTCAGTTCTTCTTATCTCTATGCCCTTCGATTAAACAATTTGTCTTCGGTTAAAAAAATCAACGGGGTTATGTAAACTTTGTAGATATATTTATCGTTTGATGTTTAATGGATACAAGGAGATTAGATTGCTTTTATTATAGTAAAGCAAACACAGCACGTGGCGAAGTTAAAATAACGTAACTTCGTGTATCTATTGAATAACTATGCGAAATTTCTTGGAGTTTTTGAAATTTTAACAAATGATGAAAACATCATTTGCGTTTCGTATCATAATCTATTATGATTTAGAGATTCAATTCCAATTTTCACGTTATAAAAGAAAACGTGATTTAAATTAAACGGCAATCGCAAAATGCAATTCTACGATATCTGGCATTTCAAATTTTTATAAATTTTTACAAATTTTTCTATATTAAATTGCATACCGTAAATTCTGTGAAACGAAAACGCAAAGCGAAATCTGTCAAAGAATGCGTGCATTCCTAACGAATTTTATTGTTTCCACGAAACATAGAGAAAGAAGTTACGTTTGGGAAATTAGTTACGTTTGTTTACAAGAACAGAAACTGACTTCGTTGATTTTTCTTTTTCATTTCGCGTGAAAAAGACGCAGTCTCGATGGAACATGCGATTGTATTTCCTAGTTTGGTTCTACTGTTCGTTCTTGTTTGAAAAACGTGACTGGTAAACAATTTGATTTTAACAATTTTCAAAACGTTTGTCCAATTATTATGCGAAATTAGGAAAAAATTTATACACAGCTAATTCAATATTCTTCTTACAGAAAATTCCGATTACACCATAATTGATAATTATAAAAATAATAGATAAAAGATAAAACGAATGAAGTTTCATTAAAATCTCATTACAATTTAGAAATATTGATTTTAAAGACATAAACTAAGAGATAATTACCACGAATCGTTTAATAAGAATAAGATGATTTTCTTGATACTTAACTCGAACACGTTCCATGATGATAGAACTATATTAATTTCTTAAATTTTCCTTATTTTATATGGAGACAGGAGAAGATCACAGGCTATTATAAAAGATGAGTCGAAACTAAAAGATGGCTGGAAACACTGTCTTAAAATCACAAAGTCCACAAATTGATTCGTAAGATTCGATTAAAAGATAATTGATAAATTCCAAAGAAAATTGACTTAAAATCTTTACTTACCTGTGCGATTGAACGCCCACTATTTTCACGTAGATCAAAGGCGAGAGACCGACAGCGATCGCGTAGATCCAAAACACGGCGATGTACTTCTCGATGCTGCTGTGAGTGATGATGTTCTTGTACCTGAGAGGTTGTGCAAGCGACGTTAATCGGTCCACGGCAATCGCCACGGTCACCAGCACGCTTACGCTGCATAGCGCAATCACGATGCAGTATGGCACGATGCACAACGTGGAAACGCCATTTTCCGGTAAACCGGACAACTCGAGCTGCATCCCAAAAGGCATGAATACACCGACCTGCGTGCAAATAATAACGGATTTAGATATGTCGGTGAATTAGAGACGAGAAACGCCTCGACTTGGAAACTCTTGATAAACAACAGACATTCGGCTTTATGATATAATAACGTACGCATTCCAAAGCGTCCGTGTTATATGGATTTTCGGTCGAGGCGTTAGTTGCAAGGAGGTACAAAGTTGTATCGATCGTGTGAATATCGCGATCATAAAGCAAATCGATTCGAATTGTATATTGGGTATTAGCGAAGTGTGCTTTACTTTGGGTAATTAATCGGCTATAGAATGTGTACACAGTGCTTCCAAGTTGAACGATCAAATTGTTCTGATGGAGTTTACGATCAAATGTAAGGAACAATGTTATATCAATACAAGTTTCATTTGTGCTGGTTCAGAGTGACCTGAATCTCTTATTAAAGCATCTATGATATAATGTTTAAGATTTTAATATTTACGTTATACATATTACAAAAGAATGATAAAAATGATTCTTGTCGATCTTCTTTAAAAAAATAGAAAAATATTTTAATTTTTAATTAGATTAAATAATAAATATTAAATTGTAATAAAATCTTATAAAATCATGAAATTGTATTATTATTTAATAATTGAAATTAAACAAGGCTCAATTTTTTTTTTAACGAAACTCTTAATCGTTAGCGTTCGTATTTATCGCACATAAATATAGTATATAGTAGATATTTGATCGATTAATTTGGGGCAACCGTATATACTTGGAGTGAAACGTGTCAACATCAATCGCGATGAAAGGACTATCGCACGAGTTGTGCACCGAGAGCGGGGCCCTCGTCCCGTTTTCTGATTGATTAGCTGACTAATTAAAATATCCTGTTAGACCATCAATCTCGAGAAACAATGGGCAGCACTTCGATATCTCCTTTGTCATGGATTCTGATAAAACTTGGATGGATCTCGCGTTATACCATAATAATTCCTTGCTCCCTACTTTCAAACGAGTCCAAATATTTTTATATATATTTTTTTCCCTTTATCATTTACCACTGAAACGAGAGATAAGAAGCGTAATTTAACACATCACGATATATTGTAGGGAGGAAAAATCGATTGAAAGCTTACCCCGAAGTCGCTGACGGCCAAAGAGACTAGCAGGTAATTGGACGCAGTCCTCAGTCTCTTGTACCTATAGAAGGCGGCCAGGATAATGGAGTTTCCGGTGACGGTGATCGGCGATAAAATGCAGACTATCGACACTGCCAAAACCACCGAGATGGGACTGACGTCCAGCCGCGTATCGATCTTGGTAACCGTCGGTATAAGAGCGGTCGTCAATTCCCCGGAAACGGTGGACGGAAGCGGGTCCGTTGCGGGCGTTGACATTGTAATTTAAAAGCTGTTCCAACCTGTTCCCCTCTTCGTCTCTCTGCGTCTTCAAGTAAGATTCCGCTCGTAAACGTGACCCTCGTAGGACGACATGACGCATCCGCCAGGGCACGCCGATGGAAATTTTTCGTGAAAATCTTCACTTGATCGATGGTAACCTCGTATTTCCGCCGCGTCTCATCGTGCGGAGGCGTTCTGAAAATTTGAGATCGGAGATACGAAGATGATATTAGTTAAAAGTTTGTCCTAGATTCTCCATCTTTGACGTTTTAATTTCGCGCATCGTGCATGCTCGGTGTACATCGGGGAGCTGTAAATTAAATTCAGAGACTTATAAGGTAAAGCTGAATTTGCAACGAGGAGAAACGAATAAATGTAAATAATATAAGTTGTAATAAATTTAATTTTCTTTTATATTTTTTCAGTTCTCTCGAAAGAATCGAAACTTTCAAATTTTGCTTTTCTCGAAAAGAATTTTATTTTGCACATGGAAGATGCGATGTTTCTTGATTGCACCGTCGATTATGGAATATTTGATAATTTACAACAAAACGATCGATTTTAAAATTTTTCTTTTCATTTTCTCTACTTTATTATTTTTTTCCACAAAAATGTTAAAGTAATATTCATCTTTATCTTACTTTATGTGACGAAAGTTCACATTCGGAACCTCTTTCATTCCTGAGATGAAGCAGAAACGATCAATTTTACTAACCTTTCGTGTTTCTACAAGAATCGTCCGAAGCCATGGTAAAAGTTCGACATCCGCTGTCGAAGTAGAATCGTCGTTACTTCAAATCGCGTGATTTAAACCACTGGAGATAAATTCGTCGTGAAATCAGCATTGGGACAATGTTCTTGAGCGGGAATGGAGGCCGGAAATTACTCGATTTCGGTAATATACAGCCTTGGCCCGTTTCCCTCTCTCACCATTTGGTTCCGATTTTTTCGATTTACAATCCACCTTCCCTTCGAACTTCCTGCAGATAAACATTCACGATTACTTTTAAACAGGAATTTTACTTGATAAATGAGCCAAATGATCATTTCCATTGAACTTAATTTGATTTTCTAAACAATTGAAATCGAATATCATAAAATATTGAAATTCTTTTAAGATTAGAAAGTGAAAATATATAATTGAATATATCAACAATGAATCAATCATTTATTTGCTCTCTTTTAATTTTACAAGTAATTTTTATCCGGCTGCATTTTCTCATGTTCGTCGGATATTTTATCAATCGATTACCTGCCTTCCTCCTTTTCAGTCCTCGAATAATCGTTTTAAATAATAAATGTTCATTTCTTTAGGATGATCGGAAAAAGAATTGTACAAAGAGAATATAAAAAATATTTTCGATGAATAAAATCATCGTACACTGACCTACATTCCAATATCCACTCACGATAAAAAAAAGTCACAGAAATATTTTTTACAGAGCACAGATACACTTTTTTTAAAAAATATAAATGCATATATTTTAATAATTTAATTAATGATGAAATTAAATAATGTACAATATTTTTTGATTATTATTCCGAACAATGCATCTATTTAATTTTTCTTTAAGATATAATTGTAGACGTCACTAACATTTTTACAAAAGATTTTTTTTATTTCAAAAATATAATCAAACTTTTAAATAACAGTATTAATTACTAATGAACAATCTAAATAAATACAGTTTTACAAACAAATTCTTCTCGTCAATTAACAAAAATTTCCTACATACGAGAAAGAAAACCATTTTAACCACTCGGACACCAAAGTATACACCGTCCATTAAAAGTTCATCCGAAACGCAACAAACTTTGCCCACCTTTATGAAAGAAATGCAAACCTCGCGTGCACCTACTAGTTTATATTCGCCTGCACGTCTTCCATTATCCAAAATTTGCAATTCGGATGCGGCCAGTATTAACGCTTTTAGAGACAAATGGCCAGAGGGTTAACCCACCCCTCACTCATCAACTTTTCCAGCTTATCAAAATGGCCGATATAAGACCGATTTAAACCTGTTTTTTCGCTTTCTTTCGCTTTAATTAATTCGTCTCGTAAGCGGATTTCACGATGGGAGTCGCTTTCATCCTCGGTTCATTACCGGTTTCTCAGGCATTGGGACATAATAATTAAGCCTGGTTTGATGTTCTTCGCCGGTTTAACGCGACTTTACGGTTATAGCGTGCTACTTAATTGGCTGAGTGCTCGCCTGGATGGATGGAAATATATAACGCGTTCGCTCCGGGGAACGCTGATTCCGCGATCGTATGCACGATGTAATGATGGACGAAGTGTGAATGAATTATGGACGTTGGATTTCAGTGGTAAATGGCGCCGCTATTCGATGAAATCAATGGGGTAGAATTTATGGATTTTTTTCCACGAATAAAAATGGACCGGTGGTGTTAATCCTCTGTTTTTTTAAAACGAATTTTTAAAACGTTGTAAAATTGATGTAAAATGAATATTACGAATAGTTCGAATTAGAGGTGCTGGAGATTATAAATCTTTAAAGATTTTTGATAAATGAAGAGATGGAGAGTTGGTATTGAATTTCCGACTTGTAATTTATTTTACCGCTGATCGTGTTAAAGTGAATTATAACTTAATTATAACGGAATTATGTACGGAATGTTTTAAATAACTATCACGGGAATTATTATAATTTTTTATAAATCTTTTATAAAAGAATCATTAAATTAGTTATTTAAATTACCTTCAAGATGATGAATTATTACAGTTTAAAAGTTTGCTATGAATCTGAGATATTAAGTTAAAATAAAGATTTATTTTGTCTTCAATAATCTGTTATGAGGATAATGATAAGTTAAAGAATTAATTTTAAAGGAGATTATTACTATATTTATCAAGTAAATTATCAAGAGTCTTGATAAATTTAAATATTTAATAATTTAACAAGATCTTGGAATAGAAAATGATATTTTTGTTTTTCCAATTCCACTTTTGTTCAATTTTAACTTATCAATGTCTATACAAATGCCTATACAATAATATCATATAAATATTCATAATTTACTTATTGTATAATTTTTTTTTATCATCTGATGTGAATACTTGAAATTTTGTGAAAGCTTTATAACCGATTATTCGTTTTGGGGGTCTAGCTCAATTTCAATCCTCCTCCACTTCGGCCACGTACAATTTAAACCCTTTTCACTTTGATGTTTAGTTGAAAAGTTAAAATTACTTTTCTCGTTAAGTCAACATTGACGTTCTTTAATATTCACCATGTTTCTATAAACTTTGTTTATTCCCTTAACAGGGCCTCACATACTTTTCTTGTTTATTTATTATTGTAATTGCTAAATGAAACTTGCACAATTGAGCGAATAAAGTACACGGAATTTCTACAAAGTTTTAGGATTGGATTTTATTGAAAATTAACTTCTCAAGAAAACAATGTTATTTCTCCTTATAATTTTCAACACAGTCTTTCTCTGAAATCGAATGAAACTATTATTTAATTTTTTTGTCAGAAATCAAAATACTCTCTCTCCAAGATTGCGAATGTCTTCAAAATAACATCTTTTCAAGTGAGATTTCCACTTAGGAAACGGAGAATAAAAGAAAGTGATTGAAAATTGTTCGTAAATTTCTTAATATTATGGCTAATTTTAAGCCATAATTTTCACATCAAGAATTAATAAAATATTTCTTTATCATGTTTGTAGAAAAATGTAATAATTTGAACATTTAAAAGTAAAAAAAATAAATAAATAGTTAATTGTCACATGGCGCTAGTGTAGCCTCATTGTCATCAATTAATGGCCACTCATCATTGTTTGACAATGCATTTATGAAAAATTGTTTCCAAATTCATATAATTGTAACTTATATGAATGAAACTTTATAAATGAAACTTTGAATAGAGTTAAATTCAAATATATCATGTGAATTTTTTCAATTCTAAACCTTTGTATATCGTATAGTTATCGTAGATGAAGAAATTTTTCTAATTTTCAAATATATAATATTTATAAAATTAATATCTCTCAATACATACAATGGACGATTAACCCTTTACTTAGATAAGGTAAAGCACATCGTGTTCTCTCACCTGGGTTTTTCTATCATTTTTTTCACGCATCGTAAGGCAGCTTCAGTCGATGTTAGGAGGAAGGTTCGTTTAATCATTGGAACAGCTCTTCCGCTCGTGTTCGTGTATCGTTGAACAAGATGGATTTTGATGCTCGAATCGTTTTCTCATCGATCTTGCGTGAAAATAGCAAATTGCATGAAATCGATCGAGCTCTCTGGTTCGTATCCTTAACGCTTCGGTTTTTTAATCCATCAGAGGATTAATAAAAGTACCTTTTCTTAAGAAAACGTGTTCTTGGAATTTTGAATTTAATAGGAAATATGAGACAACTCCACTTTTAAGTGTTATAAGAGTATCATTCTTAAATGATATGTTAAAACAGATAATTTTGGAAGATTATCAAGCAACGATGGACTTGAATTAACATTCGGAACGAAGAAAGATTTCGATACAATCTTTACGAATCTGGTAACTTTTCGATTATCGTTTTAATTATTTTGTCATCAAAGAATCTTTTCAGAAGTTATTAAATAAAATTGTGTTGCACTTTGTTAGTCACGCTAATGTGTTTTTCTCATCCTGGACGAGAGAACATGATATTCTTCAACGTTCTATCTACGACGCTTCTCCTCTTTCATGAAAGACGAGCGAATTTTCGTCCATTTTACGAGCCATGTTCGCATTTCGTAAGATCTCGATATACGAATATATCTATCATTTTATCTACTATTTTTGCATTACTTTCGTTTTCATTAATCGATTCGATCCAATTGATCGTTCGATCGAATGAATCACGCCTCTGTCAATAGATAAAGATTTGTCAGATTGGTTTTTTTTACAATTTTATTCTTTTTTATCATTATTAAGGATACATTTTTATCAGTCGATACTTCATTCAAAGTCTTTGATGGAAAATGGCTGTCGATACTTAGTCGATTCTATTCATGCGTGTAACACTATGTAAAACTAGCTTTCAACTTATCGCTATATATATTGCTGATCAAAGATATAATTTCAGCCTCTTTAACGTTGTAAAATATTAATTTAAATCAGAGAATATATTATTTTTCATTTTTTCATTTTTAAATTTAAATTGATGTTTTTATGAATAACTCGTATCTTATTCATAAATTATTTTATATATTTTGTACATCCATGAATTTACATATTACATTTATTATTAATTAAGTAAGGTTTACTTTTCATATATTTAAATAACTTTAATGTTTATTAATTACATTATCATGATCTCCTTGATACAAATTATTCGAAACATGATTTTCTACAATCATTTGCTTTTTAACGTATCATATATTTTTATTTTATGATAAAAATATAACATCAAAGGATTAATTTTAATTAATTTATAATATATTAATAATAATTTTATCACAATTATCATTACAACACGAATTTTATTTTCACAAGCTCGTTCACTGCAGAATCGATAGAACTTTTTTCACGCTAAACAAAAGACGCCTCGAGAAATGAATTCGAATAAAGAATGCTTACAGCCATTGACGTCTTTATTCTAGTTCTTTTTTTTTTTTGAACTTTTCACAAGCTTTTATAATGTCTCAAAGCGTAAGCCGGGAATCAATCATCGGAACTAAAAACGAATTTCTCCATCTCCAGGATGACCGACGATATGTGACAAAAGAATTGGGGGTCTTTTTCTTTCGGTTGTATGTTTTTTTGATTCCGGATCAGGAGGAGACCATTCGATTTCCGGTATAACTGACTCTTGATTGGGAACGTTCGATAATCAATTTTGAGATTGAATCCAATTCAACTCGCCGATGACGATGATCACTCTTTTTTCTTTTTTTTTATTTTTACTTTTTTTTTTTTACGATTTAATTAAGTTTTTCGATATAGTTGAACGAAGAAGGCGGTTCGCATTTACAGCCTCGAATACTCTGAAAATGCGATTAGCGCAAAGTGTTGCGAAGGAAGCGTTATATCGATTGCTCTTTTTACCCTTTGCATTTAATCTCTGTGATTTTCAAAAGAAAATTGTTATTGATCTACTGAAATTTTGTCGAGATATCACTCGCCATTTTCCTTTTAATTAAAATTACTTACACACTACATCTTTCGAGAGATAAAGAAAATATTATAGAAATGAATATACATAATAACGTAAATATGATATTTTGTTATGACAAAGATATAAGATAAGGCAGAATTTCAAAGTTGAATTAAAATAAACGTCAATCCGTTCTACACGTTATACAGAATCAATCCGTCTTATTTCTAATATATCTCAATGAAACATATGCAAATTCTATTTCCTATTTTTATTCTATATGAAATACGCTTTCACCGTTTATTCGAGGAAAAGCCGAACGCTGCTCGTATATTTGTACATTCTTTTTGCCTCTCCTCTAGAAATTACATTATGCATATCATTTCTTCTTTTAACTCTTCTTAAGAATTATTTATCCTCTCCATTTATTCACCATCGTCCAAAAGATAATTTCGTCTCAATTTTTTTGAATCATCGTATCCTCGAACGATAATTCTCTCCGCGTGTAAATTAATTTTATAATCAAAAAACAGGAACAACTCCAAAGATATCTCCTTGTCTAGCTTGCAGTTGGCATCACTGACAGCTCACGCCAGAAATTCCCCCCTCTTTCTCTCTTTCTCTGTATATTGTCGCGCTCGAAACATATGCGTTCACAATTCGGTTTTCTTTTCCCCCCACCTGCGAGTATTATCCTAATTAAATTTAAGCGAGGAGGGGTTTAATATTATTTTCGTTTGTTACACGAGCCGATATTGGCCATCGTTCGAATTAATTTAAAACTTGTTATATATATATCTCTCTCTGAAAAGTTCATCGTTTGTTAGGAAAGGTTAGGATACGATTTCAATTACAAAGGATCGAAGTATCGATTCCGAGTGAAACGAGCCCATGAAAACACAGCACGTCTATTAAATTCGGGGAGAAAGGAGGGGAGGGTGGGGGGTGACACGTAGCCGGGACTGGATTAAGCGATGAAACCAATTTTGCTTTGTGCGTTGGTGAAGGTAATAGGGATATCGCAGCCTCTCCATGAAAACATTCATTCACGAAGGCGGGGGTGAATATTTAACGTGTAAATATTATGATTGTATTGTTGAATGTGAAAACAACCTTGGGACTGTCGTATCGTCAAGTCTCTCGTACATATAAATTCAAAAATATTGATTGCAATTACGTAAAATTATTTTGATATTCCAAAGATAATTGTGCAAATTATATTTTTTTTTATTTCATATTTAAATATTAATTTTATTTGTCAATCGTAGCGAGATACGTCACACAGGGGAACAATCGACGTTATTAAATTAAATAAAACGGAGAATATTATATATTACGAATATATATCACGTCACGAGTATATATCAATCCAAAAATGGAATAAATTGAAATTCACGGGAGAATCGAACTAGCAAGGAAAGTTGTTTAACTTCGGACAATCGAGCGAGATTTATTCGGAAATGAACTGATTGCGAATGAAAATGTATCGCAATCGGTTAATTCAATTTCTCGCGAATCGAACGCCTACATTTTGTAATTACTGAATCACGAAGGTTGATGTCAAGAGGAGATATTCGATTTTAAAATATTTTTATTATCATCCAATTTTGGTTTGATAAATTGGATTTTTCTCTTTTCATTACTGCGGATAAAACGTCGAATAATCGTTGAATATTTAATCAAATATTTTATCTGGAATAATCTTTGGAAAATAGCAAAAATAGAATATAACAGTTTACGATAACACAAATTTTCAATTCAATTTTTCAATTATATTTATTATCAAATACGTAATCAGTTACGTAATCAGTTTAAAGTGAAAATATCTACTATATCTTATCTTTTATTTTCCATTCCATTTATACCCGACACGAATAAACCAGTTTCAATTACTAATCAACTTGCCCTTGCGGTCAGGATATATGTGTATCAGTCACGAATTTACAATTCATTTTATGCAAGGATCAATTATGCTTCCCCTTTCAAAAGCGACGATCGAATCGACGAGCCGGTAACGCGCTCGAAACAAATTATGTTAAACGTGTTAATTGTTTCATACATTCCCTCGAAACAATGAAACAATATGAAAACACAGATCTCTCTTATGGATGGAGAAACTCGATGAGCCTATGCGTGAAATGAAACCGTTATTGATGAAATGGAACCGTGTCGAAAAACGGAGACTCTGAATCGCAGAGTTTAGCAAAATGCAAGAAATTAGATAAACAACACTCTGGAAATTGCGATAATTCCTTAATAGGATTCAGATTTCTTTCTCGAATGATCGACGATGGCTTTGAGCAAACTCCAAGTAGTACAAGCGCGTCGCTGGTCAGACGTTTGTTCGATGTATCGTGCATTATAAGAAATGAATGGATATCGTTTCATTTATACAAATTTCCATTTAAAAAAATTGTAATACGAGTGCTGTACAGATTTGGATCGTTACACGATTCATTGTAACATTCTAAAATTATGATATATATATAAGAAGGTGATTTTAATACGTGTGGTAGTTTTTTTAAATTTCTTTTTTAAAGGAACACGATGATCTATAGGATTTAAATAAATCTAGGATTTTATGTTTAATAATGCACAATTTTAAAAATGTGACTCCCAATACATATTGTATTCAGCTATTTTTAAAAGACTCGAGAGGTCCAAAGTGGTTTTAAAGATTATTATAAGAAAAACTGTTTGATAACTTTCTTGATAATTTCTTTTCAATTTTATTTATTATATAATTTGTCAATAAAAGATATATTATTTTTTACACGTATACAGAATTGTTGTGAGTTGTTCTCAAGCGATCACATCCATTCATGCGGTTGATTGAATTGGAAGGTCGAAATGCAATCGGGGGTGAAGTCAATAGGGTCACTGTTTGAATTCAACTTCCGGTGTTAACACACGGAAAGCGAAACTCACGGTATTACGTGCAAGAATGCAACGTCGTCGCATTCAAACAGGCGAACTCGGGCGATCGGTTTAAAACGAAGGAAGGAATTTGCATAATCAATACCCGCGATAGAAAATTCAGAACGGGGTTTAAACGGTGATAGTTTGTTCGCTGGTAGAGTACGTTTGTGAAGAAGAATGAAACGAAACTTCTTGTTACAAGTGAAACGAAATGAACAAAATCTTTCAAAGATGGCCGATCGATGACAATCACGTTCGTTACAATCCTTTTACTATTTCGTTTCCTTTACTCGAAGTTAGATTCAAATCCAAGCCTGCAAATTTTTCTGAAAAATTAATATTCATTTATTTACTTACAAATGTGTATCTATTAAGATTTCGATGTTATATCTTTATTTCATCTTTTCAAATTTGTCGAAAAAAAATCCTCCAACAAAGATCGTTTCATTATTCCATTCATTTGCACATTTTATACACGCCCACTCTTAAATCATCATTTTTTAATCCTTCTCCTTTGTCGACGATACTCGTGAAAGTTTCTAAACTATACACGGAATGCATAAAATCCACGAAATCACGTGGGCTTCTGCCAGCTGGTTCGAATTCCATCGAACGGTTAGAGGGCGTTGTTCACATCCCTTTGATCGAAGTTTCATAAAGGCTGGCTTTTCACCCAATCCCACGTATATATCAATACACATTATGCATTCGTGAGAATCACTTTCGAAGATAAATTCGGATAAGTACGGCGAGTCTTCACGATTATTGATAATCCTTCGTTTCCATACGCCCTTCGAGATGTTGTACAGAGAAAAACAGAGATTGGATAAACTTCCCCTTAATGGTTCGAGACGAGATGTTAATCAATTTTGAAGGAAGTTTAAGTTAAGCTGAGAGGCGTGTCTTGGGATTGTTAATGCAAGTTAGACATCGAGCCTGTAGGTGTCTGTCAGTAGAAACGTTGGGGCTTAGAACGGGAAGGAATTCGATTCTGATTTGGATAAAACTATTGATAAGGCAGCCTCGAATAAAATAAGTATGGAGTTCGTATTTAGATATTAAATTTTATTCATTTACGAATAGAGAAAAATAATTGAGTCTGGACGTAAATATTGATTATTTAAAATTGACGAAAATGATGAGAAATATTTGATGTTTATTCGTGTTCAAGAATATATTAAAGAACAGTTCCATCCGCAAAATTTAAACGGCATCACTATATAATTTAAACCGTATTATGAAAACCGTTTTAATCCTTCCTTTGAATTCCATTCCCTATCTTCTTTATGCAAGATAATCGCTATTAATTTGAAAATACGAAATATAACATCGTATCCTTGCATAATGGACCCCTTTGCGACGGTTTTGCGGTTACAATGAAATTTTTCGTTGTACGAAAAAGGGATGATTAACTTTGTCACGCTTTGTCATAGCTTGGATCAAAGAACAAGTAACTTAAAATATAATTTATTCGAAGCAATAATTGAATAATTCAATAACTTGTGTGTATTTATAAAATAATACAATTTACGATTAATGCAAAATGCAAGAAGGAATCATCTCCCTTTTTACACTAATCTACAATCCGGATAAAACAAATTATAAAATTATAAAGCCACTAATACACAATTTAAAATTAGCGAATGTCGGATTAAATCAAATTCGCCTGATCCTCCAAAGTATACGTTACAGTAGTGGTATTAGCAATACGTTATTATCCGAATAACATGGAACCGATAGATGGCCCTACCCGTTCTAAACTATGCCTTTGGCCGTGTACACGATGCGTATAACGCATACATTTGCATACGTTATGTCCCGCGATGCTTCACGCGCATCGTCCCTGCATAATTGATGGAAAATGTTGGCCGAACACTTAAGAGTTCACTTATTCACCAGTTGGCCAGATACGATCTACACGCGGTGTAAAAAGCTTTTTCTCGCGACCTCCTCCCTTTGTATCTGTGCAACGCAAGTATCGAGCAAATCTTGAATAATGAAAAATCGCGAGCAACGGTCCCCCGCGTATTTTCCCGCTTTGCGCCCCGCTTTCACGGCCGGATGGAGAAAAGGAATCGTCCTGGGATCCGGCAGAAATTGTATTTTCACGGTTGGCCGTTTGTAAATGCGAAGGAAGCGGATTTGAATTCGAGTCGGACGAAGGAGAGACTCTGCAGGGAAACTTTCCTCTATAGTTTACTACCTGGGAAGAATTGGGTCGTTGGATTAGCCGCGTCGAATTATTCTTAGAAGATTATACAAATTATTACTTTTACAATAGCAATTTAGTTTGGTTAATCGCTTTATTTGGAAATAAAAATTTCTGTGATGATCGAAAGGCCGTATTTATTTACGTGTATAGATTTTTTATTGTGTTTTTACTTTTTATTTTAAAAAAAATCTTCGCACCTCCATGTATCGGAACGAAATCTATCTATACAAGTAATCACACTGAATCGAACTCTCGTCGCAACTTAATCTTCGAGTTTATAGTTGTGTTCTGCCACAAAAAAAAATATGTTTTATCACCGCGGCACAATTCGTCGTTTTTTTTTTTTCGGTCGGATTGCAATATCGTTTCGGAATATATCCATTAAAAGAGAGCAACCCAGCGCTCCAATAAAATCATTTCAATGGCCAACAAACGACAGCTCGACTTTTTTGCTCGTTCAAAGATCCCCAAAGCGTTTATATTCGAAGGATCCGACAATCGGACGTATATTTATTCAACCAATATTTATTCATGAATTCTAATTTTCCTTCGATTGGTGATAAGGCAAGAGAAAAATTTCTAATAATATTTTAAGTTGATTAGATCAATCTATTATAATTATACATTTTATTCGTTTCTTTATGCGACGCTTTGAAGGCTATTTCGATATATTTTATTATAACTTATATAAAATCATTTGGAAAAATTAGAATGATGGAAATTTTTAAAGAAATAGAATTCTAGAATTGAAATAATGCAATTTATTTATTGCTTCCTAGCTTGTAGCAATTTCTTTCATCATAAGATTGGAACTTTAGGCTTTTGATAGTATTTCATAGGGGTTTTCATGTGTATTTCGAAGGAATGCACGGAACGTTTGTAGGACCCGTAGTGTAATCTCTCATATTCTCGTTTTTTCTTTTTTTTTCGTACATAATTTCATTCGAATTCTATTATAGTCCATCGAATTAATCAATTCCAAAAGATCGAGAAAGTTTATTCTTGTCATTGCACTCGTTGATTCAAATTACTCGAAACATAGACATTGATAATAATTCAGCACGTTCACAATTGTGATATTTAAATCTTTTAATGAGATTTCAGAATGTAATCATGAATATAATCGTTTGTTATATCAATTGAATTTGATTTTAATTCAGAAAATGGATTAAATTATATTAATGCTAGACTAATTTTTAATAAATATATTTCTGAAAAAAGGATTTTAATATCAATCTTTAATAGTCTTTTTTTTTTACGCAATTAGTCGCATAGGAATAATATTAAATGAAAATAAAATACATAGCTATGCTATAAATAAAATATTATTTCGATATCTCTTTAGTTTCTGATATTAATTTGGATCATGTTATTTTCGTTCAGATAAACAATGGAATTCTAATATTTGGAAATTCTACTGTTGAATATTTATAGAAAATTTAATATGTGTCAATGTTCGTTCACAAATACGTAACAACTGGTGCATCGCAGATATAGAAACGTATATATATATATATGACTGTGATTAAAATCCATAAATAATTTTTTTTAATAAATTTTTTAATGTTCTACGTAATTCTAACTAAATTTTGACAATACTATTTACAATACTATTCAATATACCACATGCCAATGAAATACCAATAAAATACCTCCAAACAATATTCAATTTTTCATCTTTGAAGAAAAAACTCCATCAATTCTAAAAATTCCTTCAATTCCAATTAAAAATCCATATAATTTCAAAGATCATTTCCGAGGAATCAAAACATCCCCTAAAGCGCATACCAGCCCGAAGCGAACAGGGAGAAGCCTTGAGGATTCCCGAAGAAATTCGACTCATTCCCGGCATACAATATTCGACCGTGACAAAATCGTTGCGAGGAGGATGGATCGCCTCCACGTTGAGAACTTAATTAATCCGCGGTTCACCTATCGATTCGAGCGGAATTCGACGCATCCCCCTTGATCTACAATGTCTAGCTCGGCGTTTCGAATTTGCCACATGTCTCGACCACCACCTCTCGACCACCCTTGCGAACAGATCGATTCGACAGGGCAGGGGAATATTTCCCAAGCGTATCGGCCATACCAGGCAACCTCCTCCCTCCATCTCCCCCTATTCCTCCTCCCCATTTCTTTTTTTTCATCATTATCCTCCTACGCTAATTATTCTGCTCTAATTCAATATCATTTAGCTCAATTTCAATTTTTTTCACTCCGGTTTTTTCGCCGGCTCTTGGAACGGAAGGGAACGATATCGATTCGAGGAGGGATGAGTTTTAAACACCGCTAATGGATGGCGATCACGTTGATGGAATTTCGAATTAGCGTGCCGTCAAGTCTGACGGTGGCGCGAGAAGGAAATCCGAGCGTGTTTTACCGTGGACGTACAGTGAAACAGGACGAGACAATTGATGTATGGATGCTTGGGTCCAATGGGAATTCGCTAATGCTCGGCTGAACGTGGTACAATCTCGTTCATAAGTACAGCAGACGCTTTAATTATTATCGAATTATACGTGGAATAAGCGTTTAATAAATTTGATAAATTTCAAAAGAGTATGTTTCAACAATTCGTTTCGATATTTTGGTAAAAATTAAAAATTATCTTTTCTTCGATGTACGAACCCTTCTGCTGTTGTAATTGATCCTGGCGTTCTTATTCTGTCGTTTCTTTTTATCTTACAGATATATTTCCAATCAATTCCCATAAATGTATTACCGATTTACTAGTTTTCTAGCTTGACTGTCTCCGATGATTCGATAAAGCAAATATATAAACCGCATCAATTATTTAGATGATTAAATTAGATCGATTTACGTAGTATACAAGTTATCTTGTATATAAATTGAAACGGCGAAATAGAATGTAAGCAACGAACGTTAATTCAATTAACAATATATTAATTTACGTTTCTCATAATTCGTTATGCATTCGTTCAGCAAAAACGGCAAATATCTATTTATGAATTGGAGTGTATACGAGATGTATGTCCAATTCAAAGGCACGTTGTAACTTACAATTTGTGCGCTGTTTTGGTAGGCACATGTAATTCGGAGATATATTTATCACCGTGACAAATTGGAATGGAAGGAATAATTTGAGGGAAATTTATTCGTTTCGCCATTGTAATTTCCCGAGAAATTTCCATCCCAGTGTAAAGGATATGTTTTAAACGAATTGCATTTATTCTAATGCCTTCGAAAGAGAAGAAAAACAGTATATGTGTATTTTCAAAATTTATTTCAAAACGATTCATTTCGATTTAATGCTTCTCTCAATTGAAAAATTTGAATATAGACGGCTTAATGGTCTTCGAGGGATACATCGAAAAAAGGCAAATTCTTTTTTTATGATAACACGCGAATTATATGAATTCGTAAAGTTTCTATCTTAAAAATAGATAGAAACAAATATTGAAGAAACGGTTTTATTTTATTAGTAAATTTTTATTCCACGATTTTTTTTATATGTAATTTTTAAGAGAAACTAATTTTTAAGAAGAGAGAATTGTACAACTCTTAAGAGACTTTTTTTCACTTTGAAAAACTGAATCATTAAAATAATTGTTCCAATGATTCTCTTGAGAAAAACCTTCGAATAAATCGATATTTCGAATAAAAATAAACCTAATCAAAAAATTATCTAACTTAATTCAAAAGTTAACTCGTAAAACAAATCATCTCCAAAAGGAAAAGACACCGTTTACATTAACCGAGTTTCCGATTTCAGATTTAGGCAAAATTAAATTAACTTTAAATTAGATCTGTATTAGAATCTTGTTACATAGGCGAGTTTTCGCCATGCATTTCGATTGCACACGATCCTGTCAAGGGCGAGCCACGATCCGCACGAAGGTCTGGCTCGATTGAAACGAATGCCGAAGGTTAACCCAGCCGGGGTGAATTAGTCGAAGGATGTATCTGAATAATGTATCAAGCTCGAAGAATCGGCGACAAAAATACGAGAAAGCGTTAATTTGAGTAGGATACTCTGCGGATTCGCCTACGGATTTTCGAACGGGTTACTGCACTTGAAATTTAATTTCCATCCGAACATTTTTTAATTGTGGAGGAGGCGGTGGCAAAAATTGAATCGTTAATAATTACGCTGCAACATCGCGCTTGTACAACTTGCCGTAATTTTCTTCCGGGTCGTGACTAAAAAAAAAAAATTAAACGTGTCTTCACAGGATCATCATCACGCCATGCTTCTTCCCCTGTACGGGAATTTTGTAATGAAATTTTCGTGGCGCGAAAACGCTGGACACGAGTCCAACTTCATTTAAAAAAGAGCCACTCTTAATTAGATTTACTGGGACGAGGCGGAATGATAGCATTTACGGGGTGGAAAGTACGAAAATAGGATTTTTTAGAAAAGGGTTGGTTAATCAGAGCTTTGGATTACGGTAAAAGCATCGACGAGAAATGAGATAATGATTCTACGATATTAAAAAAAAAAAAAAAAAAAGAGAGAGAGAAAAAAGAACGGTGAATAAAGCTTTTATCGTAAATTTAACGTTGTTTTAAGATCAACAAAAAATTCGAAATAAAACTAAAAATACAGAGATGAAAATAAAGAGAACGTGCATGGACGTAAGCTATTCGATTCTTCGAAAAAAGGAAAAAGAGAAGAAAGCACGAGGATTGATTTATCGATGAAACTCGTTGATACGCACCGTCTCCTCACACACTATATATTTGTTATATATATATATATATATATTTAGTTAGATACGAATATATTCTCGTTCTATTGAGATTGTGGCTTGTTGCATGGCATTGCATGTCGTCAGTGGCGCCATGGGACACCTACGATACACCACGATTTTCGTATCATGAATAATAATACGTATCAAGAATAATCGTCCTCAGACTGGATATTGGCTGGGCGCAATCATCGAACAGGATTGGATCGTTATCGTCCGAATCTTTATACATCCTTACACGATCTATACGGATCGTTCACATACGCGCTTTTTAAAAATTTACATCACGATTTCAATCACGATCGAGAAAAACGAGCGTGGTCGAATCTTCGATCGCAATTTTTATTCGCGAATAAATGAAAGAGTTTCGAAAGTGTGTTGGTGGTGGAGATTGATGTTAAAAGCGATTGTTCAATTTTTGTTGCTGCGACATTTTCAAGAATTATTTAATTTTATCATATTTGTGAAATCTTTTGTTACATTTTTCTGTCAAATTCTCAACAATACTCGAACCTTCATATTTTTATGTGGAATATTGTTCATGCAACATTTTATCTCTACTTTTATTATAAAGAAATGATAATTTTAAAAAATTATCACCCGTGGTTGCTCATTGATTTTAATGAAATGGGACGGAAAGATGTAAAAAGGAAATATTTAAATACTTCAATTAATGCAATTTCCTCTATAAATTTTTAAAATCATCGTTTTCTTTTATAATTTAATATTAATTCATCATATATATATATATATGGAATTTTAAACGAAATATGTTAATTATTTCAATCAATTATTATAATTATTTCTTCCTTATATTTTTATATTTTTATATTCCATAAAAATTATTTATTAAAATTACGACATCAATAAAAACGTTTATCGAATATGATTCAATAAAAAAAAAAACGCGTATTAAATCTAAAATGAATAGTAGAATTATAAATATTAAAAAATTTTTTTATTTTATAAAAGCATTAATATTTCAAACTCTGTCTCATTTAAAAGAAACTTTCCCTTTATACGTAATTTTCATACTTTTTCTCCATATCGCTTTCCTCATATCCGGATACACAAATTATGCAAACTCTTTTTTATAAATAAGAACGTGGGACGAATACACACGTTATAACGATATTTTATGACAAAATTATCTGAAATAAATACCGACATCTCTCAAAATTATCATATTCGTACGATGTAAGATAAATTTCCATAAGTTTGGTATAAATTTTCACAACTGAACGAAACGATACGAATTTCGTTCCACGAGGAGGGACCATGGTACAATTCGAAAAATTTTCACGGGCGAGATCGTTACTTTAATCTTGTTTTCGACGTGGAAACGATTTAGAAAGCGATGTTCGAGGTCTCGAAAATATAGAGGATGGAAAACAACGTCGCGATTACGCCGTTTCACGTCTCATCGGTCGCCTCAAATCAATTTGCCGGAAGTAAAAAAGAGGAGGAACGCTTGTCCGCCTCCGTGAGAACTCTTAATTTAACTCTGCTTGTTACCAAGGCGAACTTTCATGCATCGCCACTCCGCATACAGCCTCGTAGTGACATTGCAATCGACTTTTAATTTAATATACCGTCACGCTAATATGCCAACAATGTGTTTCTGGCTAGATCGATGAAATTAAATCAGGGAAATAAAACTTGATATTGATGATTGATATTAAGACTCGATAATTAAACATTTGGCGAGATATATTTGTGAAAACTTATCGTACAGAAAACAAGGAAAGTACGAATAAATTAAAATCGTTTGAATACTTGCTCGTTTTTCGCACGTAATAAGTTTTATTCGAAATTCAAGTTAAAATATAATTACTATATCGATTAATATATTAAAAAATTATATGATTCCATTGAGAAAAACAAAGATGTCGCCACTTGTATATGTTCAGTTGAAATGTTATTAACACTGGATTATCTCCTTCTACATCATTAAGTTTCTATCTTAAAATAAAATCATTAAAAACATAAATTGTCTAAATAATATCTTTGATATTATTTAGAAAATAAGAGACATATTTCAAATGATGAAGTTATTCATCTTACTTATCGTGTAGAAAAGCAAAAAAAAAAAAGATTTTATCTAGCGTGTTTTCGAAATTGATTGAACATGCAGTGTTTTTTTTTTTTCATCACGAGTTATTCGATCGAATTCTCATGAGTGATCACGAACGTGTGTCATGTTAATTACCATGCACCTGGCGAGAATCACCCGCATTGGCGTCACCTTGACGGCCATCAAGGTCCCTTCAGCGATCATTGAACTTCATCGACATGCAAACAGTTCATTTTCCACGCTGTCCCCTCTATCCATCTGAATTTTTGAACCTTGTTCCAAGCGATTGGTCTACGGATAACACTCGTAATTTTAGGGTTCGTTTTACTTTAACGAAACGAAATAAAAAGAAGGAAATTTATAATTCAATTTCACTTCGATTACAAATATCTTAGTTCATTCAGTATTATTAATTGCCCTCCAAATGCTGCTATGAAAATTGATAAACAATTAATTATACAATTTATAACGAATAATTTTCATTCAAAAATAATCCAACTTGGTATAAATTTTATATATAAAATACACGATAAAATTTAACGTACGTATTGTATTTATGTTTTAGTATGATTCAATTATTTTCACGAATAAATCATTTCAAAATCGTGGATATTTGATCCACGACGTATGCAGCAACGTGTTTATATTTCCACTGACATCTTTGAGTCATCATTTTATTTTCGCGTAATTATTCCCTTTTTCGCGAGAAAACTTTCAAATATAAATGTCGAGATCTTCATTCTGATGCAAGAGATGTGAGGGATAGATTTTCTTCCTCGTATCTTCCCTTTTTTCGCAGCAGTTTTTAAATTTGAATAATCCATAGTATATAATCTGCTCAAGTTCGCTACACTAACTCGTGTACGTTGACTGCGATACGCGACACGTGTATCCGTATCGATTTGCACGAGAAACACGCTTAGCCTTTGCTTACATTTACGCATTAATGCGACTCGATCAAATATACAAACAGAGAATGAAACGATATCTTAGGTGGTCGAATAAGTCATTTTAACAGGTCAATCAAAAGATCAAATTAAGCATTCATTACGGATCATATTAATTTGTACCCATCCCAATGTCCTATGTATTTTTATATCCTTCTTTTGTTTATTTTTACGAATATAACTATATAACTTTTATTTTTTACGAAATTTTATACCCGACAGTCTCAACATTTGTTATCGCAATTTTTCCAAATTTAACAATTAAAACTGAAATCTTGCAAGTTGAGAGAAATCTCTCAATCGTTCCAACATAATCCTCACACCCTGTCTCGTCCTCGTTATCGAATCAATATTTTTTCACCGCCAACAACGAATTCAATTTCCCTCCCTCCGCTCTCTCTTTATCGCGTCGAGATTTAGATCCGATGCATCGCCATTCACGAGATGCCAGCCAGCCAACCGCGCGGAGACAGAGCGACGACGCCGACGACCATGTCACCGTCCTTGAACCCTCTCTCCACCCGCGGAGAGATCTTCTCTTTCACCACCTCCTTCGCTGATGTTTTCTAGATTTCCCAGAAGGCCGAGGTCATCTATCGCCTCGATTATCGATCGGTTCCTCTTCACTTGACGCGTGCAGACTGAGAGACCGGCTGTCGAACCGGCCGAAACGAGGGGATTAATTATTCCCCTCGGCTCGAGGACGTGTGCTTAATGCGATTCTGATGTTTACCGCGTTCCAACGTTCGCCAAGATACATATTTACACGGATGACTGGGATCCATCGGATCGAGTGCTGTTTGATCCTGAAATTGAACCGCATTTTTCCACGTGGCTTCCTTCCTTCTCCAGGTTTGATGAGCGCGTGCCACGTGCGGGATCGGATCGGATGAATATAATATTTGGATTTGGTCGCGCCAGGAATCGTTCCATCTCACAAATGTGTACAATTATTTTGAGTTTAGTATTTATATGGAAATCGAGGTATAGTTTTTCTCGCGTTTGATGGATGCTACGTGTATGGGGCTACGGATGAGATATTTGGTTGTTGAAACGTTTTACAAAATTTTCTTTTTTTGCAAAAGATGTTATTATATCGATTTTCCATCATTGTGAAATTAAAATTTGTTATTTAGGAAGGAGTAGATTATCGTTTACGAGGACGTCGATGAAGTGAAAAATTATTGGAAGTAAAAATGAAAATATTTTCTATAAGATGCGGTTTTTGTTGTCATTTTTGCTATTTATTTTTACCGATGATAAAATGTGATAAAATTTGCTTGTGCATTTATCCACCCGCCCACTCGAATGTTCCGTTCATATTTAATCGTGCAACCAAGTATCATGTGAACGAAAATTTTAAAGTATCGAGAAAGAGTCAAACAAAAATATTATTACTATTTAATTTGATTCATTTCTCCATGATTTCGTTTTCATTTCATTTCAAATTTTGAATAACTGAAACTAAGTACGCACAAATTGTTAAATATTTTCTAAAATTATATAAAAAAAGTTCCTATTTATTTGAATCACTTATTAAAGATTAAAACAGATTACGAGATATAAAATTTATTGGAATCAAGGTGGAGACAAAAATAGAAACGAAATATCATAACGATAAAAAAGTAACCGTCAATAAACGACTATATATAATTTTTTCTCTAATGATCGATACAAGATAAATACATTATTCATCGAAGTTATATTTTATCGTCAAATATTTGAAAAACGACAATTACATTGTAGGATTTTATATTGTAAAAACCAATCAAACGAAGAGAGAAACGATTCTCGAAGAGTAGAACTATTTTCGAAATTACTCGGAACTTTAAGTTTCTTTCGAATTTCTGTCAGCATCCGTGAAATGCGAAACGTTTATGTCGGTCATCTTCTTAAAAACTTGTAAATTTCAATCTGTTTAAGGGAGAGAAGATCAGGAAGAATTGCGGTCAGGATTTAGCCTAAAGAATAGTTACGACTTTTAGAATTCGGACTTCCATTTTCGCGGAAATGTTCTCTATTTCAATCCTGAGCTAAGATTTTTCACGAGATTATAAGATATATTTTCTACGTGGATCAATATTGTGGAGAAAAATTTTATAAATATACGAATTTTCCTTTCGACTATCCTTTTTCTGCATTCTTATATATTTTTATAGAAATACGTAAAAGTTTGATCGAAGGGATAGAAGAGAGAAGTATAGTAACCGATAGATAGATAATTCAGTGATCTCATCGAATCAATTCGATATTTTTAGAGTGGCTATAAAATTTTACAACTCGATACAATCTACGGACAAGGCGATATGATAAAATAGGTGAAAAAGTAATCCTGTTTTATTCAATCGTTATTTCAATATTTCCAATACTTTTTTTATATTTCGAGACCATGAAAGTCCAAGATTACGTTACATACGTACGGAATTAATGAAAAATAAATTCTTCCAAAAATACCTACAAAAATTTGTTATAAATTCTCTTCTCTGTCGTACACGATTTAATAAATATCGTTCGAAACTTTGTAGAAATATTTATAGAAATATATCTAAATAAAGATATTTTCCCTAACATTAGTTCACCTTACGTATCACAAACAATAACGCGCTTATTTGGATCGATATTTTTTCTATTATTTTACCAATTATTTAAAAAATCGTTATCACAAAAAAAAATAATAAAATTGTAATTACGGTATCGCATCTCTTTCGCACCTCTCCAACATCTAATTTCATCCCCTGGGAGGTAAATAAACCCCTACCTACCGGTACACAATCTTGCGTCAAGAGGATTCCACGTAACCACTCGGCTAGAAACGCGAGTAAAGAAGAGTCTCGCAAACTTTCGAGAAACTTTTCCTCGAACTAACACGGATCAATATCTCGCAGTAGGAGAAAATGTACTTCTTAAACCGGCAGCCACTTCGCGGACTCGATCGACAAACTAATCCGCCTCCTCCCCTCAATATGATCAACCCTCCATTTCTTTTCTTTTATTTCCAGAGGAAGAGAGATAGAGAGGGAGATCGAAGGAAAAAATAGCAACGAAAAAGGAAGTTGTTATCGATCCTTCGTCGAAAACGATATATCAAACGTTCCAAACGTTTAACCGGCAAACGTTGAATGTCTGCGGAGTGGGTGGAGTTCCGAGTCGAGATTCCGATCGTGGAAACGATTTTTCAACGTTCTCAGGGAAGCAGGAAGTCCGATGGTTACGAGAACGGATTGGCAGGTTGCCCGATGCACTTGACCCTGCACTTGCACCCAAGCTCGTGGAAAATCCTGCAACGTTCTCGGGGTCATGGACGATTCTCGTTTTAAACGGAGACCCACACACAACCCTTCGTTCGTGTATCGACGTTCGAGCGGTTTCGCGCGTGCACGCGATATAGCGAGAGGTGTAAAAGAGGTGTATTTGTATGTATTGGGTGTAACGAGGATGTGTGCGTGGATATACGACGGTATAATTTGCGTGTACAGGATGTGTAATGCGAGAAAGGAAGTTTTGGTAGCGGATGGTAATTGTTTGGAAAAAAAAAAAAAAGAGAAAAATGAAAAGGGAAAATTCTTTTGAATGGCTCTAATTTTAATTTTCAAATCAAAGCCAGAAATTGGCAATCAGAATTCTATTTATAGAAGGTTGATAAAGCTTCACGTTGTGTAACAAATTGTTATAAATGAGAAATTACTATTGCTCGAATTATGTTGTGTTTATGCGCTGTGGCAATCGCTTCGAATAGAACGCATATTATTTTGAGATTTAAGCATTGATTGATCGAGTTCAATCACATTAACCTTTCACATTAACGTATCATTGTAACAGTTTGTCCTATTCAATAGGTTCAATATGTCAATCGATCAATTGCAACGATTATAACTAATATAATAAAATTATATTATTTTAAAAAAATTTTAAATATCTTAATCAAAATCCAAATTGATATTTCCCTATCTTAATTTGTTCACTGCTTTCGTATCAAAAATATAAAGCTTTCGATGCTTTGAGAATTCATATACACGTATCCAGCTAAACGTACTTATAATTTCATTTGAAGAAAAAAAAAATTTTCTCGCGTTTACACAAGATTTATGATCTTCATAAATTCCCTCCCTCGAAATAAACTCTCATTCGAAACATTTTTACGAAATAATCAACGATTTAAAATACGATCACATCTAAAAGTTCAAACAAGATATCACGTATGTGATATATATATATACACATTTCAAAAACTAAATCTCTCGCAACAAATAGAACGTCGTAGAAATTTTACGAGGAATCCTTTCCTCGGATCGTAAAAATCTTCACACTGATTTATTATATCTCACCATCGACCTTACACCGCTCTCATTTTCCGATTTTCTTCTGCAATTTTCCAACAGTTTCAACGGACACAACGCCCATTTCTCACAAACATTTCCGCAACACCGAGCCAACGGGCATACGCGTCGAAACGAGACTCGTGAAAAACCTCCCTCGAGACTATTTCTTTCTTTTTTTTTCAAACAATTTACTCCACGATAATCGAGTACAATCGATCTTCCAAGAATCGTTCAACTACGATTCTTCCCGGATAAAAAATCCACTCCCCGTATATACATATATATAACGCCCAAACCCTCCAAACCACTTTATCCCTCTGACAAACTCGTTTCCGTCGAAACAGGAAGCTTCAAAGAATCCCTTTCCCTCTCCTCAACGCCTAACTTACGTCACATACCGATAGCACGTGCTATCTCGCCCGTGCAAGCCACATATCGATTCTTTCACGCTCGAAATTTCACAAACGTGGAAACGAACGATCCAGTCTCACGAAACGTTTCTTCGATCCCGGGAGACGGATCGACGTGATACACGTCTATAACCACGGCCGGATCTGGGGGATCTGCGATCTCGAGAGGCTTCTTGGGAAATGAGGCCACTTTGATCTTGGATCGCGCAGTGCAACGCGTACCGGGTGATCGATGACGATCGGTTTGTCGGTTCGAGAAGGATATTTCTATCGGGGGTGGTCTCGTGAGTCTGATGAAATTTATTGATTCGTAAGATTTCTTTTTTAAATGAACTTTACGCGCGGATGTTTCTGTTGTGTCTGTTTTCTCGAATTGGAGTCGATTATTTTAATCGAAGAATTCTATTTCCTCATGGAAGATCTTCAAATCAAATCATTATTCTATTCTCTCGTATATCGTTTTGGGTTTTTGATCGAGGAGAGAAAGTATGAGCGAAGCTTGGATCACCGTACGTTTATCCCTGGGATCGATCCTTGCGCATTTTACGTTTTGGAAGATGGATTCGGTTAAATTTGAAGAAAATTTATACATAGTGTTGTTTTAAAAAAGTATATTCAAGGAGAGATGTATAAAAAGATCGTAAAATTAAAGCATTTTTGATTTTCAAGATTCTGTTGAATTCATATGTGATAGAGATTACTTCACATTATTTCGATTTTATTATTATTTCATCGTCGTATTCTTCGAGTCAAAACCCGAAAAGAACGAAAAATAAAACGAGTTAATGATAATAATAAAAATGGATTTATTGCAAGATTAATTAATTCTAAGAAAAAAACTTTCCCTTATTTTATTGTTTCACGAGGATTGATTTCGTACACGTGCCGTGTACACTAGCTTTCGAACATATGTCGGTGACACGTTTTCGCGAATGGAGATTTAATCTGAGAGAAAAAGAGAGAGATTCTGGTTGATCTGGTGGAATGCGGGCTCGTTGTTCAATTTGTCAAAACGCTGATCGATATCATTGCAAGGATTTTGTATTTATCTCTTTTCTATGAATTTTCGAATTTTTCGTTTCACCGCGAGTGTAATGTCGAAAGCTTGGTTGAAAAATGATCTCTGGCAAGACCTTTGGCAATGAAACCAATAGCTTTGATTCCAGGAACAACGATGTAGAGCTTATCCATTTATCACGACAGTTGAGAATAATTTGTTCATTTCTGAAATTACGAGCCGTTGAATATTTATCGCGATTAGAATAATAAACAAGATTCTTAATCTTTCAATTCAATCTTCTCAATGTTTTACTTTCTCTTAGTGGAAAAATTATAGAATACTGTAATTAATTGCTTCGATTTTACAATATTTACTGATCAAAAACATTAATCCATTAACTGTTATGATCTCTACAAAAAAAAAACAAATATATATTCGATGTATAGAAATTCTTTCCATAAAAATTGTGCACCTTTTTACTTTCTTTCATTTTTAAATTAATAATTATATTTCAAAATTTCCTCTAAAAAAAAATTACCAATTAATGGACTAAAAATTTCCACCTTTATTATTAATTATCACAAAATAAATATTAATTCATTTACCCAAGATAACGGATAAAACACTGAAAACAATCAGTGATAATGGAAAACTTTGAAAAGTACCATAATCTCGCCATCGATTCGAGAGGATCGATCAACGTAACGTGATCGCCAGAGGCGTTCGAAAAGTTGATGAATCACGAGATCGACGTGGCATCCAAAGCGGGAGGATCCTCAAATATTGGACGGAAGTTATCTGCTGGTACGTGTTCCGCGACATGGTGCTGGCCAGCCTGATCCGTGTCGAAACGATGTCGAAAAACGGTGAAAATGCTGATACCATGCGCGTTCCTCGTCTACCTCGAAAATGGACCTGCTGATCGAGGAACGGGTGAAATTCGAACACGTTTGTGCGATCTCGTTGTCGAAGAACTTTGGATTAAGGCTGCTTCTCCTTTTGGACGGCGTTCTCCCTTCGTTTAAGCATCACCTACGACACCTGGCTCGAAGATCTCGAGCAATTGCCGGACCGAGCTTATTTCAACAATTCCATCAGTTTATCGTGGATTTGTATAACAAGTAATCGATCATCCTCCATTTTCGGTTACTCTGTTATTCCTCTCTCTGCTGGTATATAATTCGATTCGTGAATTATCGAAAATTAATTTGTAATTCTTCGTACAAGGATTTGGACGATTTTACGAGAATTGAAAATGGAAGAGAATTTTTATAATTACAGACGACATCTATCTTTTAATTGAATTGCAAGTTTTCATCAAGATATTTAAAGTGACTTTTAATCGATATATAAAAATATTTTTCAAGAAGAATAAGATAGGTGATTCAACGGTGGATCGTTTGAACTGGAACAACAGGAATAACGAAGGTCTTCGAATGTGCACGTTGCCTAATTCGATTTTCAGATTTTCGATTCTTTTTTTCGCAAGAAAAGGGTACGTCTGTAGGAAATCTCTTCGGGATCTAATCACGAGATATCGAGAAACAGGGATGATACGCAAATTGGATAACGCGTTGGTGGAAGAGCGAGGAGTCGGACGAAATTTTAATCCCATCTTCTTCCTATTTTTAAATTATTTTACGCATGTTCGGGCATTGCTTGATACTCGTTTTGTTAATGAACCGTATTCTAAGAACTTCGTCATCGTCGAAATTTTGGAATAATAATTTTAAAAAGGATTAATTGATTAGAAAACATTCTCTTAAGATTATAATCTTCTAACGAAAGATAGATAAATTTCCAAAAAAAGTGCCTAGATCTCGTACCTTTAGTCGAAAATCCTGTTACGTTTCATTTTAAAAGTTTCTTTCGATTTTTTTTAATCTTCGCGCCTTAAACCATCCATAATCAAAATTAAGATTAAAAGGGAATCAAAATCAATACTGATATTAACGAAAGATTATCAACCGTTAATAACCGTTTATGATCAAAAAATAACACAAATCCGATAAAGTTTATTTTCCCAGAGACTCAATAAATCTCTGTTTTGAACAGCCCTCTATGACGTAAAATGCACCTCTGTATTTCGTGAAGAATTCCATTTGGATCGTACATGCATCCTGTCAAATCACCCTTGAAATGATCCTCTCAAGGTTTGCATGTTGCGTCACGTTTCTTCGTTTCTTCGTAAAACAATAATTCCTATACTGGATATATTATCATAAAACACATCCCATTAAATTTTATGTTTACATTCGAGACGAATATCGTTCAGCGAAAAAGAAAATTTTATTCGGATCCATCGTCACGTCGTATCATCTCAATGATAAATTCTAATTCTGATAAAATCTAATTCCTTCTAATTTTTTTTTATTTAATTTATGCGAATGTAGATTTGATCAGAGAAGTTTAATGAAAAATTGAAGTCAATCGTTCCATGGATGATATTAAGCCTTCGTGAAAAAATTGAGATACAATGAATAATTGAAAAGGTTAATAATTTTTAATAAATATAAATCGATATAACAATCCTTTGATTAACAATGCAATTGAAAAATGTTAATACATTTGTGGAATATCTTTGAAGGATCGATTATAATCTTTCCAACTGATTTTATTTCCGTGTATTGTAAAAAAATTTTTTCATCCAAATTTATCATTTAAGCCTATCAAATACAAAACGTTTCGTATCAAGTTATTTCCATTTGCTCCACCAAGATGGTTCATTTGTTTCGCTTCCACGAGCACCTGACTCTATGCGATATGGAAGAAAATTGAAAGCTAAATTGGATTTTTTTTCACTACGATTATCTATAACTTGTGAAGTTCGTTAGCTTGTTATGCCCTTTCATTGGTTTGCCAATAATGAAATTGTCCAATAAACAAAAAAGAAAAACTGCTGGAAATTTCATTGAGGAGGAATTGAAATATTTTGAAATAATTTCTTTATTTTTAATTCTTACGAGATGAATCTTTTTTGAAGATGAATCTTTCCGAGGAAATTTTAAAATTCAATTGAATTCTTTTACGTTAATTCTTTGAGTGTACACCCATCCTTTTTCTCAAGATCTTTTTCTCCTTCTTTTACACTTTTTTATTTCCGATACGAGTTGGAGATAAAATTTTTCTCTAAATCTCAATAAAAATGTCATAAAAATGATCGTTCGTTCTATTAAAATATTTTATTAATATAGCTTAATGTACCTTATTTCTTTCGAAGATAAAATCTTTATTATCTCTCTTTGATCTAACAAATAAAGAAAATGTAATATAGGAGTATTATTATTCTAAAAATAATCATTTTATAGAGGGACCGATTCTACTTCTCGTTTTAATTAGCCACTCTCTATGCATTAGATTTGACGGTTCAAAGTTAAATTAGAAACGGAGAATCGGATAGGTTTTCCACGTTATCATAGTGAGTGACACAGTATGTTACAAGTTGTGTGCAACGCTGTGTTATGATCACTTCATATTTATAAAAGAAGATACGAGGAAATATCGCTTCTCCAATCTTTAACATTCGTCTATAAAATTTCTAATAACAATTCTAATAATAATAATAATAATAATAATATCTTGGAATCTTGGATGCTCGAAATATTTTGAAATAAAAATCAATTTCATCGAAGTTTTAAAAAGAATTGCACATTTTCTAATTTTATTTTCACGAATATTCCTCCTCCAATCACTTGAAATATTCGGATATTAGAAAATTCTTCTCTGAAAAATTTAATCTATTCTCTCCACGGTCTTTCAAAATTTCCGCAACACCCTTGAACTTTCGAATTCTCGAAAAATCCTTTGATTACCCTAGATCCTTCGAAATTTTCTTGGATGCCCTTCGATCTCACTCTTACGATCTCCTATAATCCTTAAATTGACCATCGAATCATCCACAATTCTTCTAAACCACCCGTGATCCTCGTCCAATCGCTCGATTACTTATGATATCTCTTTTCCTCGTTTGTCTTCGAAGATTTATCGAATCTCGTGTCACGAGCTCGCCACTCGATACATCTCTCTCTCTTCTCCCCACCTTCTTTCCATCGATCATAAGAAAGGAAAAGAAGAAAGGAAAAAATATTCCTGGAACCAACGCGTTCGAGGCAAGGCGAGGAATAATTCTATCTATGTCGAATCAACCTTGAGCTTGATCGAGGGAAAGGTTCGAACGCAGAAATTCACTCAATCAACAAAGTCAACAGTTCGCCAAGGATCGACACAACGATTAATTCCGCTGCGAGAAGAACCGCTGTTGTTGAACGGAGGAGCGTGTTTTCTATCGCGTCGATCTCTCCCTCGACACCGTTCACGCGATGTCGATTCCTCGATACCAAAGCGACCACCCCCCCTCCCCCTTCTGCGTAATTATCACTGCCTGCTACAATTACCACGGCAAACACGGCCAGGATCCACGCTCCTTTCTTCGAACTTTTCCCACCTTCCTCTCCTCCCTATCCTGCGAGATACTTCTCGTTAGTTTCCGTCCTTGCCGCGGAAACTTTTTGCCAATTTGCTCTGGCTGCACATCACCGTGCAAAAGTATCAGGGGAGTTTACTCGCTTGAAATTGTGCGAGGACGAGGGTGTTGGGAATTGAATCGATTTTGTTCGATAATTTTTTAACGCTTGAGCGAGTTTTTAAATATATATAACTTGGATTACTCTTAATTATCTTAATTCCCAATATTTTTCTCGCGTTTTTTTCTAAATTTAACGACGTAAAATTAAGATAATAAAACAAATAACAATAGAACTTATTCCTTAATAGAATTAATACTTAAAAATGGCAAATAATCTTTTTTACTTGGCCAGATTGTGATAAAGTAATATCATGATAATAAGAAGACTCTGCCAATTTTCGATCAAACCTCATCACGACTCGTTAACGTGTCCATTGACGAGGAGACTTGACCAAGGGAGAGCACTGCATGTCACGGTCGATTGTTATTCTTGCCCCGTGAATCGAGCGAGGGTGGTATTGAATAATCCCTTTGACTCGTAAACAAGCTTCTACGGGTTGGATCGAACGTGACGCGAGAATCTGATTAAGAATTACCGGATTAGATTCTTTCACGCTTCTATTTCGGTTGCTTGGTCATTCTGTCTTGAACGATTACGATCCTATTTACTCGACATCAATTTTTTTCTTGCTCGTATGTGTGAACAAAAGCGATGCTTTTCTTATTCGTTTATGAAACACGGGTTTACCCATTTTTCAGATAATTTAAATTTATTCTCGAACGAGTAGATTAAGTAGGAATATTCAAGGATTCAAGATGAACGTGAGATAAATTCAGGGAAGGTTGAAATAAAAAGAGACCGTTAAAAAAAGTATCAACTGAATGATAAATTTTCTGGCGGATGTTGCATTATGAGAGAATTTAATTTTAAATTGGAAAGTAATGTTAAGAAAAAGGGCAGAGGAAGATCTTTAACCGATATTAAAAATTATCATATCTGTGAATATTAATGTAGATTAACTTTTTGTGTGTAATAGATATGAATCTTTAATCCTTGGAGGGAAGAAATTTTATATGCATATTTTTTGCACGTTAATTATTTACGTTTATATATATATTTATGTATTTATATTTAATATTTCAGGAAGTTATTAGATCGTATCTTCCAAGGACACATTTCCGTTTAACCTCGATATTCCGTATCGAATCCTTGGAATTTCGTGCACGTTTCTCAATAGATTATGAATCAGGCTCCAATAAATTAGAATTCAACGTAAATACAAACAAGCTTACACGAAAGCTTACAAGCTTAGTTACACGAAACTCTACCTATATTTACTGTTTATTATTAGTGCGTTATTTATCGATTAAGTATCGAGTTACTTAATGATCACCGCTTATAAATAATGGAACTGACTCGTCACTCATCGTGTGATCGATCAAAAATTCCTATGATCGAAAATTATTTAAACCATTCATATCAAACGGCGACACAGTTCGAGCATAATTTTATATATTCGTCAATTCGTGAACGATACAATAGGAAGAATACCTGACGTGTTGATAATCCGTGGATACAATTATCTAAAAATGGAAACAGTGATAAGATTTTCGTGACATCGTTCTAAAGAGCATAGAATTCATGATCTTGAAAAAAGTCAGATTAGAATATTGTTAGAGAATTAAAAAAAAGAAAATTGATATTAGAAATTATCAATTCCAGGATATTATTACGTATATTATTATTTTAATTAATGATAAAATAACATGAATTTAAAATCACGTTGGTACGTTCAATTTTTCTCCAAGTAGAATCTGTTAATTTTCACAAAATATTATTCCAAACTTTTGACAAAGCGTATAATTCTTTGTAAGTTGATCAAAAGTTTCGAGCATCTTTAAATCCCTCTTCATTCATCGTTTGCGCATTTGTAACTCCAACCTATGCACGTTTTTTAATTATAATTTACAATTACACGGTCGTAAATCTGGTATTTTTTTAAATGGATTACCTCTCTCCAGTGCAATGATGTATTTTTCGTATGAATTATTCATCAAAATGTTCACTTTTTATTTTAAAATTTAAATTGCATACAAATCTTGCTCGTCTAATAGCAACAAGATGTTTTTAATAAAAGGGGGGACTTTTCATCGGGGTACTTGGAAAAAAATTTATCCATTACGGATCTCTTGTTTCTTAAAATATTCACGAGGGAAAAAGTTTATCAGGATTTCAAAGCGAATTTGTATCTTTATTATTCCAGAAGATTATCAATCCATTAAAAGTTGCGTTGACGATATTTCATTTGCAATTTTCTTTCGATAATTAGGCATTATTGAATTCTGCTCTCTATTTTCAACAATTCTTTTCTTATCGAGTATATTTTATTCCAATATACTTTTTATATCAAGATACGTAATTTACATTATTTACAATTTTTAATAATACTGTTATTATTTGATTTTCAATAGATTGAAATATTACTTTTTTTCTTTTTTACTAACTATTTCCTTTTTTATCAATCCAATCAATCTTATACAAACTACTTGATCCTTAACAGCTCAAATCAGTATTTCTCTCCCCATTTTCTTTGCTCCTCCACACTCTCCACGTAATCACATTTAAAAAATCCCATTTTCAAAAAATAAATAAATAAATTTCTAACAACCCTATTTCCAATTATCTTCGAAAATTCCAAAAGATATTCACGAGCCTCCAAAACAATTTCAAATCAACTAATTAACATTTAGAAAATTTACACGACCACAGAGATCACGCTTATCCGTAACTGCACGAAACATCAACCCTTTCACTCCATCGACTTTTTAAAATCTTCGAAAAACAAAGATGCTTCATCCCGTATACGTTATAAATCGATCGATAATCGAGCCCGTATCACAGTGTCCTCCGCCTAATTGCGAATCATCGATCCCAAGTTACGTTGTCACGTGGCTGCTCAATTTTCACTGCTTTCCTAATCGTTCGAAACCCGTCTCGTCGATAATTGCGTCAGTTTGCCCGTGCGATAGGTTTGATCGACAGACTGTCTCGACTGAAATTAATTCTTGATACGCTCAGAGGGCCGATAGACGCGTCCAGGGACCACGGATGGAATATATTGGGGAATAAATTGATTATTTTCGTCAGACATCGCCCTCTGATTGTGAATATTTATCGGTTAAAGAGAAATCAGATATTTTCTCTTTCCTTTGAGAAGGTTTGTTTGTTTCTTTGAATAAAAAAAATAAACGTACTTGAGAAGATTTTGGTGGAACCGATATATATGTATTTTTAATCGTGTTTTATTCTTTGAATTTTTATAAACTTTTGTAATAATTCTTGCTACTGGATAAATATTTTTTACTTGTAGACTTTATACAATTTTCATATTCCAAAGATCTAATAAATTAAGATAGGATCCATTTGGTGAGTTTCTCTATCTCTATTCACGAATTTTCCATAAAAAAGTAGTCGTTATTTTTCGATCATTTTCTTCAACTATTTCAAAAACTGGAGTACATACACGCGTATATTCGTTATTTATTTATTTCAATATATATTCACTTTTGAAATATTGATACGCATTTCTGAGTCACCCTTTGGATAAAGTGGAGATAGACAGTTATCAGAATTTCGTTGGCTGGTATCGATCGGCGAATCAATAGTGCTTTTCACTGGTGACTTGTCACTTATATTTAGGTACAATCATGTTTCAACTGTATTATTCGTGATATTGAAAATCTATATACAGAAATATTAATTTAAACGATTATAAAATGATTATTGATACCAAAAACAAAACAAAAAAAATGAAAAATGAAAAATTGTATATTTATAAACTGTTATTTTAATATTCCAATCATTCAACGAAGTCATGGAATATAGGACATTGTTGAATTTATCTCATTGTGTCCTTTTTTTTTTTTTTTACACGTTTCAAAGAGATCGATATCTCCCTATACACCAATTGTTTTCTCTATAAATTCCTGTACAGCGAGGAACTATCTCAACTCGACTGTACACTCGACTTTTTCAGTTTAATGGAGTTTCTGAGGTAAACCCATTTATAGATTAAAATAGGTCATCATATACACGTAACTGGGTTGTTCTATTACGATATCATGCCGAGATACTATTCTAATTGGGCGTACGTATCTAAATGGAGTGGGGATTTCTGTCACTTTTCGTGATAAATTATAGCGATAACAGTATCAGGGATAAAATTATTAGACGTAATCGTGATGGATTAATTAGAGGAATTATCTTCACCGATTTGTATTGTGATTTCAATTTATCGATGGAATTTCTATTTTCTTGAAATTTGTTAATTTCCTTTCTCTCTTTGATACGTTGTCTCGAAATCTATTTTTCCTTTTTTTTTAAAGTTGGCGAATCTCACTGTAGAATAAAAAATTTTGCTGTATACTCTTAAAGAATATCTTTTTTGCTACAGAATTTTTCATCAGTTTAAAAATAAAACAAAAGAGCTAGGAGAATTTTTTATTCAAGACTCTTTTTTTAAATTAGATAAGTCATTAAAAAAATATTACCTCGCTATTCTAATTTCCACTTTAATCAATATTTTTTTTAACCTCATTATATATTTTTTTAATATTCTATAATATATATTTTATACATTTTATACTTGGAGATATTGAATATATACGATATTGAATAAAAAATAAAAAAAGTAATAGATACAAATAAATCTCTTCTAAAAAAACAAAAAAAAACATTTATATAAAGGAAAAAAAGTTACAAGTGAGATATTTCACGTACCATTAAAAAATATATTTTGTTTTTTTTTTTTTTTTTATTAAAATTCAACTTAACCCATTTTTCTCCAAATATTGAAAAAATACTTTCATTTTCTCTCCAAGTCTTCAAATCTATTAATTTTTCCACGATATTGTACCATCTAAAAAAGAATTTATTTTTATTATTCATTCAATCTTGTTTATGTCAAGAAGAATCTGATAAACCCATAAGAAATTCCGAATGGGTATCATAAATCTTTTTCCCCAATAAATCGTATTGGCCTTCTTTATCTCCTTATCTCCCACGTTTAATTCCTCAAAAAAAACTTTTCCACGAAACATCTCACAATGAACTCTGTCGAATCGAAATTAAGGGGTAGCAGCGATCGGTAAACAAAGTGACGTCGACACAAGGGTGAAATATAAAGTCCCACCCACGCAAAAAAACCGATTTGATAGAGGGTGTTTTTCATATCATGATGCTCTGCTATTTGTCCTACGTCAATCGACACTACGTGACTTTTTTCTGTTATTTTTGGAAAAAAAAAAAAGAAAAAAGAAAAAGATTTATACCCTTTCAAGTTCTTCAATTTCGATTCAATATTCGATCAATATTTATTTCATTCTCTCGTCGATGACCGATGCGTTTTTTGATCAATTAAATATAATTTTGAATGAAATAAATAAAATTTTTGTATCTTATCGGTGAAAAATATTTTAATAAATTATTTCTGTTCGTTAACGAGCGGGAGAAATAACACTGTACCGTGGAATGTCAGTGTATTTTTCTAAAAGAACAAGGTTTACGACTAACAGCCCTAGGCAGTATAAACTATCGCAACTTGTTTGTGCAACTGTTGACATGCAACTTGTTATTGAGCTTTATAAAGCTTTCAATGAAATGTCTGACTAAAATTTATATAAAAAAATAGAAATCTCATATTTGTCGTAGAATTTTTCATTCCTGTCCTATAGAAAATTCTTTATTAATAATTAATCAACCCTATCTTTTATAAATTTTCATAATATAATATATCATGATATACTAATTTATTTAATTTTCAAGAAATCATGTATAAATTCAATAATTTTAATTCTAATCTATTTTCTCCCCCTTGTTTCATTTATAAAACCGATCGATGCGATTAAAATTTCGAAGATGAATATTTTCATCGTGGGACGCGATGGATCAACAATCGCGATTGTCAATCGTGACATCGATAATCGGATTAAAAAATGCTCAAAGATGTCGATAAAAAAGTTTCTGAAGGAATTTAAGAAGGAACAAAAAACGGGGAGGGATGATGGAAGTCGCAGACAGAAATTCAATATATTGGATAATTAAGTTTTGATACAAAAACCTTGACATTTGTACAGAAACAACGATATTTCCAAAGAGAAGAAAGGAAATGTAAACGTCTGGAAAAGGAAGAGAAAACTGGAATTGGATGAATTTTGTTGGGATGAGTAGTTTTTGAATTGGAATCGATAAGCTTGTTTTCTCATCGTTTGATCTTTCGTTCCTCTTCCCTGATAGTTTAACTTTCCTCCGAGAGTGAATATAATGAAAGATATATAATGAAGGTATTAATAAAGATTCGACGTGGAATTGGTGATAAGAGGGACACAAGAACTAAGATGATGAAATTCAATTTTTGGATTAAAATAAAAAATTAAAA